>NC_135235.1:451532979-452157979 GCF_051348905.1 Ranitomeya variabilis
GGAAAGAGATGGGAAAATGGCGAATGCGCTGAGGTGAGGGCCATCAATATGTTATTAGCATTTGTAGACTTTCCTAATTAAATTTAGGAAGTGACAGATTGCAGAAAACATTAAAGAAGGCAAGCATGAGTCCCATGGGCAGCCAATCTGCATCACACCATATTCTATAAAAAAAATCTATAGCATAGAAACAAGCCACTCCCCATAGAGTTATAACTAGACTTTCCTTCACCTGAGTGCAGGCTTTGTTCCCTTCTCCTTGTTTTACATACTCAGACCAAGGTCCCCTTTCCCACCAGCTTCCTAAAACTCAGAATACTTGTGCTACCATGATCGGAGGCTTGTTTACAATGATTGGGAGCTAGCCATTTTAGGATTGTGTGCTTGCTAATTATTCATCTGTGTAAATAAGATTTAAGGTCCTGCACCCAATGTGAATGCACTTTAAAGGGAGTCAGTCAACCACTTTGATGTACGTAAGCTATTAATATGGGTACTAGAATACTTAAAATAGACATACCAGTATGCCTCATATCTGCGGTCTTGTTCTTCAGAAATCCTCTTTTAATCCTTTATGTTAATCTGGTCTTCCATTCTCCAGGGTGTGAGGTGTCTGGAAGGAAACTCAGCCTCCAGTCTTCATTTGTATGGTTGTTGCCTCCCATCAGAGTCACAGGATCCTGTGAAGTCTAGTGGTTGAAGAGCATGCGCCCTGCAATTACGATATTCCGCCACTCTATGGGCATTGGCTTCTTGTTTTTTCTGCGCAGGCGCTCTCTGTCTACCATAGCCTTGTGTATAAATACAACAGTACTTTTCATATACACAATCACATTTGCCCTTGGTCAGATTGGAATTATGGACCCAGTGTAGTATGAAGCAATGTTCAACTCTAAACCAAGTTTGATGGCCTAATTCTTCAGGAGTGCTTACATTCTGGCATAAAATACCTTAAAATGTCACAACATTTTTGCACAACTTAATGTTCCTGAAAAATGTTGCAACTCGGTTGTTTTATGCAAATCTCAGCCAGCTTTGCCAAATTGGACAGGGCGTGGCGAAGCCCTCCTGGCAAATTCATCAAACGTTAAGCCATTTTAGTGTCATAATTTATGCCAGAAATGTACCCATATTTTGCGCAGGTGCACACGTGTTGTAAGATGTATCTGTTTCAATAAGTGGCCGGCGCCTCTTAATGAAATAGGCTCATCTCACTCCAGCACTGCATTCATTAAAGCTGACGTGCACAACACCAGTCTTAATGAATCGGGCCCTGAGCTTTCGGAGTCAGTTGCAATAAAAGGAAATCTTGTTCTCTGCAATGAACTCACCAGAAACAGATGCAACAACATAAGTGTATTAAAAAAAAACAGTACTTACAATTACTATCTCTCTTCATAATAGCTGTTGTGCTTCTGAACCCTTGGCTCATTGTATTGTAATAGCTGCTCTCCAGCAGATCTTAAGGTAGTCGTTAGATATTAACTAGATATAGATATTAGTGTGAAGGTGCTCCTTATCATTCAAGGGCATAAAAAGGCTAATTGTGAACATTATAATGATTATGATTCCGGTTTGCCACAGCCTCCATCTCATATCAAGAAGGCTTAAACTAGTCCAAACTCCCTATGTAATTTAGAAGAACCTTAAGCCATTTCTTTCCTTATCAACCTGAAGGTAGGAAAAGAGATCCATGATAGTGCGCATAACTCATGGGGAATGGAGCTCACCTCATGGCGACTCCATAAAAACCATACAAGTTTTTCTCAGGTAGTTTCTTTGGCTTCTGCTTTGAGTGTCTTGTCTAATAGCCAGAAAATATCAAAAAACGCTCACATTTATCTTGAAGTGAGAAGCTTTAAGATGAATCTGTAATGTTTTATAGCCACAAGTTTCAGAAGAAAATCCAATTGTAACCTATGCAACAAGCTTTAAAGGGAATCTGTCACCACATTTTTCGCATGTAAGCTGTGGCTACCACCATTAGGTGCTTATCTACAGCATTCTATAATGCTGTAGATAAGCCCTCGATGTAAACTGAAAGATAAGAAAAACAAGTTAGATTATACTCACCCTGGGGCGGTTCGGCATGGTCCGGGTCCGGCGCCTCCCATCTTCATGCGATGACGTCCTTTTCCTTGCTTCTGTCGCGGCTCTGGCTCCGGCGTACTTCTTGGCCCTGTTGAGGGCAGAGCAAAGTACTACAGTGCGCAGGCACTAGGAAAGCTCAGAGAGGCCCGGCACCTGCGTACTGCAGTACTATACTCTGCCCTCAACAGAGCAAATCAGTACACCTGCGCAGGAGCCGCAACACGAAGCAAGGAGAATGACGACATCATATGAAGATAGGAGGCACCAGACCTGGACCTGCGACCCCCATCGGACCGGACCGCACCAGGACCGCCCCTGTGTGAGTATAATCTAACTTATTTTTCTTATCTTTCAGGTTACATTGGGGGCTTATCTACAGCATTACAGAATGCTGCAAGCTGCTTAGCCCCTCAAAGATCACAATCAAAGGACATACTGAAAAAGTGGGTGACAGTTCTCCCAGAGGACTGTCTGACTTTACCAATTCCCTACATTGTCCATGTTTGTCCCTAGCTTTACCTGCTGTTAATAGAAGAGAATAGATGTAATTCTAAGCACTGAATGAAAACATTACTAACTTGCTGATGTAATCTACTGGTAAATAAAATTAAATTATGCCTGGCTGCCTTCCTGAATCAACAGTTACAGGGAGAAAATAAAGTTATATCCTCCCTGCAGCCGTTCGCTTCAAGTCATTGGGGAGGCACAGGGAGCTATTATATTAATCACCGCTCATTATACAGCAAATATAGTATAATCACTTCCCCACACTTTGATTGACAGTCTGCTCCTCATACATATGTTGCAGAACAAGCTATCAATGAGGGAGCAGTGACTATTAATGTTCCTTGCACTACTACCTTTATGACTGGAAGTGAGCATGTGATATAATATCATTTGCTCCAGTAAGGCAGGCATGAATTTAATGTTATTTACTTGCAGATTATACGATATCTGCATGTAAAAATCATTTCTGGGCATGATAAGATCCATTCAAACAGGACCTTTCACCAGTTTGAGCATTTTAAACTGGCCACATCATGAAATATTGGCTCCAGAATAAAAATAAATCTTTTTTATTTCTTCATCTTTCATCTCTGTTGCAGAGTTATTAGCTTATAACATTTAGATTATAGTTTATGATGTCCAACTGGATGTTACCATTGATTTTTTCTGATGGCTTGTACTTTTTTCTAATACATGAAATTAAGCAGTCATAAGCATAAAACTTCATGTAAAGGGAAAAGGAACACACACCAAGAATGTCAGAAGAGCATGGTTCTTTCTGTGAGATATGACATACCTCCCTGATCTCTGCACCTGCTGTTTTAGGCATAGTAGAGCTGAGTCTTATTACAAACACCTCCAGCTTTCATCTCACAGCAGTCAGTGTGGGGGGAGGGACTGAGCTGATAGCTCTGTGAGAGAAGAGCTGCATGGGGGGTTTCTAATGACTCCCAACACTGACTATTGTGCTTCACAGCAACACAGTGTATAGTCATATCTTTGGAGGTAGCGTGACTGAGGAACATTGAGAGACACTGTACTATGGGACTGGCATCATAACTAAAATATGGTGCTGTCATGAGACAGAATTGAAAGTTGAAAGAATGGAGCAATATATGGGTTGTGTTCATCTCAAACATTTAAATGATTTTGTTTGAAACCTAAAGAGGCATTCCAGCCGAATAAGTTATCACCTCTCCACTGGATAGGCGATAATTGTTAGTGCAGTGTAGGGACATCGATTACCAGAACATGGGAACAAATTACCCCTGTTCTCTCCTAGTTATCACTCGGCTGCTAGACTGCAGGCCGGAGGAGTTGAACGGTCATGAACCTTGCTTCTCTATTCAAGTGGATGACACTGAAGATGCACGTGACGTGAGCTCCACTGAACTCCTCATGGCCATAGTCTTGCGGCCTGGGTGGCACAATGGTGAATACAAGTCCTCTGTTCTTGCTTCTGGCTATAGTAAGATGTCATTATCAATTTAAAAACTTGTTTTGGCAGAATACCCCTTCAATAGCTTCTCCTGACAATCATAAACTATGTGTCTCATTGCTGGTAGATTGAGATCTAAGGTGTTTAGCAGAACTTGTTCAGTTTCACTATAGCACCGCCACCACCACAGGAGAAATTAAGAATTACACAGATCCCAATTACATCAGTGGATAATCTGTGTGATGCACCCTGGTCCTCCAGAGTTGCAGGCCATCTTTGTATCCACTTTCTGCTTTGGCTAATAGAAGAAAATGTATTAACTCAGAATTCCCTAAATAGTTTTTGACAGGCGGAGAGCACCATGAAAGCAGTAAATACAGTGTATAAAAACATCATGCTATTTTATTCTGTTCTAGTTAAAGAGAGATTGGCCAATGTGCAAAAATACCTTCTCTTGTCATCCGAATTCTCATTAAACATAGCTTTTATTGCTATTACCAGAGCAGTAGTGCATGAAGATCCTCATTGGCTTCAGAACTGAATGCAGACGGAGTGTGGAATAATAAGGGAAATCTGGATATGGTTTAGTTCCTTGCTGTTTGTTTTGTCTTCTTAATACACTGTGACACACATATCACAGCGGAGCGTGACAGCACCAGAAAGGAAATGCAAGAAAAGGTGAACTTGATGAACAGGACTTTTAACAACCTCGGTAACTATGTAACTAGATGTGTAACTCATTGACTTTGGAAGCGAATTCATGAAAGTTATTTTCATTCAAAAGCATGAGAAGATGAAAGTAAAGGCTCAAACAGCACAAAATAAAAGCAAACCAAAAGGCAATGGATAAAAAAAAAAAAATCAACAGAAGCTCTCAGCGAACACTACCTCCAAACTGAGTCTGCGGAAGATCATAGACATTTCTGCCAGCAGCAGACAAGCAGGGTGAGAGCGAAAGACTGGATCACCATGAACATATTGATATAGAGGAGATAGAAAGACTGTAGGAAGCTTGTACAAACATAAAAGCTGCATGTCATAACTAAAGACATTCTACTGATTGTACTTCTGCACTAATTATAATTATCTATCCATCTAACAGTCTGTCTGTAAGAGAGGTAAACATGGTTCATGCGAGCCCTTGGTTTATGTGGGCCCGTGGGCGACAGAGTCCCAGTGGAGTCTTCTTCACTTACAATTTTTTCTCCTCGCCGTAAAAAAGCTATAACTTTTTTTATTTTTCAGTTGATAGAGTTTTATGAAAGCTTGTTTTTTTGCAGCACAAGCTGTAGTTTTCATTATTACCATCTTACGGTCCATACAACTATCTGATCTCTTAGGCTACGTTCCCACGATGAGCTTTTTGGTGAATTTTTGATGTTGCAGATTCTTGAATAATGCAAGCAACCTATCTTACTTAATAGGTGCAGAAAATCTGCAACATCAAAAACACACCAAAATGCTCATCATGAAAACTTAGACTTATTACTAGTGATGAGCGAATATACTCGTTACTCGAGATCTCCCAAGCATGCTCGGGGGTCCTCCTTACATGCATGTAAGTACATGTGGGGGTTACCTGGTTGCTAGGGAATCCCCACATGTACTTATGCTGGCTAACAGATGTAAATCATTCAGCTGCGGCAAGAAAAACTAAATCTCTGAGCACTAAAAAATACTCGGACACTCGAGCGTGCTCGAGAAATCTCGAGTAACGAGTATATTCGCTCATCACTACTTATTACATTTTTTGGAGGCAAAGTGACCAAAAACAGTCATTCTTCCATTATGATTTGTTTTATCCAGGATAGCCATTTGGTATAATTTTCATGATACTTAATTAGCTCACACAGTTACACATATGACAATACCAAATATATATATATATATATATATATATAAATATATATATATATATATATATATATATACGCATTCTTAGAAAAATAGGGGGGTAATATCAACTTTTTTTTCAAATATATTTTACATTGTTTTTTACATTGTTTATCAGAAATAGAGATGAGCGGATGAATTAATGGAGAATCAAGTTTGAGTCAAATTTCCTGAAATTTCCAGTTTTATGCAAATTCAAACATCTCTGGATTCAATTTGCATTTAAAAAAAAAAAATTGCCTGGCACCATTTCCCACACTTCTGAAGCACCACTGAGCAGGCAAACATCATTTTGCATTGCCGCATGGCTTCTCCATAATGCCCTGCAGCTATGACATTTTATGGATTATCAAACTATGTACAGTGGTGGTCAGTACCTGGGCCATCAGAGTTCAGCAGTTCGCAGCAGAGCACAGTGTGTATGGCAGAGTCCAGGGGCATAACTATAAAAGGTGCTTTGGTTGCCCTTTGCCCCATATGAATAGACTATAACTATTAAAGGCCTATGAGAGGAGGCCCTGTTGGAGATTTTTCATTGGGGCCCACAAGCTTCAAGTTACACCAATGGCATAGACATTTTCTATCTCCAGAGTCATTGCATAAATCTCTCTCTCCTGCAGAGTGTAAGCTCTTATGGTCAACGGGGCCCTTTTTCTTTCTCTCCTATACAGTGTAAGCCCTTATGGTCAATGGGGTGCTATCCCTCTCCTATCTTTTCCATGTATTTTGCGAGCAATTTAACTCCTTCTGGTATGGAGAGTCACATAAATTTATTGACCATAAATAACATTTTTTAGAAAAATACGGCAAATTCGACAAATCCGAATTTCAAGAGATCTTTTCACCTCTAACCAGGGCCAGTACTATTGCAGTGTATTGTAAAATTACTGATCTCCTGTAAAGCCCAGCTAAAGATGGGGCTCCTTCGCTATTCAAAAATGGTAGACACAGGGGCCTTTAGTAGCACCAAACTAAAACACTTCTCCATGTTTCCAAGCTCTTAACTCCCACTGTCACAATTAAAACACAGTGTCTAAGGTGTTAGACTTCGTCTGGTACCCACGCTCTACAAATGCCACACATGAATGGAAATCTGGGATGACTACGCCCCCCCTCGAGTGCAGTGAGCACCAGCAATTGCTTGGGTTCATCAAGAGCTACCGTTATCCCTTATTCAGTTCTTTACGTAAAAAAAAATGGATGTTATGTTGTTTAAGAAAACAGTTGATTGACATTTTCCTATAACTGTTTATTTGTGTCACATGTACAGTATATGCTGAGAGCCCCCTTCACCCTCCCCACTAAACTGCATGGCAACCTTGTGTTGCTCGTTAAAGAGGACTTTCGGCATTATTTAGCAGCAGTGTCTTGCTGGGTAGCAGAACTGATAGCTTCATGGCTGGCACAGATGCCTTGTGATGCTGGAATTCTTCCTCCCCACCACAATGGTAACAGGGGTCAACAGAGAGGTTATTAAAGGGTTATTGGTCTTAAATAAAAGGTAGGTGTCAAATTATAAGTCAAGGAAGTGCTCAGTAAATAAATGGTCATTTATGTTGAAGTTTTCAGCTTTCACAGACATTGTTGGAGAATAAACTGATTTATTTGGGACATATAGTAGCCATCATCATCATCATCATCATCATCAACATGTGGGATTGCACAAGAGAACAGACACCCAAAATCGAAAGAGGATACACGGTACAGAATTAACAACTTTGTAAATTAACTCAACGCCACTTGCTGTCTGCTCTACTCATTCCCCCTACAGCACAAGCCTGCAGCTGTTGTATTTTCTAATAGTCTGAAGTTCTGACATGGACCCAGAGGCTCAAATGTGCCAGATTGTTAAGGCATAGCAGGGCCTGAAAAACATAATGGGAAACTAGACAGTTGCTGTAGTTCATTCACAAAAATTTCCTAGGTAGTGCTAGTTTGTAAGACTTCAGCCCTAAGGGAAACTTGCTTCAAGAGACTGTGTGGCCTGTGTGATAGCAACACTCTTGCGATGAGTTGAGTTGCTAGAACTCCTTGGGCTATGTGATACTATTTAAGAAACGCCTAAAAATAACACACTGACATGTAGACATAAAGTGAGAAATTGGATTGCAAAGTACAAAGTGTTTAGAACTTCATTATTAAATTAATAAACCTTATCAAAAATAACAGGTCTTTATACATTTAACTATAGCAAATCATTTTATCAGCCTACATATACATTTTGACTTCTCTAAATTATTATTCTAGCCCTTACTTATTTTTACAATAATTTACACTTTTCATTACAGGAGTCAACAATTAACAATCTGTATCTGTATTGCCATCTTTAATTTTTCTGTACAACTTAAAAAAAAATCACAGTCAGACAACTTTTTCTTTTTTGTACATACTTGAAAACCATATTGAATGATAACATTTATAACGCAGCTCATGGCTATAGCTGAGAGTTGAAAAATGATCATAACCATAATCGTAATGACCTGCTCAAGTAGACACCATAATATCATGGTAAAATGCATGTACTTTACCACAGATAAGAACACAAATTGAATTAGTCCATCTGATTAGTGATGAGTGAGTATACTCGTTGCTTGGGTTTTCCCGAGCATGCTTGGGTGATCTCCGAGTGTTTGTAACTGCTCAGAGATTTAGTTTTTGTCGATGCAGCTGCATGATTAACGGCTGCTAGCCAGCCTGAGTACATGTGGTGGTTGCCTGGTTGCTAGGGAATTCCCACATGTATTCATCCTGTCTAGCAGCCACAAATCATGCAGCTGCGGCAAGGAAAACGAATCTCAGAGCATGCCGAAATACTCAGAGACCACCCGGGCGTGCTCGGGAAAGCCCGAGCAATGAGTATACTTGCTCATCACTACATCTGATGTGTAGTTGTGTGGTAGGGATTATGCATATGGTTGTATTGCAGCTTTGTAATAGTGATCAGCTAGAAGTATATGACAACTGTACTCCTGTATGCTCCCAAATTCATAAGGATATCTCTTGTGTTGTCTGTCTAGCAGTATGGCTCCCATACCACCACAACTTGTTGTACAGGCTCAAGCATTTTTGGCATACAGCATTTAAAGAATCAAGCTACCATGTTTCTTTCATTGTTCGCTTGTGGAAAGCAGCAATGAAACCCTCTGTATGATGCTTTATAAATGTTCTAAAAGTTTGAAAAACTTTGAAGCAGGTGAATAGATGTCACATGCGATGAAGCAGATTTCCATTCTATTGCAGACTTATTGGCTATAGTTGTTATTAGAAGAATCATTAATGATAATTATCTATGCACCATGTTCCAAATTATTATGCAAATTGGATTTAAGTGTCAAAAAGATGTAATTGTTTTGTTTTTCAAATAAACTCGTGGATGGTATTGTGTCTCAGGGCTCAATGGATCACTGAAATCAATCTTAAACACATGAGATAATTAGTTTTCCAGGTGATTCTAATTAAAGGAAAACTACTTAAAAATGATGTTCCACATTATTAAGCAGGTCACAGGTTTAAAGCAATATGGGATATAAAAAGGATCTCTCTGCTGCTGAAAAGCATTAAATAGTGCAATGCCTTGGTCAAGGGATAAAAACATTAGATATTTCACAAAAACTTAAGAGTGATCATCATATTGTGAAGAGATTTGTGACTGAAACAGAGCACAGACAGAGTTCATGCAGATAAAGACATAATGAAGAAGGTTTCTGCCAGACAAATTCATTGGATTAAGAGAGCAGCTGCCAAAATACCATTACAAAGCAGCAAACAGATATTTGAAGCTGCTGGTGCCTCTGGAGTCCCTCGAACCTCAAGGTGTAGGATCCTTCAAAGGCTTGCTGCAGTGCATAAACCTACTATTCGGCCACCCCTAAACAGTGTTCACAAGCAGAAACGGTTGCAGTGGGCCCACACATGCATGGAGACTAATTTTCAAACAGTCTTTTTTACTGATGAGTGTCGAGCAACCCGGGATGGTCAAGATGGATGGAGTAGTGGATGGTTGGTGGATGGCCACCATGTCCCAACAAGGCTTCGACGTCAGCAAGGAGGTGGAGGAGTCATGTTTTGCGACGGAATCATGGGGAAACAGCTGGTAGGGCCCTTTAAGGTTCCTGAAGGTGTGAAAATGACCTCTGCAAAGTATATAGAGTTTCTGACTGACAACTTTCTTCCGTGGTACAAAAAGAAAAAATATCCCTTCAGGAGCAAAATCTTCTACATGCATGACAATGCACCATTTCATGCTGCAAAGAATACCTCTGCGTCATTGGCTGCTATGGGCATAAAAGGAGATAAACTCATGGTGTGGCCACCATCTTCCCGTGACCTCAACCCTATAGAGAACCTTTGGAGTATCATCAAGCAAAAGATCTATGAGGGTGGGAGGCAGTTCACATCAAAACAGCAGCTGTGGGAGGCAATTCTGACTTTATACAAAGAAATACAAGCAGAAACTGTCCAAAAACTCACAAGTTCAGTGGATGCAAGAATTGTGAAGGTGATATCAAAGAAGGGTTCCTATGTTAACATGTAACTTGGCCTGTTAGGATGTTTTGGAGTTAGTCTACATTCACATTAGCGTTCGGCGCAGCAGCGTCGGGCGCCGCAGCGTCGCCGCATGCATCATGCGCCCCTATATTTAACATGGGGGCGCATGGACATGCGTTGTGCTGCGTTTTGCGACACATGCGGTTTTTTTGCCGCAAGCGTTGGGCGCAGAGAACGCAGCAAGTTGCATTTTTTTTGCGTCCAACTTTCGGCGAAAAAGGACGCATGCGTCGCAAAACGCAGCGTTTTAGCGTGCTTTTTGTTGCGTTTTTGTTTGCGTTGTGCGTTGCCTCGCCGACGCAGTGGCGCACAACGCAAATGTGAACGTAGCCTTAAATAGCTTTTTTGTTCCGTGAATGTGTCCTCCTAATGCTGCAAATTCCACAAATGAGCATTTTCAGTTCTTTAAAACATATCAAATGTTTAGAAATTCTACTGTGCCTAATAATTTGGAACAGTGCATTTTGAGTTTTTATTCATTTTGGAGATTATACTGTTATCATTTGGGGGGTTCTTCAACAAAATTCGGGTGATGACTTTTATTAGACTGACTGTCATTTGCGCTGACCATTTAGGAAAATCTGAGAAAAATGTCATTTGCATAATAATTTTGAACACAGTGTAGTCTAACCCTGGCATTATGAAGAACAAATCACAGGTGTCAATCAATTGTCTTCGGTAGAAGAACACCCCCACAGTTTACAGTGATTGCATGCACATTTACATACATTATAAGCCCCTGAATTACATAACAGGCAAACATCATGTACACTGCGATTAGAATATGATAATCCTATTACTGCTAAGCGTGAGTCACTTGAAACGTCATTAGGTACCGTGCCCAGCGAGAGCTTGAAATATTGTAGTATGATGGTAGGGGAAACCACTACTAAACCAACCTGATGGACCAACTGGACATGTAGCTATGCTGATGCAGGAACCACAACCAGCAGAATAAAATCAACCTCCAGCGACTATACAGGATGTTATATCTGAGTCAGCTCTGTTGAATAGATTGTTTAATGAAGGAATCTGAAATCCCATGCACTGAGTATGACAAATTATATTAAAGCCTTGTCATTCACAAGCACATAAGACTGAGTGCAAGAAAGCTTCAAAGTGGGGTTAGTAGATATGATGGATCTCCCTTTGGCTTCAAAGTCCCCTCTGCTTTCATCTACAGTATTTTACATTCCCTGGAGAGATGACTGTTACCAAATTCAGGCAATTGGTATCTATAATATGTATGGAAACAGAAAAAGAAACAGAAATATGTATGGGCAGTCTTAGGATTAGGAATAGATAGATGCCCTCAAATTTGTAATATCTTATGTTAGTGAGGCTTGAAGTTGCTACAGGACTTCTTCCCCACTAACATTTTTTCAATGCTTGGTGCACCCACAGGTAACCTAAAACTTCACTTTTAGTCAGTACAGTCCTTCCAAACTGCATCTTCTCCTCACAAATGAGATGCTGTATTCAATAGGTAGATCCAGTCAGGGGCAGACATTTCATTAGTGCAACCTGCTCAGTCCCACAGGACCCCAAGAGCTAAAGGAACCAACTACCACCTTCAAATCAGCAAGTAGCTGAAGAGAGGCCCTTATACTGTTCTTACAAAAGGGTCCTCTTCTGTCTGTGTCCACTACTGGATGCAGTACATATAACCCTGTTCTGACCTTCCCATGCACTGTATATCTGAATTTTGAAGAAATTGGGTAACTACTGGGACAAAGTCATTCTCACAAATTACCTCAAGTAGAGACCCCAAGAGACAAACATTGGTGTATCTCAATGGCATAGAACTGAGTAGTTGCACAGAGGTGTTTTCTGCTCTCTACTGAGGTTTTGGTGAAGCAGTGGACTCCATAACTGGTGGAAGTAGCCAACTTTAAAAATTAGATGGAATGAAATGTTTTCCCTTTACAACACATTTATTCAATTTTTACCCCTAATACTTTCAGGTATTATTACCACTCTTAAAGTCTGTTATCTCATGTCAATATGGCCATGAAGTTAGCTATTCCTAGCCAATGGAATTCTCCAACCCTGCCTAACATTTCTCAGTACGCTAATTACCTCCTCACATAATGAAGTCTGAAAGCTTAATTTTCCATCAACATTGTTATACAAAGGCTTATTTTTGTGGGACAAGAAATAGTCAAGTAACAGTTTTGAATAACTACATTGATTAAACACACAATGTACTGAAAAACTTGGAATGGCGAATGGCGAAAAAAACCTTAAGCTTTGGGTTGTTTTGGACCTCAAAGATGCATCAATTTAACTTTTATTTTTTTGTCTATCATCGTTTTCTGAAAGTTGTAACTTTTCAGGATACTTACAGCTTTGTGTTTAAATACTTTTTATTCATTTTTGGGGGGCGTTAGATTAAAAAAAATATAAATTCTGGAATAGGTTTTATTTTATCTTTTTACAGTGTTCAACGTGTGGTATAATTTATACAACAATTTTATTCTGCGTGTACTACTGTTGACACAATTACAGCAATCATTTTATATGCTTTTCAACGTTTTACTACTTTGACACAATAAAATTACTTAAAATAAATCTTTGCCTTGTTTATCACTACCTTTCTACCTTTTGATATCTATAATCTTTTACTTTTCAGCGGCCATTGCTGTGGGAATATTTACTTTTTGTGACAAGATGTAGTTTTTATTAGTACTAACTTGTTAAAAATAATTTCAGCGCTTTTTACTCTGAGTTTTGAGAGGCAGCTTGAAAAAAACAACAATTTTTAAATAGTTTTTTTAGTTTATCATGCAGTGTTGTTAACATGTTACATTTATTCTTCAGGTAAGTATAAATACCGCAATGTCAGACCTATATAGTTTTGTATACTTTATTACTTACACACACTAAAAGCACACACACATATATATATACATATATATAATATTTTTATTGCCGTCTTCTGAGAGCTGTAAATTATTATTTTTTTGATGACAGGGCAGGATAAGGGTTAGATTTATTTTCTGGGAATATTTTCTATTGGTAACCTATAGAGACTTTTTGCTAGTTGTTTATTTTGCTTTTTTTAGAGTTGGAATGTACAAAAACAGCAATTTTGGCTCTTTTTTGTTATATTAATTACTGTGCATCATAAAAATAGTGATAATTATATATTTTAGGTCATTATGAGATGCTAATTATACTTAGATTTTTTGCGTGTTTTATTTTAATAAAACATATTTTGATGTAATATTTGTGGTTTTGACTTTATTTCTTCTACATACTTTATTTGTTTCCATTATAAGTCCCACAAAGGGCACTTGAACACACATTTTTTTGGTCTCTTACATAATACACTGCACCACTAGTGCACTGTATTTTATCAGCCTGTTAGAACTCTACTGACAGCCTATTAGACTCTTTTGCCTCCAGCAAAGCCTGATTGGCTTCCACAGTTGGCAGACCCAAAGGCCATTATTATGCCAATGTTTCTCCATATAATATAAAAAGACTGTTCACAATTAAATAAAAAACGGAACAGTCTCTCTTTTTTTTTTTTATTTAATTGTGAACAGGCCCACATTATTTGCTATGATTGAAGGTAGCCAATCATTGTCTTCAAACGCGACTATGTGTATATAAATTGATGCTGCTTTACAGGTGAAGTTTGTTTACAGTGTCTCAGGAACACCATACCATAGCTTTTTTGATTCCGTAAGCACTGAAGCAGTCGGAATCTTTTAATCCTATAGAGGTTTACTAGTCTCTGTGACCATTTACTATATGGCTGAGACGCTGCCTTAATTTGTGTTTTCACTTGGGTGACTGTCTTTTTACGTTTCTTTGATTTATTAAACGTTACGTTTTATTATATCCACTTTTTGCTTTATAATGACCAATTGTTAGTGGTACCATCTGTGTGATTTACATTCTAAATACAGATATTGATTTGCCTCTTTCTCCATATAATACAATAGTACCCCGCAATTTAACCCCTTCCCGACCTGTGATGCCACGTAGGCGTCATGAAAGTCGGTGCCAATCTGACCTGTGACACCTATGTGGCGTCATGACAGGATCGCGCTCCTGCAGATCGGGTGAAAGGGTTAACTGTAATTTCACCCGACCTGCAGGGACAGGGGGAGTGGTACTTGAGCCCAGGGGGGTGGCTTCGCCCCCCCATGGCTACGATCGCTCTGATTGGCTGTTGAAAGCGATGTTTCACTTTCACTTTCATTCAGATTAATCGTAATATTTCATCAATGAAAATTGGTGAAATATTACAATCGAGCCATGGCCGATGCTGCAATATCATCGGCCATGGCTGGAAACCCTGATCTGCCACTGATCCACCGCCCTGTCCTCTGTCCTGTCTTCTGCACCCCTCCATCCTCCTGTCCGCTCCCCCTGTGCTCTGATCCCACCCCCCCATGCTCCGATCCCACCTTCCCATACGTACTGACCTCCGGTGTCCCTCCCGGTGTCCGTCCGTCTTCTGCATGGGCGCCGCCATCTTCCAAAATAGCGGGCGCATGCACAGTGCGCCCGCTGAATCTGCTGGCCGGCAGATTCATTCATTCATTTTGATCACTGTGATACATCGTATCACAGTAATCAAAATAAAAAAATAGTAAATAACCCCCCCTTTATCACCCCCATAGGTAGGGAACATAATACAAATAAAGAAAATATATTTATTTTTATTTTTCCACTAGGGTTAGAGTTAGAACTAGGGTTAGGGTTAGAACTAGGGTTAGGGTTAGAACTAGGGTTAGGGTTGCAATTAGGGTTAGGGTTACGGTAAGAATTAGGATTAGGGTTAGAATTAGGCTATGTGCACATGGTGCGGATTTGGCTGCGGATCCGCAGCGTATTGGCCACTGCGGATTTGTAGCAGTTTAACATCACATTTACAGTACCATGTAAACCTATGGAAAACTAAATCCGCTGTACCCATGCTGCGGAAAATACAGTGCGGAACCGCTGCATTGTATTTTCCACAACATGTCAATTCTTTGTGCTGATTCTGCAGCGTTTTACAACTGTTCCTGTATAGGAATCCGCTGGTGAAATCTGCACAAAAAACACTGGAAATCCACAGTAAATCCATAGGTAAAGCGCAGTGCATTTTGCCTGCGGATTTTTCACAAATGGTGCGGAAAAATCCGCTCACAAATCCGCAACGTGGGCACATAGCCTTAGGGTTGGAATTAGGGTTGGAATTAGGGTTAAGATTAGGGTTAGGGGGGTGTTGGGGTTAAGGTTAGGCTTGTGGTTAGGGTTATGGTTAGGATTAGGGTTAGGGGTGTGCCGGGGTTAGGGGTGTGGTTAGGGTTGGGATTAGGGTTAGGGGTGTGTTGGGGTTAGGGTTGTGGTTAGGGGTGTGTTGGGGTTAGGGTTGTGATTAGGGTCATGGTTAGAGTTGGGATTAGGGTTAGGAATTTGTTGGGGTTAGTGTTGGAGTTAGAATTGAGGGGATTCCACTATTTAGGCACATCAGGGGGTCTCCAAACGCGACATGGCGCCACTATTGATTCCAGCCAATCTTGCGTTCAAAAAGTCAACTGGTGCTCCCTCCCTTCCGAACCCCGACGTGTGCCCAAACAGTGGTTTACCCCATATATGGGGTACCAGCATACTCAGGACAAACTGGACAACAACTTTTGGGGCCCAATTTCTCTTGTCACCCTTGTGAAAATAAAAAATTGCGGGCTAAAAAAATCATTTTTTGAGGAAAGAAAAATGATTGCACACACGGGCTCTCCAAACGCGACATGGTGTCCGATAACGATTGGAGCTAATTTTCCATTCAAAAAGCCAAATGGTGCTCCTTCCCTTCCGAGCCCTGCCGCGCGCCCAAACAGTGGTTTAAAACCACATATGAGGTATCGGTGTACTCAGGAGTAATTGCCCAACAAATTTTAGGATCCATTTTATCCTGTTGCCATGTAAAAAAGAAAAAATTGAGGCTAAAAGAACATTTTTGTGAAAAAAAAAATTACTTTTTCATTTTTACGGATCAATTTGTGAAGCACCTGGGGGTTTAAAGTGCTCACTATGCATCTATTTAGTTCCTTGGGGGGGTCTAGTTTCCAAAATGGTGTCAGTTGTGGGAGAGCTTCAATGTTTAGGCACACAGGGGCTCTCCAAACGCGACATGGTGTCCGCTAACGATTGGAGCTAATTTTTCATTCAAAAAGTCAAATTGTGCTCCTTCTCTTCCAAGCCTTGCCATGTGCCCAAACAGTGGTTTACTCCCACATGTGAGGTATCAGTATACTCAGGAGAAATGGCCCAACACATTTTAGGATCCATTTTATCCTGTTACCCATGTGAAAATGAAAAAATTGTGGCTAAAAAACTTTTTTGTGAAAAATAATTACTTTTTCATTTTTACAGATCAATTTGTGAAGCACCTGGGGGTTCAAAGTGCACACTATGCATCTAGATAAGTTCCTTGGGGGGTCTAGTTTCCAAAATGGCATCACTTGTGGAGGAGCTCCAATGTTTAGGCACACAGCGGCTTTCCAAATGCGACATGATGTCCGCTAAAAATTGGAGCCAACTTTTCATTCAAAAAGTCAAATGGCGCTCCTTCCCTTCTGAGCCCTGTCGTGCGCCCAAACAGTGGTCCTCCCCACATATGGGGTATCGGCGTACTCAGGACAAATTTGTCCACAACGTTTGGGGTCCAGTTTCTCCTTTTACCCTTGGTAAAATAAAAAAATTGTTGCTAAAAGATCATTTTTGTGACTAAAAAGTTAAATGTTCATTTTTTCCTTCCATGTTGCTTCCGCTGCTGTGAAACACCTGAAGGGTTAATACACTTCTTGAATGTGGTTTTGGGCACCTTGAGGGGTGCAGTTTTTAGAATGGTGTCACTTTTGAGTATTTTCAGCCATATAGATCCCTCGAACTGACTTCAAATGTGAGGTGTTCCCTAAAAAAAAGTTTTGTAAATTTTGCTGTAAAAATGAGAAATCACTGATCAAATTTTAACCCTTATAACTTCCTAGCAAAAAAAAATTTTGTTTCCAAAATTGTGCTGATGTAAAGTAGACATGTGGGTAATATTATTTATTATCTATTTTATGTCACATAACTCTCTGGTTTAACAGAATATAAATTCAAAATTTGAAAATTGTGAAATATACAAAATTTTCGCCAAATTTCCGTTTTTTTCACAAATAAATGCAAAAATTATCGACCTAAATTTACCATGAAGCCCAATATGTCATGAAAAAACAATCTCAGAATCGCTACGATCCGTTGAAGCGTTCCTGAGTTATTACCTCATAAAAGGACACTGATCAGAATTGCAAAAAATGGCAAGGTCATTAAGGTCAAAATAGGCTGGGTCAAGAAGGGGTTAATTGCCAGGGGGGTGATGCAGTGACAAAAGAAGCTCCTTCTTCCTGTGGAATTAACTACATATAACATTGTGGGTTATAAATAATTCAGTGACTTGATGAACCTAGGTCTTTTTCAACCTATGTCACTAGAAGCTATGTCATTGTCAGCGGCATCTAGGGAGTTCAATTGCCTAAATCTCCACATCCAGCCATTACATTGGGATCTGCTGCAGCTCTGCTAGTGCTCTCAATGAGCTTTATTTAACCTGTGAGCAGCACAATGGTTCAGTGGTTAACTTACTCTAGCTTTGTAACATTCGGGTCCTGGGTTCAAATCCCACCAAGGACAAGATCTGAAGAAAGTTTGTATATTCTCCCCGTGTTTGCATGTGTTTCCTTTGGGTACTCCGGTTTCCATTCACACTATTTACGTACAGGGAATGAAGACTGTGAGCCCTAATTGGGACAGTGATGATTATGGCTGTGAAGTGTTGTGGAATTATTGTCGCATGAACATAAAATAAATAAATAACCCCCACATCATGGCAAAGAGTGACAGCTTTATGACTACGCAGTGCATAGTCATTTACCCCACCAATCATTGGTGGGGTAAATGGTAGCCAAAGTTCATGAATATTGATGACTACATAAAAGGAAGTCATGACTGTTTTTATGAAAACTAATATGGAAGACATTCATTTCCTCTAATCTAACTTGTTACATGTAATTTCTTAAATACTGGGAACATTCTCCCCAATGAAAATATAATTTCACTATCAAAATAGGTAGCACAGACATGAATATTGTGGGTTGTGCAGAGATGGCTGATTGCAGCTTGTTAGGACAGCTAAGGAAGATGATTGAGGTTTACATCTCTCTAACTCCTGCTGTTCATGGCACAGCTATGCCTTGTCAAGTTGTGGGCTGATTGGCACAAACTGGTTATAGAAGTAATTGGTTGGGTTATTGGCTGGTACATCAGTGAGACATTTTTGAGTAATTCTGCATAATATGCAAGAAAGCTGTGGCTGTACTATTCTACCATTGTGGTATAGAGACTAGTGTTGAGCGATACTGTCATGTTTCCCAATGGCAGGGAATTTGTCCACATAACACGGGCAAAAACAGGACGAGCTCTAGGGTGATGGAACCTGAGCTGACCGCGATCCTGAACCTCAACACTCAACTAACAGTAGCCGGGGGACGTTCCTGGGGGGCCCCTAGACGTCTCGCGCCAGCCGGAGATCTAGCTTCCCCTATCAGAAGAATAACAGACCTCACTTGCCTCCAGAGAAATATTCCCACAGAGATAGCAGCCTCCCACATATAATGACGGTGAAATGAGAGGAAAGCACAAACGTAGTTATGAAAACAGATTCAGCAAAATGAGGCCCGCTTAAGCTAGATAGCAGAGGATACAAAAGGTGAACTGCGCGGTCAGCTAAAAAACCCTTCAAAATACCATCCTGAAATTACTTGAACTCATGTGCCAACTCATGGTACATGAGTGGTAATTTCAGCCCACTAGAGCAACCAGCAGCAGAGAATTACATATCTGCAAGCTGGACTAAAAAACATGAAAGCAATCATGAAACAGGGAAATACAGACTTAGCTTGTCTTGAAGGCCTAGGAGCAGGTAACAGAGACACACACTGATACATTGATAGCTGGCAAGGGAATGACAGGAAAGCCAGGTTAAATAGGAAACACCCAGCCACTGATGGACAGGTGGAAACCAGAGACCGCAACCCACCAAAGTCACCCAGTACCAGTTGTAACCACCAGAGGGAGCCCAAAAACAGAATCCACAACAGTACCCCCCCCTTGAGGAGGGGTCACCGAACCCTCACGAGAACCCCCAGGGCGATCAGGATGAGCTCTATGGAAGGCGCGGACCAAATCAGTCGCATGAACATCAGAGGCGACCACCCAGGAATTATCCTCCTGACCATAACCCTTCCACTTAACCAAATACTGGAGTTTACGTCTGGAAACACGAGAATCCAAGATCTTCTCAACAACATACTCCAATTCTCCCTCCACCAGCACCGGAGCAGGAGGCTCAACCGAAGGAACAACGGGCACCTCATACCTCCGCAATAACGACCGATGGAACACATCATGAATAGCAAACGATGCTGGGAGATCCAAACGAAAAGATACAGGGTTAAGAATCTCCAAGATCTTATAAGGACCGATGAACCGAGGCTTAAACTTGGGAGAAGAGACCTTCATAGGGACAAAACGAGAAGACAACCACACCAAGTCCCCAACACGAAGTCGGGGACCCACGCGGCGACGACGATTAGCAAACTGCTGAGCCTTCTCCTGAGACAACTTCAAATTGTCCACCACCTGATTCCAAATCTGATGTAGCCTATCCACCACCACGTCCACTCCAGGACAATCCGAAGGCTCCACCTGACCAGAGGAAAAACGAGGATGAAACCCCGAATTACAAAAGAAAGGAGAAACCAAAGTAGCAGAACTAGCCCGATTATTAAGGGCAAATTCAGCCAGTGGCAAAAAGGCAACCCAGTCATCTTGATCAGCAGAAACAAAACACCTTAAATAAGTTTCCAAGGTCTGATTAGTTCGCTCCGTCTGGCCATTCGTCTGAGGATGGAATGCAGACGAGAAAGACAAATTAATGCCCATCTTAGCACAAAACGTCCGCCAAAATCTAGACACAAACTGGGATCCCCTGTCCGAAACGATATTCTCCGGAATCCCATGCAAACGAACCACGTTCTGAAAAAACAAAGGGACCAACTCAGAGGAGGAAGGCAACTTAGGCAAGGGTACCAAATGAACCATCTTAGAAAAGCGGTCACACACAACCCAGATAACGGACATTTTCTGTGAGACAGGGAGATCTGAAATAAAATCCATGGAAATGTGCGTCCAAGGCCTCTTCGGGATAGGCAAGGATAACAACAACCCACTGGCCCAAGAACAGCAAGGCTTAGCCCGAGCACACACTTCACAAGACTGCACAAAGGTGCGCACATCACTTGACAAGGAAGGCCACCAAAAAGACCTGGCCACCAAGTCTCTAGTACCAAATATTCCAGGATGACCAGCCAACACAGAAGAATGGACCTCGGAGATGACTCTACTGGTCCAATCATCCGGAACAAACAGTCTTTCTGGTGGACACCGATCAGGTTTATCCGCCTGAAACTCCTGCAATGCACGTCGCAAGTCTGGGGAGACAGCGGACAATATTACCCCATCCCTAAGGATGCCAGTAGGCCCAGAGTCTCCAGGAGAGTCAGGCACAAAACTCCTGGAAAGAGCATCTGCCTTCACATTCTTTGAACCTGGCAGGTATAAAACCACAAAATTGAAACGAGAAAAAAACAACGACCAACGAGCCTGTCTAGGATTCAAACGCCTGGCAGACTCAAGGTAAATCAGATTTTTGTGATCAGTCAAGACCACCACACGATGTCTAGCACCCTCAAGCCAATGAAGCCACTCCTCAAATGCCCACTTCATGGCCAAAAGCTCCCGATTACCCACATCATAATTGCGCTCGGCGGGCGAGAATTTTCTAGAAAAGAACGCACATGGCTTCATCACCGAGCCATCGGAACTTCTCTGTGACAAAACCGCCCCCGCACCAATCTCGGAAGCATCAACCTCAACCTGAAAAGGAAGTGAAACATCTGGTTGACATAACACAGGAGCAGAAGAAAACCGGCGCTTACGTTCCTGAAAGGCCTCCACAGCCGCAGGAGACCAATTAGCAACATCAGCACCCTTTTTAGTCAAACCAGTCAAAGGTTTAATAACACTGGAAAAATTAGAAATGAACCGATGATAAAAATTAGCAAAACCCAAGAACTTCTGAAGACTCTTAACAGATGTAGGTTGTGTCCAGTCACAAATCGCCTGAACCTTGACGGGATCCATCTCAATAGTAGAAGGAGAAAAAATGTACCCCAAAAAAGAAATCTTCTGGACTCCGAAGAGACATTTTGAGCCCTTCACAAACAGAGAATTGGCCCGCAGGACTTGAAACACCTTCCTGACCTGTAGAACATGAGACTCCCAGTCATCAGAAAACACCAAAATATCATCCAAATACACAATCATAAACTTATCCAGATATTCACGGAAAATATTGTGCATAAAGGACTGAAAGACTGAAGGAGCATTAGAAAGTCCAAAAGGCATTACCAAATACTCAAAATGGCCCTCAGGCGTATTAAATGCGGTTTTCCACTCATCACCCTGCTTTATCCGAACAAAATTATACGCACCGCGAAGATCTATCTTAGTGAACCACCTAGCCCCCTTAATGCGAGCAAACAAATCAGTCAATAATGGCAATGGATACTGATATTTGACTGTAATCTTATTCAGAAGGCGATAATCTATACAAGGCCTCAGGGAACCATCTTTTTTAGCCACGAAAAAAAAACCTGCTCCCAGAGGGGACGAAGATGGACGAATATGTCCCTTTTCCAAGGACTCCTTAATATAATTCCGCATAGCAGTATGCTCTGGCACTGACAGATTAAATAAACGACCCTTAGGGAACTTACTGCCAGGAATTAATTCTATAGCACAGTCACATTCCCTATGAGGAGGGAGCGAATTGAGCTTAGGCTCCTCAAAAACATCCCGATAGTCAGACAAAAACGCAGGGACCTCAGAAGGAGTAGATGAAGCAATTGAAATCAGAGGTGCATAATCATGAACCCCCTGACATCCCCAGCTTAACACAGACATTGTTTTCCAATCCAGGACTGGATTATGAGTTTGTAACCATGGCAGACCAAGCACTAGTACATCATGTAAATTATACAGTACAAGGAAGCGAATCACCTCCTGATGAACGGGAGTCATGCGCATGGTCACTTGTGTCCAGTACTGCGGTTTATTCATAGCCAATGGTGTAGAGTCAATTCCCTTCAAAGGAATAGGAACTTCCAGAGGCTTCAGACTAAAACCGCAGCGTTTGGCAAAAGACCAATCCATAAGACTCAGGGCAGCGCCCGAATCCACATAGGCATCGACGGAAATGGATGACAGTGAACAAATCAGAGTTACAGACAAAATAAACTTAGACTGCAGAGTACTAATGGCAAAAGATTTATCAACCTTTTTTGTGCGTTTAGAGTATGCTGATATAACATGAGCTGAATCACCACAATAAAAACACAATCCATTTTTCCGCCTATAATTTTGCCGTTCACTTCTGGACTGAATTCTATCACATTGCATAGTCTCAGGTGCCTGTTCAGAAGACACCGCCAACTGGTGCACAGGTTTGCGCTCCCGTAAACGCCGATCAATCTGAATGGCCATAGTCATAGACTCATTCAGACCTGTAGGCGCAGGGAACCCAACCATAATATCCTTAATGGCCTCAGAAAGACCATCTCTGAAGTTTGCAGCCAGGGCGCACTCATTCCACTGAGTAAGCACCGACCATTTCCGAAATTTTTGACAATATACTTCCGCTTCGTCATGCCCCTGAGAGAGGGCCAATAAAGCCTTTTCAGCCTGAATCTCCAGGTTAGGTTCCTCATAGAGCAATCCCAGTGCCAGAAAAAAACGCATCCACACTGAGCAATGCAGGATCCCCTGGTGCCAATGCAAATGCCCAATTCTGAGGGTCGCCCCGCAGGAAAGATATTACAATCTTGACCTGCTGAGCAGGGTCTCCAGAGGAGCGAGATTTCAAAGAAAGAAACAATTTGCAATTGTTCCTGAAATTCAGGAAGGTAGATCTATCTCCAGAAAAAAACTCTGGAATAGGAATTCTAGGTTCAGACATAGGAGTGTGAACAACAAAATCCTGTATATTTTGAACTTTTGCAGCGAGATTATTCAGGCTGGAAGCCAAACTCTGGACATCCATGTTAAACAGCTAAGGTCAGAGCCATTCAAGGGTTAAGAGGAGGTAAGAAGCAGCTAGACAGCAATTAAGGGCTAGGCAGCAAAACTCTGAGGGGAAAAAAAAAAAATTTCCCTTCAACACTTCTTTTTCTCCTGCTTCAGCCCAAACAATTAACACTTTGTTGGCCGGCTATACTGTCATGTTTCCCAATGGCAAGGAATTTGTCCACATAACACGGGTAAAAACAGGACGAGCTCTAGGGTGATGGAACCTGAGCTGACCGCGATCCTGAACCTCAACACTCAACTAACAGTAGCCGGGGGACGTTCCTGGGGGGCCCCTAGACGTCTCGCGCCAGCCGGAGATCTAGCTTCCCCTATCAGAAGAATAACAGACCTCACTTGCCTCCAGAGAAATATTCCCACAGAGATAGCAGCCTCCCACATATAATGACGGTGAAATGAGAGGAAAGCACAAACGTAGTTATGAAAACAGATTCAGCAAAATGAGGCCCGCTTAAGCTAGATAGCAGAGGATACAAAAGGTGAACTGCGCGGTCAGCTGAAAAACCCTTCAAAATACCATCCTGAAATTACTTGAACTCATGTGCCAACTCATGGTACATGAGTGGTAATTTCAGCCCACTAGAGCAACCAGCAGCAGAGAATTACATATCTGCAAGCTGGACTAAAAAACATGAAAGCAATCATGAAACAGGGAAATACAGACTTAGCTTGTCTTGAAGGCCTAGGAGCAGGTAACAGAGACACACACTGATACATTGATAGCCGGCAAGGGAATGACAGGAAAGCCAGGTTAAATAGGAAACACCCAGCCACTGATGGACAGGTGGAAACCAGAGACCGCAACCCACCAAAGTCACCCAGTACCAGTTGTAACCACCAGAGGGAGCCCAAAAACAGAATCCACAACACGATACCTTCCGATACTTGAAAGTATCGGTATCGGATAGTATCGGCCGATACCCGAAAAATATCGGATATCGCCGATACCGATACCCGATACCAATACAAGTCAATGGGACACAAGTATCGGAAGCTATCCTGGATGGTTCCCAGGGTCTGAAGGAGAGGAAACTCTCCTTCAGGCCCTGGGATCCATATTCATGTAAAAAATAAAGAATTAAAATAAAAAATATGGATATACTCACATGTCCTGCGGCCCCTGGACCTTACCGATGTAACGGCAGCCTCCGTTCCTAAGAATGAGGAGTTTAGGACCTTCGATGACGTGGCGGCTTGTGATTCGTCGCGTGACCGCTCATGTGACAGCTCACCAATCACAAGCCGCGACGTCATCGCAGGTCCTAAACTCCTCATTCTTAGGAACGGAGGCTGCCGGTTACATCGGTAAGGTCCAGGGGCCTCCGGAGGGGTGAGTATATCCATATTTTTTATTTTAATTCTTTATTTTTTACATGAATATGGATTCCAGGGCCTGAAGGAGAGTCTACTCTCATCCAGACCCTGGGAACCATACACTGGGAACTTTCGATTCCGATTTCTCAAAAATATCGGAACTCGGTATCGGAATTCCGATACCGCAAGTATCGGCCGATACCCGATACTTGCGGTATCGGAATGCTCAACACTAATAGAGACGCGACAATGGGGCTCTTAATCTACATTCCCTATTATACTAATAGGGAATGTAGACATACTGTCTTTGGAATGTGGAAGGAAACCAGAGAACCCGGCGGAAACCCACGCAAACACAGGTGAGAACATACAAACTCCTTGCAGATGTTGGCCTTGGTGGGATTCGAACCCAGGAATCCAGCGCTGCAAGGCTGCAGTGCTAACCAATGAGCCACCGCGCTGCCCTAGAGATGCTCACATTTGTTCAAGGTGAATTGAATTTGCCATGAATTTTACAAAAAAAATTGGATTCTCTTGAAATTGAATCTTTTGTGATTCTCTCTATGCAAATTAAACCTGCTTGCTGTCCGGCATTTTGATGAATTATAGAGTATTGAGAAAACAGTTAAAAACTAGTAATACATTCCCGCCTGCTCTTCTTTCTAATCTCTTCCAGTAAGCAATGTTTTCCTTGGTCTTCTTCACTCTGCTCTATGACTTCCGGCGGCAAGTAGGCCTCGAAGAGACACATTCGCACATTATATCGTTGTGACACCATGATGTGTGCCACTGAATAGACATTTGGCATCATGGTGCATGATACATGTGCCATGATGTCAGGGATCAACTAAGTGCTGGAAGCCCCAGTCTAGAGTGAAGAAGACCGAGGAGGATGTGGTACACTGGGGGACATCAAAAAGAAGAGGTCAAATGGTGGGCTAAAAAGGGACATGTGAGGGTAAAAGGAAGGATTAATTTTCTTATACACCCTATGTTCTAGAGACACCTCAGAGCTTAATTAGGAGCATTCAATTTGACACAAATCAACCTTCTCTGTCAAATTTGAGTAATCTGCCCAATTAACATCTCATGACATTCCGTCATCTCTAATTTAGACTAAAGAAATGTTATCCAAGAGTGGGCATTCATTTTAAAAATATAAATTAGCAATACAGATAATACAAAAGTATCACATACACTACAAAACCTGCACAGAGGCAATACAAATCTGCATTCAGTCAGGACGGGAATGTGTTACGATTGCCATCTTACCAGGATGTGCAATCTGCACACATTTTCACTAGAAGAGATTTGCTGAACGGATGACTTGGTTTCTAGACTCAACAGGTATAGGCTTTGCTTCATGCTCTCTGCTCCCATCATCAAAGACACATGCTCCCAAGCGATAAAGAAGATCTGGCGGACTTGTTCTGATAATAAAATATAGTGTTGGTCAGGGCTGGAAAATTCTATATTATTGACATTATTACCAGCTCCTTCCATTTACAGCTTTTGTGGTGATGTAATATTGCGTATATTTTTAGACCTGGATATAAAGAGTACCTTTTGTACAGGAATGGCTAGTAAAGCATGCTATATTTTACCTTTGGTTCTTCCCACTAGAATGATTTTTCTGCAACTGTTATATGAGAGGAATTCATTTTCTGAGATTAATAAAGGGATCTGCTTTATCTTTACAAGAACAGTGCCACTCTGTCTGTGGGCTGTATATAATATTGTAGTTTAGTCTCTATGACCCAGCACATAGAGGCAAAAGTCAATTGATCCAAACCCTTCAACTGAAACATTTCTCAGCTTAATTTTATAGTTTTATACAAACTAAACTATGCAAAAATAGAATATGTGGAATTTAAACTACATTACTGCTATCTGGAATTTACTTATAAAATGAAGATAATTAGTGCACAAATTAGTGAATTTATATGTGCCTACCAGCCATAAAAAGGTGAACTCTCTCTGGTTGGACCCTAAACCTAATATTTATCAAATACGCCTCTCCCGAGCTAAAATCCTACAAATTTAAAGGGTAGGTAGGACCCGGCACTAGCTCAAAACAGCCTTAGGGCTCATACTCATCTGCATTTAAAACGGACTAGTGCAATGTTATAATAGTTAATGTTTCTGTGTTCATCTGCAATTTTTTTCTCAACTCGGATCAGACTAAGAAAAAAATCACTGCATGCTGCGAGTAGCCGCATATATTGGCCGAGACTCTCAATGCAAGTCAAAGAGTGCAAGAAAAAAATTGCACGGTACACAGACCATGCGTGATTTTTATTCACCTATCTCAAAGGAAATCCGGCATTTAAACAGACCCATCAGAATAGATAGAATAGATATATGCAGTTTAATGTACATGTATGTAGTTAAAAAATAAATAACTTAAAGAAAAAATGGTGAGGGGTCCCCCTACTTTTTCTTAACCAGTTGAGGGAAATCCAACAGCTGAGGCGTGATATTTATAGTCTGGGAAGGGGGTAATAAACATGTAGCTTTCCAGGCTGTTAATATCAACTTACAACTATCTAATTAGCCTTTACTAGTTATCAACAAGGGATGACCCCTGAAAAAAATGACGTTTGCATAACATCTTATATGTATACAGAGTGATGCTGTATTCTTTGGTTTGTATGATATGGAGTCACAGCAGCTTGCACTTGTTCACACTTAGATTAGTCCATACTAGTCGATCTTTCTTTTTTGTTGTTTTATGTTAAAAATACCATTCCAGTTGCTATGATTATTTTAAGTCACCAATAAAGGGAAAGCTAAGAGCTTTCACTTGTTGTCTACTGCTGTGATGTTCAACTGAATGCAGTAGGCTCATTATCACCCCCTAGTGGCGACTGTAGACTGAGACAATGTTATCTTTTAACTCCTAGACTATGCAGAAGATTTCTATCAGAATGCATTATTTTGTATGTACTTTACTAAAATATAACAACATCAAATGGTTAGAAAAAGAAAATATTTTTAATGTTGTTACCTGTTAGGGTTGTCGGAACGCACCAAGTAAATATTGAGATAATATAGGTGCGTTCGCAGCCCGGGGTCCACCGTGCAGGAGTGGAACCTGCTGCTAGTAAATGGCGGCACTATATGGCGGTACAATGCCTGAATAGACACGGGTTGCGTCACCCGGTCTGTATAGGAGCAAACTCTGTTGCTTCACAGAGTCGCCGGGATTAGGATAACGCTGTGCCCTGTTAACCTCACAGAGGATCACAGCTCATTAACAGAGCAGGTAACATACTGTGGTCATGCAGTCAGTGTCAGCACAAAAACAACTCCTCTCCAGAGGTGCCGGAATGCTAGTGGCTATACGCCAGCCCTAAATTCACACACACAAACTCCTCTCCGGAGGTGGCTATACAGCTGACCCTGAGCACATGCAGACACAGACCACAAGGTAGCTAAGCTCATAAACATAAGTTGATACTAGCACATGGCCGTGTGGCCATGCGAACCTTTTATAGAGGAAGCTCTCCAGGACCTTCCTAGTGGTCCAATTGGAACTGCTTCAGGACCTGAGCATGTGACCCCCAACCTCCAATGAGAGGTTGTCCCTTGGGCATTCCCAGTAGAGGAAAAGCAGGACTTAGTCCCAGGAGCATCTGCTTGCTGCAGAACAGTGCTGGTTACAATGGCTGAGTCTGGAAGATCAGCAGTAACAAAGTGAACAGTATCTGCCTGAGCCAGATGCTGGGACCGACATCTCCACTGAGCAGGCTCCACTGCGGCCAGAGAAGAATGGGAAACTGCAGCAGAGGTGATTCGAGATTCCCCCTGTGCAGCGGCGGGAACTCGACACCTAACAGTTACTTTCCTTCATCCACACATCACTGATGTATTTCTTAAGGTTTGCAGCATTCTGGTGTTAGGGTTGGCGGAACGCACCGAATATATTTATTAGATGGGATAGGTGCATTCGCAACCCGGGATCCACCGTGCAGGAAAGAACCTGCTGCTAAGTAAGGCGGCGAAGCAAATTAGAATAAACAAACTCTGTTACTTCACAGAGCCCGTAGTAAAGAGAACGCTGTGCCCTGTTTAGCTCACAGGGGACACAGCTACTGTGTAGAGCCAACAGTGGTCATGCAGTCCAACCAAAACGCAGCTCCTCTCCGGTGGAGCAGGAATTCTATCGGCTATTAGCCAGCCCTGAATTCACACATAAACTCCTCGCCGGAGGTGCCAGCATTCTAGGGGCTTATTTCAGCCGGGTCCCTGACTGCATACACAAAACTCCTCGCCGGAGGTGCCAGCATTCTAGAGGCTTACTTCAGCTGGGTCCCTGACCACACACACAACCACACTGGCGCTGAGCTCGTACATATTTGACACTAGCGCATGGCCGTGTGGTCATGAGAACCTTATATAGCTGCAGCACCTACCGGACCTTCCAAGAAGGACCAATGGAAGGCTGCCACAGAACTTGATCAGGTACAGGACCTTCCTGGAGGACCAATGGAAGTTGCTGCAGTACCTGAGCATGTGACCCTTGATCTCCACTGAGAGATCTTACCCTGGGCATGCTCAGTGTGTGCAAAGCAGGACTTAGTCCCAGAAAAGCCTGCTCGCCGCAGATCAGTGCAGGGTACAATAGCAGAGCCTGGAGAGACAGCAGTAACCCTTTGCACAGTATCAGACTCAGTGAGACACTGGGACCGACGCCTCCGCTGAGCAGGCTCCACTGCGGCCGATGCAGAATGGGAGACCGCAGCAGACACGGCTCGAGATTCCCCCAGTGCAGCAGTGGGAACTCGACTCCTAACATTACCCCCCCTCCTAGGGCCCCCCCCTTTGAGCCTCGCTACGCTCAAAAGCTGCAATGAGCAGCAGAGCCCGAATGTGCTCCACAGGTTCCCAGGTTCTATCTTCTGGACCGTGACCCTTCCAGTCCACCAGATAAAATTTCTTGCCACATACCACTTGCACCCCACGATAGCATTCACCTCAAACTCATCTGAGGATGAACCCTATGTCCCGGCAGATGACTCAGAAAACCGGGACAAATGAACGGGCTTTAAGAGGGAAACGTGAAAAGTGTCGGTGATACCAAGGCGTGGAGGCACAGCCAAATGGTAGACCACAGGGTTGACCTGTTCCAGAACCTTGAACAGGCCAATGTAGCGAGGCGCAAACTTAGTGGACTCAACTCGCAGCCTGATGTTACGGGCGGAGAGCCACACTAAGTCGCCAGGAGCAAAGGTCGGAGCGGGGTGCCGGTGTGTATCAGCAGAAACCCTCATTCTCTCCTTGGAGGCCCGGATGGCATCCTGTGTGCGGTCCCAGATGTCACGTGCCTCCACCGCCCAGTCTGCCACCCTAGAATCGGTGGATGACACGGGCATGGGCACAGGGACACGCGGATGCTGGCCGTAATTAAGGAGAAAAGGAGTCTGCCCAGTGGAATCGGCTACGGCGTTGTTCAAGGCAAATTCCGCCCAAGGTAGCAAAGATGCCCAATCATCCTGCCTAGCAGAGACAAAATGTCGCAAGTATGTCACCAGAGTCTTTTTGGTCCTCTCTACCAACCCATTCGTCTCGGGATGATATGCAGAGGAGAGATTCAACTCTATGCTGAGTAAACGGCAGAGCTCTCTCCAAAACCGAGACACGAACTGGGGACCCCGGTTGCTGACAATTTTATCATGCATTCCATGTAAACGGAAAATGTTCTTTATGAATAACGCCACCAAGGCCCGTGCAGAAGGTAACCGTGGAAGCGGCACCAAGTGCACCATCTTAGATAAATGATCAGTGACAACCCAGATAACGGTGCAGCTACGTGACTTGGGTAAGCCCACCACGAAGTCCATCCCGACCATTTCCCAAGGCCTGTCTGCCACTGGTAGGGGGTAAAGCAACCCAGCAGGCCGTTGCCGAGGAGACCAATTCTGGGTGCAGGAAACGCACGCCCGAATATAGTCTCTGACATCACGGGCCATATGCGGCCACCAGTACGTTCTCGCCAAAAGCTTGGATGTCCTTTTGGTCCCAAAATGCCCACCCACTCTGGACGAGTGAGCCCAAGAGAGAACCTCCGGTCGCAAATTTGCTGGCATGAAAGTCTTGCCCGGGGGCACAGACTCTAGCGAAACCGGAGCTACAGTTCTCAGGCTCTCAGAAGGGACAATAAGCTGAGGCTCCTCCTCCTCCTCCTCAGATGACACTACGGAGCGGGAGAGAGCGTCAGCGAATGTTCTTCTCCTCGGAGAGAAAATTAAGAGTAAAATGAAACTGGGAGAAGAACAGGGACCATCTAGCCTGGTGAGAATTCAGCCGCCTGGCCGTCTGTAGATATACCAAGTTTTTGTGGTCAGTGAAAACCTGGAAGGGAAAGCGAGCTCCCTCCAAGAGATGTCTCCACTCTGAGAAAGCCAACTTCATGGCTAGCAACTCCCTGTCCCAATGGAATAATTCCTCTCTGCCGGTGTGAAGGTCTTGGAGAAGAAGAAGCATGGATGCTTCCGACCTTGAGCATCCTTTTGGAAAAGGACTGCTCCAGCACCAACGGATGAGGCATCCACCTCCATGATAAATGGCTTATCTACATCGGGGCGATGTAGAATGGGAGTGCTAGCGAAGTGTGACTTAACCGAGAGGAAGGCCTTGGAGACATCCTCTAACCACAATTTGGGATTTGCTCCCTTCTTGGTGAGGGCAACCAAGGGAGCTACCAAAGTTGAGAAGTGTGGGAAGAACTGACGATAGTAATTAATGAACCCCATAAAGCGCTGCACCGCTTTAAGTGAATGGGGTTCCTGCCAGTCCATCACAGCCTGTAACTTGGCAGGATCCATAGCCAAACCCTGGGCAGAGATGATATAACCAAGGAAAGGCAAGGACTCCTGCTCAAACACACACTTCTCCAACTTGGCGTAGAGGGAGTTTGCCCGTAGAGGTCGAAGACTTTGCGAACATCTCTCCGATGGGAGTCAATATCTGGAGAGTAGATGAGAATATCATCCAGATAGACTATGACCAAGGTGGTGAGCATATCCCGGAAGATGTCGTTCACAAAGTCTTGGAAAATGGCTGGGGCATTACAGAGCCTGAAGGGCATCACCAGATATTCATAGTGCCCATCCCTGGTGTTAAAAGCCGTCTTCCATTCGTCCCCCTCACAGATGCGAATCAGGTTGTAAGCACCCCGCAGATCTAATTTTGTAAATACCCTTGCTCCCCGTAGCCTATCAAAAAGCTCAGATATCAGGGGTAATGGGTACTTGTTCTTAACGGTGATGGCGTTAAGACCCCTGTAGTCTATGCATGGACGTAAGTCTCCACTCTTCTTCTGTACGAAGAACTCAGCCCCTGCAGGTGACACTGACTTCCTAATGAATCCTCTTGCCAGATTCTCTTGGATGTACTGAGACATTGCCTCCATCTCCGGGAGAGATAACGGATAGACTCAACCCCGGGGAGGCTCAGCACCAGGCAAGAGGTCAATAGGACAGTCATAGGGGCGGTGAGGCGGAAGGGTCTCCGCAGCCCTTTTGGAGAACACGTCCGCATAGGGCCAATAGTGCTTGGGGAGAGAGGAAAAATCTGCGGGTACCTCTGTTGTAGCAACCTGAACGCACTCCCTCTGACATCTACCCTCACAGGATTTACTCCATCCCAGAATTCTCCCTGAGGACCACTCTATATGAGGAGAATGATAGCGTAGCCATGGTATCCCCAACAGGACCTCATCAATTCCCTCAGGAATGACTAATAGGGAGATAATCTCCTGATGTGATGGAGACACAGAAAGCATGATAGGAATGGTTTGGTGGGTAATCTGTGAGGGTAGTGTCGACCCATTTATCACTTGAACGGTTACTGGTTTGGCGAGCATCACCAGGGTTATTGCGTGACGCTGGGCGAAAGCGGATGACATAAAATTACCCTCCAACCCAGAGTCCACGCATAGCTCTACCATAAGAGTGGATGGGCCAATGGTAATTGTCCCCTTGAAGGACAACTTAGAGGCAAACGTCACCGTGTCTAGTGTACCTCCTCCAACTGCCACTAGACACTGACGTTTCCCCGACCGCTGAGGACACTTGGAGGCAAGATGTCCTGACTGCCGGCAAACATGACAGACCTTAAGTGCACGAGCGGACTGGGACTTGGATCCCGCACGTGTCACCTCTATGGCCTCATGTGACTTGGACGCCTGGTCTGGAGATTCCAAAGGTCTGGCGAAGGTGGGAGCCAGCCGAGACCTCTGCCTACACTGGGCTCGCTCCAACCTTCGCTCGTGAAAACGAAGGTCTATGCGAGTTGATACAGCTATGAGCTCCTCCAGTGTGGCAGGAATCTCCCTAGTGGCCAAAGCGTCCTTCGCATGGTCAGCCAGCCCCCTCCAAAATACGGGAATGAGGGTTTTATCTGGCCATTCCACCTCAGACGCTAATGTCTGGAAGTGAACGGCAAAATGGCTGACCATGGTTGAACCCTGAGTTAAAGCCAGCAGTTGGAGCGCTGTATCAAGGGTGACTTGAGGTCCTACAAAGACCCGTTTCAGAGTGTCCAGAAACCGAGGAACACTCCGCACCACATGATCGTTGCGCTCCCACAGCGGTGTAGCCCACTCCAACGCTCTGTCTGACAGGAGAGAGATTATGAATCCCACCTTTGCCCGCTCTGTGGGAAAAAGTGCAGCCAGGAGCTCGAGGTGTATACCACACTGGCTCACGAAACCCCTACAGGACTTACTGTCCTCAGAGTGTCTCTCAGGCAATGGGAGGTGAGATAAAGACGGAACAGAGGTGGCAGTGGGTAAAGCTGCTGCAGCCACGCTAGCAGCCTGAACAGCTATTGCGGTAATATCCACCGCCGAGGTTGTACGCTCAAGAGAGGCCAACCGGCCCTCCAGCAGCTGGATGTACCCCTGCAATCGCTGTTCATCCGCCACTACTAGTGTACTGTTAGGGTTGGCGGAATGCACCGAATATATTTATTAGATGGGATAGGTGCATTCGCAATCCGGGATCCACCGTGCAGGAAAGAACCTGCTGCTAAGTAAGGCGGCGAAGCAAATTAGAATAAACGAACTCTGTTACTTCACAGAGCCCGTAGTAAAGAAAACGCTGTGCCCTGTTTAGCTCACAGGGGACACAGCTACTATGTAGAGCCGACAGTGGTCATGCAGTCCAACCAACACGCAGCTACACTCCGGTGGAGCAGGAATTCTATCGGTTATTAGCCAGCCCTGAATTCACACATAAACTCCTCGCCGGAGGTGCCAGCATTCTAGGGGCTTATTTCAGCCGGGTCCCTGACTGCATACACAAAACTCCTCGCCGGAGGTGCCAGCATTCTAGGGGCTTATTTCAGCCAGGTCCCTGACCACACACACGACCACACTGGCTCTGAGCTCGTACATATTTGACACTAGTGCATGGCCGTGCGGTCATGAGAACCTTATATAGCTGCAGCACCTACAGGACCTTCCAAGAAGGACCAATGGAAGGCTGCCACAGAAATTGATCAGGTACAGGACCTTCCTGGAGGACCAATGGAAGTTGCTGCAGTACCTGAGCATGTGACCCTTGATCTCCACTGAGAGATCTTACCCTGGGCATGCTCAGTGTGTGCAAAGCAGGTCTTAGTCCCAGAAAAGCCTGCTCGCCGCAGATCAGTGCAGGGTACAATAGCAGAGCCTGGAGAGACAGCAGTAACCCTTTGCACAGTATCAGACTCAGTGAGATGCTGGGACCAACACCTTTGCTGAGCAGGCTCCACTGCGGCCGATGCAGAATGGGAGACCGCAGCAGACACAGCTCGAGATTCCCCCAGTGCAGCAGCGGGAACTCGACTCCTAACATCTGGTGCTGCCTTTTAGGGCAATAAAGTAAAATAAAACAGACATAGCTGGACTTAAAAAAATTGTTTCAAACATGGATTTTCAAAGTAAGCTGTTATGTGTGTGCACATGAGAAATAACACTAGTTGTGTATGACAATAATTTCTCCTGTTTTTCCCTCTGCATGCTCTCTCTCTAATTTTTAATTGTCTCTGAGCTAGTGGTTTTAGATAAGCAGCTATGATAGTTCCCAAACACAGTATATAGTGCATACCTCACAACGTATTAGTCAGGAAAGAGGTAAGTGCAATTATTTTTACACTAATGTCTAAAAAAGATGTCCCCCACACAGTGTGATGCCACCAAAGATACCTCCCCATTCAGTATGATGCTCCTACATTGCATAGCGCCACATAATGTTCCCCAACAATGTCCTGGTAAACTGAGCATAGATTTTGGGACACTTGTGAGGTATGCTCTGAGACATGAGGCTCCAGGTGCCTTGTTTTTATGTAGCATGTATTAAGAAGCAGCAACATTATGGAAGACGTTATACATCAGTTGCCACATGGTGAATATGGACCATGAGCACCTACCTGCTCTTTCAAACTAGGGGGCGCCCTAGGCTATTCCTGTCCTCTGGATTATCCTGGAAGTTGTAGATGGTCACATACCTTGCTATGCTCCTATCTTAACCATAATCTATTCACAACGCCACCCAGAGAGTTGTGAGGCCAAAGTGTATAGGATTACACTAATCAGACTGACGGGGTAGATAAATGAGGATAAAAGAGAATTACAATCATACATATACACTCACAAAACAACAGAGTGGGACACGGAAGAAATAGTAAGGAGAAACCAAATGGGAGAGGATGAGGAAAAACTTGTAATCAAGCACTATGCAGAAATCTCCTGATCAACTCTCCAACTGCTTACTCCAAACACTGAACTTCTGAAACACAAACCAGGAAATCTCAACTGCCAGTGGTGAGCATATACACCAGAGAGAAGTGGCCAACACAGAACAGCTGAGACACTTCAGGATGCAGAGAGATCAATTGAACTGATTAACCCTTGCAATGACAGAGCAAAGGAAAACCTGCACTGTTTATTAGGATGGAGAAGCAGTTCTAATACATGCAGGAGTTTGTGAAACCTGACTGAGATTTTCTGGCAGTATCCCTGTTACATCGGTACTGAGCAGTGAATTCAGTTCTGGGTGAGATAAACCCTTAATAGAAATCAGGATCTGTCTCTGTGATTCTCCCTCTCTCGCTTGTCTCATCCCTTCTCTTCTCCCTCTCCTCTCCATAGGCTTAAGTAGATGAATATAACCTGATCCATCAGTGAGCTGGCAGTCTTTTTTTTTGACCAATATGGATTTTAGCCATTTATTTTAGTGTTTTATGAGTTCCCGAGGCCAGGGGAGGAGAAAAAGTGGCTTATAAGTGGTTGAACATGCACAAGAGTCAGTGCTCTCTCTGGATAACTGCACAGATTGTTCACCTCACAGTTCAAATTTATACATAAATTCTGACTCTACCTATGTTTAAATTTTATTTAGAAACGGTTTTATTTTTAAATGCACAAATATTGCTATTGGTTAAATACGCTCTTTCTTTTCAACAAAGTAACCATTTACTTTTGTAATAAATGAAATGAATATTATTACGTTTTACTACTACTCTTCATCTTTACGCTTTTTTTGATGAGGAATGCAAAAGGGCAAATCTGGTACAGTAAAGTGAAAAGCCAGGCCATCAAATCACTTAATCTAATTTTTTTTATTGCTCTCCTAAAATAACATTTTAATGCAGATTAGGGGCATGGCTAAAAGGAATGCATTCATGCAAGTACACTTTTATTCTAGGAAAGCAAGCCATCTTTAGCCCATTTGCTTATTATTTAATTAGTAATAACAGAGGATATGCTCTTTGCAAAAACGGCCTTTAACCCCTTAAGCCCCGAGGGTGGTTTGCACGTTAATGACCGGGACAATTTTTACAATTCTGACCACTGTCCCTTTATGAGGTTATAACTCTGGAACGCTTCAACGGATCTTTCACAATTTTCCAACTTTGAATTTTTATGCCCTTAAATCACAGAGATACGTCACGCAAAATACTTAATAAGTAACATTTCCCACATGTCTACTTTACATCAGCACAATTTTGTTAGGGAGTTATAAGGGTTAAAAGTTGACCAGCAATTTCTCATTTTTACAACACCATTTTTTTTAGGGACCACATCTCATTTGAAGTCATTTTGAGGGGTCTATATGATAGAAAATACCCAAGTGTGACACCATTCTAAAAACTGCACCCCTCAAGGTGCTCAAAACCACATTCAAGAAGTTTATTAACCCTTCACAGGAATTTTTGGAATGTTTAAATAAAAATGAACATTTAATTTTTTTCACACAAAATTTACTTCAGCTCCAATTTGTTTTATTTTACCAAGGGTAACAGGAGAAAATGGACCCCAAAAGATGTTGTACAATTTGTCCTGAGTACGCAGATACCCCATATGTGGGGGTAAACCACTTTTTGGGCACATGACAGAGCTCGGAAGCGAAGGAGCGCCATTTGACTTTTCAATGCAAAATTGACTGGAATTGAGATGGGACGCCATGTTGGGTATGGAGAGCCCCTGATGTGCCTAAACATTGAAACCCCCCACAAGTGACACCATTTTGGAAAGTAGACCCCTTAAGGAACTTATCTAGATGTGTGGTGAGCACTTTGACCCAACAAGTGATTCACAGAAGTTTATAATGCAGAGCCGTAAAAATAAAAAAATCATATTTTTTCACAAAAAGGATCTTTTCGCCCCTAATTTTTTATTTTTCCAAGGGTAAGAGAAGAAATTGGACCACAAATGTTGTTGTGCAATTTGTCCTGAGTACGCCGATACCCCATATGTGGGTGTAAACCATTGTTTGGGTGCATGGAAGAGCTCGGAAGGGAAGGAGCGCCATTTGACTTTTCAATGCAAAATTGACTGGAATTGAGATGGGATGCCATGTTGCGTTTGGAGAGCCACTGATGTGCCTAAACATTGAAACCCCCCACAAGTGACACCATTTTGGAAAGTAGACCCCTTAAGGAACTTATCTAGATGTGTGGTGAGCACTTTGACCCAACAAGTGCTTCACAGAAGTTTATAATGCAGAGCCGTAAAAATACAAAATCATATTTTTTCACAAAAATGATCTTTTCGCCCCCAATTTTTTATTTTCCCAAGGGTAAGAGAAGAAATTAGACCACAAAAGTTTTTGTGCAATTTGTCCTGAGTACAACGATACCCCATATGTGGGGGTAAACCACTGTTTGGGCGCATAGCAGAGCTCGGAAGGGAAGGAGCGCCATTTGACTTTTCAATGCAAAATTGACTGGAATTGAGATGGGATGCCATGTTGCGTTTGGAGAGCCCCTAATGTGCCTAAACATTGAAACCCCCCACAAGTGACACCATTTTGGAAAGTAGACCCCTTAAGGAACTTATCTAGATGTGTGGTGAGCACTTTGACCCAACAAGTGCTTCACAGAAGTTTATAATGCAGAGCCGTAAAAATACAAAATCATATTTTTTCACAAAAATGATCTTTTCGCCCCCAATTTTTTATTTTCCCAAGGGTAAGAGAATAAATTAGACCACAAAAGTTGTTGTGCAATTTGTCCTGAGTACAACGATACCCCATATGTGGGGGTAAACCACTGTTTGGGTGCATAGCAGAGCTCGGAAGGGAAGGAGCGCCATTTGACTTTTCAATGCAAAATTGACTGGAATTGAGATGGGACACCATGTCGCATTTGGAGAGCCCCTGATGTGCCTAAACATTAAAACCCCCCACAAGTGACACCATTTTGGAAATTAGACCCCCTAAGGAACTTATCTTGATGTGTTTTGAGAGCTTTGAACCCCCAAGTGTTTCACTACAGTTTATAACACAGAGCCGTGAAAATAAAAATTCTTTTTTTTTTTTAGAAAAATGATTTTTTAACCCCCAGTTTTGTATTTTCACAAGGGTAACAGTATAAATTGGACACCAAAAGTTGTTGTCCAATTTGTCCTGAGTACGCTGATACCCCATATGTGGGGGGGAACCACTGTTTGGGTGCATGGCAGAGCTCGAAAGGGAAGGAGCGCCATTTGGAATGCAGACTTAGATGGATTGGTCTGCAGGCGTCATGTTGCATTTGCAGAGCCCCTGATGTACCCAAACAGTATAAATCCCCCATAAGTGACCCCATATTGGAAACTAGACCTCCTAAGGAACTTATCTAGATGTGTTGTGAGAACTTTGAACCCCCAAGTGTTTCACTACAGTTTACAACGCAGTGCCGTGAAAATAAAAAATCATTTTTTTTCCCACAAAAATGATTTTTAGCCCCCCAAATTTTTATTTTCCCAGAGATAACAAGAGAACTTGGACCCCAAAAGTTGTTGTCCAATTTGTCCCGAGTACGCTGATGCCCCATATGTTGGGGTAAACCCCTGTTTGGGCGCACGGGAGAGCTCGGAAGGGAAGGAGCACTGTTTTACTTTTTCAACGCAGAATTGTCTGGAATTGAGATCGGACGCCATGTCGCATTTGGAGAGCCCCTGATGTGCCTGAACAATGGAAACTCCCCAATTCTACCTGAAACTAATCCAAACACACCCCTAACCCTAATCCCAACTGTAACCCTAACCACACCCCTAACCCTGACACACCCCTAATTCTAATCCCAACCCTAATCCCAACCGTAAATGTAATCCAAACCCTAACCCTAACTTTAGCCCCAACCCTAACCCTAACTTAATCCCCAACCCTAACTTTAGCCCCAACCCTATCCCTAACTTTAGCCCCAACCCTAACTTTAGCTCCAACCCTAGCCCCAACCCTAACCCTAACCCTAACCCTAACCCTAGCCCTAACCTTAGCCCTAACCCTAGCCCTAACCCTAACCCTAGCCCAAGCCCTAACCCTAGCCCTAACCCTAACCCTAGCCCTAACCCTAGCCCTAATGGGAAAATGGAAATAAATACATTTTTTTTCATTTTATTATTTTTCCCTAACTAAGGGGGTGATGAAGGGGGGTTTGATTTACTTTTATAGCATTTTTCATATCGGATTTTTATGATTGGCAGCTGTCACTCACTAAAAGACGCTTTTTATAGCAAAAAAGTGTTTGCGTCTCCACATTTTGAGACCTATAATTTTTCCGTATTTTGGTCCACAGAGTCATGTGAGGTCTTGTTTTTTGCACGACGAGTTGACGTTTTTATTGGTAACATTTTCGGACATGTGACAGTTTTTGATCACTTTTTATTCCAATTTTTGTGAGGCAGAATGACCAAAAACCAGCTATTCATGAATTTCTTTTGGGGGAGGCGTTTATACCGTTCGACGTTTGGTAAAATTGATAAAGCAGTTTTATTCGTCGGGTCAGTACAATTACAGCGATATCTCATTTATATCTTTTTTTATGTTTTGGCGCTTTTATACGATAAAAGCTATTTTAAAGAAAAAATAATTATTTTGGCATCGCTTTATTCTGAGGACTATAACTTTTTTATTTTTTTGGTTATGATGCTATATGGCGGCTCGTTTTTTGTGGGACAAGATGACGTTTTCAGCGGTACCATGGTTATTTATATCAGTCTTTTTGATCGCGTGTTATTTCACTTTTTGTTCGGCGGTGTGATAATAAAGCGTTGTTTTTTGGCTCGTTTTTTTTTTTCTTACGGTGTTCACTGAAGGGGTTAACTAGTGGGACAGTTTTATAGGTTGGGTCGTTACGGACGCAGCTATACTAAATATGTGTACTTTTATTGTTTTTTTTGTTTTTTTTAGATAAAGAAATATATTTATGGGAATAATATATATATTTTTTTTCTTTATTTAGGAATTTTTTTTTATTTATTTTTTTTACACACGTGGAATTTTTTTTTTTAACTTTTTTACTTTGTCCCAGGGGGGGACATCACAGATCGCCGATCTGATAGTTTGCATAGCACTCTATCAGATCGGCGATCTCACTCACATCACCGCAGGCTTACCAGCGCCTGCACGGCACCCGGAAGTACTCCCTGCAGGACCCGGATGCAGCCACGCAGCCATTTTGGATCCGGGGCCTGCAGGGAGGAGACGCTCGGTACAAGGTGAGTACATTCCCTTGTATCGATCGTCTCAGGGAAGCCCGCAGGGAGCCCCCTCCCTGCGCGATGCTTCCCTGTACCGCCGGTACACCGCGATCATGTTTGATCGCGGTGTGCCGGGGGTTAATGTGCCGGGGCGGTCCGTGACCGCTCCTGGCACATAGTGCCGGATGTCAGCTGCGATAGGCAGCTGACACTTGGCCGCGATCGGCCACGCTCCCCCCGTGAGCGCGGCCAATCGCTATGACGCACTATCCCGTCACTGGGTATTAAGTCCCATGTCACCTTGACGGGATAGTACGTCATATGGGATTAAGGGGTTAACCTTCCAAAAAGTTTGATCTTTATTTTTAAAAAATCAGATTGGAGACACACTTGGCCACTGAATCACGTTCACCCTGTTCTTCAAAAATGCAAGTCTCCTGATGTGAACTCAATCGATACACCTATGGGGAATTCTAAAGAGATAAGTTGAGCTTCACTTCCCATTCAGCATCCAGCATACAGACACTAAAGGAGGTTGTTCTTTAATGGAAAAATATAGTTGTTGCAATATGTCGCCAACTTGATAATTTCATAGTTAGAAGACTTGGTGCGGTCCTTAAAAATCATGGAGGTTATACATAATATTTGATGTAGTAATTTTTGTTGTTTTTTTTTATTTTTCCATCAAATAATTTGAGTAAAACTGAAGATTTTGTAATGAAACTTAATATTTTATATTTTAAACCTACTTTCATGTTATGGGTTAAAAATTGTTCTAAAAAAACTCAGTCTTGACAAAATTTTGGAACTTGTTCTTGAATTCAGTGAGATATTGATTAAAATATTACTTTTCAAAGGGGGTGTACTCATTTATGCTGAAGACTATATATATCTATACATACAGTATATATCAGGTATTCATTAAAGTGTAGAATAGGTCAAAGATGATTAACTAGAATGTAGGAATGGAACTGTCATTCAAGAACCTCAAGGGACTGGAATTATGCACATAAAGGGCAATCAGCCAAGATGATAAAGTCATTATGTCAAAGAAAGCACATATAAGCCTTCAGATCAACTTTTGCCATTTAGAGTCAGAATAACAAGTTGTACAGCCTAAGCTAAAACCTCAAGCCTATGGCTGTATTTCAATTCTCTACAACCTTTATGTCATATGCAGCTGTAATAGATCTCCCATCGACATCTATATCTACTCTAGCTTTATATGCCTCCAATTTCATGCAGAAGTATCTGAGGAATATGTATGATTAAGAAAATAAAAATTGTGCCGGCTTCCATTAGAAGTCATACTATGTAGGCATGCTCCTTCAAAATGATTCAAATTTCATGTCCCATACGATGAGCAAGCTTAGAAATGGACTATGTACTGTGGTGAGCTATAACTGAGGTGAGACGGTCCAATCAAATGAAGATTTCTAACATGGAAGATCTTTAGAGCAGGCGATCCTTCCAAAAGGGAAACATTTTTTTCTTCTTCAGAATTGCAGACATATATGAGCATGGACTATCGATGAGCTAGCGTTCTCGCCACTGCTCAATACTCGATCAATCATCAGGGTGCTCGAGTACGCTCGTTACTTGGTCGATCACCATGCTCAAGTTCCTGCCCCCTATGTTTTTCAGCTGTTAGACACCCAAGAAACATGCGGGGATTGCCTGCCTTACACGGTTATATTGTACCCATGTCGACTACTCGCATTACTGTGTTTGATAGGCCACATTGTGTCATCAAATCTTATAGAATTCTCCTCGGGAAGCAGTTCAGGGAGAGCTGATCTAGGAGGGAGAGCTTAGATTAGAGCAGGCATTTAGGCAGTGTTAAATTGCTATTGCAGTACTTGTATATCGCTGCTGCACCATTAAAACAAAAGTCCTTTTCGGGGCAACAAAATGCCCTTTCTCTAGTAAAACTGCAGTTAATTGCATTCCCTGTAGAGATAGCTGGTGGAGGATAATTTGTTTAGAGGCATATAGGCAGGGTTTATTGTCTTACATTCCTTCTATAGGTATACTGCTGCTGCAACCTTAAAACAAAAGTCCTTTTCAGGGCTGCCTATTTTCTTTTCCCTATTAATATCACAACGTCTGCAGACCTATATTATATACCTAATTTAAAATATGTAATAGTTGTAGTAAGGGACGGGAAGTTGACTTGCTGCTGATGGTGCACACAGAGGATGAGACCATGGGCCACGTGAAACTGTGCCTGCTTCAGGAGCACAACAAACATGATCATCCAGCTCTTCCAGCTTCCTGTCCCACTTTGCAGGGAAGAGCGGGACACCATTCTTGAAGCCAAGACAGTGTGAAGAGGTGGTTGGTTGGATGTCAGATAATGCTTCCAGTATGCTTCCCAGCACCACCGTCTTCCGCATGGTCCAGTCTCACTAGTCAAGAGTCTGGACCACATAATCTTCACCCTGATCCTCCTTACTCCAACCATGGCGAGTTGCGGGAGGCAAGTGATCCCACACTTGGACACTCCAAGGAGCTCTTTACATTTCCATTTATTGATTCTGGCCTTTCGTCTTGCATGTTTCAAGAGGGACATAATGAGATTGTGTATAGTGATCAGCCAAGGTCAGAAGAAGATGACGGTGGGGAATGGCAATTATTGTCTAAAGAGGTAGATTATGATGAGACAAAGTGTATTAGGCCCTCCTCTATGTCTAATACAGGGTGTGTCAAAGTCCCTCTTCCTTCTAATTTTTGGCAGTTATTGCATTAATCGCATGTGAGTTTCAGAGTCCCCCTTCATAAACTAAACAGGATGTGTCTGATCATATCACACAGACCACATGCCCAGATAAGGTAGTAAAATGTTAAAATTACATTTACCAATGACTATCGATGGGTGTAGTTTTATTTCCCCTGATACTATGACATCTACTATAGTCATAGGCGATGGGGAAATGCGATGAGACATCTCTAGGCTATTAAGGAGTGGAAGAGATGTTTTTTTTTCTTCTTTTTAATTTTGTCTCATATACAACTCATTATAAAAAACAGGTTTCCTAACATTTCTTTCCTGTAAAACCCATTTTATCTTTGCTTTTGTATGCTTTATTGTCAGTTTGTAAAAGTAGAGTAATACTCTGACAACATTAATCCCAGCAGCAACCTCGGAGTCAGAGATGCAGCTGTAACACCCCAGGTAACCGGTTGTTACAGTGGTGTTGCTTTCCTTTCGGGGAGAGTGATGCCATGCTTGGAAGCGAGGAAGGATCCCTTTAACAGGTAATCAGAACATACAACACTGTTCTGATTCCAGGCCAGAAGGGGGAGCTCTGAACCCAGTTTCAGGCGAACTTCCCTAGATAATATATATTCTGACCTGGGGGAGGAGTTAGTCAGTCTGTCAGAGGGAGTAAGTCTGAGAGGAGTGAAGAGTGAGCAGGAGAGTCTGAGAGCTGGAGCCATGCAGCTACATGAGGTGCTGCAGCTCCTGGGAAAGGAAAGAGGAAAGGAGAGCAGTCTGTAGGAGATTGAAAGGAAAGAGAAGCAAAAGGCGCAGTAAAGAGCTGGAGGGAAGCTGTGACTGAGCTTCCTTGATGCTGAAGCGCATGAAACCGGTGGCCGGAAGACCGGGTATGTGGGGGTAACTTCATGCCCCACAGCAGAAACCAGCGGACAGCTGGATTTCAAGTCACCTGTCCACCATGCACACCACAGTAACACATAGAGCCCGGGTCATAATTAGAGATCCTGTAAAAAGGCTCGCGTTACCTATCATGCGGGTTAGTGTCCTGCCTAAAGGGGGACAGAGAGAGAAAGTGAGGACCTTATGTGTTATGACCCCAATGGCGAGGGTCTCAGAGGCACTAGTAAGTCTGCAAAATACAAAAATCCAGCTCATAGGGCAGTGGTAACTGGATTGACCATATATCTAATCCTAACGCCAACACTAGAAGTAGCCGGGGATCATGCCTACGTTGATCGCTAGATGACTCGTGCCAGCCGGAGAATCTAACTACCCCTAGAAGAGGAAAACAAAGACCTCTCTTGCCTCCAGAGAAAGGGACCCCAAAGTTGGATACAAGCCCCCCACAAATAATAACGGTGAGGTAAGAGGAAATGACAAACACAGAAATGAACTAGGATTAGCAAAGAGAGGCCCGCTTCACTAATAGCAGAATATAGAAAGATAACTTATATGGTCAACAAAAACCCTAACAAAATCCACGCTGGAAATTCAAGAACCCCCGAACCGACTAATGGTCCGGGGGGAGAACGCCAGCCCCCTAGAGCTTCCAGCAAAGTCAGGAACAGTTTAGGACAAGCTGGACAAAAATGCAATCAAAACAAATAGCAAAAAAGCAAAGAAGCAGACTTAGCTTGATCTAGCAGGAACCAGGATCAGTAGACAAGAGCACAGCAGATTAGCTCTGATTACTACGTTGCCAGGCATTGAACTGAAGGTCCAGGGAGCTTATATAGCAACACCCCTGAACTAACGACCCAGGTGAGAATACAAGGGATGACAGAAAAACCCAGAGTCAAATAACTAGTAACCACTAGAGGGAGCCAAAAAGCAAATTCACAACAGTACCCCCCCCCCTTAGTGAGGGGTCACCGAACCCTCACCAAGACCACCAGGGCGATCAGGATGAGCGGCGTGAAAGGCACGAACCAAATCGGCCGCATGTACATCAGAGGCGACCACCCAGGAATTATCCTCCTGACCATATCCCTTCCACTTGACCAGGTACTGAAGCCTCCGCCTGGAGAGACGAGAATCCAAGATCTTTTCCACCACGTACTCCAACTCGCCCTCAACCAACACCGGAGCAGGAGGCTCAGCAGAAGGAACCACAGGCACAACGTACCGCCGCAACAAGGATCTATGAAACACGTTGTGAATGGCAAATGACACAGGAAGATCCAGGCGAAAGGACACAGGATTAAGGATTTCCAATATCTTGTAAGGACCAATGAAGCGAGGTTTAAATTTGGGAGAGGAGACCTTCAAAGGAACAAAGCGAGAAGAAAGCCACACCAAATCCCCAACCCGAAGTCGGGGACCCACACCGCGGCGGCGGTTGGCAAAACGCTGAGCCTTCTCCTGTGACAACTTCAAGTTGTCCACCACATGATTCCAGATCCGCTGCAACCTATCCACCACAGAATCCACCCCAGGACAGTCGGAAGGCTCCACATGACCCGAGGAAAAACGAGGATGGAAACCAGAGTTGCAGAAAAATGGCGAAACCAAGGTAGCGGAACTAGCCCGATTATTAAGGGCAAACTCAGCCAACGGCAAGAAAGTCACCCAATCGTCCTGATCAGCAGAAACAAAACACCTCAAATAAGCCTCCAGAGTCTGATTAGTTCGCTCCGTCTGTCCATTAGTTTGTGGATGAAAAGCGGATGAAAATGACAAATCAATGCCCATCCTACCACAAAAGGATCGCCAGAATCTGGAGACGAACTGGGATCCTCTGTCTGACACAATATTCTCAGGGATGCCGTGTAAACGAACCACGTTCTGAAAAAACACAGGGACCAGATCGGAAGAAGAAGGCAGCTTAGGCAAAGGAACCAAATGGACCATCTTGGAGAAGCGATCACATATCACCCAGATAACAGACATGCCCTGAGACACCGGAAGATCAGAAATGAAATCCATGGAGATGTGTGTCCAAGGTCTCTTCGGGACAGGCAAAGGCAAGAGCAACCCGCTGGCACGAGAACAGCAAGGCTTAGCTCGAGCACAAGTCCCACAGGACTGCACAAATGACCGTACATCCCTTGACAAGGAAGGCCACCAAAAGGATCTGGCCACCAGATCTCTGGTGCCGAAAATTCCCGGGTGCCCTGCCAACACTGAGGAATGAATCTCGGAAATGACTCTTCTGGTCCACTTATCAGGCACAAACAATCTGTCAGGTGGACAAGAATCAGGCTTACCAGCCTGAAATCTCTGCAACACACGTCGCAGATCAGGAGAAATAGCAGACAAGATAACTCCCTCCTTAAGAATGCCAACAGGTTCAGCGACTCCAGGAGCATCAGGCACAAAGCTCCTAGAGAGAGCATCGGCCTTCACATTCTTAGAACCTGGTAAATACGAGACCACAAAGTCAAAACGGGAGAAAAACAATGACCAGCGGGCCTGTCTAGGATTCAGGCGTTTAGCAGACTCGAGATACATCAGATTTTTGTGATCAGTCAAGACCACCACACGATGCTTAGCACCCTCGAGCCAATGACGCCACTCTTCAAATGCCCATTTCATGGCCAACAACTCCCGATTGCCCACATCATAATTTCGCTCAGCAGGCGAAAACTTCCTAGAGAAAAAGGCACAAGGTCTCATAACAGAGCAACCAGGGCCTCTCTGCGACAAAACGGCCCCTGCTCCAATCTCTGAAGCATCCACCTCAACCTGAAAGGGAAGTGAGACATCAGGCTGGCACAAAACAGGCGCCGAAGTAAACCGGCGTTTCAACTCCTGGAAAGCCTCCACGGCAGCAGGAGCCCAGTTAGCTACATCGGAGCCCTTCTTGGTCATATCCGTCAAAGGTTTCACAATGCTAGAAAAATTAGCGATAAAACGACGGTAGAAGTTAGCGAAACCCAAGAACTTCTGAAGACTCTTAACTGACGAGGGTTGAGTCCAATCAAGAATAGCTCGGACCTTGACTGGGTCCATCTCCACAGCAGAAGGGGAAAAAATGAACCCCAAAAAGGGAACCTTCTGTACACCAAAGAGACACTTTGAGCCCTTGACAAACAAAGAATTTTCACGCAAAATCTTAAAGACCATCCTGACCTGCTCCACATGCGAGTCCCAATTATCAGAAAAAAACCAGAATATCATCCAGATAAACGATCAAAAATCTATCCAGATACTTCCGGAAAATGTCATGCATAAAGGACTGAAAAACTGAAGGCACATTAGAGAGCCCAAAAGGCATCACCAAGTACTCAAAATGACCTTCGGGCGTATTGAATGCGGTTTTCCATTCATCTCCTTGCTTAATGCGCACAAGGTTATACGCACCACGAAGGTCTATCTTGGTGAACCACTTGGCACCTTTAATCCGGGCAAACAAATCTGACAACAGCGGCAAAGGATACTGAAATTTGACAGTGATCTTATTCAAAAGCCGATAGTCAATACAAGGCCTCAAAGATCCGTCCTTTTTTGCCACAAAAAAGAATCCCGCACCAAGAGGGGAAGAAGATGGACGGATATGTCCTTTCTCCAGAGACTCCTTGATATATGAACGCATTGCGGTATGTTCAGGTACCGACAGATTAAACAGTCTTCCCTTAGGAAACTTACTGCCTGGAATCAAATCTATTGCACAGTCACATTCCCTATGGGGAAGCAATGCACTGGACCTGGACTCGCTAAAGACATCCTGATAATCAGACAAATACTCCGGAACTTCCGAAGGCGTAGAAGAAGCAATAGACACGGGCAGGGAATCCCCATGAATACCACGACAGCCCTAACTTGACACAGACATAGCCTTCCAGTCCAAGACCGGATTATGGGTCTGCAACCATGGCAGACCCAAAACAACCAAATCATGCATTTTATGTAGAACAAGAAAACGTATCTCCTCGCGGTGTTCAGGAGTCATGCACATGGTAACCTGTGTCCAATACTGCGGTTTATTTTCTGCCAATGGCGTAGCATCAATACCCCTAAGAGGGATAGGATTTTCTAATGGTTCAAGAATAAAACCACAGCGCTTAGCAAATGACAGATCCATAAGACTCAGGGCAGCACCTGAATCTACAAACGCCAAAACAGGATAAGACGACAGTGAGCAAATCAAAGTTACAGACAGAATAAATTTAGGTTGCAAATTACCGACGGTGACAGGACTAACAACCTTAGTTATACGTTTAGAGCATGCTGAGATAACATGTGCAGAATCACCACAGTAATAGCATAAGCCATTCCGGCGTCTATGAATTTTCCGCTCATTTCTAGTCAGGATTCTATCACATTGCATTAAATCAGGTGTCTGTTCAGACAACACCATGAGGGAATTTGCGGTTTTGCGCTCCCGCAACCGCCGGTCAATTTGAATAGCCAGGGCCATGGTATCATTCAGACCTGTGGGAATGGGAAAACCCACCATCACATTCTTAATGGCTTCAGAAAGGCCATTTCTAAAATTTGCGGCCAGTGCACACTCGTTCCAATGTGTCAGCACGGACCATTTCCGAAATTTTTGGCAATACACTTCAGCCTCGTCCTGGCCCTGAGACATAGCCAGCAAGGCTTTTTCTGCCTGAATCTCAAGATTGGGTTCCTCATAAAGTAAACCGAGCGCCAGAAAAAACGCATCAATATCAGCCAATGCCGGATCTCCTGGCGCCAACGAAAAAGCCCAATCTTGAGGGTCACCCCGTAAGAACGAAATAACAATTTTTACTTGCTGAGCGGAGTCTCCAGATGAACAGGGTCTCAGGGACAAAAACAATTTACAATTATTCCTGAAATTCCTAAACTTAAATCGGTCTCCGGAAAACAGTTCAGGAATCGGTATCTTAGGTTCTGACCTAGGATTTCTGGTAACATAATCTTGTATGCCCTGCACACGAGCAGCAAGCTGGTCCACACTTGTAATCAGGGTCTGGACATTCATGTCTGCAGCAAGCTTAAGCCACTCAAAGGTAAAGGGGAAAAGAAAAAAAAAAAAAATGAGAGAGGAAAAAAAAAACTCAGAACTTTCTTTCTTATAATCCCACTTCTGCAATGCATTAAACATTTAATACTGGCCTGGCAAACTGTTATGACCCCAATGGCGAGGGTCTCAGAGGCACTAGTAAGTCTGCAAAATACAAAAATCCAGCTCATAGGGCAGTGGTAACTGGATTGACCATATATCTAATCCTAACAAAACAAAAACCCTAACAAAATCCACGCTGGAAATTCAAGAACCCCCGAACCGACTAACGGTCCGGGGGGAGAACGCCAGCCCCCTAGAGCTTCCAGCAAAGTCAGGAACAGTTTAGGACAAGCTGGACAAAAATGCAATCAAAACAAATAGCAAAAAAGCAAAGAAGCAGACTTAGCTTGATCTAGCAGGAACCAGGATCAGTAGACAAGAGCACAGCAGATTAGCTCTGATTACTACGTTGCCAGGCATTGAACTGAAGGTCCAGGGAGCTTATATAGCAACACCCCTGAACTAACGACCCAGGTGAGAATACAAGGGATGACAGAAAAACCCAGAGTCAAATAACTAGTAACCACTAGAGGGAGCCAAAAAGCAAATTCACAACACTTATGTGAGGCTTAAGGCAGCAAGGGAATACAACACAGCGCTAGAAGGAAGGCTTCTGATTCCACCGGGCTAAGGGGATTCCCAAGTCGCTTCCAGGCCCGCCGGGCCACACCAACACCCGTGATCAGGACCCTGGACTGTGGCTGCCTTGCATCAGTAAAGAGGTAAAGAGATGGCAACTTGTATCCTCTGTTTCTTTCTACACCACCTACCATCTTTATCTACTACACCAGGAGCCCTGGGGACCCAGCTTCACCTGTGGGGAGCCATACCATCCCTGCTGCCATAACATCACCCCTTTGGACCTTTTTGAGTAGCATCGGTCATCCCTGACCAAATACCACGTCATGAACAAACTTTATAAACTTTATTTTCCATTTACTGCAAGCCCTTTTATTGAACGCCCAGGGCCACAGAACGGGTCACTGCCACTGTGACACATCCTTTTAAGAACCGGCCTGGTTCCGAGTACCCCACGATCGTGGCGTGCGCTCCACATCCAGGTGTCTTCCCCATTCTGTTCCCATTGCATTTGAGCACTGTTTCCATTGATTTTAGTGACTTTCCTGCCTCCACAGCCCTCCTGTTAGGTTTTTCCTGAAAAATACTCTAGTTTCCCATTAACTTAAATTATAGTCGCACTCGTGTCAAGCCTGTTTGAGCATCTAACATGCTTGAATTGAGTACCAAGCACTCAAGAATTTTAGTGCTCCATCAACACTAACATGGATGTAACTTAAAGCTGTCCAATGTGACATGGAAATAGATCTCTCTTCTCTATGAGCCATATGTAATTATGGTGGCTTATTTGGCAGGAGAGGTAGCAAAGTCCATGAGAAACTACAACCTCTGTCCCCACTAAACATATAAGCCTATTTATGAATTGTACCTGAGGTACCAGCTGCAGATTTTAATGAGATGCTCAACTAAAGTAATCAGATCAGTTCCATGGTGGAAAGATTGCTCAATGTTCATTTGTGACTATGGTGACTACTATGAGTACCAATGCAAACATATCAGACGTAAAATGAATGCTAGCAAGAGATGAGTGGATCGCTTTGTTTGTGCAACCCCAATCCACAGGCCAAGTAAGTTATCTCTGGCTGTGAACAGGATAACTCTCATTTGGGACTTGGTTCGCCGTCATGATATGATGATGACATCTGTGCAGCCTGTGTCTTGCAGGTGAAGTCTAGCCAGCTTGGCTAATTATAAGTCAAGCCTTGGATCCTGGGCGACAGGGACATTTGCACAGCACTTGCGCACAGCCATAGAACACAGACACGCACCGTGGATTGGTGTAGCGTGAAGCGATCTGTTCATCTCTGATACTTAAAAAAAGAGTGAATAAATTGCTCAGTGAATGACTAAGGGCACACACAGCACTAGGAATGCATTTTAGTAGGGTTTTTTTTATCACCAGAATGTGGATTTTAATTGTTTGATACTTATGGAGCAAAATGTTAAGATTTTATCTATTTTTTGGATGTGTCGATCAAGTTTACTTCTTTTGAACGTCCATCTCTAATGCTGACATATCTGGAAATCCTATAGTCTTCTCTTCAATCCTCGAAATTTAGAAATGGGGATATAAACCTGTTACTAATAAGTTATGCCCAGACAGTGCGCTCATCTCTTGTCTTGACACGATGCCCAAATGATGGATTTTTTAGTCTGTATTGACCATTAAATCAAAAGGCACAACATCCTTTCTAAACGTCCAATTCCCCAAAGACAAAAATCCTTAAATCGTTTTTTATTTCTTCAGAAAAAATAAAAGTTCACTCAAGGTTGACATCTATCAAAACCCAGTCTGTGATTTTTGTGTATTTTCAAAATTGGATTCCTTGAAGAAAAATATATTGTATAGATTTGAATGCGGCTTGATTATGAACGGCTGGCGCAATCAGAACAACATCTTTTATTGCCGAGGACCTGGCGCCTCATCAAGCGCACACATTAGTGATGGGGTTTCTTCTCTTCCTTCGCTTTCTAACTTGCTTTATTCAAGCCCTGTGCCAGGTTCTGCATGATTGCATCCCCTGGCAAAAACTGTAATCTGTTTTCCGCAATGTATTCATTGTGCTTTTCATTTTTTACCTGAAATGTCTGTATAACACAATTATTTTTTGACTGTATCACACAGCTAAATGTGAAAAAAAAAAAGAAATCCTCACTCCTTACAGCACAGACGGAACAGGCATTGCCATTCTTTATCCCACCCAAGCTGTGATACCACCTGGGAGTGAAAGAGTTACATTCTGCTTAACTGTGGCATTTAAATGGCTTCTGATCCCGGGAGGAGAATAAAGACTCAGATAAATCGGCCGTGTCAGAACCTCACTGGAGACTGTAAATTATATGAGGCAAAGTAGAAATTGTAGCTCTGAATGGGAGGAAGTTAATTTGAAAAGACCCAGGGGGAGAATTTGAGGGAATGGGGGGTGTAGAATGATTGAGCCACTCTCTACTTATCAATATCCAGCACTAATCCCCCTACCTAGCACCACACCTCACATTTATTGCACAGTGCTAGGAGAGGGGGCCATTATTATTGGCTTTGTCATGTATGTCAGTTATGGTTGGGTTTGAGTGAATACTTTAATTTATCGTACCTCATGCTCATCTATCCTGAACTAATTAAGGTGGACACCTAGCTCTGTTCCTTGGCTGTAATAATATTTGCCCATAGATAGTTATAGAATGTACTTTAATTTAATTATTGGGGTTTGCAGCATCTTTGTAATGTTCCCTGTGGAGTAGGTTTACCACTTCCCATTTCATTATCCTTTGTGCATTGCGGGTAGATATTTTATATAGGAAGTCACGAATGCAAAGTATATTACTATATCGTATATCTGCACTGTATCTGACCAGGTAATGTCACTTCCACGTAGTTTTTCCCCCTCGCGTCTAAGTTGCTAGTTCTATGTGCCATGAAATACTAAATTGAAATTTAAACACCAAGAAGGAAAAGTCGTAGAGTTATGGAAATTACATGATTCTGCTATTAATGAGGTTATTAATGGTTATTAATGGTTGTCTGAGGAATGGTCTGACATGCTGACATGCTGAATGTACTTGGGCACACAAATCATCAAGATCCATTGCTGGCGACTATGAAGGCCATGGTAACACATTTAGGCCACGGAGACTGCTCACAGTAGCACAAGCAACATGTTGTCTGGCATTGCCATGTTGAAAAATGGATCCTAGGACACTCAGAAGAAATGGCCTTTTTTGCCACTCCTTTTTGTAATTTTTAAAATGTGAAAATGACTATGTATATATATATATATATATATATATATATATATATATATATGTATATATATATATATATATATACAATCATCTAATTCTGTCTGTTTGTCTGTAATGGAAATCCCGCATCGCTGATTGGTCGTGCCAGCCTCCAGCAACCAATCAGCGACAGGCGTAGTCCCACCGTAGTTCAGTCACGTTTACTGAACAAGTTCTGTCAGTCACAGAGCGACATAGTTCACTCACGTTTACTGAATAAGTTCTGTCAGTTACAGTGTGACGTAGTTCTGTCACGTTTACTGAACATGTTCTGTCAGTCACAGTGCGACATAGTTCAGTCATGTTCACTGAACACGTTCTGTCAGTCAGAATATTCTAGAATACCCAATGCATTAGAATCGGGCCACCATCTAGTATATACAGTATATATATCTAAGATATAAAGTTGAGAGTCTGTACGTGTGTGTGTATATATCGGCCACGCCCACTCCACATAGCCTCGCCCACTCCTCAACCAATCACTAAGCATCTTTAATTTCACCAGAGCTGTTTAAATGATGAAAGCTGAGCTGTGATTGGTTGCTATGAGCAACAGCTTCCACATAGCAGGCACAGGCCACATCTAATTCCGTCATGTCTAGAATAGAGTTTCTCCTGTGAGGTATGACGTCAATAGAAAGGCAGGAGCCTCATGGATAGAGATATGTATAGAGATGTGAGGGGCAAAATGAGAGATGTCAGGGGGAAAATGAGAGAAATGAGGTACTGCTGCAGTATGAGGCTCTGTTTAGAGAAGAGTGAAGCGCTGCAGGTGGAGGCTGTGTATAAGGCAACATTCACATGTTCAGTATTTGGTCAGTATCTTGCCTCAGTATTTATAAGCCAAAACCACGAGTGGGAGAAAAATAAAGAAGTGATGACGTGTTTCTAAAATATAGTGTATATATATATATATATATATATATATATATATATATATATATATATATATATATATATATATATATATATATTTATATATATATATATATGTATGTATTTTTGCCTAAAATATAATAGAAAATGTGTCATCTTTAACTTTAGCCCTTTTAGAGATCATTTCATCTTCAACTTACCTAACTGTTCACAATAATAGTAATTTTGACCAGGGGTGCCCAAACTTTTACATGGCACTGTTTGTATATTGGCCGCATGGGGTATTTGTGCACATGTATATTAATTTAATGCCTAAGGAATATGACCCATATTTTTGTTTTTGTATTTCTCCCAGAATTATGATGTGGGGCGGCATTATGTAGGTAATCACTCCCCTCTACTATTCTTTCTAGGTACAATAACAGCAAAGCATTACATTGATTTGTTCATGTAGTCAGTGGCACTGCCATTTCTCCAAAGTGCCCAAAGGATCCATTTTTTCAATACGACAGCATTAGGCATGTTATTGCTGCTACTATGAGCAGCCTGTGTTGCCTAATGATGCTACCGTGGCCTGCAATGTCTCTGGACTTGTCTTCCATTGAGCACATCTCGGACGTCATTTGTCAACAATTACAAAGGAAGCTGCCAGTAGTTGATCTTGATGATTTACATGCCCAAGAGCATTCAGCATGGCAGAACATTCCTCAGACATCCATTACTACCATCACTGATAGCATGCTAAGGCATTCAAATCTGTGTATTTTTCATACTAGATACTGAATAAATCGAAAAATTTTAGAAATGTTAGTTCGATTCTTTCATGATTCGCATATTATTAACATGTCTGTCGATCCTGCAACTTGCATAATTCCAAAACTTCTTGATGTCGCAATTTCAATGTTGAGCAGGGTAGATATGCTAACTTTAAAATACTATCTGAATGGATCGCCATGTAGTAAGTATACTTGAAATGTATTACCTTGTTTTGTGTAGCCAGACTATAATAGATATATGTGGAGAAAAGGATTTTATGTTATTAGTTTAAACTTTTAGTGGCTGTTGTCAACTTTTTGCACTATTAATGGTTATAGCTTTTGAGTCAGTATATAAATTGTTCGTGCGCCATTGAACATAAGATCGGCTATTGTACATTGTTTTGTTTTTGTTTATAGTGCTTTCTTTTCCGTTGTTGCTTCCACATTTACTGAAGCTGCTTGATAGTTTCAAAATGGCCAATAAATAAAACCGCTGTTAACGCAGTGCATAGCCACATGACATCCCTTCAGTTGATATTATGAGAAGGGATGGGAGGAGTTTTATGTAGGGACATTGGGATAAGTTATGGCACAGGGTGGTATGAAGTGCAGTAGTGGAGGCAGTTAGCAGAGAGGAATTACAGAGCGCAATCGGAGGAATTATAGTCAGGGGTTATGGATGCAGCCGGAGCCAAAGTTATAGACCGAGATTTAATGGAGAAATAGTAGGAGTTAGGGGAGCCGTTATATTGGACAATATAGGAATTCTAGTGACGGTAATGAATTTCCAATCAATATCTCAGAAATTGGATTTGAGAGGATTGTTTTATGATCACAATAAATAATGGCAGGAAAAGATGATTTTAATCAGAGATAAAATATGTATTTTTATCTGCTCTGTGCTTCGGGCCTCTATTAACCCCTGCGCAGTCACAGATGGAGCTAACGCTAACATCTTGCCAATGGCTGGTAGCGAAAGAGTAATTTCCTCCCAGACTCGTGTGAACATACATGTTATCTGTGTCAACCTGCTATCTCTGGATACAGGATAGATAAGCTGTAAATGTTTAGTAGGTTTTTATTTCCGATCGGGATATAAATTATCCACAAACAGCAGAGAGGAGCGGAGAGGAGAAGGAGGGGGGACAATTCCCAGGGACGCAGAGCAAGCATCAAAATTAACGATGCAAAAATCTTATCTGCTAACTGGAAATGTAATAACCTTAAAGCAATGTATTGTCTGCTAATGTATTAGGGAAATTAACCCCCTCTCCGCACATCCGAATGCATACCGTGAATATAAATAATTCTGTACTAGCTTCTGCTGCTCCGTTGTGTATACGTATATAGCGCTGTTTTTCACTTTGCATTAATTGTATTCGAATCCTGTAACATTATACCACATAGATTGCCTGGGCGAAGCTGGCAGGAAGGGAGCTTCGAGAGAGAGATTGGGGAAGAACACTAAGCACCACTATGGGTTTATGTATTTACCCTGCAAGGAGAAAGAGGCTTAGCCACCAAATGGATTGGAGCTGAAAATGATCTGTTAGGACTCATTCACGTGGAGATTTCAATGCAGCTGAACATCCGAATGAACAAATCTTCCTGCGGGTTCATTCACTCCGACAATTGCAGGAACCATCAAAATAGGTTTCAATTAATTCAATTTTAGATGCTAAATCTTTTGTTGCTACTAAGCCCATTGTGTGATCCAGCCCAGGAAATATATTCTCTTGTGAATTACGCAAAATGGCTGCAAGGGATTATCCATTTTTTTTATTTTTTTAACATATTAAAATGGTTCTGTAGGAGTAGAGAAACATGGCTTCTTCCTTCTATACGTTGCAATTGGAATTTCATCTCAGATTCATTGAAATAAACGTATAAATGTGGAGCTGCAGTACCACACATGACCACTAGGCAGATGTGATGCTGATTTTTGGAATAAGGCCTGAAAAAAATGCCTTGATTTTACCCCCATCATGTCTTTGGTAGGGCGAGCATTCTCTTCTTGTCCCCTGTTGAGTGTACCATTTTGTAGGAGCCACCAAGAAGGGAGTAAGTCCAGCTCTGGCTGAGAAAAGCAATTGTCATTTTGTTAATACGCAAAGTTAAATATCTTTATGAACACTACTATCATTTCTATATCTGCCATAAATTGTTCCTTTAGAAGGAGGTATATACAGTACTAGATGGTGGCCCGATTCTAACATATCGGGTATTCTAGAATATGTAGGTAGTGTATAGCACAGGCTACGTACTATATTGCACAGTGACGTAGTATATAACACAACCGACGTAGTATATAACATAGCTACGTAGTATATAACAGAGCTACGTAGTATGTAACACAGCATACTTAGTATATAGCAGAGCTACATAGTATATAACATAGCTACATAGTGTATTGCACAGGCACGTAGTATATTGGTCAGCCACGTAGTATATAGCAGAACCACGTAGTATATTGTAGAGCCACGTAGTATATTGCACAGGCATGTAGTATATTGCACAGCCATGTAGTATATAACAGCCACGTAGTATATTGCACAGGCATGTAGTATATTGCACAGCCACGTAGTATATAACACAGTCACGTAGTGTATTGCACAGCTACGTAGTATATAACAGAGCTATGTAGTATGTAACACAGCATACATCGTATATAGCAGAGTTACGTAGTATATAACACAGCCATGTAGTGTATTGCACAGGTATGTAGTATATTGGTTAGCCACGTAGTATATAGCAGAGCCACATAGTATATAACATAGCCATGTAGTATATTGTAGAGCCACGTAGTATATTGCACAGCCACGTAGTATATTGGACAGTCACGTTGTATATTGCCCAGCTACATAGTATATAGCACAGAGACGTAGTATATAACAGAGCCCACGCAGTATGTAACACAGCCCACGTAGTATATAGCAATATGGGCACTATATGCATGGTTAAAAAAGACTTAAAATAAAAAATAAACATATACTCACCTTTCGAAGGCCCCTTGAAGTCCTGGCACCTGTGTGCGGTGCACGTGGCAGCTTCCGGTCCCAGGGTTGGTATGAGCGCAGGACCTGTGATGACGTCGCGGTCACATGACCGTGACGTCGACTCATGGCAGTTCCTTCTCGCATAGCATCCTTGGCACCAGAACCTGCCGCTTGCACTGCCGAGGACAGCACGTGACGTTGGAAGGTGAGAATAACCTTTTTTATTATTATTATTATTTGTAACATTAGATCTTTTTACTATTGATGCTGCATAGGCAGCATAGGCTGCCATTAACCCTGTGTTAGGGCTGACTGGAGGGGATTATGGAGCAGGCACTGACTGCGGGGAGGAAGGAGCGGCTATTTTGCCGCCGGACTGTGCCCGTCGCTGATTGGTCGTGGCTGTTTTGCCACGACCAATCAGCGACTTGGATTTCCATGACAGACAGAGGCCGCGACTAATGAATATCCGTGACAGACAGAAAGACAGACGGAAGTGACCCTTAGACAATTATATAGTTGATATTTACTGATAATTTGTTTCCATGGTCACTTTCTATGTTCTCAATATCTGGCATAGAGATTAACCGGAGAATACATTTATTATTTGATATGTTTCAGAAAAATGATAATATACGGGAAGCAAAAGGACAGCTAGGCATTTCAAGAAAAAGTGTATAAATTGGTTTTGAAGAGAACTTTTCACTAATTGTTTTAATGTATCTCCCCCAACTACTGCTGCTCTACCGATTCTGGAAATATTTTACTTTTATTGATGTGCCCCACTATTCCGAATTTATATTAAAATAATGCAGATTCTCTCATCAACCAACTGGGCGTGCACCACAGAACTTTTCTGTGGGCAGTTGCTTTTTCTCCTTTGACATTGGCCTATCAAAACACAGCCACGCCCACAGAGAAGTTTTGCGGTAAACACCCAGTTGGATAAATGCAGAATTTGCACTAGTATTACTGAGTGATATAACTTTGGAATGGAGGGCCACAGAAGAAAAAGAAAAACTGTCCCAGAATCAGTACCAATTGGAGGTGGCACATAGTTTAAATGAAATAATTTAAATTCTTCTTTAAAACTTTTTGGATTGTACATCAAATAAGTATGTTTTCTGATTCTCGATGACTCATCCTGTGGTGTAGACATTACAACCCAAGAGTACAGTGTCTACATTGTCTACTAACAAGTATCTGGTGGCTAATGGCATATATAGTGCCCAATTGTTTAAAACCCATGAGTACGTTAAAGAGAATCTGTCAACAGGTTTTTCTAGTATAAAGTACTACCACCACCCTTACCCCCTGTTTTACAGAATTCTAGGAAGATGTATATGATTCTCTAACCTCCTGTGCATAGCCCCAAAAATAGCTTTTATAAAGCCCCTGTATGGAGAAGTCCTGGACAATGGGTGTCTTTGGTCTTGATCATGCGCCACCTCCATGGTGACAAACGCCGTCCTCCTTCCCTGTTTCATATGAATGATGCATCCTATGTCATCCACACAGTGTTCCCCAAGACTCAGAGTGATTCTGCATAAGTGTATGTAGCTCTGCCCTCAGCAATCACTGCAATTCATATGCCCCGGTAGAGGCCAAAGAGCGCCGATGACCTGAAAGTAAAGCCAGCGCATATAAATGAGGGCACTTTGCTCTGCCTTCAGCAGGAAAGTGAGAAGTGCACCAGAGCATGAGTGCAATTGAGGGACACTGTGGAAGATCTAAGACGCGTCATCCACATGAAGCAGGGAAGGAGGAGACTGTTAGTGACCAGAGAAGGCACCAGATCAGAGACACCCATAGGACCGGACCATCGAAATTAAAGCAAAGTAGCAAAATCCGTTGATTTTGAGGGGGAAGTTGCCATCGGACTTCTATTTTTTGTGTTATATGTGTATGAGGAGCATCATGTTGAATTTCAACTTCTGATCTTTTTGTTCCTAGGTGAGATAAACCAATGGCTGACGTTTCTGAGAATGGTTTATATATGACCATTAAAAGTACTAGCACACTCATCTGAATCTAGCATACATGTGTATGAGGTTGGGGATTAGTAATAAGGCTATTCGGCTGATTAAAGGTGTATGGGCACCTGGTGGAGTAGGTTAAAGTGGTCCAGGTCTTTTTGTAATTAGGGGGAGAATAAGGCATTGAAGTAAGAATAAGGGTTGGAAAGTTTGCCTTTGCCTTGTGCCAGAGAATCACTCTGACTGAAGTAGTACATTATATTAGTAATTATATGTCAGTCATTCCTGGACATAACTGAGATTATTATAATTCAGAAATGGTCTCCTATTGGGTACTTTAGATTTAAATATAAAGTCAAAGGCTGAAGGTTATACAGAGCTATGGGGCCAAGCAAAGTCTCGCTTATGCTCCTTTTCTTTTAGTCTGAACCAATGAATTTATTTATGAAAATATTAATATTCTATAATGTTTTTAAGCTTTTTTTCAATTAGAGTGAAACGTACCCAATTTATTAGCACTGAGTGAGAGGCAACAGCTGAATCAGTAATGTGATCCAGCACCATAGACGTCCTCATTCAGCCAGGGCAGGATGATCTCTCCTTCATAATCGCTGCGCTTAATTGATTGCAAGCTCTTAAGTTAATTTGGAATGGCCATTTAAAGGCCTCGTTAACAGAGGTTAATGAGTGATGTGATAATGAGACTTTAATGAACAACCCTATGGGGATGTAGCATTGCAGAGGGAAGGCATAAGTACTTTATAGCTACAAATATAGCATTGGCAGGATGAGGAAAGTAGTCAGTCATTCAGTGCTTATGTGTTAACTCCTGGTGTACGGTAGGAAGGCACTACAACTCTACATCTGTCATATGGCTTGATTAGTGAAGGGCCACAGCAGTAACAGGGTTAATCAACTCTGTGAATGTGGCTGATTGCCTTTTGTGTGATGCCCGCACCGGGGGTGAGCTGGCAGGGCAGGGGGCACAGTAATTGCTGCAGATGTCAGCAATGCAGCGATGTAGAGATAATCTCCATCCAGCTTCAAAATAGAATACAAGAGAGGACGTAACCTCCTGAGTGCTACAGACTAGCGCCTGGTGCAAAGACGACAGATGCACAGAACTCAGATTCAATTTCTGTACCATGTAATTGTGGTTTGTAAGGTATACAGATGAAATAAAAGAAGTACAGAGAGAGAAAGTGGTGAGGAGGAGGAAAGGGGCGGGAAAGAAAAAGTACAAACAGTTACAATAATTGGGAGTGAATACAACACAAAACGGAGGCAATGAAAGTAATTTTATGGAAGATTATGGCAAAGAATGGGTAGTGATGAAGGGAAAATAGAGATTTCAGCTATTGCATGCTTTCATGTTCCCTCTAAAAACAAGGTAGATAGCATATTATTTTGTAAAGGGTTATTACCATCTTGCACATTGATGGCATTTTGATAGGCTGTGCCATCATTTTTTGGCTTGTGGGACAGTGACTAGTGAGTGAGTGTTTGCCAGGTGAGTTGAGTCAGTAGCTGCTTTGCGATTTGGGTCACAGCTGCCAGTTCCTGTGCAAAGTGTAGATGTCAAGATGAAATTTCTATCAGGTGCTGCTCTCTGCATAGGTAGTGACCGAAATGTAAGTACGTATTCTCGATCACTGCTTATGCACCACCTAACAAACACATTTTTAACTACTGCATACTTTTCTAACCTTAGACTTAGGCTTAGAGCTTAGATCAGGGGTAGGGTGAGGGCTAATAGATTAGTTATTATTAAAAAATGGACTTAAAATAAAAGAAATTGGAAATGAATAACTTTTTATTTTTAATTTTTTTTTAGTTTTAGAAAAAAATGTAAATAAAGGACCAATAATTGCATCGGTATAATTACATCAGTATTTTCTAAAAATACAATACTTGTGCTTCAGGGACAAGAGGTTAAATCCTGGAGAGGTAGAATAATTCTAATGACCCACAAGTGAGGTGGTACAAAATACTTGCTGTGACAACACAAAATTTTACCTTAATTAACCAGACGTCTATTTTCAGAAAGCCGGGAGGAACAGACTGTTATCCATGTGTTGACTTTTTCATTTATGTGTTTCTTTCTGGTTGGTAAAAAAACCCAAAGCAGACTTTTGTTCATATAAACCTGTAATATCGACTTTGATATTGATGTAACATATTGTGCTGTTATGCTTGATGACTAGTGAAACAGGGTCATAGAACAATGATGTTTGCTGATATGATGATTATGCATTGTCCAGGCTAGCCAGTTTATTGATTTGCAAAACACAGGAAGAAAAACTTTGCAAATAGATTAAATAATCAAATAATGCCAGTTGATCTCATCATCCTTTTTCCCCTTTTTCTGTGAATGGTGGCTTGAAGGACAGTTTTTAACTATAAAAAGAGGTTATATGCCTCTGTAACATTAGACAGATATTCAGCCAAGACATTTAGACATCCAAACATCCAAAGAACCAGAGACTCTCAACTGGATAGCAGTCAAGATATCATGGCTCCATCATGAGGGACACATATTTGACATTCTACAGGATGTCAGCTTAGGAGACCATGGCCCTGGCTGAAAGAATACAGATCAGTTCCATTGACCATCAATGAACCATGGATACGTTTGGGGTAGTCGGGATTTGGACCCAACAGTCATCTGAACGCCATGGATACAATTGGGAAAGCCAGGAATGGGACCCACCGATCACCTGGCTCCATGGAGATGTTCGGACAGGCCAGGTTGTGACCCTTTGGTCAACTGGCCTTATACCTCAATGGACTGTCATCTTCCTAAGCTTGTATCCAGAAGAGAATATAATGGGCACACTGTAAAGTTCAATGAAGGTGCTGGCTAAACATCCACGTCAAATACACAAAAAGTAGCCGCACTCAAGTCTTGATTTCAAATGTGAAGATTTTTCTTTGTTTTTATTCTTTTAATTCAAGTGCACAGGCACCACCAAATAATTTTACAGAGAAAACAAGTGATTGCGGACGACGTTTCGACCTGATACGGTCTTTTTCAAAATCTCACTCAAGTAGGAGAAGTGGTTTAGGAAGAAGGGAAATGGGAAGAGAGTCCCCAAGGACAGCTCAAGGTAGACTTCAAGGGTAAGGTGTCCGTCTCATCGGTGGTGTCTTCCTAAGCTTGTCATTACCTCCTCTCTGTGTTTACTACAAGTTTAGTAATCGGCCCTGGAAGCTGAAACAAGGTTGTGACCCTCCGGTTAACTGGAGTTGTACCTCAATGGATTGTCATCATGCTAAGCTTGTCATTTCCTCCTCTTTGTGTGTGCCACAGTCGGGGTAGTTGGCCCTGGAAGTTCTGAAGCTACAGTGAGTCAGCAGAAAGGCGAGACTCTGTAATTCTGCACCATCTTGGGAATTATGCTGGTACTGTTCCATGTCTTATTTGCCTCTTTTGTGGTTCAATAAAGTATTGCCACACTGTTTACCCTCACCCCGTATTGTCTGAGTAGTATTCTGCCCATGGGGTGAGGAGAGCGAGCGTTTGGTGGGATGATCCCGGTCCATGCAGTTTCAGTTAGCAGTAGTGTTGAGCATTCCGATACCGCGAGTATCGGGTATCGGACGATATTTGCTGTATCGGAATTCTGATACCGAGTTCCGATATTTTTGTGATATCGGAAATCGGAATCGGAAGTTCCCAGTGTATGGTTCCCAGGGTCTGGAGGAGAGAAGACTCTCCTTCAGGCCCTGGGATCCATATTCATGTAAAAAATAAAGAATTAAAATAAAAAATATGGATATACTCATCCCTCCGGCGGCCCCTGGACCTTACGGATGTAACCGGCAGCCTCCGTTCCTAAGAATGCAGTGAGTTTAGGACCTGCGATGACGTCGCGGCTTGTGATTGGTCGCGTGAGCGGTCACATGAGCGGTCACGCGACCAATCACAAGCCGCGACGTCATCGAAGGTCCTTCACTCCTCATTCTTAGGAACGGAGGCTGCCGGTTACATCGGTAAGGTCCAGGGGCCGCCGGAGGGGTGAGTATATCAATATTTTTTATTTTAATTCTTTATTTTTTACATGAATATGGATCCCAGGGCCTGAAGGAGAGTTTCCTCTCCTTCAGACCCTGGGAACCATCCCGGATACCTTCCAATACTTGTGTCCCATTGACTTGCATTGGTATCGGGTATCGGCGATATCCGATATTTTTTGGATATCGGCCGATACCATCTGATACCGATACCTTTGAGTATCGGAAGGTATCGCTCAACACTAGTTAGCAGTCTAGGGCACCCGCTGACCCCTTGTTTCCACACTTGCCTTGCCCTGCCTCAGGCTCTGGCAATCCATGCTTCGCCCCTGTGCTCAAATTTCCTGTGCAATTCATATCTGGGATGCTGCTTTTCTGCAAAAAATAGTGAAGGGGACATAGTGTTAATTTGGTTCTATGACCCCTTATAATATAATACTTTTTAAAGTGCTGTAATTGGCACACGGGTGATTGGGTAGCACTGTGACCCCAGGAACCACTGAAACGGGTTCCTCTTCGTGTATGTTTGTGTAGTTAGTACACTCAGATGTTCTGTATTTAGGGCATTTACTCTCAGGTGGTGCCCCCAGTGTACTACAATCATAAGGAAGAAAGCAGTCAATTTTATAAAAAAAGACACCATTATTTTCTGATGAAACTTGTATAATGTATATACGAGAGATAGCGGGTACAACACTTAGTGTTCACATCTTCATCTGTTTTACACAGGGGCCTTTTTGGTTACACGTGATGGTACTTAACTTGTAAGCAACAACATTTCAGCAATGTCTTGCCTGACTCTATTCCTTTTGTCTGACCTTCACTGGCTACAGGCCTTTCTAGTGATACCCTTACCCCAGCCTGTTAAGCCAAGTATTTATTCACAAAGACTCCCATGTCTAGCCTACAAGTTTCCTCGTCAGCCAATTCCTCTACTAGCTGCTTTGTGGGCACAACTCAGAGCTCAACCTCCCCTGGTCTCCTGGCCATATCTGTTGCAGCTGAGCACTCCTTCCATCTCTACTCCATTTCATCACACAGGGTCTAGGATGCTCCATTGATATTACTTAGCAAATGGTTCCAGTTACAGAATCTTGCTATCTCTGTTCTGCTTCTTTCCCACACTCATCACTATGTGGCCTAGTCTGTAACACTCCCTGTGACTGGCTTCTATTAGTTCACTATTAGCAGCTGACTCACTTACTCAGACTCTTACTCCCAAACACTCTTCTTATTTGCGTGGATGGCTAACTATAACCCTTCTCCATCTACACTTACTTTTACTTTCCCAAAACATGTGCATAGAGAATCATTAATTGCACATTAAACAAATGCATCAAATATCAGCATAAGGAAAATGCATTGACATAACTTATATCAGCACTTTAAGATCTTCAGGAGGGTGTTTTTTATATTTCTACACTCTTATAGTGCCATCATATTCATAGAGCTTATCATTTCTGAAGGTTTATTATCAAACAATAATAGACATTACAGCGTAATACAGGGATTTGTTCTGAAGCTTACAATCCATGAGGAAATAGAGTGACACGAAAGGTCCAGCCATATTTTAGAATTAGCAAGAGTATTCATGTAAAGCTACATGAACCGGTCGCAGGCCAATGGAGTACATGGAGTGTGCTCCTTCGTTTTCAGAAACATTGAGGTTCTAGAGGTTGAACCCCACTGATTATAAAGTGATGGCTTATGGGAAAGAGTGAAACTGTTTTTAGAAAAAAAACTGTGATTCCTTAGGAATCCATAGAATATCATTTTTAGAGGTAATAAGACATCTCAAGAACTGGGCCCCAGTGCAAGAACAATATATGGGCCCTTTGCAATCCAATAACTTATTATAATGCACAATCCCACCTGCTTTGGAGCTGGCAGTGGCCCCCTTACCTCTTGATCAACAAATATCCTTAACATTCCTCTACAATTGGCAATATCCTTTAAACAATATATGTAAATTTATCTGAATTAGTTGCTAAGTAAAGAAGCATCATGTTTATTTAATAAGAGCCTAAGCTCAAAATGCCTGGCCAAGCGACCTGAACTGTAAAACGCAGAATGTGGGTAGAATGAAGAGGTAATGCTAACAGCAAAAGGATGTGAGTGAGAATGCAAAAACAATATATCATAACTAGAGAGCGGTGCATGACATCTCCTCCCGTAGGCCTGATGCGGAAAATGCAGAAAAACAAAGTATGGAGCAGTTCTTTGTCTTAAATCATTGGCACCAATCAAAGCCCGAAGGAGCAGGAGTTTGTGGAGAAGATGGGACCCACGACCTGCATTTACATTTGTGTTTTATGTTTGTGTGTCTATCTAATTTGCAATCTATATTAAGCTCGGCATGCATTATCTGTACTTCTTCCAATGAGTGTGTAATCTGTGCACATTATGTGGGGAGGAATTGCAAATTCAGGCTCTGAAATTTTCCTTCCTCCCTTCAAAACAGATGACTTCGCCACAGAAAAATAGTAACAAGCTCTTAATTAACTCTGCCGAGCACAAAGCCCCTTCTAATTCGCAATCCAATTAAGACTAATCTGCTGACGAGTGTAATGAGGATGCTTTGTAGCTGCTCTGGAAAGGTGGAATCTTTGTATTAGGAAAAGTGATAGGTTTGCATTTTGATGTATGTGCACTATGCAGGGGAAAAATAAGTACCATGACAAGGAGGAAGTCACCTACCTAAATATAGGTACATCGAAAAATCTGTGTATAAGTGCACGGGGCAAGGGGAGGCTTACTATCTAGGATCCCAATCAACATGATTTCCAGTCCCACCTAAATTTGGGGTAATTCCGATGATACGTATCTTATGACCAACATTGGAGAGTGCTTTTTTGCACAGAGTTCCTTGGAAGACCCCTTTAAAGAGCAACTACACTTTACTTTTTTAAACGTTACTCTTTTACTTTTTTTGCTCTTTTTGCTAGTGATAATGTTTATAATATATGTTATTGGATGAGCAGCATGGCGGCTCAGTGGTTAACACTGTAGCCTTGCAGAACTGGGGTTCAGATCCCACTGAGGAAAACATTTGCAAGAAGTTTGAATAATTCTCCCTGTGTTTGGGTCTGCTTACTCTGAATACCCTGTTTTCCCCCCATACTACAAATACATACTGATAAGAAATTGAAATCAGTGATGATGATGTCTGTAAAGCACTGTGGAATTAATAGTGGTATAAAAAATAAATAAATTAGAGAAAAATGCCTTCTTCACAACTTATCGGACATTTTCTGTCTCCTGCACTTATCACTCAAATCAGTCTACAAACCTGTCTTCAAGAAAGGATCAAATCACACCTGCTGACTATAAAAGTCTATGGAGAAGGAGGTGAGTTCTAAGTGAAGATCGAGGCGGAGAGAGAAACAGAGATGCAGAGAGAGACAAAGAGAAACTGCTGCGGCTTCTAGTGAATGGAGTCTGCAGAAGAGTTTTAGGTGATATAATGGCCTGAAATAGTGTTATTCCTCATATCAAGTCACCTGAAAGTGCAGTTACGCTTTAATACCTGAGTATATAAGGAGTAGTAAAAACATTACCTACATTGCTTCCTGCTTATAAAGTGAAAGACCAATGTCTATATATGAAGATGCAGAATAGAAAAGTGTCTTTCTAATGTCTGTGCATAATGAAGAGACAAATATTATATATGAGGGCGCAGTCAGACTGCCGTATAACATGGACGACGATCGCATCGCAATGCTTGGACTGGTCATCGGCTATCCTGACCTGAGCGTGACTGCTGCATAGAAATACAGGCTGTCATACTTGGGTCAAGAGAACCAACGGCCAGTCCAAGCATTGCAATGACATCATCATCCATGTTATACGCCCTGATGAGGATAAGAGCAGAGCTATCTATCCTAATGTGTATATAAAGAAGAAAAAGATAGGACTAGATTTAGATACCCATAACAATGTTAATTGAGATGATGCATGATTTAGAAAAAAAATACATATTAACCCTGATGCATCAAGACTGGCATTTTGTACATCAGCCCTGGAGTAAAATGTCCTCTTAATGAACTTGGTATAACTGTTAAGCACCGTGCTTCAGGGATTGGAGTACATTTCTGTTGTTATGTAGACCGTCTTTGTGGCATAAATACCGGTAATGATGAATTCATGAGACACACTTGACCATGCCTTGTCCTTGCCTACCAATGCCTACTTTTCAAAAAGTGGACAAATCTAGTCGAGAGTATCATTGAGTTGTCTAAAGTTCCAAAATGTTTGTGCAGTTACAAATTGTTCTAAAACTCTTGCAACATTTCGAGCAGCTTTACAGAAAAATTTATGGCATATCATGATGAAGATTTGGTGTGTGTCAATAACAGACAAAATCCTAATTTATCTGATTGGACCAAATTAATAAATATAAAGAGGTGTTTTAGAATCACCCCGAAGCTTCATCTGGTGGTGGTAGAAGGCAACAAAAATATTGCCGTTTTTGGTGAGGTTTTACAAAACTAGAAAAACATGTAGGCTTTCTTCCTTGAACAGCACCACACTTGTCCGCAGGTTGTTTCTGGTGTTGCTACATTGAAGTAATTAGGCCTGAGCTGCAATAATATATACAGTCTGCGGACAGGTGTGACACTTTTTGAGTTAAAGTTCTATGGAAGGTGTTTGGGTCTATGAGGCATAAAAGCACAGCGCTACTGAGTCACCACTGAATTTGGGCCTCAAAATGATACAGTGCCAATAGATGGAGATTCCCTTTAAGGGCCACTGATTGCTCACAACTGTGTGTGATTCTCTGTTAATACGCGGCCATATGTTTCCTGCTGTCTTGCCATTATGTGGCATCTCTTTGGATAAGTAATGTTGTTATTAGACAATCTCATGGGCAGACGGAGGCAATATTTGAATAGAGTGGGAGTTTAGTATGAAGTCTTCATACACATTGTACCTGATTATCTGCAGAATCTGTTCTGCCGGGTTGGATACAGATCTCGCTGACATCTAACATTTGGAGCGAACAATTATTATCAAACCACAACTTACTGTTTTGCCTTTATTAGGTTTAACCCATTCTTGATTTACATGGATCCAAAATTTAAATGAACATGACACTTGGGAATGGGGGTAATCCCTTAGTTTCAAACGTTTTGCAAAGAAGACCCTTAGATCTGTCTGGAACGTCAGGGTGACCTCGCTGCGAAATAAATTGCCGGGGGCTGACGGCTGCTGGTTTAGCTGTCAGGACAAGCGCTTTCTGAAAGGGCCTCGCAGGCAGATGAAGAACAGAGGCTGTGAACTCCATTAGCCAGCAAATTGCTGGTGTCTGTCATTTCCTGAGGGCTTTAAAATATAATTTGGTTCTGCCTGGCCTGTAGAGCTTGCAGTCTTATACCTATAAAGCACTTGCCATTTGTAGTCTGCCTTCAGCAACGCCTCATTCTGTACGTAGTGATCACTTTGTGGTGCTAGTTCCCAAATCCCTGATACAACCCCAGAAAAGAGCATTTCACATCAGAATATAGATACCCTCTTTTCTGCAGCAAAGAGGTTAAATCACTGTTGACTTGTATTAACACAAATTACCTCTTCTAATCTCTTTTTGGTAAATACCCGCTTCTCTCTCCACCCCTCCATTGCCCTCCCTCATCAGGTAGTTAAATATTCCACTTCATTATTATGGTAATTGCTTCCAATTTCATGCTAATTAATTCAGCGGCACAACTCGCCAAGTTCCCGTGTTAGCCAAGACTTCTGGGATTCTGTGCCCTTTCTAAAGGGTGTCACACAGCGTGACTTGTAGGGACAACAGTATATATTTGTATAATATGCAGAACAGTGTGTGTTCCTGTATCCTACAAAACACAGTGCACAGTATTATTGCATTATTCACCCAGAACAGCACGCTCCTGCAAGTACATGTGACTATCAGGAATGGAGCCTCGAAGATGAGAAAACGTCAGTACAGGTCTATCTATCTATCTATCTATCTATCTATCTATCTATCTATCTGTCTATCTCATATCTATTTATCTATCTCATATTTATCTATCTCTCAGTCTATCTATCTCCTATCTATCTATCTATCTATCTATCTATCTATCTAAATAAAAAAGACAGATAGCAGTACAAACTTGAGCAGATTTTGGGTGCAATACTTCCTGAATAATGCGGTTGTCCAACGCAAAATATAAATGGAAAAAAATCAGGCAGCACTCCAGTTCAAGGAAAAATTGTGGGCTTTAATCCAGCACCAAGTGGTGCAACATTTCGACCTCACAGCAGGTGCTTGACAAAAGACCGTGCTGTAAGGTCGAAATGTTGCACCACTTGGTGCTGGATTAAAGCCCACAATTTTTCCTTGAACTGGAGTGCTGCTGATTTTTTTTCCATTCATATCTATCTATCTATCTATCTATCTATCTATCTATCTATCTATCACATATCTAGATTCTAAAAAGTTGAAGCAGCACACGATATCCAGATTCTCAAAGTGCTTTTTAATAGCCCATATGGCGACGTTTCGGTCCTGAATACAGACCTTTCTCAAGCAGTTACAAAAGTGCATGTGCAAGATATTTAAGGCAACCTAAACAACAAGTATTTAGCAGCAATGTGTACAATATGTGCCATTATAATGATGTTTACCCATAATTTACATAAGAATACAAATAAATATATTTTTTATAAAGTGACATAGTGCAAAGTAATTCTGCAACCATATTCAGTGTCAATAATAATCTTAAAAAAGATATAATTGATTGTTTAAGCCAGCTGTGTATAATTAGTCATATTACATGACTCACCCCATCCAAAAAATAAAGGGGTGAGTCATTTTCAGCAGCAAGGACAGGGAAAATGGTTGGAGTCGAAGTGAAGATGGACAGTGCGAAATGCAGGGATATTCTTGAGCAAAACCTGTGTCAGTCTGTCAGTGATTTGAGACTGGGACGGCCCAGGCCCAAAGCATACTGCTAAAGCAACACTCGAGTGGTTTTAGGGGTAACGTGTAAATGTTTTGGAGTGGCCTAGTCAAAGCCCCGACCTTAATCCAATTGAGAATCTGTATTCAGACTTGAAGATTGCTGTTCACCAGAGGAAACCATCTAACAAGAAGAAGCTGGAGCAGTTTTGCCCTGAGGAATGGGCAAAAAACTCTGTAGCAAGATGTGGAAAGCTTATAGCGACTTATCCAAAGCAACTTGGAGCTGTAGTTACCACTAAAGGAAGATCTACAATACTGACTTTGGGGGGGAGGGTGAATATTTATGCACACTGTAGTTTTCAGATATTTTGTCCTATTTCCTGCTTGTTTTACAATAAAAAGAAAACCCAATGTTCACAGTTACAGGCATGTTCTTTATATGAACTGATGCATACTCACAAAAAAACCAGTAAAATTTCAGGTTGTGATGTAGCAAAACACGAAAAATGATAAGGGAGTGAATACTTTGGCAAGCAGCCACTGTATCCTCACCCTCCACAATACAAACACAACAAAATAAAACTTTAGATATAAATCAGAGTGAACAGGCGGCTGTTATAATGCGGCAGGATGTATGTGCTATGACAATATACCTTATAATGGTCAGACGTTCTACAGAGAGACAAAAGAAAACAATAGATAGCCCATGGACCCACAGGTGCAGTCTTATCTAATAGTAGTTGTCCTTTTCCCTTTTTTATTTTCTATCTGAACCCAAACCGCCATGATTACTTCTCATAGCCATGAGTTGTCTCTGCACTCAACCCCCACAGCTTGCCGCAACCCCCAGAGTTTCCTACACAATAATGCCCCCTTTTATGTCCCACACAACCGTAGTTCCGGCTTTAGTTTTTCTTCAAAGTAATAGATACCCTAAACAGTGAATATTCCTGTGTTGTGCCACCACAAAGTGATAGCTGAGCTGCCCTTATTTTTGTCATACACAGTAAAAATCCTCCATTTTGTGCCAACAGTAATCATGTCCTTTATTGTGTCTGTGCATAGTAAAAATACCCACTTTGTACCACCCACAGTAATAATCCCCCATTGTTCAATCCAAGTATTAAGCCCCTTTGTACCCCCACAAAATAATAGTGTCCCCTTTGTGTCCCCATCCAGATGTCTTGTACTGGTAATTACTGTGGATTATTATGAGTGTAGAAATTCTGCTGCATATGAATTCCCCCCCTTATAGTCAATCGATGTGGCAGGTGATTGGCTGCAGTGGTTATGTAATATCCACCATGACAGAAGAATAAGTTAGGTAATAGGCAGGGGACCCTGACAAAGTATGAAAGATAGGAAGGAAATTGATAAGTATGTGTCTTTATGTTTTAAAAATGGATGGACAATCCCTTTAACCGTACATGAGCAATCTTTAAAAGTTTTTTGAGTTTATTAAGTGCCAACGCTGCCCCGGATTTATCCTTATATTTCAGGGTGAAAGTTCTGTGATTCTTCCATTTAGTAAGATGTCAGCATTATTTGTTTACCGCACTTTACTTCTAGCAAGGTTTTATTGACACTTATAGCCCTGAGAGGTCCAGCCACTCTGTGCTGTTTATACCTGCATGTGTCTTATAGCCGGAAGACTTATCTGGCACAGGGTCACAGTTTTGGAAAGCCTCCAGGCGCTAGCTGAGTCACACTGTCCCGGCTAAGATCTTTGGCAGTGATCCAACCAGAGACTTAATCCAGCTGATTTTGGCTTTCATATGATGTAAACTCAGCGCAGTTGACTTCAGTAGAAAAAAATAAAAATGTGTGCTGTGTTTCCAACCACTGTGAATGCTGAAAAAGCAGATTCCTATGGATTTGATCTTCAGTGATTTTCCAAAAAAATGACAAAAAGTCAATGCTAGAAAAACTGATGCGTGTAAATGGAGTTTATTATGAAAAACTAACACCATCCATATGTTCTTTAAAGGGAACGTGTCACATCCAGAAACATTATTTACCGTCAGATATAGGGGTAATCTGCAGAAAAATTGCATTTCAATCCTGTGTAGCAGCTACATAAAGGAAATAACTCATATTAACTGAGTGTGAGTGTGTTTCTACCTCTGACGGTGTCTTATTTTCCGCATTTATATCTTTGATATCAGGTTAGGAGAGAATCGGGAAGCCCTTACACATATTGAACGATCATCCAATTTGCACGGAGTTCGGTAGACTTCGGAGTGTTTCACAAAATATTATAATTTCAAAACCACTTCTGCAATCTTTTCTCTCAATCTGCCACCAACTCAATACAAGAGTGTTACTTCAGTCTTTTTTAGTCATATCTGTTGTTCCGAATGCGGATTTCTGAGAAGAATAGAGGAAAACGTGTAGAAACTCAGCTCAAGCTCTTTGGAGATCCATCTTCGGTAATACCCACAAGCACAGGTTCTGCACGGAGATCACTGTTTACTCTCTGATTACACATTAAATTGTAAAAGAGGACAGGCATACATGGTCATGTTCCTGTGTATAAGCCTTAAAAGCATATGCACAGAGCAATTGGATGGTGATGTCTTCTTATAATCCGCAATGATTACCCAACTATAGGTTAACTTTTTGGCTTTGCAAACTCGAGTTGCCATGGTTCCTGGGTTGCTATGGTTTCCGAACCATATCATTATAACTATTTCCAATTAAAGACTATTAAAGAACAGTTTTCTTTTAATTAATATTGCAATCAAGCTATGTGTTTATCGCCCTACTGGAGTCTTTTTCAGATGTTGGATATTTTAGTTTCTAAAATTTGCATCTGTGCAAAAATTGAGAAACAAGTCAACGGTTGGCCATAGGGATAGGTTACAGAATAACAAGCACTGATTGTGAGATGGTCTGCTATGGGTTTCTTACATTTCTACCTTGTGACCAACAACTGCCTTTCTACAGTCAGTCGCTGAGAATCTCACCTGTTGCCACCTCTCTTCTGCTACAAGGCATCTCTCTTCATCTGCTCTCCAGCAGCGCTTGTCATGCATCAGGCACTAGGTCTCCAGAATATCAAAGCCTGTGATCTTGTTCTTGTGCGTTCCTCTTTTGTTTTCAGAGAAGCTAAGATTCTGGCTTATTAATATTCCCACAGTCAGCTTGTTAAACCTCTTTTTAGATTCCTTCTTCTGTAAACATCCCCATATTACCAAAAGCCGTTCTTTTGAAGATCGTATTTCATCTAAGCTTAATTTTTGTTCCCTTTCTTGTTAACACATTAAGCATATTTGTCAATTTATGCAACAACTTTGTGCTTCTAACCAATGCTATATACATATTACACACAAAACCCATTACTTTTTTTTTATGCTCCTCTACGGTGCCCAATTCAGTTGCAAGAACAATCTGGGAAAACCATTGCAATTTCAGACTTTAACTCTCAATAGAAAACAAGACATCTTTTTCTGAATTCCAAAAATTCTAAAATATATATAAAAAAATAATAACAATAATAGAAGTTTAAAGATAAAAAAGAGTAATGTTAGAGGTGTTAGAAGCTGGTGAATCACTGTCTATATAAATGGTATGATCAGCCGTGCTGTACACACAGTAGAGTTAAATCGAACCTGGAGTCAAAGAGACAGATTTTCCTGACACGGGTATAGAGTATTACTGTGCTTGTAGTACGAGTAGATAGCATTACATGACATGTAGACATGCAAGGAGTAATGCATTACTTTTAATACAATAATAGAATAGTTCATCAATATATTACATGCAATACAGTTAGAAAGCATTATACTACACATTATACAGGTAGAGAGCAGTACATACCGGTAATACAAGTAGAGAATTTGACTATACATGTAGTGTAAGTAGAGAACAGTACAGTGTATGCAGTACAGGTATAGAGCAGTATATTACATGTTGTACAGGTAGAGAGCAGTACATATCAGTAATACAAATAGAGAACAATTCTACACATGTAGGGCAAGCAGAGTAAAGTACAGTACAAGTAGTACCAATACAGAGCATTATACTACACATTATACAGGTAGAGAGCAGTACAGCACAAGTAGAGAATTTTACTATTTACATTGGCCTTAAAACAGGCTGATCCCACCCTGAGGGCCACCTTTGGTAGTTTTCCCCTGATGACCCCTAAAAAATCTAAAAATCTTGGTAATTTACTGGACAGGAGACATTATATTCCAACTCCGTGCAATCCTTTTGGTACAAGTGGTCCTCAGTGGGGATCTTTTGCATGCGGGCACTGTCTTGCCTGCGCCAATGTCCTGCGCTGCTCCACTTTTGTCTCATCAGATGGGTCTAAGGAATTCAAAATAAGACAGCGTATTTCCTGTGGCACTTCCAATGTTATCTATTATGCTACCTGTTCGTGCCCTAAGATATACATAGGACTTATTACTAGAGAATTAAGTGTACGGATACATGAGCATGTGCGGGACATCGGCGCGGCCAAGACAGTGTCCGATATTTTGGAATTGAAGACAATTCCTCGTCATTTTAAATGATATCACAATAGTGACGCAAGAATGCTGAAGGTGAGGGGGATCGATGCCCTTCATATGGGTATAAGAGGAGGTGATAATAAGAAACTCCTCGCACAAATTAAGACTAGGTGGATCGTCCAATTAGACACCATGACACCAAGGGGCCTTAATGAATACCTGAGCTTTGCCCCTTTTCTATAGTACTTCTAGTATACGATTCTAGGCCCTTTAGCCTCCTGTCCCCATATGCCCCCATGTCTATAACCCCGCGGATATGTGTTTGTGTTTTTAATTATGTTTTAATTGTCTTGTTCATTTAGTGTTTGTGACTCTACTGATTTACTGCGCCTTACTATATTCTCTACTGGGCTCCTTCTGTGGACCTGGGGATAAGCTTGGGAAATAACTTTGGACTTCTGCCACATCATACGAATGAGAATGCACAATCATCGCAGCAATCATGGATTATAATTTTTGTCCTTGAATGATTTTTCTGTACTGGGCTATATATATTGATGGCTCTGCATTTTGATTGATGTTCTCTGCAATGGATATTTTGCTACCATGTAGCCATTGATCTGTTACCTTGGTGATTATATTCCTGTGTGTGGCTGTGCGCATCGCACTGCGGTTTGTTGGGTCCTGCCTCTGGGCGGGCATCTCCAAGACGTGTGTACTGCTCTGTGGGATTCCCCCGGCCCGTGCACATTGTTCATGACGTCAACAGTCCGCAGTTTAGGACCTGACAGCCGTAGTGCGCATGCGCCAATGAACGTCATCATGATTGGCCACTTCTGGCCATGTGATCAAGTTCACCGGATTATTTGAAGGTCCTGCAGGGGCCATTGAGACATTCCCTTGAGAAAGCGGCCTCGTGTTGTCGCAAAACGCATGTCGGGATCCTCTATCTGACCACTCCTGTACCCACCTATATGTTGGTAAGCCTCGCATACTTTGTTATTTATTACTGCACTTTAAGTGAAAAACAGATTGGGAGTTTTTTTCTTCCCACTTATCTGATTTATGTATGTTGTTTTTCAGATGCCTATCTGGAATGTATTGTTTTCCCCCCCTTTACTGTCATTAGACTTTTATGGTTATTTAAGGGGTTGACATACATTTGTGGCATGGGGAAAGGTGTGGGTGGGGGATTTAGCTATCTGCATTGTTTGTGGCACTTTATGTATTGTTGCGACATCTTATATATTTTTCTACTATATAATGAAATAATAAACAGAAATGATTGATTTCACTATATATAATCAGTTTGCTCCTTTTTCCTTCTATTGTCTCCATTTTACTATACATGTAGTGTAAGTAGAGAACAGTAAAGGATTTGCGGTACAGGTATAAAGGAGTATATTACACATTGTACAAGTAGAGATCAGCACTGTACATACTAGTGAGCCACAATCGACAGATCTCAAAACGAGATTCCAAGACATAGGCTACAGTAACAGATGTATAAAATACGGATTTAGTAGAGCAAAAATAGTCGACGAGAGACACTATTGAGGGCTCCAGCCAAGATAAAGAGGACTGAGAATAAAATGCCATTAATTTCAACATATAATGCAGAATGGTCCACTATGAGGGCCTGTTTCCAACGACATTGGGATGTTCTAAAAACAGAACCTGCTTCACTAAAACATCTTTCAGATTATCCCTTAATGACTTCTTGAAGGACTAGAAATCTAAAGGATATGTTAGTCCAAAGCCGTGATAATCCTCTAAACAAAAATCCATTTAACTCACAGTGCCCACCTTACGCCTTTTACCCAGGTGGCAATTCTGTAGCCTGCAGTAGCATCTGTTGGGCCACCTCTTTTGAAACAGTCAATGGGAAAAAAAGTGTTCTATAAATCATCATATTACATGTAATATGACCCAAGTAATTTATTATGCTGAATGCAGATGCCCGAAAGTCTACATTAAACTGATGTCACAACAGCTGAAAGTACGCACACGAAAGCATGTATGTGATATTCTAGCAGTGATAGATATCAAACAATTGAAAACAATATTGCAACATTTTAAAATGTTTCATGATTGTAACCCAAAGTCCTTTTTGGTAAAGGGAATAGATCATATTTATGGAGGCATTGGTGGAGTGACATCAAGCGTCCCCTAACATAAAGTTATTGTAAATGGATAAGCATTGTAGGCACCATAATCCCTTATGGCCTCAACGAAACAACTAGTTTTGCTTCTTTTCTCTAATAATGTCTCTGCTGCCAACTAGATAAGATTTGTATCTTCTTTTTAAATAGTTTATTATTTTATGTACTCATGTGGTTATTTGTTTCTTTCTTAGTTCTATATTTTCAGTGTGTTCATGATTTAAAGCATTTAAATCAGCTTGAGTATGGTTTTTGGAGAAAAATCCACTTACAGTCGGTACTTCTCTTCAATATGAAAGTTGGATATCTGTTGGTATTGCCATTTATAGATTCATACAGGCTCGGACTGGCCCACCGGAGAACTGGAGGATCCTCCGGTGGGCCCAGGCACAGACACCTGCTGGTAGGGCCCCCACTGCTCCAGGGCCCCCACTGCTCCAGGGCCCCCCCTTGAAGACGATACTCACCAGGACCCTGCTCCAGCGATGGTCTCGGCGTCTGCACTGCAGCTCGTCCTGCTTGTGCGGTCACGTGGTACCGCTCATTAAGGCCATGAATATGCGCATATTCATGACCTTAATGACAGTATCACATGACCACACAAGCAGGAAGCAGATGCTGCGCCGCCGCCGGGAGTCGGGACAGAGCGCGAGGTATGTCGGCACGGCTGTGCAGTGTGTGGGACAGGTGAGTATGAGGTCGGGGGTACTGGGGGCTGAAGGAGGACATAAGCCGGCGCGCGGTGCGGGTGCGGCGGCGGCGCGGGGGGGGGTAAGTCTGGGGCAGATTGCTGGTCACACTGGGGGCAGTGCTGTACACTGGGGCAATGCTGGACACTGGCGCAGATTGCTGGACAATGGGGCAGATAGATTGCTGGACACACTGGGGGCAATGCTGTACACTGGGGCAATGCTGGACACTGGCGCAGATTGCTGGACAATGGGGCAGATAGATTGCTGGTCACACTGGGGGCAGTGCTGTACACTGGGGCAATGCTGGACACTGGGGCAATGCTGGACACTGGGGCAGATTGCTGGACATACTGGGGCAATGCTGGACACTGGGGCAGATTGCTGGACACACTGGGGGCAGTGCTGTACACTGGGGCAATGCTGGACACTGGGGCAATGCTGGACACTGGGGCAGATTGCTGGTCACACTGGGGCAGTGCTGTACACTGGGGCAATGCTGGACACTGGGGCAGATTGCTGGACTCACTGGGGGCAATGCTGGACACTGGGGCAGATTGCTGGACACACTGGAGGCAATGCTGGACACTGGGGCAGATTGCTGGACACACTGGGGGCAATGCTGGACACTGGGGCAGATTGCTGGACACACTGGGGGCAGTGCTGGACATACTGGGGCAATGCTGGACACTGGGGCAGATTGCTGGACACACTGGGGGCAGTGCTGTACACTGGGGCAATGCTGGACACTGGGGCAGATTGCTGGACACTGGGGCAGATTGCTGGTCACACTGGGGGCAGTGCTGGACACTGGGGCAATGCTGGACACTGGGCAGATTGCTGGACACACTGGGGCAGATTGCTGTACACACTGGGGGCAATGCTGGACACTGGGGCAGATTGCTGGACACACTGGGGGCAGTGCTGGACACTGGGGCAGATTGCTGGACATACTGGGGCAGATTGCTGGATAACCTGGGGGTAATATGCTTGACATACTGGGGAAGATTGCTGGACACACTGTCTGGGGGCAATGCTGGACACTGGGGCAGATTGCTGGACACACTGGGGGCAGTGCTGGACATACTGGGGCAGATTGCTGGACACACTGGGGGTAATATGCTGGACACACTGGGGCAGATTGCTGGACACACTGTCTGGGAGCAATGCTGGACACTGGGGTAATATGCTGGACACACTGGGGCAGATTTCTGGACACACTGGGGGAAATGCGGGACACACTGGGGCAATATGCTTGACATACTGGGGAAGATTGCTGGACACACTGTCTGGGGGCAATGCTGGACATACTGGGGCAGATTACTGGACAAACTGGGGGCAGGACTGGAGGCATGGGCAGAATGTAGACACGGGGCATGATTGGAGACACGGGGCAGAATGAAAGACATGGGGCAGGATTGGATCATGGGGCAGGATGGATACGATGGAGACAGATGGGGCAGGATGGGGAGATCATATGGGGTAGAATGGATACTCATGAGGGCAGGATGCGAGAACATATGGCTGGAGCCAGGAATGAGATAAACGGGGCCAGGGTGGGGAATATTATTACCATAGGGGCTAATTAAGGGATATTATTACTGCAGTGATGTATTTATTTTATTTTTTGAGGACACTGTTTTAAATGGGGGGGCGGTCCTGTTAGTGTGCAGAGTGACACTAGATCGCCTTTTTTTCTTCATGTGGTGTAATGTAGAAGTTGTGAAAAATTAAGTAATGTGTTCTGCAAGCGGAGCTCGAGATAACTGTGTTATTTCCTGCAGAAACGAGTCCTGGCTGGATGAAGTGACGGCGGTCTGTGCTGGATGAAAGATGAAGGACTTCACCTAGAGACGTCACTGGTGAGTCAGTGTTACCTATACACTGACACTATACACTGTATACTATATACAGAGCTCCTGTGTACAATGTCACCAGTGATCACTGTATTACCTATACATTATATACAGAAGTCCTGTGTATAATGTCACCAGTGATCTCTGCATTACCTCTACACAGACACTGCATACTAAGTACAGATCTCCTGTGTATAATGTCACTTAGGCTGCCGTCACACTAGCAGTATTTGGTCAGTATTTTACATCAGTATTTGTAAGCCAAAACCAGGAGTGGGTGATAATACAGAAGTGGTGCATATGTTTCTATTATACTTTGCCTCTGATTGTTCCACTCCTAGTTTTGGCTTACAAATACTGATGTAAAATACTGACCAAATACTGCTAGTGTGACGGCAGCCTTATGGTGATAGTATTGTGTTTTTTTTTGTTTTTTTTTAATTTCTGATCAGTTTTTTAGTATTCAGTCACTATGTGGTGGTAATATGTGGTCTGGAAATGGTGTTGTGGTATTTGTCCCTTGTATGTGCTATTTGGTCACCAAGTGGTGGTAATATGTGTCTGGAAATGGTGTTGTGGTATTTGTCCCTTGTATGTGCTATTTGGTCACCAAGTGGTGATAATATGAGGTCTTGACATGGTGCGGTGGTATTTGTCCCTTGTATGTAGTATTATTCGGTCACGGTGGCGCAGTGGTTAGCACAGCAGCCTTGCAGCGCTGGGGTCCTGGGTTCAAACCCCACAAAGGACAACATCTGCAAAGAGTTTGTATGTTCTCTCCATGTTTGCGTGGGTGCACTCCGGTTTCCTCCCACATTCCAAAGACATACTGATAGGGAATTTAGATTGTGAGCCCCATCGGGGACAGTGATGATAATGTGTGCAAACTGTAAAGTGCTGTGGAATATGTTAGCGCTATATAAAAATAAAGATTATTATTACTATGTGGTGTGGTGGTATTTCTTCCTGTATGTGGTATTATTGGTCTTGGTATAGTGGATTGTGTTGTGTATGGTGGTCATTTGTTCTCTCTGATATTAATTAGGAGAACATTCTTTATTTCCATTAGAGTTTCAATGCTTTGTACACAGTGGCGGAGATGCACTTACAGGGGTTTCCTGTGGAAAAAAGTAATCACCTCTCCACAGGCTAAGTGATAACGTATTGATTGGTGGGGGTCTGACTGCTTGGACCCACTCAGCAAAATGTGGAACTTTTTATCCCCATTAGACTGGAGTGGCATGTCCGACTAGATCACTGATCCATTCATTCCCTTAGTGGCTGCACTTGTTTTTTTCTGGAAGCCCCAAAGAGAATGAATGGAGCTGCGGTCAGAAATCCCACCTGCCGCTGCATTTTAAAATAGTGATAAAAGTGTCCTGTCAGGGATAAAACTTCCCCATTCTTCCGATCGGTGCAGTTTCTAATGGTCGGATCTAAGCGATCACCTATCCTGTGGAGCCCATGGATCAGTGATAACTTGTTTTAACCAAGAACCCCATTAATGTAAACTACCGTAATTATACATCCCAGTTATTGGGGTACACGGTAGATGTGCAGCAGCCGCCGGTGTTTTACAGCCGATGCTCCACTATAATGACAGATATTTGCATATAGCTGTAGGGTGGGCCCCTAGAGTCCATTCCTCTGGTGGGCCCCAGGCAACACGGACTTTCAACTCCCTTCAAAGGTTTTCTATGGGGTTGAGATCTGGAGACTGGCTAGGCCACTCCCGGACCTTCATATACTTCTTATGAAGCCACTCCCTCATTGCCCTGGCGGTGTGCTTTGGATCATTATCATACTGAAAGACCCATCCACGTTTTATCTTTAATGCACTTGCTGATGGAAGGAGGTTTTGCACCCAAAATCTCAAGATACATGGCCTCATTCATTCATTCATTCATTCATTCATTCATTCATTCATGTGTTAGGGCTGGCGGAACGCGCCAAATAATATAATGAGTGATAAGTGGTGCGTTGCAGCCCGGGGTCCACTGTGCAGAGATGGAACCTGCTGCTAAGTAATGGCGGACACAATATGGCGGTATAAAGTGTTCACACATGGGTTAGCTTCACCCGGTATGAAAAGGGACACGAACCCTTTTGCCTCACAGGGCCGTCGAACCGCAGAGTGAGCATTAGTGCGAGGTCACAGAACTCTGCCACAAGGACAGGGGAAAGAGTCCCTATAGACCACTAGTGCAACCGCGGTGCCAGGGGAAAACTAACTAATATTTACCACACAAGAGTACGTACAGCGCCGCACTGGCGGACGCCACTAACCACACTGTGTAGGGCAGGAAAGCGCACTTATTGCGCACGGCGCCGCACTAGCAGTCGCTGCTGGCTAGACGCTGTAAGGATCGTGCTCTTGTGCTTGGATAGCACTGTCTGGCGCTGGATTACTCCATCATTCGCGAACAGTCAAAAACTCTAGGGATAAGAATGATTCGGAGCTTTCATCCATCGACAGGCATACATCCACACACACACATTAGTAGGTTTATACTAGTGCATGGCCGTGCGGCCATGTGAACCTTTTATAGCAGCAGCTCTCTGGGACCTTCCTGGTGGTCCAATAGGAGCTGCTACGGGACCTGGGCAAGTGACCCCCGACCTCCAATGAGAGGTCGTCCCTTGGGCATGATCAGAGGAAGAAAAGCAGGACAGTCCCTGGAGCGCCTGCTCGCCGCTGAACAGTGCTGGTTACTATGGCTGAACCTGGAGGGGCAGCAGTAACTAAACACACAGTAGCTGCCTGAGCCAGGTGCTGGGACCAACATTTCTGCTGAGCAGTCTCCACTGCGGCTGGAGGAGAATGGGAGACTGCAGCAGAGGTGGTTCGAGATTCCTCCTGTGCAGCGGCGGGAACTAGACACCTAACATTACCCCCCTCCTAGGATCCCCCCTCTTGGGCCTCGCTACGCTCAAAGGCAGCAATGTGCTGCGGAGCCTGAATGTGCTCAATAGTCTCCCAGGACCTGTCCTCTGGGCCATGACCCTTCCAATCCACCAAATAGAATTTTATGCCACCTTACACCCCATGATAGAGTTCACCTCGTATTCGTCCGACGATGAACCCGATGTCCCGGCAGATTTGGAAAACCGGACATGTGGACGGGCTTTAGGAGGGACACATGAAAGGTGTCGGTGATGCCTAGGTGTGGAGGAATGGTCAAATGGTAGACCACAGGATTAACCTGTTCCAGGACCTTGAAGGGGCTTAGGTAGCGAGGCGCAAACTTAGGGACTCAACTCGCAGCCTGATGTTACGGGCAGAGAGCCACACTAAATAGCGAGGAGCAAAGGTCAGAGCGGGGTGCCGATGTGCATCGGCGGAGACCCTCATTCTCTCCTTGGAGGCCCGGATAGCATCCTGTGTGCGGTCCCAAATGTCACGTGCCTCCACAGTCCAGTCTGCCACCCTGGCACGGGCATGGGTACAGGAACCCGCGGATGCTGGCCGTAATTAAGGAGGAATTGGGTCTGCCCAGTGGAGTCAGCTACGGCGTTGTTCAGTGCAAACTCTGCCCATGGTAGCAAGGATGTCCAGTCATCCTGCCTGGCTGATACAAAATGCCACAGGTATGTGACCAGGGTCTGGTTGGCCCTCTCTACCAACCCATTTGTCTCAGGATGGCATGCTGAAGAGAGAATCAGCTCAATGCTGAGAAGACGACAAAGCTTTCTCCAGAACCGAGATGCAAACTGGGGACCCCGGTCACTGACAATTTTGTCTGGCATACCGTGTAGGCGGAAAACGTTCTTAATAAACAACGCCGCCAAGGCCCGTGCAGAAGGTAGCCGTGGAAGAGGCACCAAGTGCACCATTTTGGAAAAATGGTCGGTGACTGCCCAAATAATGGTGCAGCTACGGGACTTGGGTAAGCCCACCACAAAGTCCATTCCGACCAATTCCCAGTGCCTGTGTGCCAGCGGCAGGGGTTAAAGTAGCCCTGCAGGCCATTGTCGAGGAGACTTATTCTTGGCGCAGGAGACACACGCCCGAATTTAGTCTACTATGGCACGGGTCATATACAGCCACCAGTACGTCCTTGCTGGAAGCTCAGATGTCCTCTTGCTCCCAAAATGTCCACCCACCCTGGACGAGTGAGCCCAAGAGAGAACCTCCAGTCGTAAATTAGATGGCACAAAGGTCTTGCCTGGGGGCACAGACTCTAGCGAAACCGGGGCCACGGTGCTCAGGCTCTCTGAAGGAGCAATTAACCGAGGCTCCTCCTCTACTGATGACACTACAGAGCGGGAAAGAGCATCGGCACGGATGTTCTTCTCCCTGGAAAGATAATGGAGGGTCAAGTGGAAGCAGGAGAAGAGAGTTTAGCCGCTGGGCAGTCTCTAAATAAAGCAAATTTTTGTGGTCGGTATACACTTGGAAGGGAAAATTAGCCCCCTCCAGGAGGAGTGTCCACCCTGAGAAGGCCAACTTCATAGCTAGCAACTCCCTGTCCCCAATGGAATAATTCCTCTCCACTGGTGTGAAGGTCTTGGAGAAAAAGAAGCAAGGATGCTTCCGACCTTGAGCATCCTTTTTGAAGAGGACTGCTCCAGCACCAACGAATGAGGCATCCACCTCCATTATAAATGGTTTATCTACAAAATGAGACTTAATAGAGAGGAAAGCCTTGGAGTCCTCCTCAGACCACAATTTGGGATTTGCTCCCTTCTTGGTGAGGGCTACCAAGGGAGCTACCAGAGTTGAGTAGTGGGGAATGAACTGGCGATAATAGTTAACGAACCCCATAAAGCACTGCACCCTTTTGAGAGAATGGGGTTCCTGCCAACCCATCGCAGCCTGTAGCTTGGCAGGATCCATAGCCAATCCTTGGGCGAAGATGATATAGCCATGGAAAGGCAAGGACTCCTGCTCAAACACACACTTCTCCAACTTGGCATAGAGGGAGTTTGCCCGTAGGAGGTCAAAGACTTTGCAAACGTCTCTCCGGTGGGAGTCTATATCTGGAGAGTAGATGAGAATATCATCTAGATAGACTACGACCAAGGTGGTGAGCATATCCCGGAAGATATCATTCACAAAGTCTTGGAAAATGGCAGGAGCATTACAGAGCCAGGAGGGCATCACCATTTATTCATAGTGCCCGTCCCTGGTGTTAAATGTTGTCTTCCATTCATCCCCCTCACGGATGCGAATCAGGTTGTAAGCACCCCGCTGATCAAGCTTAGTAAATACCCTTGCTCCCCGCAACCTATCAAATAGCTCAGATATCAGAGGCAGAGGGTATTTGTTCTTAACGGTGATTGCCTTAAGACCCATGTAATCTATGCATGGACGTAGTTCTCCGTTCTTCTTCTGCATGAAGAAGAACCCCGCCCCTGCAGGTGACACTGACTTCCTAATGAATCCTCTTGCCAGATTCTCCTGAATGTATTGGGTCATTGCCTCTGTCTCCGGGAGAGATAGGGGTTAGACTCGACCCCGGGGAGGCTCTGCACCAGGCAAGAGGTCAATAGGACAGTCATAGGGGCAGTGGGGTGGAAGGGTCTCCCCAGCCCTCTTTGAGAACACGTCCGCATAGGGCCAATAGTGCTTAAGGAGAGAGGAAAGATCTGCGGGTACTTCAGTAGTAGCAACCTGAATGCACTCCCTCAGACATCTACCCTCGCAAGATTCACTCCATCCCAGAATTCTCCCAGAGGACCACTCTATATGAGGCGAGTGGTAGCATAGCCATGGTATCCCTAACAGAACCTCATCAATTCCCTTGGGAATGACTAGCAGGGAGATAATCTCCTGATGGGATGGAGACATGGATAAAGTAAATGGGATGGTCTGGTGTGTTATTTGTGAGGGCAGAGTCGACCCATTCACCACTCGTACAGTCACCGGCTTGTCGAGCATCACCAGGGGTATTGTGTGGCGTTGGGCAAAGGCAGAGGACATAAAATTCTCCTCCACCCTGGAATCCACACAAAGCTCGACTGGAAGAGTGGATGGGCCAAAGGTGATTGTCCCTTTGAAGGACAGTTTGGAGGAAAACGTCACCGTGTCTAGTGTACCTCCTCCTACATCCACTAGACGCTGATGTTTTCCCGACCGCAGGGAACATCTGGAGGCAAGATATCCTGACCTCCGGCAGACATGACAGACCTTGAGTGCACAAGCGGTCTGGGACTTAGATCCCGCTCGTGACTAGTGTTGAGCGATACCTTCCGATATTCAAAAGTATCGGTATCGGATTGGATCGGCCGATATCCAAAAAATATCGGATATTGCCGTTACCGATACCCGATACCACCAATACAAGTCAATGGGACACAAATATCGGAAGGTATCCTGGATGGTTCCCAGGGTCTGAAGGAGAGGAAACTCTCCTTCAGGCCCTGGGATCCATATTCATGTAAAAAATAAAGAATAAAATTAAAAAATATGGATATACTCACCCTCGGACGGGCCCTAGACCTTAGCGGTGCAACCGGCAGCCTCCGTTCCTAAGAATGCAGTGAGTGAAGGACCTTCAATGACGTCGCGGTCACGTGAGCAGTCACATGAGCGGTCACGCGACCAATCACAAGACCGCGACGTCATCGCAGGTCCTGTACACTCACTGCATTCTTAGGAACAGAGGCTGCCAGTTGCACCGCTAAGGTCCAGGGTCCGTCGGAGGGGTTAGTATATCCATATTTTTTATTTTTATTCTTTATTTTTTACATGAATATGGATCCCAGGGCCTGAAGGAGAGTCTCCTCTCCTCCAGACCCTGGGAACCATACACTGGGAACTTCCGATTCCGATTTCCAATATCACAAAAATATCGGAACTCTGTATCGGAATTCCGATACAGCGAATATGGGCCGATACCCGATATTTGCAGTATCGGTATGCTCAACACTACTTGTGACACCTCCATGGCCTTATGTGGCTCGGACACCTGGACCAGAGATTCCAGAGGTATGGCGAAGGTGGGAGCCAGCCCAAACCTCTGCCTACACTGGGCTCGCTCCAACCTTCGCTCGTTAAAACGAAGGTCGATGCGAGTTGATACAGCTATTAGCTCCTCCACTGTGGCGGGAATCTCCCTAGTGGCCAAAGCTTCCTTCACATGGTCAGCCAGCCCCCTCCAAAATACAGGGATGAGGGCTTTATCCGGCCACTCCAGCTCAGATGCTAAAGTCCGGAAGTGGACGGAAAAATGGCTGACCAAGGATGAGCCCTGTGTCAGTGTCAGTGCCACCAGTTGGAGCACCATATCATGGGTGACTTGAGGTCCCCAAAAGACCTGTTTCAGAGTGCTCAGGAACCACAGAGCACTCAGCACCACATGATAGTCACGCTCCCACAGCAGTGTAGCCCACTCCAACACCCTCTCCGACAAGGGAGATATTATGAATCCCACTTTAGCCCACTCTGAGGGGAAACGTGCAGCCAGGAGCTCAAGATGTATTGCACACTGGTTCACGAATCCCCTGCAAGACTTGCTATCACCAGAGTACTTATCTGGCAGCGGGAGGTGGGATAAGGTTGGAACAGGGGTGGCAGTGGACAAACTAGCTGCAGCCACGCTAGCAGCTTGAACAGCTAGTGCCGTAACATCCACAGCCGAGGTTGTGCACTTGAGAGCCGCCAACCTGCCCTCCAGCTGCTGGATGTGCACTGCAGTCGCTGTTCTTCCATCATTACTAGCCAGACCCTGGCACTAGTATAATGTTAGGGCTGGCGAAACGCACCAAATAATATAATGAGTGATAAGTGGTGCGTTCGCTGCCCGGGGTCCACCGTGCAGAGATGGAACCTGCTGCTAAGTAACGGTGGACACAATATGGCGGTATAACGTGTTCACACACGGGTTAGCTTCACCCGGTATGAAAAGGGACACGAACCCTGTTGCTTCACAGGGCCGCCAAACCGCAGAGTGAGCACTACAGTGAGGTCACAGAACTCTGCCCCAAGGACAGGGGAAAGTGTTCCTCTAGACCACTAGTGCTCGGTGCCACAACGGTGGTGCCAGGGGAAAACAAACTAATATTTACCGCACAAGAGTGCATACAGCACCGCACTGGCGGACGCCACTAACCACCCTGTCTAGGGCCAGGAAAGCGCACTGATTGCGCATGGCACCGCACTGGCAGTCACTGCTGGATAGACGCTGTAAGGATTGTGCTCTTGTGCTTGGATAGCTTTGTCTGGTGCTAGATTACTCCATCACTTGCGAACAGTCAACAACTCTAGGGATGGGAATGATTCGGAGCTTTCATCCATCAACAGGCATACATCCACACACACACATTAGTAAGTTTATACTAGCCCATTGCCGTGTGGCCATGTGAACCTTTTATAGCAGTAGCTCTCCAGGACTTTCCTGGTGATACAATAGGAGCTGCTACAGGACCTGGGCATGTGACCCCCGACCTCCAATGAGAGGTCCTTCGTTGGGCATGCTCAGAGGAAGAAAAGCAGGACTTAGTCCCTGGAGCACCTGCTCGCCGCTGAACAGTGCTGGTGTCATGGTCTACTGAGTTTCTTGGATTAGGTGGTTTTAGGGTTAACTTGGATGGCCATCCCCTGTCGCTTATACTCTGACCCTTGGCCGAGTGTGTGTGACCCTGTTGTGCCTGTGCTTTGTGCCTGTGCTACTTTATGCTTGTCTGGTTCTGATCTGGTTCTGTCCCCGTTTAGAGTTCAGTCTGTCCCTTTTGTACTGCGCTGCTATCTCCGTGTATGACTCCTTGCCTACGTTCTGACTATTCTCTGCTCGCCCCTTCTGTACCGCGCCGCCCTCTCAGTGTATGACCCTCCAGTAGCAGGACGCTAAGCCCCTCCCCCTTTGATTACATGATCGTAGGTCCTTCTGTTTTCTGCTATCTTCAGCATGCTGCTCAGGTCCCATCTGCCTGAGCTTTCCCCGAGGCATCTGACCCGGGCTCTCCTGCAGTGTGGGTGAGTCACCCTGCTCAGCCGTGGCAGCGCGCTGGTGCTAACAGGATCCTGATAGCTGGTTACTATGGCTGAACCTGGAGGGGCAACAGTAACCAAATGCACAGCATCTGCCTGAGACCAACGTCTCTGCTGAGCAGGCTCCACTGCGACGGGAGGACAATGGGAGACCACAGCGGAGGTGGTTCGAGATTCCCCCTTTGCAGCGGCGGGAATTCGACACCTAACTTTCAAGTACACGGATCAGTCATCCTGGTCCCTTTGCAGAGAAACAGCTCCAAAGCATGATGTTGCCACCCCCATTCTTCACAGTAGGTATGTTATTCTTTGGATGCAATTAAGCATTGTGTCTCCTCCAAACACGACGAGTTTTGTTTCTACCAAACAGTTCTACTTTGGCTTCATCAGACCATATTACATTCTCTCAATACTCTTCTGGATAAATCAAATGCTGTCTATCAAACTTCATTAGGTCCCCCCGTGTGGTTCTGGGATTTTTGCTCACCGTTCTTGTGATTATTTTGACCCCATGCGGTGATATCTTGTGTGGAGCCCCAGATCGAGAGAGATTATCAGTGGTCTTGTATTTCTTCCATTTTCTTATTATTGCTCCCACAGTTGATTTCATCACACCAAGCTGCTTACCTATTGCAGATTCAGTCTTCCCACCCTGGTGCAGGGCTACAATTTTGTTTTCGGTGTCCATTTACAACTCTTTGATCTTCACCATAGTGGAGTTTGGAGTGTGACTGTTTGAGTTTGTGGACAGGTGCCATTACTACAGGTAATGAGTGGAGGACAGAGGAGATTCTTAAAGCAGAAGTTAGAGGTCTGTGATAGCCAGAAATCTTGCATGTTTTTAGGTGACCAAACACTTATTTTTCAACATAATTTGCAAAATAAATCTTGTCAAATCAGACAAGGTGATTTTCTGGATTTGTTTTCTCATTTTGACTATTGTAGTTGTGGTCTACCTATGATGTCAATTATAGGTCTCTCTCATCTTTTTAAGTGGGAGAACTTGCACAATCGGTGGCTGACTAAATACTTTTTTCCCCACTGTGTGCTGCAGAGAAATTGTGAATGGACACATTAAATCAGTTAATTTTTCCTGCTTTCATGAATTTCTGAGTACAGATCATTGTAAAACACATGAATCTGTCAATGAGTGTATGGGAAAAAGCAATCAAGTTATGGACTGTGGAAGAGATGTATGTGACCAGAATGAACACTCATTTCCAGCAGATGATACCTAGAACCTATTCCTATACTAAATGCAGCTAACAGCAGTATTAATAGGGAATAGAATAGATGTTACCTTCATTTCTTTAGGTTGCAGTGGCAAGGATTATAATTTATAAGGCAATAATCCCTGACTACATGCCTGTAATACTCTATCCCTACTGCGACAGCTCACCATAAAAGAATTGCAGATATGAGCGGTATAATTGCATAATATAGAAGGCATTTGAACAAGCCCTGCCTGCTTTGTTCAATTTCTGAGCACATATCACCATAAAAAAAATGACTCTTTCAATTAGTGTATGGAAAAAAGCAATCAAGTTAAGGACTGTGGAAGAGATGTATGTGACCAGAATGAACACTCATTTCCAGTAGATGATACCTAGAACCTATTCCTATACTAAATGCAGCTAATAGCAGTATTAATAGGGAATACAATAGATGTTTCCTTGATATTTTTTGTTAGTTTGCATTAGCAAGGACTATAATTTATAAGGCAATAAACCCTGACTTTTAAAACACTATCCCTATCGTGACAGCTCACCCTACACGGATTGTAGAGAATAGAATCTATAATCTATTTGAATGAACCCTGAAAAAAGCTATTTGTTTAAAGTAGCAGCATCAAGGACTGTTTCATCAACCCTGTTGGGGAATATAGTGCAGCGTTTCGCATCTACTCAGCCTGGTATGGCGGAGACCAGAATCTTCTGTATTGTACAAAGTGTACTGTCCTGGCTGTGAAATCCTGTATGCAGTGTGAGAACTACGTGACCACCACCTGACAGCCCACAACAAGGCACTAGATCATATACTAATAGAACCCACTGGCTTTTTTGATTTCCAAAAATGTTCCCTCAGCTATAAGGTGGAGGCCTCAGGAAAGCATTTTTTCCCATTACTAAGGAGTGGGTCTCCTAGACTGGAAAACGTATGCACTAAGTGCAAGGGATGACAAAAATTAGAAGGAGGCACTCCAGTAACCCATTAAAGAGATGTAGTGGAGGGCCTCAGAAAATATTTTTTTCCATTATTTAGGAGTGGGTATCCTAGACTAGTAATGTGCATACACTAAGTGCATGGGCTGAAAAACATTTACCCCTGGGGTTGCATAATATATATCAAAGAACAATAGAGGTAGGTCTCTTAGTGTGGGCATCATAAACGCCCTTTAAAAAATTATAGTGAGGATAGCATGATCACCTGTTGATATGGTGGTGGAAGAGGAGGAGGAGAAGGAGGATGACGACACAAAAAAGATGAAATCCCAGTCTGGGAATGTGGCCATTTAGTATTGTAGCCTGTGGGTGGGTGACTGCATATTTATGCTTGCATACTAAGACTGTGATAGCGACAATTGAACGCTGCGCTGGTACAAGGACGTGGATGTGGTGTCAACCGCAGACGCTGTTCTGCCCAATTAGTCAGGTGCTTTGCTCTCATGTGCCTGAGCATGCTGCTGGTGGTCAGGCTGGTAGTTGTGCTGGTCCTGCTAATGCTGGCATGGAAGATGTTGCAAATAGCTTTTTTGGGTTAACTGGATTGTCTTAAAAAAGCCCTAAACTCTGGAACATCTAACCCTTTTCCTGGCAAATTCATCCGTTGCTAGTTGCTACCTACCTGCCTATTGTGCTCGGCGCCCGTTCTCTGACGGCATAGAGTAGTCACAGACTTTTGCGTACATCACGTAAACAGAGCGGCAGTTTGTCTTCCTATTGACAGGGCGGGACTACTGCTGTTATACTGATTGACAGCTGGCTCTCTGCTACCTAATTGGGAAAACCAGCTGTCAATCAGCATGACACCAATAGTCCCGCCCTGTCAACAGGAAGAGAAATTGTGGCTCTGATGATAGGGAGCAGCTGAGTTTCTGGCAGGAGCGGTAAGTGACTGGTGCTGGGTGCAACAGACAGGTAGTTGCCTCTTTTAGCAACTACATGTCTTTTTTTTAAGTCCCAGATATCTTCTTTTAGAAAAATGTCAGGAACTTACTTATTACAATGGTACCATTATATTACAGGATTCCTCAAAATTTCAGTGAACTCTTCAGAATCCATTGCAATTCTGGTATTTCAAATTGTTATATTTTCTTCATAGCATGTATATTATGGGTTAATTAATTTCAAATTTTGATAGACCAGACCATTATGAATTCAGAGATAGCAAATGTGATTATATTTTTATGTCTATTTTTAATGGGTGAAAAGAAAAGTGATTTGAATTTTAAACATATTTTTATTTATATTGTTCAAACTTTTTTTTATTTATTTTTTTATTTTATTTCTCAGTTTTTTTGGTTACTTGAACCTTTGATTCTTTGATCATTTACTGGATATGATATATTGCATTATCAATTAAATGCAGTATATAGTGAAAATCGTGATCTCCCATGAAGCTCAGAATGTGGCTAAGATTAACAGCCATGCAAAGATGGCAGCAATAGGGTCTTCAGAAGGCCCCTGGATGCTGTGGTAACCCATCACTGCCGCACAATCATGTCGAAAGCTGCTGATAGGAGCTGTTGTGAGTGAGCACCGCCAACGGCACTGTTTAAATGCCGTTGTCTGTGATTGACAGCGGAATTTAGATGGCTATCAGCAAGAATCTGAGCTTTGCTCTGGCTGCTGCTCTAAGGGTTTGATACCAGCCACATTACATAACCAGCATCTGCTGTGTGAGGAGACCTCAGCTCCTCAGCCCTCTCCACATGTGAGCACCTATGCATGTACCTATATTACGTCAAGAAGTTAAAGGGCTAAAGTGTTGAACTCGGTGATTTCCTGCAGTTTTGAGTGCTGTTGACATGACATCACCGCTGCAGCCAATACACAGAGATGAGTGTAGTAGTGGACTAGAGAGAGAGAGAGAGGGTGAGTACTAACAGGCTTTATTATTTTACATGCCTTCCAGAGTTTGGGGTTTACTTTGCTGAAAGTGGAAAATCCCTAATTCAAAATCTTTAACAAGGCCACCACCTAAGGCTACGTTCACATTTGCATTGTTGTGTGCTGCGTCGGCGACGCAACACACAACGCATGCAAAACGCAGCAAAACGCAGCGTTTTGTGACGCATGCGTTCATTTTTTTAGCGCAAAAAAAATGCAACATCCTGCGTCCTCTGCGCCCTGACGCTTGCACCAAAAAAACGCATGCGTCACAAAACGCAACACAACGGATGTCCATGCGCCCCCCATGTTAAATATAGGGGCGCATGATGCATGCGTCGCCGCAGCTGCGCCCGACGCTGCGCCGCACAACGCTAATGTGAACGTAGCCTAAGACGTGCTATTTATGACACTGCTGTCTTCTCCTGTGGCAGAAAAACCGTTGGGCTCCATTAGGCATAGGACCAGGGTGTGACTAATATCACAGCATCTCATGCATGTTTTCCCAAACTGAAATTCTTCCAATATGAAGTGGTTTATAAATATTTACAGTATATATTATATATATATATGTATATATACACTACCGTTCAAAAGTTTGGGGTCACCCAGACAATTTTGTGCTTTCCGTGAAAACTCATACTTTTATTAATCAAATGAGTTGCCAAATGAATTGAAAATCTAGTCCAGACATTGACATGGTTTGAAAAAAAGATTTTTGTTTGAAATAATAATTTTCTCCTTCAAACTTTGCTTTTGTCAAATAATGCTCCCTTTGCAGCAATTCCAGCATTGCAGACCTTTGGCATTCTAGCAGTTAATTTGCTGAGGTAATCTGGAGAAATTTCACCCCATGCATCCAGAAGCCCCTCCCACCAGTTGGTTTGGCTTGATGGGCACTTTTTGCAAACCTTACGGTCAAGCTGCTCCCACAACAGCTCAGTGGGGTTGAGATCTGGTGACTGCGCTGGCCACTCCATTACAGATAGAATACCAGCTGCCTGCTTCTTCCCTAAATAGTTCTTGCATAATTTGGAGGTGTGCTTTGGGTCATTGTCCTGTTGTAGGATGAAATTGGCTCCAATCAAGCGCTGTCCACAGGGTATAGCATGGCATTGCAAAATGGAGTGATAGCCTTCCTTATTCATAATCCCTTTTACCTTGTACAAATCTCCCACTTTACCAGCACCAAAGCAACCCCAGACCATCACATTACCTCCACCATGCTTGACAGATGGCATCAGGCACTCTTCCAGCATCTTTTCAGTTGTTCTGCATCTGACAAAGGTTCTTCTGTGTGATCCAAACACCTCAAATTTGGATTCGTCTCCCCACTTTTTTCCAATCTTCCTCTGTCCAATGTCTGTGTTCTTTTGCCCATATTAATCTTTTCCTTTTATTAGCCAGTCTCAGATATGGCTTTTTCTTTGCCACTCTGTCCTGAAGGCCAGCATCCCAGAGTCGCCTCTTCACTGTACACGTTGACACTGGCGATTTGCGTGTACTATTTAATGAAGCTGCTAGTTCAAGACCTGTGAGGCGTCGATTTCTCAAACTACAGACTCTAATGTACTTGTTTTGCTGCTCAGTTGTGCAGCGGGGCCTCCCACTTCTCTTTTTACTCTGGTTAGAGCCTGTTTGTGCTCTCTTCTAAAGGGAGTAGTACACACTGTTGTAGGAAATCTTCTGTTTCTTGGCAATTTCTTGAATGGAATAGCTTTCATTTCTAAGAACAAAAATAGACTGTCAAGTTTCACATGAAAGTTATTTTTTTTGTGGCCATTTTGAGAGTTTAATGGAACCAACAAATGTAATGCTCCAGATTCTCAACTAGCTCAAAGGATGGTCAGGTTTATAGGTTCTCTAATCAGCCAAACTGTTTTCAGCTGTGCTAACATACTTGCACAAGGGTTTTCAAGGGTATTCTAACCATCCATGATCCTTCTTAAACAGTTAGCAAACACAAAGTACCATAAGAACACTGGAGTGATGGTTGTTGGAAATGGGCCTCTATACTCCTATGAAGGTATTTCATTACAAACCAGATGTTTGCAGCTAAAATAGTCATTTACCACATTAACAATGTATAGAGTGTATTTCTGCATCATTTATTGTTAGCTTCAATGGAAAAACTGTGCTTTACTTTCAAAAATAAGGACATTTCTAAGTGACCCTAAGCTTTTGAACTGTAGTGTATATATATATATATATATATATATATATATGTATATATATGTATATATATATATATATATATATATATATATATATATATATATGTATACATATACACACACACTAAATTTATATATAGTATACTATATTATATATTATAATATATAAATATATACAGCATAGCCCCAAAAATATAGTACAAACTTTATACCCTGTGAACTAACTAATACAAATTAAATAAAAATAAGTGAAATTAAATTAAAAATGGAATGTACATCTAATCTAAAGTGTCATATATACATTTGGTTCTATTAAGTCAATTATAGTTATTGTATAACTTTATAAGTAAAATCCAAGTGCTGTCCTCTTGAAAAATAGTCACATAAAATGAACAGTAATAACAGGCATAATATGGATCCCTAACATGCCGCATGTAGACTGAACTGCATTTACAGTATGACAGGTGCGATTTAAAAGTCTTTATTTAATTTCCTTTTATATAGCATTTAAGTATGAATTTATTTAGCTAAATAGATGTACAGTAAATAGTTTGATTCCCTATCTCTAAATATTGTATTTAAAGTTTCAAATTGCATCCCGTGCGTGCTTGAGCTGTGACAGGAGGATCCTCACGCAGTGTGTAATTACTTATCTCCGCTCTCATTTAGTTCCCTGCATAGAGCCAGGACTGATGAGGCTGGAAGTGGAAAATGTGTAATAAGCATGAGCTTCTGTTCATTATTACTCAACCTGAATGCATTGTAAATATAACCATATTAATTAATAATGAAGCAATAAGCGTTAGTACCTTGAAATAACATGAATTTTAATAATTATAACTTTCTCCTGTTTATTAGTTTTGGGTTGACCAGTTGCTTAAAGAGTACCAATCACCAGTTGTAGCATGATAAACTAACAACATAATGAAATAGTGCCTGCAGAGCTGAAGAAACATTGCCTATATCCTTAAATTTCTCATCACTGTTATTAAGATATTAGCTAGTAAAATTTGTACGCTAATTTTCACTAAGACCAATGAGCATTAAGCAGAGCGATTTTCTGGGGTAGAAAAGAACATATCCCCAAAGAATGTCACAGCCTGCTTTCACTGTGTGAGGCATACAATGACATACAGGCTCCTTGAGTACAGCACAGCTATGTGTCATTACAATACCTTCTTGCAGCTTTCATCTAATAGAAATTTGTGTGGAGTGTATAACAGAGGTGACAGTGCTGTGGAAGGAGAGCTGGAGATGCCGAGGTCTTTGTAATGATACGTAGCTCTACTCTCCTCCTGAAGTCACAATTATTTTACTGCTATCGCCTACTGTGATACAAGTGGGAGGGAGTAGTAGAGCAGAGCTGTGTGTTACTACAAATACCTCTGAATCTGCAGCTATCATGCCATGGCAACGTCAGCAATCCTCTGCTCTCCTCCAATAACACTGACTTGTCCTGAGAGCTGCAGATGTACAGGTGTTTGTAATGACACTACTACTTCCCTTGTACGCTTGTAATCAAAGTAGGTGCTGGCAGTTAGATCAGGGCTATGTGTGAATACATGTCTCACATAGGGAAAGCCTAGACTAGGGGCATCTTTTGTATCCCTGTATGTCTCTCCTGCTTATGACTGGCCATCACAATGCAGGGGACAAAGTAATTGACCCCCGATATGAATCTCTGCTGAGACCTTTTTGGTTGAAGAGATAACTAGAACCTAAAGTTTAGCAGGATAGTTACAGCATGGAATATACAATAAAAGGAGGTGTTGGAAGAAAACACATTCACAAGATGACTTCATTGCATTCAAACAAGCAACACTTGCTTTAAAATTAGCCCTCACGTCTGTGAAACAGGCCTACTTCACAATCCTCGTATCTTCCTTATCCTACAACCCCAGTTATTCAAAACTTTTAACTCTCTCCTCTGCCCTCCACTGCTCTCTCTGTCTTCCCTATTCTCTGCTGAGGACTTTGCTACACACTTCAAAAATAAGATCGGCCAAACAAAGCAAGTTTTTATTGTTTGAACACAACAACCCCTTTGTATTCCAGATCTATGTCGTAGCCCCATAACCTCCCTTTTCAACATAACTGAATGAGAACTTACTTGTCTTCCTTTACAAATTACACCTCATCACTTGTGTGCTTGGCCCCATGCCATCTCTTCCCCAACCTCACCACCACACTTATCCAATCCCTATCCTATCTCTTCAACCTATCACTAACATCTGGTACCTTCCCTTCTGCTTTCAAACATGCCACAATCACGCCTATCTTCAAATATCTTCAAAAAGCCATCCCAGAACAGTTATGTCAAGCTATCGCCCCATATTGCTGCTCCCATTTGGTTTCAAACTCCTTGAACAGCAAGACCACGCTAAACTTTCCTCACACCTCTCATCTAACTTTTCATCAATCTACAATCTGTCTTCCACCCCATCATTCCACTGAAGCTGCCTTGACTAAAAGTACAACTTACGTACAGCCAAAGCCAACAGAAAATTCTCTTTACTGTTCCTTCTAGACATGTCCTCTGTTTTCAACACAGTTGACCACTACCTCCTACTACACATCCTCTCTTCCATTGGCGTCAAAGACCTTGCCCTATCCTGGATTTCCTCATACCTTTCCAACTACACATTTACACTCGCTTCCTCAAGCTCAATGTGTACAAATCTGAACTAATTATTTTTCCTCCATCTCACGTATCTTCCCTACCTTCTATCTGACACAATAAATAACATCATGCTTTTCCCTGTACCTGAAATCTGCTGCCTAGGAGTAACCCTTAACTCTGCCCTGTCGTTCAAACCACAAATCCAAGCTCTCACCACTTCTTGCCACCTCCAGCTCAAAAATATTTTTAGAATCTGTCCTTTCCTCTACCTTCACTCTACTAAGATGCTTGTGCATGCCCTCATCATCTCCTACCTTGACTACTACAACATCCTCCTGCGTGGCCTATCTGTTAACACTCTTTCTCCTCTACAGTTCATCCTTAACTCTGCTGCCCGACTAGTTCATCTCTCTCCCCGCTACTCCTCCTCTTTTCCCCCTTGCAAATCTCTTCAATTGCCTTCAATATTTCTCCTGAATATCCCCCATCATCTGGAATTCCGTGCCGCAACACGTCTGATTATCCATCACATTTGGTTCCTTCAGACGGAACCTGAAAACCCATCTCTTCAAAAAAGCTTACAACCTGCAATGACCATTCTGTCACCTCAAAACCATCAGAGCTACTGCAAACTCAACCTATTGTCTCCTTTTCCATCATCCTATAGATTGTAAGCCCACAAGGGCAGGGTCCTCTTCCCTCTGTACCACTCTATCATTGTTATTATGTTTACTGTAAGTGATATCTGTAATTTGTATGTAACCCTTTCTTATGCACAGCACCATGGAATCAATGGTGCTATATAAATAAATAATAATAATAAAATAATAATAATAACAAATGTACAAAGAATCCTCAGGTTCAGTCTAGCTACTATAACAGTCTCTGGTTATATGTTCTTATAACTTCTGACAAAGGGGATGATTCCAATGCTGGAGAAAGTCACTGTATTATCACCTCTTCTAGCACTGGCTCTAGTGCTGGTCTACGGTTCTCTGCTAGACCGTAAGTCCTCCTGACAAAGTCTATCAAGGCTCACTGGGCTGCCTTCGCTTCAATAGGTCCCCACCCTGTCTTTTGTATTAAGCCAGACAAGCCCCTGTACCATACGTTGGTGCTGGAAGCAAGTGCCCGACTCACTCGTGACTCCCGTTCATCACCGTGGGCTTTAACTCCCAAGTGGAATCTTCTAATACATCTTTGGTGCTTGATCGACCATGGATGTCTCTTGTACCCGATGCAATGAGGGCTATTCTTTGACTCTTGATGGGTGTAGTCTGGACTCTGGATTCTGGAACTTGCCTAGTATGGATTGGGTCTTTGGATTTTGACCAGCATCGTCTGGATTCCAGAACTTCCTTGGCAACGCCCATCTTCTGCTTATAGGCACGCCACAGCCCACTGTCTCAGGCCTTCTGCTTTGTCTTGTCACCTCGGCCTCAGTGTTTTCCTTGATACATGTCCTGCCCATTCCTTTACTTGGCACCAAATCTCCTCCCATTTTGGAGCACTCGCCTTTTTTATTGGGGAACTGAATCATTAACCCCTTTCTGCCATTGGACGTACTATTCCATCCATGTGGGGTGGGCCCTAATTCCCAAGGACGGAATAGTACATCCAGCACGATCGGCCGCGCTCACGGGGAGAGCGCGGCCGATCGCGGCCGGGTGTCAGCTGCCTATCGCAGCTGACATCTGGCACTATGTGCCAGGAGCGGTCACGGACCGCCCCCGGCACATTAACCCCCGGCACACCGCGATCAAACATGATCGTGGTGTGCCGGCGGTACAGGGAAGCACCGCGCAGGGAGGGGGCTCCCTGCGTGCTTCCCTGAGACCCCCGGAGCAACGCGATGTGATCGCGTTGCTGCGAGGGTCTCTTACCTCCTATCCCTGCAGGCCCCGGCTCCAAAATGGCCGCGGGGCTGCATCCGGGTCCTGCAAGGATTACTTCCGGGTGCCGTGCAGGCGCTGGTAAGCCTACACGGCTGTATGTCAGATCGGGAGTGCTGTGCAAACTGTCAGATCATTGATCTGTGATGTCCCCCCCTGGGACAAAGTAAAAAAGTAAAAAAAAAATTCCCACATGTGTAAAAAAAAAAAAAAAATCCTAAATAAAGAAAAAAAAAAATATATTATTCCCATAAATATATTTCTTTATCTAAATTAAAAAAATCAAACAATAAAAGTACACATATTTAGTATCGCTGTGTCCGTAACGACCCCACCTATAAAACTATATCATTAGTTAACCCCTTCAGTGAACACCGTAAAAAAAAAAAAAAAAACGAGGCAAAAAACAACGCTTTATTCTCATACCGCCAACCAAAAAGTGGAATAACACGCGATCAAAAAGACGGATATAAATAACCATCGTACCGCTGAAAACGTCATCTTGTCCCGCAAAAAACGAGCTGCCATACAGCATCATCAGCAAAAAAATTAAAAAGTTATAGTCCTCAGAATAAAGCAATGCCAAAATAATTATTTTTTCTATAAAATTGTTTTTATCGTATAAAAGCGCCAAAACATAAAAAAAATGATATAAATGAGGTATCGCTGTAATCATACTGACCCGAAGAATAAAACTGCTTTATCAATTTTACCAAACGCGGAACGGTATAAACGCCTCCCCCAAAAGAAATTCATGAATAGCTGGTTTTTGGTCGTTCTGCCTCACAAAAATTGGAATAAAAAGCGATCAAAAAATCTCCCGTGTCTGAACATGTTACCAATAAAAATGTCAACTCGTCCTGCAAAAAACAAGACCTCACATGGCTCTGTGGACTCAAATATGGAAAAATTATAGCTCTCAAAATGTGGTAACGCAAAAAATATTTTTTGCAATAAAAAGCGTCTTTCAGTGTGTGACAGCTGCCAATCATAAAGATCCGCTAAAAAAGCCGCTATAATAGTAAATCAAACCCCCCTTCATCACCCGCTTACTTAGGGAAAAATTCAAAAATTTAAAAAATTTATTTATTTTCATTTTCCCGTTAGGGTTAGGGCTAGGGTTAGGGCTAGGGTTAGGGCTAGGGTTAGGGTTGGGGCTAGGCTTAGGGCTAGGGTTAGGGTTAGGGTTGGGGCTAGGGTTGGGGCTAGGGTTAAGGCTACAGTTAGGGTTGGGGCTAAAGTTAGGGTTAGGGTTGGGGCTAAAGTTAGGGTTAGGGTTTGGATTACATTTACGGTTGGGAATAGGGTTGGGATTAGGGTTAGGGGTGTGTCTGGGTTAGAGGTGTGGTTAGGGTTACCGTTGGGATTAGGGTTAGGGGTGTGTTTGGATTAGGGTTTCAGTTATAATTGGGGGGTTTCCACTGTTTAGGCACATCAGGGGCTCTCCAAACGCGACATGGCGTCCGATCTCAATTTCAGCCAATTCTGCGTTGAAAAAGTAAAACAGTGCTCCTTCCCTTCCGAGCTCTCCCGTGCGCCCAAACAGGGGTTTACCCCAACATATGGGGTATCAGCGTACTTGGAACACATTGGAGAACAACTTTTGGGGTCCAATTTCTCCGGTTACCCTTGGGAAAATACAAAACTGGGGGCTAAAAAATAATTTTTGTGGAAAAAAAAATATTTTTTATTTGCACGGCTCTGCGTTATAAACTGTAGTAAAACACTTGGGGGTTCAAAGCTCTCACAACACATCTAGATGAGTTCCTTAGGGGGTCTACTTTCCAAAATGGTGTCACTTGTGGGGGTTTCTACTGTTTAGGTACATTAGGGGCTCTGCAAACGCAATGTGACGCCTGCAGACCATTCCATCTAAGTCTGCTTTCCAAATGGCGCTCCATCCCTTCCGAGCCCTCCCATGCGCCCAAACAGTGGTTCCCCCCACATATGGGGTATCAGCATACTCAGGACAAATTGGACAACAACTTTTGGGGTCCAATTTCTCCTGTTACCCTCGGGAAAATACAAAACTGGGGGCTAAAAAATAATTTTGGGGGGGAATTTTTTTTTTTTTAATTTTCACGGCTCTGCGTTATAAACTGTAGTGAAACACTTGAGAGTTCAGAACTCTCACACCACATCTAGATGAGTTCCTTAGGGGGTCTACTTTCCAAAATGATGTCACTTGTGGTTTTTTTTTACTGTTTAGCTACATTAGGGGCTCTGCAAACGCAATGTGACGCCTGCAGACAATTCCATCTAAGTCTGCATTCCAAATGGCGCTCCATCCCTTCCGAGCCCTCCCATGCACCCAAACAGTGGTTCCCCCCCACATATGGGGTATCAGCGTACTCAGGACAAATTGGACAACAACTTTTGGGGTCCAATTTCTCTTGTTACCCTCGGGAAAATACAAAACTGGGGGCTAAAAAATAATTTTTGTGGGAAAAAAATTTTGTTTTATTTTTATGGCTCTGCATTATAAACTTCTGTGAAGCACTTGGTGGGTCAAAGTGCTCACCACACCTCCGGATAAGTTCCTTAGGGGGTCTACTTTCCAAAATGGTGTCACTTGTTGGGGGTTTCAATGTTTAGGCACATTAGTGGCTCTCCAAACGCAACATTGCGTCCCATCTCAATTCCTGTCAATTTTGCATTGAAAAGTCAAACAGCGCTCCTTCCCTTCCGAGCTCTCCCATGCGCCCAAACAGTGGTTTACCCCCACATATGGGGTATCAGCGTACTCAGGACAAATTGTACAACAACTTTTGCGGTCCAATTTCTTCTCTTACCCTTGGGAAAATAAAAAATTGGGGGCGAAAAATATAATTTTTGTGAAAAAATATGATTTTTTATTTTTACGGTTCTGCATTATAAACTTCTGTGAAGCACTTGGTGAGGTGAGTCAAAGTGCTCACCACACCTCTAGATAAGCTCGTTAGGGGGTCTACTTTCCAAAATGGTGTCACTTGTGGGGGGTTTCAATGTTTAGGCACATCAGGGGCTCTCCAAACGCAACATGGCGTCCCATTTCAATTCCTGTCAATTTTGCATTGAAAAGTCAAATGGCGCTCCTTCACTTCCGAGCTCTGTCATGCGCCCAAACAGTGGTTTACCCCCACATATGGGGTATCGGCGTACTCAGGACAAATTGTACAACATCTTTTGGGGTCCATTTTCTCCTGTTACCCTTGGTAAAATAAAACAAATTGGAGCTGAAGTAAATTTTGTGTGAAAAAAAGTTAAATGTTCATTTTTATTAAAACATTCCAAAAATTCCCGTGAAACACCTGAAGGGTTAATAAACTTCTTGAATGTGGTTTTGAGCACCTTGAGGGGTGCAGTTTTTAGAATGGTGTCACACTTGGGTATTTTCTATCATATAGACCCCTCAAAATGACTTCAAATGAGATGTGGTCCCTAAAAAAAAATGGTGTTGTAAAAATGAGAAATTGCTGGTCAACTTTTAACCCTTATAACTCCCTAACAAAAAAAAATGTTGGTTCCAAAATTGTGCTGATGTAAAGTAGACATGTGGGAAATGTTACTTATTAAGTATGTTGTGTGACATATCACTGTGATTTAATTGCATAAAAATTCAAAGTTGGAAAATTGTGAAATTTTCAAAATTTTTGCCAAATTTCCATTTTTTTCACAAATAAACGCAGGTAATATTGAAGAAATTTTACCACTATCATGAAGTACAATTTGTCACGAGAAAACCTTGTCAGAATCACCAGGATCCATTGAAGCGTTCCAGAGTTATAACCTCATAAAGGGACAGTGGTCAGAATTGTAAAAATTGGCCTGGTCATTAACGTGCAAACCACCCTTGGGGGTGAAGGGGTTAAGGTCACCTGACTCAGTGCTCCATTCAAACTCTGCCTCTCTGATATTCCCCCTCTTCTGGTTGGTTCCACAGGATCTCGATTGAACAGTAGATGAGAGTCTTCTTGCACAAATGGCACACAGCACTGGGCATTTTTGTCTCTTATGTTGCACCTTCTTACAAACAACCATAATTAAATAATGAGATATCGGACCTGACACAATCTGATTTCTATAGGCTTAGCATAACATTCTCCAGAGGTTACTTTTGGCAGAAAGGCGAATTAAATAGAATGGAGTCTTCCTCATATTACCCTATTTCTTAAACAAAAACAAGAAGAAAGTCAGCACCATTCAAACTGTGTGTGAACTTTCCCTTAAACCAAACTTTGGACTGTGCAATCAGGCCTGCAGGTACCGTACCGGGTGCTCTCAAAATGAGATTCAAACATGTATATAGGAAAATAAAGTAGTGGCACTCACCGATCTTTTAAAATCCAATGTCATTATTTAGATAAACATGTTTAAAACTGTGCAGTTGTAACAGAACACCAAGCAGCAGCAGGGGGGAGGGTTGAGAGTCAAAGGGATGTGAATGATAGAACTCACACATTGACCAACTCCAAGCAAAACAAAAGGCTTGCTGCCATGTAGAAACTATGCGGTCAAAATTGCTTTGTTAAGTCAGCTATGATTCCATAAGGAGTCATGGAGATACTATACATCCTAGTCATACATCGTGTATATTTTACAAATCTCTGGACTGGACCGAATGCCTTCCAGAGTCTTGATCCTTTCTGGCACCTAGGAGTATGAAGATACATAGTATAGCTGGTAGGAAACAGATAGCAAAACTGTGTTTGGTCTTAATGCATAGCAGGGGCTCAGCTATATCCGATGGCACCAGAACAGCAGCCCCAGAAAGGAGTTACAATCTTTCATAGGTTTTGGGAGATTTAGCTACCGACCTCAAGGGGAGGGGATTTATTTTAAGCAACGAGGGCAGGTGGGGAGTTACTAAGAGGGGCTAAATGCTTGTGTAAAGCATGGCCTTTTTCTCTGGGGAGGTCACGAGGACATACAGTGGGGAAAAAAAGTATTTAGTCAGCCACCAATTGTGCAAGTTCTCCCACTTAAAAAGATGAGAAAGGCCTGTAATTGACATCATAGGTAGACCACAGCTATGAGAGTCAAAAATTAGAAAACAAATCCAGAAAATCACCTTGTCTGATTTGGCAAGGTTTATTTTTCAAATTATGGTGGAAAATAAGTATTTGGTCACCTAAAAACATGCAAGATTTCTGGCACTCACAGACCTGTAACTTCTTCTTTAAGAGGCTCATCTGTCGTCCACTCATTACCTGTAGTAATGACACCTGTTTGAACTTGTTATCAGTAAAAAAGACACCTGTCCAAAACCGTGTATATATAAACATGACACCATCTGTAAAAAAAGCTGAAGTTGAAAAAAGGATTGCTTCTACAAGTGGATAATAATCCTAACCACATGCCAGATTCCACAATAAACTAACTTAAAAGGCACAAGCTGATGGTTTTACAATGGCCCTCGGAGTCCCCTGATCTGAACATAATTGAAAATCTCTGACTAGACCTCAAAATAGCAGTGCATGTAAGATGTCCCAGGAATCTAACAGAACTGGAAGAATTTCTTAAAGAATAAATGAATGAAAAGCCTTTACAAGAGCTGAAAGACTCTTGGTTGGCTACAAAAAGCATTTACAAGCTGTGATTCTTTCAAAAGGGGGTGCTAGGTAGGTACTAACCATGCAGGGTGCCCAAGCTTTTGCAACTGCCCATTTTCTTTTATGTAATTTTTAAAATGTATAAGATGTAAATATATATGTTGTTTGGCAAAAATGCAAATGAAATATGTCATCTTTAACTTTAGGCATTTTAGAGATCATTTAATCTTCAACTTGCTTAACTCCTAAGAATAACAGTAATTCCGACTAGGGGTGCCCAAACTTACATACCACTGAATGTATTTTATCCCAAAAGGTACAATGTCATTTCACTTACTTCACGGGGGAGAGGATCCACCTTTGCCAACCCAAATTCTGGTAACACACGTGTGGTCCGATTGAGACCTTCCCTGCTGCAGTCCCGTGGAGACACACTCTCCTGCTTGATAGCTTACTTTTGTTAGCAGGATTGGAGGGGGGGCAAAAGCGCTCCTTTTTGTCTTTTCTGTAGCTAGGATCCTTATTATGGCAGGATATCATTGTGGAAGCTGCAGATAAACTCAACACACGGGAGGCTCTATCTGTTATGTGAGAGGTCTTGTGCCACTCACAAAATGTAAGTTCCTTTGCCCCTTTTTGGGGGATTTTTTGTTTAAATTATCTATTCTACGTCTCACTGCGATTAAACCCTTATTTTTTCCTGTTATTTCTTATTATTGATATCATAGGCGTGTAAGTGCTAGTGTATCAGTATGTGGCTCTAATAACTAATACTGGATAATTAGAGATGCTTTTAAAATTTAGAATCCACTTTTTCATAATTCACATTTCACTAACACGTCTATTGATCCTGTATTATATATGTATACATATACATACAGTATAGACCAAAAGTTTGGACACACCCACTCATTTAAAGATTTTTCTGTATTTTCATGACTAGTGAATTGTAAATTCACACTGAAGGCATCAAAACTATGAATTAACACATGTGGAATTATATACTTAACAAAAAAGTGTGAAACAACTGAAAATATGTCTTACATTCTAGGTTCTTCAAAGTAGCCACCTTTTGCTTTGATGACTGCTTTGTACACTCTTGACATTCACTTGATGAGCTTCAAGAGGTAGTCACCGGAAATGGTCTTTCAACAATCTTGAAGGAGTTCCCAGAGATGCTTAGCACTTGTTGGCCTTTTTGCCTTCACTCTGAGGTCCAGCTCACCCCAAACCATTTCAACTGGGTTCAGGTCTGGTGACTGTGGAGGCCAGGTCATCTGGCGTAGCACCCCATCACTCTCCTTCTTGGTCAAATAACCCTTACACAGCATGGAGGTGTGTTTGAGGTCATTGTTCTGTTGAAAAATTAATGGTGGTCCAACTAAAAGCAAACTGGATGGAATAGCATGCCGCTGAAAGATGCTGTGGTATGCCTCCAATTTTGAAAAAATCCCCAACAGTGTCACCAGCAAAGCACCCCACACCTTCACACCTCCTCCTCCTCCTCCATGTGTCATGGTGAGAACCAGACATGTAGCGTCCATTGTTCACCTTTTCTGCGTCGCACAAAGACACGGTGGTTGGAACCAAAGATCTCAAATTTGGACTCATCAGACCAAAGCACAGATTTCCACTGGTCTAATGTCCATTCCTGGTGTTCTTTAGCCCAAACAAGTCTCTTCTGCTTGTTGCCTGTCCTTAGCAGTGGTTTCCTAGCAGCTATTTTACCATGAAGGCCTGCTGCACAAAGTCTCCTCTTAACAGTTGTAGAGATGTGTGTGCTTCTAGAACTCTGGCATTGACCTGGTCTCTAATCTGAGCTGCTGTTAACCTGCCATTTCTGAGACTGGTGATTTGGATAAACTCAGAAGCAGAGGTGACTCTTGGTCTTCCTTTCCTGAGGCGGTCCTCATGTGAGCCAGTTTCTTTGTAGCGCTTGATGGTTTTTGCAACTGCACTTGGGGACGCTTTCAAAGTTTTCCCAATTTTTCGGACTGACTGACCTTCATTTCTTAAAGTAATGATAGCCACTTGTTTTTCTTTACTTAGCTGCTTTTTTCTTGCCGTAATACAAATTCTAACAGTCTATTCAGTAGGACTATCAGCTGTGTATCCACCAGACTTCTGCACATCACAACTGATGGTCCAAAACCCATTAATAAGGCAAGAAATCCCACTTATTAAACCTGACACACCTGTGAAGTGAAAACCATTTCTGGTGACTACCTCTTGAAGCTCATCAAGTGAATGCCAAGAGTGTGCAAAGCAGTCATCAAAGCAAAAGGTGGCTACTTTGAAGAACCTAGAATATGAGACATTATTTCAGTTGTTTCACACTTTTTTGTTAAGTATATAATTCCACATGTGTTAATTCATAGTTTTGATTCCTTCAGTGTGAATTTACAATTTTCATAGTCATGAAAATACAGAAAAATCTTTAAATGAGAAGGTGTGTCCAAACTTTTGCTCTGTACTGTATATATTATTTTTTATTTTCTGTAAACCGTATATAGTAAACAGGTATATAAACATTAAAAATAATGAAGCATCCTATTTCTAGGATACCAAGATAGGTCAGTAAGAATACATTATGACAAACCTTACACATCTGTGAGGCCGCCCATAAAGTCTCTGGAACCATATTGCATCTTCGAATGCTTCTGATATACATACAGAGGGTTCTTCTCTCACTTGTGGCATGTAATATTTAGGAGCTCTTCTCTCTTGAAGCTTTTCTATAGTACCTATATAGTAAGATATTTCACACAGATTTTCTTGTGTAACATTTGTGTGGGATAGGCTATTTATTTTTGGAAATCAAATCACAAATTAAATGGTGAGATCACACATGGGAGGATTTTTCACATATATGAGGCAGACAGTAGAAATGTGTAGACATCACAAGGAGAATGTATAGTTGCACAGAAAGGGTAAAAAAACACAGAAAGATTGAAGCAGAACCTATTATTTTCGAACTGGATTGATCCAGAAGACAGCATGAACTAAACCCATCAGATTTAGTTGACAACTTGCACTTGCAATCATTTACAGAGTAATATTGCAATCAGAATAAATCCATGAACCAATTAGCCATATTAAGTAATTTACATAATTACTTGCTTAGTAAAAACGAAAAAAATAAAAAGAAAAAGATGATAAAGAAATGATTTTAATTTTTAATTTACAGAATAAGCTACTACCACTTTGTATGATTTGGTGTTTCTAATGCCTTACTACCCTATTATTAAAGACTTATCTGAGATGTGATCAGCCAACTGATACATTGGTTAAGCATTATTAATGGGGTTGACAAAGTTTAGAAAAATATCGCTGTTTTGTTTTTTAAAACAGTGCCAAGCTTGGCAGATTGTATATGGCATTGCAGTTTAGCCCTTTTCACTTTAATAGAGCTGAGCTATAGACACAGTCAAGTAAAACAGGCAGGTAAAAGTTTTTATAATCCTTTACAACCCCTTTAAATTATAAGTATTATTGGCTTAGGGAAGATATTATGTTCATAAAGGCAAGACTCAAAATCTACATTACCTACTTGATGATCTCGAGACCTTGGCTTCGACACAATAAAAACCACATAATTCGACAGGGACCTAAGGTCTCAGAAGACCACCCTATTTAGAGTGGACTTTTGAGACATCTTGCCATTTACTATTTTCAATTAGCTGAATAGTCACTAATTACACCCAATTGATAGACCCTATTGTATGTGCAAATATAGCCTGGAGGGGTCCCCAAATGTTAAAACATATCCTTTAATCAATTATTAAAAGGACAAATATCACAAACAAACCAAATAAAGTGCTTGTGCAAACCAGTGCTTAATAAAAAATGGTTTGGTCTCACCACTGTTAATAGACAAAAGATCCTGGCCTCCTTCTGGAAGTACCTCGCCGAGAAATGGATCCACACAAGAAAAAGAGGAATATATATGGGGAGAGAGACATAAGCGGTATGTAATGATTTCCTAGACTCCCTGTTGTGCCCCAGTATTAATAGTACTAATAAGGACAGGCCCCAAGTGGACCCTATAGTGATACCTCCAATGATATGGGGCTAAATTCTTCCTACGCGTTTCTTCCCCAATGGTGGGGATTCATCAGGGAAGTTAATATAAAGATATACAGGGACTCATCTTGACAGTAACATGGGCAGTCACTTTCTCTGACCTGACACCTTGCCACTGCAGGGCCTTTTTTGACTTACGGGCAGGATTACTTTTTTCATACTTCCCAAATGTATCCCCACCATTGAGGAAGAAACGCGTAGTTGGAGGTTGATCACGTTGAGAATGTGTCAGTCCATTGCAGTGAAAGATACAGGGCCGGTGCCGTAACTGCTGTAGATTGCAGCTTGGAAGACGTGAAAGGAAGATAATTCTTAGTACAGCTGTCCTAATAAAATCCAATCCTTTATTTTGGGCGTAGTTAAAACATATTTGAAAGAGACAGAAACCTCATAGCATGAAGAGTTTCTGGCACTGCAGTGCCCTTAGTCATATGACTAAGGATGCCGCAGTGTTCCAGAAATTCATTGGCTAAGAGGATTCTTTATTTTTTAAAGGTATTTGTAGACAGCAGTTCTTTCCCCCTGTCGGAGCAGAACATGGATCTCACTGACCAGATGAAATACCGTTGAGTCAGCTCTGCAATGTTACTGGTTCTCATTAAAGAGACTCTGCTCATGACTAGAGGATTACTTGGCTTACCTACAGGTAATACGTAATGAAAAAATATGCAAATGAGCTCTCCTCCAGAAGGAAGCAATTTCAAATGAGCGAAATCAGAGAGAGACACCCATCTGTGGACGACATAAACAGCTCTTCTGAGTTCTTGCCTCCCACCAGTGTTTGCAAAATTTATGATTAAATAGAAAGTGCACATGTTCAGTATTGTAAAGGGTTAAACATCTAAACTATTTCTTATCATAAGATCAAGGTATCTCAGTCTTCTGCTGCACAGATCCCAACCCTCGCTATTGTGCTGAATGTACAACACATGCCAATGAAGACATAGAAAATAATGGCAAAAGTTAATGTGACATGTTTATATGTGAAAGGAATAAGCACATACTGGAAACATCAGCCAGGCTTGTCAGCATCATGATATGGCATGTTTCGTATAATTTACTGGAGTGGGTAATTTTCTGTTTGTAATGGGAAATAATGATTACTGCATTGTGTGTATCTCTGAGTTAGAAAAGGCGTGATCGGCAACGTGGTCGGCGATCTTGGCGCCAAAGTCGCGTTTTGTATGACGCCTTCCCCGCCATTTTTTCAGCCAATTAAGGAGTGTGGGCAGCGTGATGACATAGGTTCCGGCCTGGTTTCTGCGGCGTCATAGAGCCATATTACCGTTTGGGCTGCAGTGATTTCCGAAGTCAAACACAACACATGCTTTGCACGGAGGAGAGAGAGAGAGAGAGAGAGAGAGAGAGACTAAATAATCCACATTGACTTGCATTGGGTCTCGTGTTCCGGTCCGGAACCCGACTTGACAGCAGAATCGGCCGATTTCACGCGATCCGACTTTCGAGAAGGTCGGGTTTCACAAAACCCAACTCGACCCTAAAAAAGCTAAAGTCGCTCAACCCTAGTATGCACTCCATCCCAAGTGATAAGGCTAGATGCTGCTACCTAATACGCACTCCACCTCTATCCAGAGAGGGGCATGGTCAGAGGTGTATCTAGGGTTTCTGGCACCCAGGGCAAGAATTCATTTTGGCGCCCCCCAAGGACATATGTCCCCCGTCAGCCCCATCATTGCCCTCTCCTCCCCACCATCCCCATCATTGCCCTCTCCCCGTCAGACCCATCATTGCCCTCTCCTCCTCCACCATCCCCATAATTGCTCTCTCCCCATCAGCCCATCATTGCCCTCTCCTCCACCATCCGCATCATTGCTCTCTCCCTGTCAGCCCCATCATTGCCCTCTCCTCCACCATCCGCATCATTGCTCTCTCCCCGTCAGCCCCATCATTGCCCTCTCCTCCTCCACCATCCCCATCATTGCTCTCTCCCCATCAGCCCCATCATTGCCCTCTCCTCCTCCACCATCCCCATCATTGCGCTCTCCCCGTCAGCCCCATCATTGCCCTCTCCTCCCCCCACACACACACCATTCACTTCTCTGCGCATTCCCCTGCAGCGCAATACACACACACACACACCCAATACTGAGCCACACACATACACACATTCACATACACACACACAAACACATACACACAATACACACATTCACATACACACACATTCACATACACACACACACACACTCTCACACACACACACACACACACACATTCACACACATTCACACACATTCACATACATTCACATACACACATTCACATACACACACACATTCACATACACACACACACATACATTCACACACACACACACACACACATTCTCACACACACACACACACACACACATTCACATACACACATTCACACACACATTCTCACACACACATACACACATTCACACACACACATTCACATACACACATTCACAAACACATTCTCACACACACACACATTCATCACACACACACACACACACACATTCACATACACACATTCACACATACCTCTCACCTCTCCTCGCGCTCTGCCGCAGCATCTCATCGCCTTCCTCTGACACAGTCGGCCACTGAATAATGACGTCATCCAGCAGTGCGTCTGTGTGAGAGGAAGCAAGAGGAAGCAGGAAGACAGATCTCTGGGCAGCGGAGCTGCAGGGATTTCCCCCTGCCCGCTGCAGCCACCCTGCAGGGGCCCCCTTCCACCTCTGCACATGTTGGGAGCCGGCGCTCTGCAGCTTCTCTGTGCCGGCTGTCAGCTTGACAGTCGGCACAGAGAACAGCTGACTCCCTGACCGGGGGTGGCAGAATGCTGCCGCCGGGGGAGACACTGCGGACCGCCGAATTAGGCAGCCCGACTGCGCCCCCCTGCCGGCTGCGCCCGGGGCAAATGCCCCGGCTGCCCCCCCAGATACGCCACTGGGCATGGTCTCCATAACAAAGAGTCTCTAATTGTACTCCTCTAAGTTCATCCATCCATCCATGGGTGTATGAGTATATGACAATGTCAAATTAATTATACCAATAAAAATAATGAATACAGATATATAAAGGCAACCCATATTAATGTGCCATAAATAGAAAACAGAAGAAATAGGTATTGAGAGAGTATATAAATTATAGAAAATCCCCTTAATGCAAGATATTAAATATGTGTTAGTCATGGTCTGTAAGGACCAATATCACTTTGCAAGAGTTTTACTGAACTTATGGAACTCAACGCAATCATATGAAGCTAGCAAAGTCAAGTTGTACATTTAAACCCCCTGGACTCATAGACTCTAACCAGAAGATTCAGCTAGTTTCTCTCTGGATGATTTTTTTGTCCCAATCTCCTAGTTTCTTGGACTGTGGGATTGTTTCAATCACCCTAAAAGAAAGGGATTTAAGATCCCCTTGATGTTCACTGACTATGTGGCGGGCTAGAGGCGTATCTCTTTTGTGAATAATTTCACCAATATGTTTGCCTATTCTCACTCTCATTTTTATAAATATTAATAAAAGATATAGAGGAGTGTACGGAACAGCTACAGTCATCACTCTCAGCACTGCACTCTATAAGCAGTGTCTGTAAGATCGACCTGGCACTTTGACAGCCTGCACTGCACCGAAGCGTTGTAGGGCCGGCTATATATCTAATGTTGAATAGCAAATTTCTCTAGTTAGGCAGTGACCTGTCTAGATAATACTAGCGCTACATAAAATATATCACTATGTAACAGGTATGTGATTGACGACAGTCAGACGCTGCAAACTCTGTAAGTGCTGCAATGGCAGCCCTATTGGCTTTCACACAGCTTGGTTGTTGCACATTAACAGAAAGTCTTATTGCTTGACGGTTACATTACTTATAGTCCCAGATCTTAGCAACGGCACTAAGAGGCATAGACTTTGCATTTGCTGCAACTGTAGGAACAGTCTCTTAACTCTCACAGGTTGTGGTGCTCAGCAATAACACACTTACTATTATTGGGTTTTGGGCCATTTCCTCATCACACCCTTCACCGTCCATCTGAAGCAGGACTCAATTTGTTCCAAAGACACACTTACGTTTGTCAGGTCTCACAGTTCTTACGAGATGTCGCAACCCACAGGAAATGTTTAGACACAGGCCAAAGTCAAGATCACATATCTTAAATCACATTTTTTTCTCCTCACAAATGGTCTCTGAGGAAGCAGACTGGCATAGTGAACGGCTCCAGGTCTCTTTATAGTCTGTGTATAGATATCACGTAGTGAAATGCTCTGCACGAGGTAGAAACATTTAATTAACTGTACTACTATAGTTGAAAGACCCCAAAATAGACTGATCTGGCATCAGCGGGCACAGCTATAGAGGGTGCAGAGACTCGAATTGTTCCCAGGCTGGTGTCAGAGGGTCCAAAAGAGTCTTATGCTACAAGAATATAGCAGTTCTATAAACAAGAGACAGTTAATAGTACGGATTGTACAGATTTCACTTTGGAGCCATGGTCACACTGTGCAAGAGTGGTGCCGAAATGGAAGTGAAAAATAAATACTTTTTACTTCTTTTTTTGATGTCATTCCTGTTTCTTCCTCTACAAATTTATGCACATTCTGAACTTATATCCAAGTCTAAACTGGACCATAAGAGGGCTGTCCAGGCAGTTCAGACTGCTGAATTGTGACAGTTTGTGGTGCTCATGTTGTTACGATTCCCCGGTATTTCCTGTGCGAGTGAGTGGTCACATGACTGCATGTATGCGATTTGTAAAACCTCAGTCTTGGGATGACTAGTCACATCAGACTTCTCTCAATTCTCTTCTATGAATGTGTCTGACCAGCATGTGACCATGGGTACCCAAATCGTATACATGTGGTCATGTGGCCAAGAACTCGCACAGGAAATACCAGGAAAGTGTGGCAGCATGCACTTTGTACACTGTCATGACTTGGCATTCTGCAGTCACAAATAATGACAGCAGACTTTTATTCCAAGCGGAGAAGACTGAGCACGTCCATGGCTCTCTCTGTTCCCCAAAAAACTTGCATTGCCTAAACCTTTGTAAATACATGTTTACTGTAGTGAAATTGCTTTAAAATACTTACTGATCGCCATCCTCCCTGGTTTCTATCAGTTTCAGATGCTCCATTGTAAAAGTGATTTCGATCCATACATAAACCCCGCTGTGGTCCAATAAGCCAGAATTAAAGTCAAATGAGTTAGAAGAGGATGGAGAGGCACTGTAAACCGGAGAAGACAATAATCAGTATCAATTATAATACAACTACACTACACACATATTTAGCAGAGTTTAGGGAATAGAAGTTTTGTTGGGAATGCAATGAGAGTTATGGAGAAATCCGTGTGTGCTGACACAGGCCTAAATGCTTAAACATAGGTCTTATAACTGAAATGTACTTCTATAAAGGCTAAGAAGCTCTTTAAATGTGTAACAGTCTGGGGTCTTGGAACTGGATTCATGAAATAAGGTTGAATCTCATTCCAGTAGTTTAAAGAAAAGAAACCTGCATTTCCTTGCCTAAAACACGTAAAAAAGAAATGTCACGTTATTGAGGTCAGCAAGTTGGTCTCAATCATTTGTTGCACTGGAATGTCATGTTAATATGCGCTATTCATTGCAAGGACCAGCCACTGTTATTAAACGAACCAGTAGCTTTTGTTTTATGACTGATTTTGTGCCTGTAGAAAATTACACCCTTTACATAACATGGACTTACAATAGCCTGGATACAGTTGCCAATGCTTTAATCAAACAAGTTGAAAAGATGGAATAAAAGTGGAATATCCTTTAAGGGGAACCTGACAGCTTATACATGCAGCCCAATCCACTGCAGCATGTGTCGTGCGTTGACTGATTGATATCAAGCAGGTATGTGTAACTTCAAAATGCTACAACGATTAAACGCCATGAGTACCAAGCCGCACCAGAGACTGGTCAGACAAGCGGATCTCTAGCAGCTTCTAAGGGCCAGTGATTGACAGGTCTCTCTAGGGGAGTGGGTCTAGGCTACCATGTGACTCAGTCGCCGGAGGCTTTTAAAGTGCATCTTTCTCGAAACGCTGCAGTGATTCAGAGTCAAATATACAAGGCTGAAATCATGCAGTAAAAAGTAGCACTAAATAAAAAGGTCTATATCACTGGAATAGTAGGGTGGATTAAAAAAATAGTAATAATGATAATAATATTCAGGGGGACACTGAAAATAAGAGCAAAAACTACACTTTTCCAGACTTTTAGCCAGCAATCTCTTTGAATAACATTAGGGTCAATCAATTCCTGGACAACAAATCATGTTGTTTTTGAGTCCTTATAAAGAGCGTTGCTGACCATCCCTATTTCATCCCATCCCATTTTTTGCTGGGTTGCAACTATGTAGGATGTTTTTTCCCGGAGAAACCACATTATTAAAGAGAGTGGAATTGAAAAATCAATTATTTATGAAAACAATTTGGAAGCATACAAAATAATGAATACACCTACATGTGAAACATATGAATAAAGATGCAGGGATTTGTGATACCAAAAATATATCATCTTATTAATTAAACATAATATATATGTATATATATATATATATATATATATATATATATATATATATATATATATATATATATATGGAGCGGCCCCCAGACGCAGAACGATGGGGTACTCGGATCCGGGTCTCTCGGTTCTGAGGATGTCACGGTGGCCCGACCCGGTCCGTGGTCCTGCTAAGGGGCGCCCAATAAAAGGTGTAGGTGGTGGTGTAGGTTGCAGCAAATAACCAGGACACAGGGTTGCAGTCTCTTTACCTCTTTACTGAAGGCTTCGGCATCCGCAATCCAGAGCACCGTTAACAGGGCTGGCTGAGACCGGCCGGTCCGAAGGCACATCCAGAGTTCCCTTTGCAGGTGGAAATCAGTGCCTACCTACTAGCTCCTGGGTGTTGTAGTACTTCCCTGCTGAGCACCACGGGATAGTCCTCACAACTGTCGTGTATGTTTCTGTTCTTTCTCTCCGTCCCCCAGATGATATGGATAGGACGCACCCGTATGACGGGGTAGGCCTGGAGTTATTTTATAGGGACCCTAGAGACGCCCCTCTCCCACAATTGCCTCCGTTGTCTTCATTAGGTGATTTAGGTGAGGCAGCCAACCAAAAATTAACTGCCCTGCCGTTGGTTTGAAGTAATGTGTAGAGCCCAATACTTCCTCTGTGTTCCGGCCACCGGCTACGCACCTCAGTAGGATGTTGCCGATCTCGGGGCACGACTCCTACTGGTTCTATCGCCTTTGTGCTGTGGTCTCGTTTCTCACTTCTCCACAATATACTTTGCTTCGTGTCCTTTCTTAGGAGGCCGCCGCAATGAGGTGCAGGCACGGCTCCGTAATGATCTGTCCTTTCGCTAGGCCTCTGTCAGGATCCCACCCCTGACAGGGACCCCCCTGGATCTTCCCAAGCAACGCTCTTCTCTCACTAGATGTTACCTGGGCAAAACCCAGTCAGCTTCTCCCCAACTTCCTATCCAACCCCCAGTTTTACCAGAGTGTGAGGAGTGGCCTAATACATAGAACCCTTTGCTCCCCCTGGTGGCCGGAGTGTGAAGTGTAGTGTGTGACTGTGATACCTGGTCAGGTGAACTCGTTTAGTGTAATCAGATGTACCATCACTCCCCTTAGTGGCGGAGCAACAGTACTGCAATGACCAGGACTCTGGGGCGCTGTATATATATATATATATATATATATATATATATATATATACAGTACTGCAATGACCAGGACTCTGGGGCGCTGTATATATATATATATATATATATATATATATATATATATATATATATATATATATATATACTAGATGGTGGCCCGATTCTAATGCATCGGGTATTCTAGAATATGTATGTATGTTTGTATGTATATAGCAGCCACATAGTATATAGCACAGGCCACGTAGTATATAGGAGCCACGTAGTATATAGCAGCCACGCAGTAAATAACACAGCCACGTAGTATATAACACAGCCCACATAATGTATAGCACAGGCCACGCAGTATAACACAGGACACGCAGTATATAACACTGCCCACGCAGTATATAACACAGCCCACGCAGTATATAACACAGCCCATGCAGTATATAACACAGCCCATGCAATACATAACAAAGCCCACGTAATATATAGCACAGCCCACGCAGTATATAACACAGCCACGCATTATATAACACAGGCCATGCAGTATATAACACAGGCCACGCAGTATATAACACAGCCCACGCAGTATATAACACTGCCCACGTAGTATATAACACTGCCCACGTAGTATATAGCATAGCCCACGCAGTATATAACACAGCCACGCAGTATATAACACAGGCCACGCAGTATATAACACAGGCCACAACACAGGCCGCGCATTATATAACACAGGCCACGCAGTATATAACAGTGGCCACACAGTATATAGCACAGCCCACGCAGTATATAACACTGCCCACGTAGTATATAACACTGCCCATGTAGTATATAGCAGCCACGCAGTATATAACACAGCCAACGTAATATATAGCACAGCCCACACAGTAAATAACACAGCCCACACAGTATATAACACTGCCCTTGTAGTATATAGCAGCCACGCAGTATATAACACATCCCACGTAGCATATAGCAGTGTGGGCACCATATCCCTGCTAAAAAAATAATTAAAATAAAAAATAGTTATATACTCACTCTCTGGCATCCAGCGAAGCTTTCCAGATGCGCATGCGGCTGCTGCCAGCTTCCGTTCCTAGAGATGCATTGCGAAATTACTGCTAAGTCTTCTGGGTAATTTCGCAAAGCATCTCTGGGAACGGAAGCTGACGGCAGCCGCACGCGCATCGGCGGACGACAGAAGGTGAGAATAGCAGGTTTTTTGTTTTTGTTTTGTTTTTGTTTTTTGTTTTTTAATTATTTTTAACATTAGATTTTGTTACTATTGATGCTGCATAGGCAGCATCAATAGTAAAAAGTTGGTCACACAGGGTTAATAGCAGCGTTAACAGAGTGGGTTACACCGCGGCATAACGCCGTCCGTTAACGCTGCCATTAACCCTGTGTGAGCGCTGACTGGAGCGGGTGCCGGGCACTGACTGGACGGAAGTAAGGAGGAACTAATTCTCGGCCAGGCTATGCCAGCCGCTGATTGGTCGCGGCCGCCAATCAGCGCCACGGGATTTCCGTGACAGACAGACAGACAAACAGACAGAAGTGCCCTTTAGACAATTATATATATATATATATATATATATATATATATATACACTACCGTTCAAAAGTTTAGGGTCACTTGAAAATGTCTTATTTTTTAAAGAAAAGCACATTTTTTCCAATGAAGCTAACATTAAATGATTCATAAATACACTCTGTACATTGTTAATGTGGTAAATGACTATTCTAGCTGCAAACGTCTGGTTTGTAATGCAATATCTCCATAGGTGTATAGAGGCCCATTTCCAACAACCATCAGTCCAGTGTTCTTTTGGTACTTTGTGTTTGCTAACTGTGTAAGAAGGCTCATGGATGGTTAGAATACCCTTGAAAATCCTTGTGCAAGTATGTTAGCACAGCTGAAAACAGATTGGCTGATTAGAGAACCTATAAACCTGACCTTCCTTTGAGCTAGTTGAGAATCTGGAGCATTACATTTGTTGGTTCCATTAAACTCTCAAAATGGCCAGAAAAAAATTACTTTCATGTGAAACTTGACAGTCTATTCTTGCTCTTGCATGCGAGAAATTGTCAAGAAACTGAAGATTTCCTACAACAGTGTGTACTACTCCCTTCAGAGGAGAGCAAAAACAGGCTCTAACCAGAATCTGTAGTTTGAGAAATAGACGCCTCACAGGTTCTCAGCTGGCAGCTTCATTAAATAGTACACGCAAATGCCAGTGTCAACGTCTACAGTGAAGAGGCAACTCTAGGATGCTGCCCTTAAGGGCAAAGTGGCAAAGAAAAAGCCATATCTAAGGCAGTCACCAGATCACAACCCTATTGAGCTGTTGTGGGAGCAGCTTGACCGTATGGTACGCAAAAAGTGCCCATCAAGCCAAATCAACTTGTGGGAGGGGCTTCTGGAAGCATGGGGTGACATTTCTCCAGATTACCTCAGCAAATTAACTGCTAGAATGCCGAAGGTCTGCAATGCTGTAATTGCTGCAAAGGGAGTATTCTTTGATATATATTTACAGTATATATATATATATATATATATATATATATATATATATATATATATATATATATATATATATATATAATAATAATATTTTAAACACGAAAGGAAAAAGACAAGTTGGGCACTTGATGCAGCAGGTACAGTAGGAACACAGCACACGGCCTATATATGTGATCCTCAAGCCTGTACTAAGGAATAAAATGCTAAGCACCTAAGACATGTACAGTAAATGACAATGAGTATCATTTTGCGCAAGCAACCATTAAGATGGCTGGAAATGGTATTGTTTCTCAAAGAAAGCAGGGAAGAATGATCCTAGAATATAACATAACTGACTGCTTCAGTAAAAAAATAACACTACTGAAATGATCTATATGAATTCAGCACCCGTTTTACTTCAGACATCAATAAAAGACCATATAGATATAGGGGTTAACACCTTTAATAATCCTCCATTATTTATAGTGTTTCTGGAAGCAGCTTCTCATTGGGCATTCTCCTGTTAGGGCACCTAACTGTAACCATGTGAAACCTTTTTTAATCCCCTTAAATGGGTTGTTCGGGAATAATATATTGATGATCTATTCACTGGATTGGTCATCAGTAAGAGATTAATTGGGGTCTGACACCCGATGCCTCTACTGATCAGCTGATATCTGCACTGGCTGTGGTCGGATATCAGCACGGATACCACAGCACCATACATTGTTTAGTGGCCACTGTCATGTACTGCAATTTATAGCCCAATCAAGTATGTTGGGGTCAATATGTTAGTATCAGGCAACCCTTTTAAAATATAAAGCAGGAGTGCAGTGTCCCCTAGAAAGCAGTAAACCTGGAAAACGGTATTCACCTGCAGAAGATATTGAGTCCCCTCAGGCTAAACTCTTGGACCATCTAATGTGCCTGTAGATTGTCATTAGTCATGTTGTTTTGCATCAACTGAAAAGCATAGTCTATCAAAATGTTTCTTCCATTGATTTCATGGACATGATGGATCCTCCAGAAAGAGAAACTCTCTTTGTAGGTGCTCTCTTCTCTAAATCATTTATGGAGGATGGATTTAAATGAATAAGTCTCAAAATGACCTAATATGGTATTTTTAAATGTATTTTTCTAACCAGCTTCAATAATATAGAATTTCAATGTTATTTTTTTTCTGTTACCATAATCCATTTTACTTGGTGTTTAGTTTAGTTAATCATTTTAAAATGATACTTTTGCCAGGATTATACTTTTGGGATAATAGTGGTTTCGTCTGTACAGATAAAATTCCTTAAAACCGTTAAGGCTAATTAATTGGATTAGTCAATTAATTTCAGGGGAAAAGAGTACAGAAAGCGAACAAGGCCAGTGTTGCAGTGTTTTCCACTAGTCTTATTTAGTATTCCTGATCAGAAGCCTTCTCAAATGAGTCAGGCTCATGGATTTCTTCAACTGGCACTTCCATTAATACAGTAATTTGTAGCATTCTGTTGTCGCAAACGTCACAGATCTGGGCATTATATTAAGATGAATGGTTTATAAAATTCCACCGAACCAATACATGTGCATGTATCTGACATTGACTTCCGTTGAATGGAAAAATAGTAGATGTATGGAAATGTGTGATAGACTGTATACGATTGATGACACTCTACGAGCAGATTAGATGTTCGAAGTGTTGAGCCTAAAGATGGTGGGGATATAGCATCTTATGCAGGAGCACACTGCTCCCTACACTTCCTACTTTCTGGGGGGGCAGTACACGTCTGCTTGATTGACAGCTCCGACCAGCAGAATCATCATTTTGCTGCCCTGAACTGTACTCTCTCCAATGCTGCAAACAAAGGTAGCTTTGCTTCTTCAGCGTAGGTGGAGCGCAGTTGCTCTGAATCTGGCCAGATCAGGAGCTGACAATGCTCCAAAGCAATCCAGCCATCTTGATAACAGCTCTTACAAGCTCTATAGAAAAAAGTTTGTAAGCACTATGGATGTTTGACCACGGCTAGACTGCATCAATGGCTGGTAACATATGCAGCAAGCCTGGGTATAAATATCAATATATCTAAAAATCTAATAAATAAATAACAAAGGTCATTTCCAACCAGAGATATGAGTGTTCAATATGGTTTTTTCCATTCATTTTTGCCACTGCGAGTAAGTTTCAGACATGTAAGAAATGTTTTCACTTATCTCCTTAACTAAAATAGTTTAAAACTCACCATTTCCAAATCTTATCTGGGATGATAAACTAGCCAAAAATCGCTAACAATATAACTAAAAATACATAACAATATAAAGTAGCAATATAACTATAAATCCAATCCCTCGTTTCTAGATAACAGCAAGGCATTTTTCAATGACGTGCACATCTACTTGTTTGTGTAAGACAACCTCCCACCCGCTCTTTCGTTGTCTACAGAAACCCAGCCCTTAAAATGGCCAACTAACCCCTCTGAATACTTAGTGTGCTGGATGAAGCTTCTCTGTTTCAAATCACTGAAGCTTATAGCCTCAGTGAAATGTATCTCCCCTCCAGCCATTTGCCAGTGACTTTGTCACACAAAGCTAATAAAATAAAACACGGAAGTCAATAATTTACATCTAGAAATCTATAGTTTGTTTTTTTCCATTTTCCATACACTTAAATAGAGTGGACCAAGCTCAGTCTCACCATCACACCATGCATTTCTCCCCATTGAGAATAACCAATATATTGAAAAATGGAGTATAAATAGATTTGTCAACCAGAAAGAACCAAAAAACATACCCCTAAAATATAACTTTTAATACTCATAGGTAAAAATTAACCTAGGCAAGGGTCAGGAGACAATGGTTAATCATAGCAATATAATCTTAACACTATGGCATAAGTAGTAATTATTACTAAAGGAATATTTGTCTCTTTTGAACTTATACTCTTGCTCACAGCTGCACCTTAGTTATAAGGCATCAGGATCTACATAACTAAGAATCCTGAAATAAATTGGAATATTAAACCATCAAAAATATACCTATGCAAGTGTTATTGATTAAGCACTTTAAGCACATTAGCACTTTAGGTATACTGGTGTAGGTGATGGTGTTTGTTAGTCCCCCTTAGGGCTTTAAGGGAGAGCCATCATCGAGTGGGGGCACCATTTCGAACTTAGGGTGCCAACCTCCACGGTAAGGTAGGGTGAGTAAGGGAAAGAGCACCCCCTCACCTTTTTTACCTCTATCCTTTTTAGTGTTAAGATTATATTACTATGATTAACCATTGTCTCCTGACCTTTGCCTAGGTTAATTTTTACCTATGAGTATTAAAAGTTATATTTTAGGGGTGTTTTTTGGTTCTTTTTGGTTGACGTTTCTTCCCATTGCCAACGTTGGATAGTTTACCCCCTATTACTCTTTTCACACAGAATTCCATTGATCAGTCTATTTATATTTGGCCAGGGTCACACTTGTGAGTGTGATGCGAGAAACTCGCACAATTCTCTCATATCAGTACCCGGCACTACCGCCCTACCTCAGACCAGAGCGTGCGGCTGCATCTATTTCTATGCAGCCGCATGCTCCGGTCCGAGTGCCGGCAGCAGTGCCGGGTATTGATGAGAGTTTCTCGCATCACACTCGCAAGTGTGACCCCAACCTTTAGATGCTAATAGTTAGTAGAGAAGTATGTCAGGACAGATGTAGATTCACTAACTATCTACAGAAGATAAAACTGTATTATCCCAAATGAGGCCAACAGGACAATTGTTTCCACTGTGAATGCAGTGGTGCTTATAACAGGAGCCTTCCTGTCACCTACAGAAAATGGACACTGTAAAACCCTGTGTGAAAAAAAGCCTATTAGAAATGAGCTAAGGTACCGTCACATTAAGCGATGCTGCAGCAATATAGACAACGATGCCAATCGCTGCAGCGTCGCTGTTTCGTCATTGTGTGGTCGCTGGAGAGCTGTCACACAGACAGCTCTCCAGCGACCAACGATGCCGAAGTCCCCGGGTACTTCGCAGGGCCGCGCTTAGTAACCCGATGTTTACCCTGGTTACCAGTGTAAATGTAAAAAAAAAAAAACACTACATACTTACATTTCAGTGTCTGATGCGTCCCCCGGTATCCGCTTCCCTGCACTGTGTAAGCGCCAGCCCTAAAGCAGAGCGGAGACTTCACTGCTGTGCTCTGCTTAACGGCCGGCCGGCGCTGACACAGTGCAGGGAAGCGGACGCCGGGGGACGCGACAGACACCGGAATGTGAGTATGTAGTGTTTGTTTTTTTTTACATTTACAATGGTAACCAGGGTAAATATCGGGTTACTAAGCACGGCCCTGCGCTTAGTAACCCGATGTTTACCCTGGTTACCAGTGAAGACATCGCTGGATCGGTGTCACACACACCGATCCAGCGATGTCAGCGGGTGATCCAGCGACGAAATAAGGTGCTGGCCTTCTAGCTCCGACCAACAATGTCACAGCAGGATCCTGATCGCTGCTGCGTGTCAAACACAACGATATCGCTATCCAGGACGCTGCAACGTCACGGATCGCTATCGTTATCGTTGTTAAGTTGTTCAGTGTGAAGGTACCTCTAGACATCGGCAATACTTTTTTTGTACATTGGTTGTCTGGCTTCTGTAGTTTTTTCCAGTCTTGTCTTATTACCTCATAAAACTAATCTATCTAATAATCTAATTTAATTGCATCACTTTAGTAATTATGAACTTAACGATCAGTTAGGAAACAGAAAGCAGTTAGTAAAAGTCAATTGTAAAAAAACATATTAGCTTCCCTTACATTCTGTCCTGTGATCATAGATTCAGACTTAAGGTACCTTCACACTAAACAACTTTCCAACGAGAACGACAACGATCCGTGACGTTGCAGCGTCCTGGTTAGCGATCTCGTTGTGTTTGACACGCAGCAGCGATCTGGATCCCGCTGTTATATCGCTGGTCGGAGCTAGAAGGCCAGAACTTTATTGGGTCGCTAGATCGGCGTGTATCGTCATGTTTGACAGCAAAAGCAACGATGTCAGCAATGTTTTTACATGGAGCATGAACGATAAGTGAGTCGCCGTTACGTCGCTGGATCACTCCTGCATCGTTCTGGAGTTGCTGTGTTTGACGTCTCTACAGCGACCTAACAGCGACGCTCCAGCGATCTAGTTTAGGTCGGATCGTTGTCTATATCGCTGGAGCGTCGCTTAGTGTAACGGTACCTTTAGCGCCATGCCCCACATGCCTCTGCAGTGATCATTTGGGAGATGAAGACAGGGCACAGAACACAGAGATGGAGGCAACAGCTAAAGAAAGAACATTAGGAATATTCAAAATGTATACTATATCATTTAATATTTAAGATTGGAGGGACACCTTAACTAACTATTTATATTGTTCAGGAATTTGTAGGTTATGGGAGCAGTGTCATAATCAATAAGAGATATTGTGGTATGCAGCTGTTTATTACATTCATATTTACTTGCATTTATTCACACACGTACAGAATGCTCATAAGGTCATACTACAGTGCATTAAAAAGTTACTGTATAAAAGAATTATTTCTGAATGAAACAATAAAAGAGCATTCCGCCAAGGTTTCAGTTTATTTTTGATAGATGCAACCAATGGATGACAATGTAGGCCTTTTGGAATTGGTATTCTGCCAATGTTAAACAGCTATGCTTATTCACTTAATTTTTCCTATATGACTAGGCAATAGTACAACATTTAGGAATCATGATGGTCTTATTTGTAATTATCCATGTTCATTAGAAATACATAAAGTCAATGCAGATCACAAAAAAGGAAAAATTAGCACTGAAAGATTCTGCATTTTTTTTTATTGGGGGAAAATACCCTTAAACTCCCCAAGTTTGAATTAGAGACTAATTAAAGAAGCACTTCCATCAAAGTTCTTGTCATCTTCATATAATGCAATCATCATATCATATAGCACTGTAACCTTACAATTGCTCATTTTGCCCTTTTCTCTAGTTAATTCTCATCTTGTCCATTAGGTCTATTATATCACGTGATTAAAAACAGACTAGCTGAATCCTTCTAAGTTCTATGTAGAAACAGGAGGTCTATGTTCCCTGCATGAGTCATCTGCTCTTCAACTCCTCACTCAGCTGCTTCCCTCCTTCCCCTGCCAGGGACGTTCAGTGAGGTAGAATTGAAGTTCTAATTATCACTCATGATGCAAAAGAGAAGAATTAACTGGGTAGAAAGGCAAAATGAACAATTGTAAGTACACAGTGCTGTATAATATGATGATTGGAATATATTCTGAGAATACAAATTTTCATGTGTGTGTTAAAACAGAAGTAATCATTTCCAGTACATTCCAAATTATGTTCTAGCCAACTCTAGCATCATGCGGCCGTTACAGAATCAACTATTGCATGGGCCTTTGCTCCAATCTATTTTTTTAAGCTACAGGGTTGAGCACTGACAGATAGCATTTATCCCTGGGTAATAAATAATTTTATCTGCTCTTTTTTTACACTACCTTCCTGTATTGCTATGCCCAGAACTAAGACTGCAGAAAAGAGCCTACCCAACATGCCCATAACCAAGGGACAGCCAAAAGTATGTGCTTTCCAATGGATGATATAATTTTACAAATAACCACCAGATATAACATAAGACAAAAAAAGGAATGAGTGGGCAGTTCAACATGGTCTTTTTTTTAAATGAATTTGAGTAAAGAAGTTGGTCTGTGTACATATACAGCAAGCCTTGGGGGCACCAGTTGGAACCCAAGATGGAACCAAAGACTATTGAACCAGCCTAAACCATGTAAAAGGATTTGTCTGCAATACTTATGTCATTATCCTGACAACAAAAGCGATTGTGGTAAATGGGCAGAATGTCGGGGCAATTATACCCTAAGTTAACAATGACAAGAGACAGTTAAATAAGCCATACTCAGCAAGCAAAGATCAACAGGAACAACAATGATGGAGCATAATCTTAAACCAGATCTAATATATCGGCCAAATTATAGCGGGCATATGGAAAGCCATGACAATTGTGTCCAAATTCAATGGCTACAAAGGGCTGTGTAGTAGTGGAGCCTTCAATCTATTCTTTAGAGAGGAAACTGCAAAATGCTGCACCATGAAATGAAACAGAAATAACAGAAAAAAACACTGGTCACTAAATATTGTCTCTTGTCTAAATAGTTTGACTTTCGATGAGTCAGTACTTCCTGTGCTCAATTGTTAGCATGACCCTAAACCTTGAAACACAAAAGTTGACAAAAAAATATTATCAAGGAAAGGCCTCTCTCTGTAATTGGCTCTCTCCAAACCCTCCTGAACCCTGTGTGTCAAAGAACTCTCTGAGGCTATATGCTGAGGTAGTCAAGGAGATCACATGGTTTAAAAGTACCTGTTCAGATGATGTGGAAGCATCACGGAGGGCAGGTGGCTTATTAATAGCATTTGTGTTTAAAAATGGCAACACACAATGGAAGGAACGTGTGTAAAACCTATGGAGAAGGACCTAACTATCCAATGTATCCTCCCATTTCAGCACACAACCCCTTACACCTTGTTCCTGCAGTCAGAAAAGGCCATAGTTATGAAGTGTGGGTCCCTGTTGTGAATTCCGTTCTTGGGCTCCCTCCTGTGGTCGTGAATGGTACTTTGGTGAGTTCTGTCCTTGGACACCCTCTGGTGGCTTTGAGTGGAACTGCTGATCTTTGAGGTTGGCTTTCTCAGCTGCCCTCGCTTATTGCTTCTGCTGGCTTCCCTATTTAACTCTGCCCAGGTCGTTAGTTCATGCCAGCTGTCAATGTCTCAGTACTGGTTCAGATCTCTCTTGGATTTCTCAGATGACCTGTCTACTCCAGCAGAAGCTAAGTCCCTGCTTGTTCATTTGCTGTTCATTGGTTTTTGAATATATTTCTCAGTACATGCTATGTTTCTAGTCCAGCTTGCTATTATGATATTTCCTTGCTAGCTGGAAGCTCTGGGGGTGCAGAGCTGCACCTCCACACCGTGAGTCGGTGTGGAGGTCTTTTTGCACACTCTGCGTGGTTTTTGTAGTTTTTAATACTGACCGCATAGTTCCCTTTCCTATCCTCTGTCTATCCAGAGAAGATTCGGCATCCTTTGCTAAAATCTGTTTCATTCCTGTGTTTGTCACTTCCCTCTTAACTCACAGTCAATATTTGTGGGGGGCTACCTTTACTTTGGGGAATTTCTCTGAGGCAAGGTAGGCTGGTATTTCTATCTTTAGGGGTAGTTAGCTCTTAGGCTGTGAAGAGGCGTCTAGGGAGAGTTAGGCACGCTCCACGGCTATTTCTAGTGTGTGTGATAGGATTAGGGATTGCGGTCAGTAGAGTTACCACCTCCTCAGAGCTTGTCCCAGGTTTTCTGTTTTAACCATCAGGTCATTTCGGGTGCTCCTAACCACCAGGTCCATAACAGTACAGCTGGCCCACAAAGTGTTAATGCATCTCAAAAGAGGGATAAGAGAAGTTCTGAGTCAATTTTTTTTTCTTTGCAGCTTGTTTTGTCTTTCTTTTCCCCTTAACCTCTGGGTGGTTCAGGACTCAGGTGTAGATATGGATATTCAAGGTTTGTCCTCTTGTGTGGATCAACTCACTGCAAGGGTACAAAGTATTCAAGATTATGTAGTTCAGAATCCTATGTTAGAGCCTAGAATTCCAATTCCTGATTTGGAGACTGGGCATTCTCCCTTGAGCCAGGAAATCCTGCATTGCTTAATGTAGATGCATTTTTTCTGGCGCTTGGATTGCTTTATGACGAACCAAATTCTGTGGATCAGGCAGAAAAGATCTTGCTGACTCTATGTCAGGGTCAGGATGATGCAGAAGTATATTGCCAGAAGTTTAGAAAGTGGTCTGTGCTTACACAATGGAATGAGTGTGCCCTGGCAGCAATTTTCAGAAAGGGTCTTTCTGAAGCCCTTAAAGATGTTATGGTGGGGTTCCCCACGCCTGCTGGTCTGAATGAATCAATGTCTTTGGCCATTCAGATTGATCGGCGTTTGCGCGAGCGCAAAGTTGTGCACCATTTGGCGGTGTCCTCTGAGCGGAGGCCTGAGCCTATGCAATGTGATAGGACTTTGACCAGAGCTGAACGACAAGAACACAGACGTCTGAATGGGCTGAGTTTTTACTGTGGTGACTCCTCTCATGCTATCTCTGATTGTCCTAAGCGCACTAAGAGGTTCGCTAGGTCTGTCACCATTAGTACTGTGCAGCCTAAATTTCTCTTATCTGTTACTCTGATTTGCTCATTGTCGTCCTACTCTGTTATGGCATTTGTGGATTCGGGCGCTGCCCTGAACTTGATGGACTTGGAATTTGCCAGGTGCTGTGGTTTTTCCTTGGAGCCTTTGCAGAGTCCTATTCCCTTAAGGGGGATTGATGCTACGCCATTGGCCAAGAATAAACCTCAGTACTGGACTCAGCTGACCATGTACATGGCTCCCGCACATCAGGAAAATATTCGCTTTTTGGTGTTGCATAATTTGCATGATGTTGTCGTGTTGGGTTTGCCATGGTTACAGGTTCATACTCCAGTACTGGATTGGAAATCAATGTCTGTGTCTAGTTGGGGTTGTCAAGGGATACATAGTGATGTTCCTTTGATGTCAATTTCTTCTTCCACTCCTTCTGAAGTCCCTGAGTTTTTGTCGGATTACCAGGATGTATTTGATGAGCCCAAGTCCAGTGCCATACCTCCTCATAGGGACTGTGATTGCACTATTAATTTGATTCCTGGTAGTAAGTTCCCTAAGGGCCGACTGTTCAATTTATCTGTGCAAGAACATGCCGCTATGCGGAGTTATGTAAAAGAGTCCTTGGAGAAAGGGCATATTCGCCCGTCTTCATCACCGTTGGGAGCAGGGTTCTATTTTGTGGCCAAGAAGGATGGCTCTCTGAGACCCTGTATAGATTACCGCCTTCTCAATAAAATCACGCTCAAATTTCAGTACCCTTTGCCTCTGCTGTCTGATTTGTTTGCTCGGATTAAGGGGGCTAGTTGGTTTACCAAGATTGACCTTCGAGGGGCGTATAATCTTGTGCGTATTAAACAGGGCGATGAATGGAAAACAGCATTTAATACGCCCGAGGGCCATTTTGAGTACCTGGTGATGCCATTCGGGCTTTCGAATGCTCCATCTGTGTTTCAGTCCTTTATGCACGACATCTTCCGGAAGTATCTGGATAGGTTCATGATTGTATATTTGGATGATATTTTGGTCTTTTCGGATGATTGGGAGTCTCATGTGAAGCAGGTCAGGATGGTATTCCAGGTCCTTCGTGCTAATGCGTTGTTTGTGAAGGGGTCTAAATGCCTCTTTGGAGTTCAGAAGGTTTCCTTTTTGGGCTTCATTTTTTCCCCTTCTACTATCGAGATGGACCCTGTTAAAGTTCAGGCCATTTATGATTGGACTCAACCTACATCTGTGAAGAGTCTTCAGAAGTTCCTGGGTTTTGCTAATTTTTACCGTCGCTTCATCGCTAATTTTTCTAGTGTGGTTAAGCCTTTGACTGATTTGACGAAGAAAGACGCTGATGTGGTGAATTGGTCCCCTGCGGCCGTTGAGGCTTTTCAGGAGCTTAAACGTCGTTTTACTTCGGCCCCTGTGTTGCGTCAGCCAGATGTTTTGCTCCCTTTTCAGGTCGAGGTTGATGCTTCTGAGATTGGGGCAGGGGCTGTTTTGTCTCAGAGAAGTTCTGATGGCTCTTTGATGAAGCCATGTGCTTTTTTTTCTAGAAAGTTTTCGCCTGCTGAGCGTAATTATGATGTCGGCAATCGGGAGTTGTTGGCTATGAAGTGGGCATTCGAGGAGTGGCGACATTGGCTTGAGGGAGCCAAACATCGCGTGTTGGTCCTGACTGATCACAAGAATCTGACTTACCTCGAGTCCGCCAAGTGGTTGAATCCTAGACAGGCTCGATGGTCACTGTTTTTCTCCCGTTTCGATTTTGTGGTCTCATACCTTCCGGGATCTAAGAATGTGAAGGCTGATGCCCTTTCTAGGAGTTTTTTGCCTGATTCTCCGGGAGTCCCTGAGCCGGCTGGTATTCTCAAAGAGGGGGTGATTCTGTCTGCCATCTCCCCTGATTTGCAGCGGGTGCTGCAGGAGTTTCAGGCTGATAGACCTGACCGCTGTCCAGTGGAGAAACTGTTTGTCCCTGATAGAAGGACTAGTAGGGTTATTTCTGAGGTTCATTGTTCAGTATTGGCTGGTCATCCTGGGATTTTTGGTACCAGAGATTTGGTTGCTAGGACCTTTTGGTGGCCTTCCTTGTCACGGGATGTGCGTTCTTTTGTGCAGTCCTGTGGGACTTGTGCTCGGGCCAAACCTTGCTGTTCCCGTGCCAGTGGGTTGCTTTTGCCTTTACTTGTCCCGAAGAGGCCCTGGACGCATATTTCCATGGATTTTATTTCTGATCTTCCTGTCTCTCAAAGGATGTCTGTCATCTGGGTGGTTTGTGATCGGTTTTCTAAGATGGTCCATTTGGTACCCTTGCCTAAATTGCCTTCCTCCTCTGATTTGGTTCCATTATTTTTTCAGCATGTGGTTCGTTTGCATGGCATTCCGGAGAACATTGTGTCAGACAGAGGTTCCCAGTTTGTTTCTAGGTTTTGGCGGTCCTTTTGTGCTAAGATGGGCATTGATTTGTCTTTTTCTTCAGCATTCCATCCTCAGACAAATGGCCAAACCGAACGAACGAATCAGACCTTGGAGACCTATCTGAGATGCTTTGTTTCTGCTGATCAGGATGATTGGGTGACCTTCTTGCCATTGGCCGAGTTCGCCCTTAATAATCGGGCTAGTTCGGCTACTTTGGTTTCGCCTTTTTTTTGTAATTCTGGTTTTCATCCTCGTTTTTCTTCAGGGCAGGTTGAGCCTTCTGACTGTCCTGGTGTGGATTCTGTGGTGGACAGGTTGCAGCAAATTTGGACTCACGTGGTGGACAATTTGACGTTGTCTCAGGAGAAGGCGCAACGTTTTGCTAACCGCCGTCGCTGTGTTGGTCCCCGACTTCGTGTTGGGGATTTGGTTTGGTTGTCTTCTCATTATGTTCCTATGAAGGTTTCTTCTCCTAAGTTCAAGCCTCGTTTCATTGGTCCCTATAAGATTTCTGAAATTATCAATCCTGTGTCGTTTCATTTGGCCCTTCCAGCTTCTTTTGCCATCCATAATGTGTTCCATAGGTCGTTGTTGCGGAGATATGTGGCGCCTATGGTTCCTTCCGTTGATCCTCCTGCTCCGGTGTTGGTTGAGGGGGAGTTGGAGTATGTGGTGGAGAAGATTTTGGATTCTCGTATTTCGAGACGGAAGCTTCAGTACCTGGTTAAATGGAAGGGCTATGGTCAGGAGGATAATTCCTGGGTTGTTGCCTCCGATGTCCATGCTGCCGATTTGGTTCGTGCCTTTCATTTGGCTCATCCTGATCGGCCTGGGGGCTCTGGTGAGGGTTTGGTGACCCCTCCTCAAGTGGGGGGGACTGTTGTGAATTCCGTTCTTGGGCTCCCTCCTGTGGTCGTGAATGGTACTTTGGTGAGTTCTGTTCTTGGACACCCTCTGGTGGCTTTGAGTGGAACTGCTGATCTTTGAGGTTGGCTTTCTCAGCTGCCCTCGCTTATTGCTTCTGCTGGCTTCCCTATTTAACTCTGCCCAGGTCGTTAGTTCATGCCAGCTGTCAATGTCTCAGTACTGGTTCAGATCTCTCTTGGATTTCTCAGATGACCTGTCTACTCCAGCAGAAGCTAAGTCCCTGCTTGTTCATTTGCTGTTCATTGGTTTTTGAATATATTTCACAGTACATGCTATGTTTCTAGTCCAGCTTGCAATTATGATATTTCCTTGCTAGCTGGAAGCTCTGGGGGTGCAGAGCTGCACCTCCACACCGTGAGTCGGTGTGGAGGTCTTTTTGCACACTCTGCGTGGTTTTTGTAGTTTTTAATACTGACCGCATAGTTCCCTTTCCTATCCTCTGTCTATCTAGAGAAGATTCGGCCTCCTTTGCTAAAATCTGTTTCATTCCTGTGTTTGTCACTTCCCTCTTAACTCACAGTCAATATTTGTGGGGGGCTACCTTTACTTTGGGGAATTTCTCTGAGGCAAGGTAGGCTGCTATTTCTATCTTTAGGGGTAGTTAGCTCTTAGGCTGTGAAGAGGCTTCTAGGGAGAGTTAGGCACGCTCCACGGCTACTTCTAGTGTGTGTGATAGGATTAGGGATTGCGGTCAGTAGAGTTACCACCTCCTCAGAGCTTGTCCCAGGTTTTCTGTTTTAACCATCAGGTCATTTCGGGTGCTCCTAACCACCAGGTCCATAACAGGTCCCTAAGAGAATTGTTGGTTTATACTTGGCGCCTGTACACTGGCAGCACATAGGTGGCTGCTTGAGGATTCAGCATTAGTCTTCTCCTGACTGAATAATATTCCTCTCTCTCCCTATCAGACTTGTTGCTTCTTATCTTGTCCTGTGATTCCTGGGGAGTAGAGGCAGCACATGCCTCTGTAATGATTTCCCGGCATTGCCTCACTTACATCTGAGGCCTGTGTGATCCCAGATGGAGAAGATGAGAGAGGTGGGAAGAAAAGGAGATAGATGATTTGAGACATCCCAACTGTGTTTCACTCGGGCCTCAAACTGGAACTGTGCTTCCATTATCTGCTCCTGTCAGGAGACAGAGAAGGATAGGAGAAACTCGGCCTTATTATTTCATTAAGGCTTGCAGTTTATTTTACCAAATACATAATTATAGGGGCTGCACAGGAAGCAGTTGCATTTAGGCCCCAAAGGAATTTCTGTCACCAGTATTTTAATTGGCACATATTTAGCATTTGGGCATAGAAGTTGAAAGTTATATATTTACATTTCAACGCATTCTGTTTTACTGCACTTTTTAGTAGTTTTCTTCCTACATCATGTTCTCAATAACACAGCAATTTCAGCAATTTGTCAGGACTTGGTTACAGCACCATAGAATAAGGCTCATGATGTGCTCTGCCCTATATGCCATATGTCAGCAGGTCAAAAGTGTCCAGTCTTTACTCTTAAAGGGGTTGTCCACTACTAGGACAAGCCCTTCTTAAACGGAATGTTCGACCCTGATAAAATAAACCGGTTTCGGAACTTGCCGTCCCGGAACTGTGATACGGTGAAATGACACATGATGCCCGGCGCTCAATCTGCGCTGGCATCTCTGTCCCCACCTTCATACGAACTAATCAACAAGTGAAAGTCTAGGCTGCTGCGGATCTCAGACTCCCTCTCCATGTTCATTTTGATGAGAGGTGGAGACAGTGACGCCAGGACTGATTGGGTGCCGGTCATCATATATCATTCCACCGCATCATAGCACTGGGACTGCGAGTGCCGACATCACTGGGACAGAGCCGGCATGGGAGATGAGTATAGGTTTGTTTATTTTATCGGGGCCAAACATTTAGTTTAAGAAGGGGGTTCTTTTTATTATTAATCAGCCATATGGCTCCATACAATTGGGTATTTTTACTTAGTGCTAATTTTATGGCATTTACCAAGAGGGCGTTGCACACAGAGTAATAATACAAAGCATGCTAAAGACACCCTCTCCCCCTTTGCCAGAGAATCCTAAGCACTACAACACCCTTGGTAAAGACCATTAAAATTAGTATTGAATAAAAAGTTCCATATCTCTGTGGCCATATTGGTATCTTCACATGCAGTGCTAAAAAAAAATCTAAACATACAGTCCTTTGAATGGGAACACAACCTGTTGTTCATATGTTCTGGCTTTTGAATGTCTTAAAAATGCTTCAGACATTTAAACTTTCCTAAACGATAAGCATTTAAGAAAAGTAGCATGTAGATTCTTCTGGCGTTTTCCGCTAAGAAGACACTCCATTCTTTATAATAGACATCAATAGGAAATTGCTTCAGGTTTACAAAACTGTACAGAAAAAGGAGCGATTCACAAAGTGTCTTATATTTGAAAAATTGACATTTTTCAGAACCCAAAAAAAGATGCAATGTGAATTACCCTATGACGGATTTAAAAAAAAAGCAGAATACTAAGGGAAATCGCAGGAATAAAATTAAAGTAAGATCTAGGCATTTTTGACATTATGACATGTAGAAATGAGTGGATCGATCCATGAAAATTTGCAAGTTCATGCAAACTCAAATACTTTGAGATTGTTGGTCAGTACCTGAGCCATCACAGATCAGAAGTTTGCAGCGGAGCACAGTTTGTACAGGAGAGTAATTTTCCATCTCCAAAGTAACTGGGTAAGTTTCTCTCTCCTGGAGAATGTAAGCTCTTATGGTCAACGGGGTTTGTTGCTCTCATGTAGAGTATAAACTCTTATGGCTGGTAGGGTTCACTTTCTTTCCCCTGTAGAGTATAAACTCTTATGGCTCGCAGGGTTCATATTCATTCTCCTGTAGAGTGTAAGCTCTTATTGCCGGCGGGGTTCACATTCTTTCTCCTCTAGAGTGAAAACTCTTATGGCTGGCGGGGTTCTCTTTCTTTCCCCTGTAGAGTGTAAACTCTTGTGGTTGATGGGGTTCACATTGTTTCTCCTCTAGAGTGTAAGCTGTCATGGCTGGCGGGGTTCACATTCTTTCTCCTGTAGAGTGAAAACTCTTATGGCTGGCGGATTTCTCTTTCTTTCCCCTGTAGAGTGTAAGCTATTATGGCTGGCAGGGTTCAATTTCTTTCTCCTGTAGAATGTAAGCTCTTATGGCTGGCGGGGTCCTCTTTCATTCTCCTGTAGAGTGTAAACTCTTATGGCTGACGGGGTTCACTTTCTTTCTCCTGTAGAATGTAAGCTCATATGGCTGGCGGGGTTCACGTTCTTTCTCCTGTAGAATGTAAGCTCTCATGGCTGGCGGGGTTCACATTCTTTCTCCTGTAGAGTGTAAACTCTTATGGTTGGCGGGGTTCACTTTCTTTCTTCTGTAGAATGTAAGCTCTTATGGCTGGCAAGGTTCTTTTTCTTTCCCCTGTAGAGTGTAAACTCTTATGACTGATGGGGTTCACATTCTTTCTCCTGTAGAGTGTAAGCTCTTATGGCTGGTGGGGTTCACTTTCTTTCTCTTGTAGAGTGTAAGCTCTTATGGCTGGTGGGGTTCACATTCTTTCTCCTGTAGAATGTAAGCTCTTATGGCTGTCAGGGTTCACTTTCTTTCTCCTGTAGAGTGTAAGCTCTTATGGCTGGCGGGGTTCACATTCTTTCTCCTGTAGAGTGTAAACTCTTATGGCAGGTGGGGTTCACTTTCTCTTTCCTTTAGAGCAGTGTTCCCCAACTCTGGTTCTCAAGAGCCACCAACAGGTCATGTTTTCAGGATTTCCTTACTATTGAACAGGTGATAATTGCATCACCTGGACAGGCAAGCATTCAATCACCTGTGCAATACTAAAGAAATCCTGAAAACATGACCTGTTGGTGGCTCTTGAGGACAGAAGTTGGGGAACACTGCTGTAGAGTGTAAGCTCTTATGGCTGGCAGGGTTCTCTTTCTTTCCCCTGTAGAGTGTAAGCTCTTGTGGCAGGTGGGGTTCACTTTCTCTTTCCTGTAGAGTGTAAGCTCTTATGGCAGGTGGGGTTCACTTTCTCTTTCCTGTGGAGTGTAAACACTTGTGATCAGCGGAGCCTTCATTCTCTCCTACAGAGTGTAACCAATAATGGTCAACAAGGTTCTTCCTCTCTCTCCCCTCCCCTACATGTATTAGCAGTGTATTATCCAAGCAATTCCAGGTTTTCCATCATTAAGATTTGTACAATTTTATTCACCACAAATCAAACTCTGTGGGGAAATTTGACAAAGCCGGCAAATTCGAATTACAAAAGATCGGCTCACTTCTAATGGCTAGTCCTATTTCTAGGAAATTGGTATTCCTGTGTCAGTTATACTTTAGAATTTTATATGACTTGTACTATCTTTTGCCATGCAAAGCAAAATGTGTAAAAAATTGTAACTTTTCTAGTAGCTAGGATTTTGCTAGAGCAGAACTGGAAGCGTATAAATGCTGCACAGATTTCTATGGGTGCAGTGTTATGTCACTACTATACAACAACAGTTTGCATAGAAGGAAATATGGCCGTCTGTATGAGCCCTAAGTAGTTCTGCATATAATAGGAAACAGACTGCTACATCAATCCCCCACCCCTCGCTTACCGCATTCCTTCTCTTATGGCCTCTCCCCCCCCCCCCACAGCACAGGCCACAGGTGCAGCTTGGCAATGTATGATACAAACTGATGTCTGGAGCTAGAATAGGTCCCCATAGATTCCCAAGATCCCTAAGGGAAGGTGAGGGGCTAGACGAACGGGACAGGATGCTGCAGATGCTGCCACTTTTCATTCTAATCAGAGGTTCAGTAATTAGAGCTTAAGGATGGAAAGCCACGGAGATCCTGTGGAGCCGTTGTAACAGATGTTCATTGAGAGGAGGGAATGTGTGGGGGACACATGGGTGCTAACCTCTATGATGTGACAAGGTAAGGACAGAACAGCATGTACAGGCCAGGTTTTATCAATTTGCTTACTTAACCCTTAATATGCCAGCCAATTATTCTTTCCGACAGAGTTCAGAAAATGAGCATCTTGTGTAGTCCTATTCTGGATTCTTTAATGTGCATATGAATTGAAAAGATTCGAAACGTACTTCTACTCACACGGGCAGATTGTCCAGGGCAAAGGCCACGTGGTGCATATGACCGGATAAAAAAAAGACCCCCTTAATGCTGCTAAGTGCTGTCTGTGAGCATTGATGCATTCACTGCTGCCCCACCGGCCCCTCTGATAAGGCTTTGAAAGGCTTATCTCTAGTGAGCTGAATAAACTGCATACATTAGCCATAAAAGCACGTTTGTAGGTAGGAATAGGAAGAATGCTGTATAACAGGAGCTTTATGGACCAACCACTTCTACATAGAAAGAAGCGGGGTATAAAGAATGGTTAAAGGGTTTGTCACACAAACACAATAAAACGTGATCACATAATGGGTGATAAGTCGCCAAGTGATAGGGGTTCACCGCTGATTAGGGCTTGGCTATCTCAATCAATCCAATAGACTTTCAATAGAGGGAGTAGACTGGTTGTTACATTCATTGAAATGGGGAATTTGGGAACCCAATATATATATGACCGGTAAAAGTTCCACTGGTAGGACTACCATGGATTATCAACAAAATTTAATAAGGGGTAATGTTTCTCCTTGTGGATAGTGACATACCCGCTCTGGCATGCCAAGGTAAGGAAGCTTATTCGCCATGCAATGCTCCTCTGGGAAATTTTATATGCAAATTGCCTCTTCAGAGAGGAAGAGGACTTGAACTCTACCGTGTCACCTGCTGGAAGCAGCAATCCTGCTAATCATTATCGACCCTTTAACGAGTCTTGCAATGTGACTTGTAGGATAAAAGCCAAATCAGAATCTCAATTTGCAGACACGGTGTTTCGGGCTATTGGCCTTCATCAGTGCAAAGTATGAGAACAAAATTAAATAGGAAAGGAAATAATACAACCACAGTGGGGATCCAGAAACTGTGAATTATTGTAGTTGAAATAAAAGTAGATAAACTAAAGAAGGTAGATCTACAGTCCTGTATGTTTGTCAGAAATATCAGCAACGGGTTAAACAAGCTGCTTGGAAAATCATAGTCATTTCAGACAAGAAGAGCAAACAGTAAACATAAATTAAAAGGAAATCTCAGCATTTCCGCTCTGATTCATTTCACGTACATGCATTGAGACACATTGGTGCACCAAAGCACTCAGCGGGAAAAAAGGCATTTCTGCAAATACAGTTCACGTGCGGTAAAATGTCATCCTGCGTTTCTTCGTCTTGTCTTATTGTTTATGCATATTTATAAAACAGCAGAAGTTAAGCTGTGCTGAGCTCTTTTCTCCACACTCAGCGGCCCAAGGCATCATTATTATAAACCGTGAAAAGAGACTATTTACTTCTATATTATAAGGACAAGGAAAGTCAGTAAGTAGAGGATAGTCTGGTTTATCAGATATCTTGCTGAGAAAATGAGTATTCAAATATAGCCACAGGAAAATGTATCCCGAGATGTACTTAAACCTCAACAAAACGTTATGTCTACTGTTTACCTACCATTGTAATTTACAGGGATTGTACAGGACTCTAAGATAGGTCATCAATACTAGATCTGTGGGGGTCCGTCGCCCCGATCTCCCCCACAATAAGCTGTTTGCAGCTCCTATAGTTGTTTTATGTACACACTGTACAGACCGGGATCAACACAGCTCCATACACTGTGGGTACTGCATCTCAGCTCTCTTTATATTGCACCCGGGTACCTCCATTACACTGTTTACATCGGTTCGCTGCTGATTAATGGTTCTGGACCTCCACAGATCTGATTTAGATGACCTATTCAAGGATTGGTCATCAATATCATAGTCCTAGTGCAACAAGTTACCCAGTCGGCCCAACCAAAAATAAAAAAAAAATTTGGAACGTGAGTCAACTAAAACTTGAATATGGAGAAACATATATGCATGCAAAACGAGTACTGTGTCTGAAAATACAATTATAACTGTACCTGCAAATACTGTTACCGATACTTTATTAAAATAAGAAAGGACCAAATTTCACAGTAATAAAACCAAGACAAAAAGATAGACGGATTATAGACAAAACACACAATTGTGTACCTACAGCATTATGTCCACACTTGCCTAAACTTTTTGTTCAATTCTATATATAAATCATGACTATAGTCCTCTGGTCATATAGATTCTAAAACAAAGAAGTACGACAACAGTCACTCCTTTTCCAAATATCCAGAAACATTGATGACTACATATTCCACCCAAATAATGTAAAAAATTTGGACTATGCACCTTCTCGATCACTGGTTTCACCCAAGAGCAATATTGTGCCTCAGACTATCCATTCATTAGATAAAAGTTAATCAAACCTACCGATGAAGTAATGATTTATTGTATATGGGAGACTTCTAACCAGTAGGGATGACACGGCTCTGACTGGCGGTAACCTTATTGAAGTCACACCTGCATTAGCTGGTTATTAAAAATAGGGTGGACCCCATGTAATTTTTTTAGGGTCCTCCCATTTTTAATAGCCAGCAAAGCCAAATCAAACAGCTGGGGATTGATATTAATAGGTTGGAAAAGTCCACGGGTATTGTCCTCTTTCCCAGAATATTAAGACCACCTCACAGCTGTCTGCTTTCCCTTTGAAAAGCTTCACCTAGGTCATTAAATTTCTCTTGGTAATTTCTCCTCAGACGTTATATTCATCCATTGTAGAATGTGAATTTTTCTCTGGAATCATGTTTTAATCGATGGATTTTATTTGAAGTGCTGGATCCACCCTCTTTTTTTCTTTATGGACTGCCTTCCCTTTCATTTGGGATCCTATGCACTTATGGATAGGTGAGCTGATCATATTTTTTATTTCTGCTTTCCCTTGGCTGGTTATCAAAAATAGGGGGACCCCACCTTTTTTTTTCATTTATTTCTTTATTAGTATTTTTCATTCATTTATTTATTTATTTACTTTTTTTATTAGTAATAAAGTAATAAATGTCTGAGAACTTTCTTACAATGAGACTCATTAGCATTCGATGGGCGTCGTAGGACATTTCACTATTGGATTACCATCGAAAATTCATGGATATATTTTTAATTAATAAATGGGTAAACGAAGGAGTGTGGGGAGTCTTTATTCAAGTAAAGTATTTTTTCCTGTGAGCCTGTGTTTATTAAACTATTCAATTACTGGATTAGTAATGGGGGCGTCTGATAGACATGCCAATATACCAAGGCAAGTGGGAAGAGCCAGGCAAAGCGCCAGAATAGGCACATTTAATGGATGCCCCTTTTCTGGGGCAGCTGCAGGCTGCAATTTTTAGGATGGAGAGGGCCAAATATCCATGGACCTTCCCTGCCTTAGAATACCAGCCCGCAACTGTGCTTTACCTGTGCTTGCTATCAAAAAGAAGGGGAACCCCACATCTTCTTTTTACTATTTTTTTCTCACATGGTGGGCCAACCAATCAGCCATGCCAATACTTAACATGGCAGTGATGGTGCCGGAAGTGGCCACACCGGAAAAGCTTGTTGATTGGCTGTGCTAAAGCTTTTCAACCAGCTTTATTAGTCTGCTGAACCCAAACAGTAACACGGACCTACAGTAAAAAGTCTGTGTTCGGGATCCCGTAACGGATACTAGGTGTCCAGTACAAACTCTGAGCTTTACAGTTCAGGTTCAATCATCCCTACTAACCAGACCTAAGAAGGATCTGGACAGTTGGATTTCAATATAACTAATCTTTTGTTTCTTTAGAGTATAAGTTGTAGACAAAGGGATCTTCAAATTGCTGATTTTCTCTCCTCACTGAAATGATCATGCTCAGTGGCCTAAACTTAAAGTGGAGTTGTATGAATTTGCTGTAGAACAAATGTGCCTTCTGCAGTCTCCTATTGCATGTGTATGAAAGAAATATAATACACACAAAGAGCTATGTGTCCAGAGCCTGGAAGGAAGAACACGGAGACCATATGACTTTTAATAAAGAGACGTAGAAACTGGAGAAGATTGAATCTTTCGAAATTCAAATTTGCCTGACTTGGAAATTTTTACATAAAGTTCGATTTGTGGCAAATAAATTCTCTGTGAATTGCAGGTACTCTTAATTACACTAAAAATATGTGTATAACACTTTGAGGTTTCCCAGGACTGTATCCAACCTAGAATTACCATAGAAATAACTATTATTAAAATGGATGTTGGTTACCAAAGTGCACTTACCAACATCTCTCATTTTTTAACCCCTTTACCCCCAAGGGTGGTTTGCACGTTTTTTTGATATAACTTGCTTTTATTTGTGTAAAAAAGGAAATTTGGAAAAAATTTAGAAAATTTTGCAATTTTCAAACTTTGAATTTTTATTCCCTTAAAACAGAGAAATATGTCACACAAAATAGTTAATAAGTACACTTTCCCACATGTCTACTTTACATCAGCACAATTTTGGAAACAACATTTTTTGTTAGGAAGTTAAGGATTAAAAATTGACTAGCAATTTCTCATTTTTACAACAAAATTTGCAAAACTTTTTTTTATGGACCACCTCACATTCGAAGTCACTTTGAGGGGTCTGTATGGCAGAAAATACCCAAAAGTGACACCATTCTAAAAACTGCACCCCTCAAGCTGATCAAAACCACATTCAAAAAGTTTATTAACCCTTCAGGTGTTTCACAGGAGCAGAAGCAACGTGGAAGGAAAAAATGAACATTTCACTTTTTAATCACAAAAATGATATTTAAGCAACATTTTTTTATTTTCACAAGGTTAAAAGGAGGAAATGGACAGATAATATTGTTGTACAATTTCTCCTAAGGACGCTGATACCCTACATGTGGGAGAAAACCACTGTTTGGGTGCACATCAGAGCTCGCAAGGGAAGGAGCGCCTTTTGATTTTTTCAAGCAAAAATTGGCTGGAATGGAGATCAGATGCCATGTGTAATTTGGAGACCCCTGATGGGCCTAAACAGTGGAAACCCCCACAAGTGACCCCATTTTGGAAACTAGACCCCCCAGGAACTTATCTAGATGTGTGGTGAGCACTTTGACCCCCCAAGTGTTTCACTAAAGTTTATATCAACCAGGCGTGAAAATAAAAAATCATATTTTTTGCACAAACATTTTTTATTTTCCCAAGGGTAACAGGAGAAATTGGACCCCAAAATTGTTGAGTACGCTGTTACTCCATATGTGGGGGGGTAACCAGCAGGGCACAGTGCAGTCACACTGCGGGTGTGCCCTGTGATTGGCGTGATCGACGATTACATCGATCGCACCAATCAGCTCTTACAGCACCGATCCTAGGCAGGTCACTGGCAGGGCACAGCACGGTAACACCGCGGCTGTGCCCTGCGATTGGTGCGATCGATGTGATCATCGATCGTGTCAATCTGAGAAGCTTGCGCCCATGCCTGGCGTTGCCAGGCACCAGCCTAGAATCGAGTAGATCAGTACTCGATCCTAGGCTGGGACATCACTGTTTCAGGCAATCTGATTGTCTGTAATAATGAGAGAGGCTGCGATTGGCTGCTCAGAACTGAACAGCCAATCACAGTGAATGTGAGTGCGGGTGGGGGCAGACACCCCAGAGGATGCCGACACCATCTTTCCACAGGTAAGATGGTGCTGGAATTTTAATGCGATCACCGTGACTTCGGTTGCAGTATCTCATTAAAGAACATGACTTACTATTCCGTCCATGGTCAGACAGGCCCAGGTCACATGAACGGAATAGTACGTCGGATGGCAGAAAGGGGTTAAAATGAAAAATGGTGCAGAAATGATGCCTTTTAGTCAATAATTATCTGGCAGACCATTCTGTGCAGGTGACTGACCCAAACTGATGGTGTCGCTATCAGAGGTAACATCAACCTGCTGTGACTGATAGGAGTGATGTTATATATATTCCATTATGTTTTCCATTTCCTCACCACTAGTGGCTTATGACAAGCAAGCCTACCGTCTTACAGTGATTTCAGATTTATTTTCATAAAAACTATTGTAGTGTTTTTTTTCTTCTGTGTACTGCATTGAGAAAGAAGAAGAAAAATGTATATGGTCCTGCTGCTGTTAGCACCCTTCCTGTCTCTCCTTTCCCTATCAATTGAATCTCTGTGTTTTTCAAAGAATGCCACTCTCATTTTCTTAAGTGCTGAAGTTGTACAACACAATACTGCCTACAGTATTTGTCCAGTGTTTTAGGGCTTTCTCTTCCTATCTCTACTGATCCCTGGAAATGTGTGTTGGGTCTGACGCCATTGCAGTGATACAGGCACATTCTTGTATGGCTCAGTGCTTGCACTTTATATAATCATGTTTAGTACTTAGAATTATGTTTTATGGCATAGGCTCTTTATCTTCTTTTGATAGGTTGTCCTTGTTGTAGCTTATATCATATCTTGCAATAACATCATTGTGCATTTATCTCCCATTCCTGTAAAATATTAGCACTGCATATAAAATATTGTACTATATTGCCTAAATTTATTGACTCTGCCATGTCATGTTTTCGCCATTGTGGTTCTGTTTTTAAACTCCCATATCTTTAATTTTTGAATTAAAGGCCAATCTTTTGAAGTCTGACGAGTGTCAATTTATGTGGTAATAACTCTGAAACTCTTCAACTTATCCCAGTGCTTCTGAGACAGTTTTTTCATGACATATTATACTTTATGTTTTTTGGCAAATTTAGGTCGACATTTTTTGCGTTTATTTGTGAAAAATTTAAATTGTTGGTAATAATTTTTAAAATATCACAATTTTCAAACTTTCAATCTTTATATCCTTAAACCAGTTTGGATCATTTTTCAAACACCGTTTTATTTTGTTAGGATTTTAGAAGGGTTAAAATTTGAGCAGCAGTTTCAATTTGTTTCAAGAAATTTACAAAACCTGTTTCTTTATGGACCTATACAGATTCAAATGAACTTTGAGGGGCCTATATATTGCAAACTCCCCAAAACTGGTACCACTTAAAAACGAAGCCCTAAAACAGTTCGAAACTGCTGTCAGGAATATTTTTTTAGTCATCAGTTGCTACACAGGAATTAATGCAAAGTGAAATGAAAATGAAATTAAGTTAAATGAAAAAAAACTGTGATTTTTCTTCTAAAATGTTGCTTTAGCCACAATTTTTTTTCACTTTTTCAAGGGATAGCACAAGAAAATGGATCCCAAAATTTGTTACTCAATTTGTTTTGAGTGCATTGATGGGGAAATTTTGCACAGAAAACTCAGTATACCCACAAGAGAAACTGGCATGTTGCAGATTTGAAACATGCAGGTCAGTTTACACAGCATAAAAAAGTACAGTGGGCTTGAGATCTCTATAAATCCCATTCACTTTGCTCAAACTGTAAGCTCATCGTGGGAAAGTAGCCTAAGGTGACTTTATACACATCATTTTTTTCATGGCATTGTTTGTCCCTTATTTTTCCAGCAAAAAAAACGATGTGGCCAAATGTTAGCTACAAAACCTCAGGGAAATATGAAACCCACTATAAACAGGTCAAGTGGGGAAGGATTTAGGCTGATTGCATATTTGTGAATTTTAACCATTTTTGGAGTTTCTTTTTTCAAAAATCAGCATGCTAGATAAGGGGTTTTATTTTTCAAATGTCATTCCAAATGATTCTCATTAGGTAAAAAGAAAATCTTGTTAAAACATCACAAAAAAATATTGCAAAAGTAATTGTCAAATTAATGGAAATTTTACTAGCCAAAAGCATGTATAGAGGATTATTCATGCATCGCAAATTTGTTGCCGAATGCCAGCTACTAAGGACTCATGCAGACGAGAGAATAAATCGGACGTCCGCTATCATATTTTTTATTTTACATCACCCATATCATTCATTCAATAAGATTATTCAGATTAACAATTTTTTTCGTTGTCTGACTTTCCATGAGAAAAAAATTGTAGCATGGACTACTTCTGAGTCACTCACACATTTAGATCTATGGGTGCGAAAAAAACACACAGAATATCCAAGTGGCACCCAATTTTTATGGATAAACCTAGGAAACTGTCTTTGATCATGTACGTTTTTTAGTATACATGTATAAAAAGAATCACACATGATGTCACATTGACATAACATGGATGTCACACGAACATAAAAAACGCACACGGAGGAAAGTTGAATAAAAATTAGATGAATGCCTCTAAATGAGGGTTATTGCAATTGGAAGCATGTGGATTGCTGTCAGCTCAATTCAGATATATGGAACAGTCACAGACATGTCTTTGGCCTCCCTCAAACAGTTTTCTAATATATTTTGCGCTAACTGTAGACAGATCCGCATTTCACACTGTGTTAATAAGCTGGAGTACATACAGTGTGTTACATTTTACTATCACTACATTAGTATGTCGTAGCAATCCAGTACCAAAACGCTAAGTTAGCTGCGTGGTCCATCCGACTGTTTTAGGCTCAGCATCCATAAATATATTTAATGCAACACATTATTCTCTTTAATCTGCAAGCGTCAAGCTTTTTAGATTTATTGGACCATTATTTCCAAGTCTCCAGAGATAAAACTAGACAAACGAGTTGTACAAAGTCATAAAAACCTATATATAACGTTACGTAAAAGGGGTTTCGAGTCTGTAAAGTAACGGTACCAACCCCAAATTACTGTCTGTGCATGCATGTATTGGAGGAATTTAAAGGGTTAATAGATTTCGACTCTTCTATTAGAGGCATCCCACGTGCCCGCACATCTGCTAAATTAAATTAGACAATTAGAGAGAGCTTTTAATTTATGCCAGTCTGGCTGCTACCACATCCGCTGGGCAACATCAGAAGCAGTTTATCGAGTTTATAATTTACTCTGCCACAGAAAGGGAGAAGGATGGCGGAGGGAGGGGGCGACGCTGGCACTTCTGCTGCCTCCGTTGTGGGTACATATAGTATTTTAGCAGTGTGTGCTGGAGATTGAAGGCCTGTAATAAACACTGCTTGTGTTTTGCATGCATCCAATATTATATAGGAAAGCGTATGTGTGCGAGATTGATGCACTGAGATAAACACCGGCTTTGCTTGGTCTATACATATAATATTAAAGTAGTCAGTGTATGTATGAGCACAATTGAAAGACTGGGATAATCAATGCTTCTGTTGTGTGCGAGTTCTATTATAGCTCTACATGCATGGGCTGCATAGGAATAATGCTGAAGTAACCACATCGGAAGAAAAGCAGAAGCCTAAGGGTATGTTTCCACGTTCAGGAAACGCTGCTTGTTTGACGCTGCGCAGCGCTGCAGCGTCAAACAAGCAGCGTCCAGATGTTCCAGCATAGTGGAGGGGATTTTATGAAATCCCGTCTCCACTATGCGTGGAAACCCGCACGCGGCGGCCCTGCGACTCCGGACATGCTGCGCGTCTTTTTAGATTGCAGCATGCCCGTACACCTTGCGGGGACGCAGCGTCCCCGCAAGGCATATCACAGGGCCCTATGGGACAGAGCGATCATCCCGGATGTGAAGAGTTAACACATCCGGCATGATCGCGTCCCAGAAAGGGGGCGGGGCTTAGCGCCGAGCGGTTTCGCCGCTGCGGCGTTCCCGCTGGTCATCCTGAACGTGGAGACATAGCCTTAGACTGGGCTCCTAGACTGTCATTAGGCTATGTGCACACAATTTTTTTTCCAGACGGGCAAACCTGCTGTGTTTTTCAAGAATGAAAAAAAATGTGTGGCGTTTTTTTTTCTTTTGAATCTTTCTGTTTTTGTTTTTTACATTTTTGGCTCCTGGTGGTTTTTTTTTTTACATTTTACTGCATATTTTGACTGTCTTTTTTGCTGACATATTCCAGAAATTTTTTTAAACTCCAATTAACAATGAAGAAGCCTTAAGCGATTTTTCCAAGCTAAAAAAACAAAAAAAAAATCCATTTGTCTTCTGCGTATCATTTTATCCTTCCCCTTGACCTGTATTGAAAGAATAGAGAATACATCTAAAGAATGGTCTGCTCACTTCTTTTAAGGGCTTGGAGTCATTGGAAACCTGAGGTGGTTAAAAGACCCTCAAAAACCGACCATTTGAACAGCAACTAATTTTTACATAATAATGTATGTTTTCAGAACATTTTTGCATTTTTTAGGCCCTTTAAAAAAGTTCAGAGTGGACCCATCTGAAAATAAAAACATCATGTGTACATGCCTTAAAGTTGTGATAAGACTAGCACCAAAATCTGAGATTCGCTGGAAATAACTGAAAGCAATGGAAATGTAAGAACAGCAGAATTGTAAATCTTTTCTCTGAAGAAACATACAAAGGACTTGTCACCTGGAAATAGATAAGTTTGACAAGTTAAAACTAGTCTGGAGGGCCCATGCTGTGTGCACGGACCCATAGGCCCCCAGCATGCCACTATATAGTGCCTCTGCAAAAAGGCAATAATACCTCTTTTGTGTGGTTTGTGATAAAGCACAAAATCGCAAAGAGGTACTGCAAGCATCCAACATAGGATGAGGATTTTTTTTTTAGTCCAACCCTGTGCTTGAAACCATAGTCTACATATACACTCAATGGTAAAGCTGTATATATGCATATTTGCAGTGGTGTAACTTTCTGCTCCATTATTACCTCTGCATGTCAATGCACTCTAACAGTATAGGGTTGCATGCTGACATTCGCCATACAGCGGGAATTTGGAAATCAAGCTCATCACTGCCTGTGATGGTCACTAGTTGACATACTTTGATATACCTTGGAGTACTGGCAAAAGTGTCAAACATATACCGTTAGGACAGGCTGTCAGTGCGGGAGCCGTGGTTACAGCCTCCTCTCATGTTGTGAACGGTTACTGAAGATGTGCCGGACCACCCCTGTGACTGAGAGCTCAGGCTGCTGGGAGGAATAAAATTAATTTCCCCTTGGCAGTGAGGCCCTCAATGAAGGTATCGGGCAACTTCATAACGCTATTAACCTACAGATTAACCCCAAAGCTGCAGGTTTATAGCATATTTACATGACAGGTTTCCTTTAAAAAAGTCATATTGATATTATGGAAGCTCAAGACTTCTCACTTATTCATATACAATTAAACACCCTAGACTTATTTACACTGGCTTTGGTTACAGAGGTTGTCCACTACTTTTATATTGATGACCTATCCTGAGGATCAGTTGTTATCGGGGTTGGCGCTGGACGCCGAATGGAAGTACACACTTACCGAGCTCCTCCGTCTACTTGTAGTGGCCTAACGATAGTTCATCAATGTAAAAGTAGTGGACAACCTCTTTAAGTTCCCTCAATGCATTTTTGGTGAGTTTTTTTGACCCAGCGTATTTTTGCTTTTCAAAAAAGTGTCTTATAGTTCCAGTAAAGTGGATGAGATTCATAGAAATATTATCCCCACTGTACTTGGCTTTGTTTTACAGGGCATGAGCTGACCTTAGATGGATTTTTTAAATCCACAACATGTCAATTTCACTTGTGAGTACGCTCAGTTTTATGTGAGGATTATCTCCATTGAACTGCATTATCTGTGGTAAATATGCAGGTAAAACGCACATGTGTTTTTAGTGCCTTTTCCACTGGGGAAGCGCAACTGTGCCAATAAAGTTTTGTCAAAGCCAAATGCCAGGAAGCGTGAAAACAAGACATCCTAATTTTAAACATGACATCCCAAAAAGAACCAAAAACAGCAGCATCAAAAACATAACAAGAAACCATACAAAAAGCATACATAAGAAAGTAACATACTGCGCACAGTATATAAAAAAAATACTCAAAACACGATAAAATATTCAAAAGACATCAATTTACTGAATTACCAAATAGCAGGAAGTATAAAAAGCATTTTAATTTAAAAAATGACATTCCAAAACCAGAAACCAAAACGTGATAAAAATGCATGTAAAAAACACAAAGAAACTAATTAACGGAATAGGTGCAGACATACTGTCACAATCAATAATCTGCCACATCAATAATTCACCAAATACTCATGGTGTGAATGTAGGCTGAAGAGAACAACTAGCGACATTTTGTTACTCTGCTGGTTGTCCTTGTTAGATCCAGTGAGCCAAATCATGGGACTCATTACAGCCTTCATTTATGAGCCATTTGTTGGATCAAAATTCAGAAGCTTTATACTTCATTCTAATATATGGAAATTAAAAAATCTAACAAAAAAAATATGTCATTGAATTTACTGGTTGGGATAGCAATAAATTCAGCAAACAATACTCTACACTCACCGGCCACTTTATTAGGTACACCATGCTAGTAACGGGTTGGACCCCCTTTTGCCTTCAGAACTGCCTCAATTCTTCGTGGCATAGATTCAACAAGGTGCTGGAAGCATTCCTCAGAGATTTTGGTCCATATTGACATGATGGCATCACACAGTTGCCGCAGATTTGTCGGCTGCACATCCCAAAGATGCTCCATACAAGGCAGGATGGATCCATGCTTTCATGTTGTTTACGCCAAATTCTGACCCTACCATCCGAATGTCGCAGCAGAAATCGAGACTCATCAGACCAAGCAACGTTTTTCCAATCTTCTACTGTCCAATTTCGATGAGCTTGTGCAAATTGTAGCCTCAGTTTCCTGTTCTTAGCTGAAAGGAGTGGTACCCGGTGTGGTCTTCTGCTGCTGTAGCCCATCTGCCTCAAAGTTCGACGCACTGTGCGTTCTGAGATGCTCTTAGGCCTACCTTGGTTGTAACGGGTGGCGATTTGAGTCACTGTTGCCTTTCTATCAGCTCGAACCAGTCTGCCCATTCTCCTCTGACCTCTGGCATCAACAAGGCATTTCCGCCCACAGAACTGCCGCTCACTGGATTTTTTTTCTTTTTCGGACCATTCTCTGTAAACCCTAGAGATGGTTGTGCGTGAAAATCCCAGTAGATCAGCAGTTTCTGAAATACTCAGACCAGCCCTTCTGGCACCAACAACCATGCCACGTTCAAAGGCACTCAAATCACCTTTCTTCCCCATACTGATGCTCGGTTTGAACTGCAGGAGATTGTCTTGACCATGTCTACATGCCTAAATTCACTGAGTTGCCGCCATGTGATTGGCTGATTAGAAATTAAGTGTTAACAAGAAGTTGGACAGGTGTACCTAATAAAGTGGCCGGTGAGTGTATTACCCCAATAATCTATATATTTTTTATATCTATGTCATCTCCATTTTTTAAATGTTTTGAAGGTACAGAACTATAGAACAATGTATCCCAATCAATGTACTTATTACAAATGGAACTAAAAATATTCCTAATCCAGTATCACAGTTCATGTAAGTCCTATTATGTGTTATGATATGATATTCATAAATTACTAGTTTTTTGTTTTTGCAAATTTCATTTTTAAAGGACATTTTACTTCCGAGCCTGAGGCCATTAACAAGAAATTAATTATTGTGATCTACACAACCTACTCAACTAGCTTGCAGAGGAAATTAATTGGTTTAGTAAATCATTAACGATCAACACTGAGGTATCATAATTGAACAACTGTTCAAGCCCTTTGCTCTAGTAAGCCGAAATGAGTTCAGGTGCACCAAATTATTGTGACAAGTCATACAATTAAGTAAATGTCTTCTGTTTCAAGTGAGAACCATCAGACATGGCAGAAAAAAAGATCATGTTGGCATTATGACTCTAAAATAGAGAAGCCATTAAATGTACCTGTAGAGAAGCTATTAAATGTACCTGAAAACATTACTACATATCATGTTCAGGCTCTGTTCGCATCACAATTTTGCATCAGTCTATTTACAGTCAGTCTCTGCAAATACCAATGAGTCTGGTCCTCCACAAAGAGATAGACTCTGTATTTAAAGCAAAACGGTTTATTTTATTTTATTTTTTCATTTATCATTTGTACATATGAAAAAAAAAACTTTGCAATATATCTAATGAGAGAATTCTGCATTTTTGTTTGCCTGGACACTTTCACTCTCAAATCAGAGATAAAATCTGTACTCATTGAATACAGATGGTCACACTACTGAGATAGGAGATGACTGTTGCTGCTGATAAAATTCTATGGAGATGGGCGGGCGAAGAGGAGAAGCTTGAGGTAGAGACAGACATTCTGTTGCACGTTCTCTTGAAATTAAAAATTGTCTCTTTAGAGAAGAAGAGGACTAGAACTCTAGTGCCACCTATTCGAATTAGCAATCCTAACAGTCAAAGTCGACCCTTTAACGAGCCTTGTCACATGACTTAGGATAAAAGCCAAACCAGAATCTCAATTTGCAGACACTGTGTTTCGGGGTACTGCCCCTCGTCAGTGCAAAGTGGAGATCTGGTTTGGCTGAGGGAGAGGTGTCTGCCCGGGATCCAAGAAGTATCACTTCTCCTTGCGGAGAGTGACATGTTAAGCATGTCGAGATGAGGAGACTTAAAGCCGCAATGCTCCTCTGGGAAATATGCAAATTGTCTCTTCAGAGAGGAAGAGGATTAGAACTCTAGTGCCACCTATTGGAAGTAGCAATCCTAACCATCAATGTCGACCCTTTAACGAGCCTTGTCACATGACTTAGGATTTGAAAGAAAATCCCCTTAATTAAATTGAAATGTCCTAATAGGTTATTTAAAAATGAGTTTTCAACATTTTAAGTGATGGATTGTGAGGATAATCCATGGTGAATTGATCATGTCATGCTGAAATAAAACCTAGGAAGACAAACCCCAAGTGAGATTAATTTTGAGGATCGGTGGAAAACCCCAAGCTGAAAAATTTTGACTTTTAGTTTCAAATGTAACCATCATTTGAATATGACTTTGTCATAAATCAATCGTACAAGTGAACTTAAGAAAGCTTGTAACAGATGTCATCAGAAAAATGTGCTTCTTTCGGCTCCTTGACTCATCATTCTTTTTGGGTTCAGTAAGCTCTGTCTTTAGTGATCATATTATTAAAGGATGGAATGAAAATTGCTGCTCATAAAATTCTATGGAGAGAGGGAGGGAGGAGCCAGAGGCAGTGACAGTGATTCTTCTGCAAGTTCCCCAAAAATGACAGTTACACATTAAGCAATTTTAAGTACTTATTGGAACCAATGGAAGCAGCAAACTCTTACTATGTTACATAGTCCACTTTTTCATCTAAATGGGATATTTCATAGAAATTTCTTAAAATTGTTTAAAATAACAGTGATCCAAAGGTCCATTGGAAGACAATGCGATTTGCAGCTTACTTTGGGGGCAAATACTTTGCAATAATGTATTTCCTCATGAGTGATTCACAAATAACTAATCTGACATTACATGCAGAGTTTTCCTTAGGTTCGCCCGATAACCTCTGTCCAGTACAGCACCTGTACTGATACTACATCCAACTCTTTTCAAATAAGATTTATTTGCTATTTGTATGTATGCTAAATTTGTGTCTAGACAAGACACCCACCAGGAATATTTATTTTCCACTGGTGGGTGTCTTGTACCATCTAGAGGAGACGTCCAGCTTTTTAGCATTGTTTACTGGCACATAGAATGAGAAACTGCCTGATGTATAGCAGGGAAATAGTTAATAAGTGAGTGAATAAGACTTTGAAAAGATGTTTTAATTACTTGCCTCACATGCTCATGAGTCTGGAAATACATCAATACAAAAATCTATGCTCTTTCTTATTAACTCATTTGTGAACCTTTGTACTTTAAACTGAACTTTTCCGTCATACACCATTTTCAATACATTGACCACAGATCTTGTAGCCTTGATTCGGTTTTCCAAGAACTCTTGTAATAAAAATGTTATAAATATTAATTATTACTAATAGGTTGTATAATGCGGTTGTTTCTTTCCTTTTATATTCTAACCAAATACACCAATGTTTTATCTCGTTGTATTAATATCAAAGCATCTACAAGAGAAGGTGGTGTGCAAATTTTAATCAGCAAGTGCAAATATCCAAACCTGAGTGAGTGGTATGGTAATAGATTACATTCACTTCTAATGACTAATTTGTAATACAGAAATCTCTCTGATACATGAAACCTTTCTGAAACTTGTGGCCAGGGGGATCTATAATAGGCAGCCAAAAACCGGAAGTAGCTGGTTGTCCAGGGTTGGGGTTAAAGTCTGAAGTCACTCTATTGGACTGCAGACTTATGAATCCTGACAGCATTCATACTGCGCACTGTGAAGATTCTCAGGAGTAGGTAGGCGTGTGACCGCAAGTTAGACATGCATGGGCTCTCTCTATGCAAATGAATTGAGCAAGGCCAGACACATCTAGTTGGAATGTGGCAGGAAGTATATAGATTACATACCTGTGCTCACATGACCGCTCGCTCCTGGCTCCAGCACTGGAAAATCCTGACAGTGTGCATTATGCATGCTGTGAGAATTCACAAGTCTGCAGTCACATAGAGTAACTGTAGACTTGAACCTCAAGCCTGGACAACCCCTTTAAATCAATGATGTATCTTTAATAAACAAATTCTCCACATACAGTAGATTTAGAGTTAAATGATAAAATTCTGTCTGCAAGATGCCACCATGAGGTTGTGCTTAGAAGCACACTACATAGATTTATTCAAAACAGTATTCAGTAACCTATATGTTATCTAATGGTAACTACAGACAACTAAGTGTCCTCTTATAGACACAGCCAGTCAGAATTTAATTAATTAGCACAAAATGATGATTATAATGAACATTCAATTTATCAACCTGTCAAAGCTTTTTTTTCCCAGCAAAGGTTAAACGAATATCTAATGCAAAATAGCTGTAAACCAAGGTGTACAGAAACAGCAGACATTATGTTCTAATATGTATGCAAACGTTGAATATGTAAAATTAAAAACGTCATTACTTCTATTTACAGCATACTTATATACTTATAAAATACGGGTACTTAGCACACAAATTGGCCAATTCGTGTGTGCCCACCAGCCACAACAAAAAGACCTTTCTTTGCTGGAATTCTATGGTATGCCTCTCCTGGGCCAAAAGTCTACAAATTTAAAAAGTAATTAGGATCCAATGATCAAACTCATGGGAGGAGAGCTCAGCCTACTTAGGAGGCAGTCACCACTTCCAATAGTATAGTACCAAGAACTAAAAAACTGACCAGCACCTCCTAACAAAATGAAGTGTGAACAGGTGCAACCTGCTGTTACTGTATTTTATATGAAATGAAGGCGCCAATGGTATTTTACATGCCAGTCTTAATGAATGGGCCCGCTGGAGTAAGAGGCACCTGATTCATTAAGACACTCGCTGCTTAATGAAATTGACACATCTTACAACTGCTGTGCACCAACCCCAGAAATGTTACTCCAGTTGGCGACTGGAGTAACAATTCTGCCATGTTATGCCATCTATACTCTAACTGATAGGGAATTTAGATTGTGAGCCCCATCGGGGACAGCGATGATAATGCTGCGGAATATGTTTAGCGCAATATAAAAATAAAGATTTATTATTATTATTTATTGGTAAATTAGATGGGGGGCTTTACCTATCCAGCCCCAATCCTACCCACTTTAGCACGACTGGCTTATTTTTTAGTAAAAACGCGAAAAGTCTATAATAATAAATAATAATAATTTTTATTTATATAGCGCCAACATATTCCGCAGCGCTTTACAACTTATAGAGGGGACTTGTACAGACAATAGACATTACAGCATAACAGAAGTCTCAAATTTTTTGATCAACTTTGAGTTGCACAAAATTTTTTGTTACAATTGAAGGTGTTTAACTTCCGTATTGTGGTTAACTAAATTGTAAGCAAACACTAAATATGTGAAATTTAAATCGCATTACTGCTATTTAGATAATATTTATAAAGAAGGTGAATTGCCCACATATTGGCCAGTTCCTGTGTGCCCACCAGTCATGACAAGATGACTTTTCTCTGTTGGGACCCTAACCATTTGTATCATACAAGCCTTTTTACGCTTGTCTCTTTGTAGAATACAGGTCTGCGAGTCCTGCTGAAATCGCTGTGATCTGCCGAGGTTAGCCTACTGGATATAACCACCTCTACTTATTTCTTTATTTTCAAATTATTATTTTTTTCCGACATGTACAAATGTACAACTCAATTTTATTTATCAAAGTATGCTTAACTGATACTTATATTATTCATAATGATTGGTCTCCTGTACACTTTGCAGACAATTTTCCGGAATTGGAGTAGGTGTCCTCCATAGTTCGAGCATGCGCAATGCAATCTTGTCTCGAGCACGCAGAGTATGCTTTGCCCATCCGCGGGCAAAGCCAAAAAGCATTACTGTGCATGCACCAGCGCACTATGTCCAGGAAGAATTTCTCTGTGTTACGGGACATAGTGCGCCGGCGCGGTTTTGCCCGCAGATGGGCAAAGCATGCTGCGCGTGTGCGAGACAAGATTGCATTGCGCACACGTGAACTATGGAGGACACCTACTGTACTCCAATTCCGGAAAATATTGCGGGGAAGGATGGGGTGGAGGAAAAAAGAAGAAACACCGCCCATCGGACCGGAAACAGGGCATTTACATAGCCCGCCAAATTCAGGTGACAGAGTCCCTTTAAGCGTCTTATACCCAGCTGTTCACAGATTTGGCAGCACTGCTTCAATTGAAGTAAATTGGAAATGGGCTGCAGTAATGAGAATGGCTACCACACAGTGAACGGAGCTCAATCAGCCATCGCCGGAGCTAACAACAGATGATTTAGTGTGTGGTGAGTGTCAGACCCCCTCTGATCTGATATTGATAACCAGGGCCGGACTGGCCATTTGGCAATTCTGGCAAATGCCAGAAGGGCCTGTCTGGTGTTGGGCTGCCTTGTGTGCACAATTGTTAACAGAATCTGTGTTCTCATGATACCCATACTGATAAGAGTTGTGACGGAGCACAAAGTCGATGACTCCGTCACTTACCCCAGCAGGCCACCGATATCATTAGAAATATTGGTCTTGTAGTAAATCTTGCTTTCCTCCATCTAATATTAGTAATAGATCCCATCTGGTGCTTGGGGACAGGGATAGCATGGGCCTGTGTGATTTCCAATGCCAGGGCTGAATTTCAGCCCCAGTTTGTACCTGTTCCTAACTTATGTTCAGAGTCAGTCGTTTAGTCATACATTACAAACAGTCCAGTCATAATTGGTTCAGTCTTCATTTTGATCACTGCATGATTCTTAATGTAAGGCAACCCATTGATGTAGGATATAGCTTTAATTTCCATGTTACTTTGTAGCAGGGTTATTACTAGAATTAAATATGCTCTATTCATATGTTATGGTATAAATTACTGATTATTGGGAATCCAACTGCTGGGACCCTCAGTAATGATGAAAACAAGATCTTGGATTCTGCTGGACTCCATCTTGAGTGGAGCGGGGTTGCACTTACTCAAACTCGACTCCATTTATTTTGTATGAGACTGATGGATAAAGCAGAGAAAAGCCCTGAACTTCATCCTTCCATATCCTAATAAAAAGCCTTTTTTCCTGACACCTTTGGTAGATTTCCTTTGCAGTCCCCTATTCATAGCTGTATTTGGCATCCACTACAAGGAATCCACATGACACACCACTTGTCACATACTTTCATTGCCAAAAGCAACACCACGTGTTTAGGCCATGGCGAAGTGCCAGATATGAGAATATTATGAATGGCTCCTCTGCAGCTTTATTCTATATGTAGGCTTTTATTGAATGCCTTTTTATTAAAGATCACTTTAAAATAAAAATAACAGCTTAAAATATTCTCTGGAAAGTACCTTCTCGACAGCAACAAGCGTATAAGCCAGTATTTAGTGGACAATATTTCTAGAAATGTTGGTAAATGTTCAAATACTGTACACAGTCCCTGATTCTGATCAAACAATGTTTGGAGCCAGCTCCCTAATTATCGCAGCACTTCTAACAACTATTCGTTTTTTGCATTAATTATACCACCACATATGCTTCAGGAGCTCACAATACTGAAGTGGGATTGGAATGATTTATTTGGCAGATTGTACATTTATTGGAACTAAAGTATTGATGATTAAACGTTAGATGACAGAGGTGTACCCCAAAGAATAGACCTGCTGTCCTTGGGTCATCCGCCTGCATGACTTCACCAACGCTCTTCATTCTTTCAGTGATTTTCTAAGCTTCTTTTTGATTTAAGATCTCAAGTTTTTATGTTTTTTCTAGGTTAGATGAAATGATTGTCTAATTTTCTTCATTATGTAACTTGTCAGCTGTGACCTTCATTGATTTCCTCACAACGTCCTTGTGATGTCTTCTCCGGTGTGGCTTTCTTGTGGTGCAGCAGTTGGACCATTTTATAGGTACTTGTGCAGATTGCATACCTGTGTTTCTTCCATCGTTCCACTCATCCAGGTTAGTCTGGCTCATTGCTCTTCTGTTTGATTCAGCTTTGCCTTAGGGCAATCACTTAAAGTGTGTCCAGCTCTGCAGTACAAGAAGCAATGTACTTATCAAGCTTAGAGGCGCCATGACATCCATACTCAATTTTCCTCATCAGACTCCTGGCAAATAGAAGCATATTGCAGGCACAGATAATCCCAGAAAGCACATTGAAAAGAAAGCTAATGTGAAATGATACCATGTAGCAATAATTACAATATGGCAATGGTGAGGAAACAGGTTGTGTTCATCAGATCCATTGGATGTTTAGACATCACAGGTTTAGTGCTTGGCATAACCTTGCACTTCACGGAGTGGCAATATCAACAATGTATTTACAATACACCCTCAAAGGCGGCTTTGTGGAAAATAGGAGACAGGTGCGGTGCTCATCCTCAATGATGTACTGTCAACACACAGCACACAATGCAAACAGCGCTTGTTTCTTCCGATGGTTCCCCAATGATGCAGTGTTTGCCATCCCTGACATACGTACAGCACATATTAGGCTTTGGTGACACTCGTGGGTGAAGTCTTTCTTGAGTGGAAATGCCAGATGAAAACAAAGGATCAAAAGTTAAAAAGAACTTTAAAAGCCAATGGGAGAGGAGCAGCTTATAATAGATGCATCAAATCCAACATAGGTGTACAATGAGAAGCCTCTACTATGCACACAGACTAAAACCTACAGCATGCAAAAGCCAAAATGACATCACTCCATGTCCCATAGGTTTGCAGCGGGACAATGTGGATGATAAATCTGGTTGTGACATGGTGCCAAACTTATCATTGTATTTGCGTTTGTTTTTTGTGTAGATTTTGGCGTCAAGTTTTGCACCTTTTTTTGTTTGCACCAAATCCATCCTTCTATTTGCACTTTTTTAGAAGTCTATTTTATATCTGTTTGCCTGGTTTTTTTTCAGTTCACCATTGTGGTCAATGTTTTGCTTATCCATATGTCTTTGCCTCATTCATCATTTGCAACTGTTCAAAAAGATGCTAAACATGTCTCAACTATACATGTGACTTTTTTGAGCAAAAAAAAAATGGTTAAAGACTGATTTTGTCATTGTGCGAAATTTATGAAATAGGTGTGCCGTTTTGATGACCTAAAAATAAAATGCAAATGTTGAATCAGTCACAAGGGTTCTAACAAAAGTTGCAGTTGTTCATTTAAAGGGAACCTGTCACATGAAAAAATGCTATTATCCTTCAGATATGGGGTTAATCATAATCAGCAGGTAAATAGCGTTCTGAACCTGCCCGGTGCCGGCACTATGAGTCCGACTACTGGAAAGAAATTAACTTTATTCCCCCCGGCAGCTTTCGGATTTCAGTCACTGTTCTGTGTATAGAGAGAGGCGGGTGTGATCTCTCACCTAGCACTGACTGACAGCAGCTCAGCATTAACATGTCAATCAGTGGCGGGGGTGTAGTTACAGCCACTGATCTCTATACACAGAGCAGTGACTGAAACCGTGCTGGCGCAACCCCTATGACCAGGAGCCGAACGCTGCCGGGAGGAATAAAGTTAATTTCCTCCCGGCAGAGGGGCTCTAAGTGCGAGTGGCGGGCAGGTTCAGGACTCTATTACCCTGCAGATTAACCTAACATCTGAACACTATTAGCGGTTTTTCACATTACAGATTCATTTTAAATCTTTTGCAATACATATATTGATTATTAGTCAAATGAGCCTTAAAGCAGATCTACCATCACATTATTTATTAAAAAAAAATCTAACATATTACATTCTTTAAAGGTAGATAAGTAAATACTGATTAGATGCAACTTTTCTGCTGTGCACCAGTTTTATTTAATACCTTGATAATCCCTGTCTGCCTAGTAAGAAAACTCACCATTTTAGTTCTAAACCACTTCATCCCACAGTTTAAAGTAGCATAGCATTGATTTATTTTTCATTTATTCTGTAGCTAGTCCCCCAGTATATATCATTCAGCAAGTATTATTTAGTTGTTCCGTTCTTTCTGAAAATTCATGGATTCCTTCTCTACAGTTCAACGTACAGATCTATGGAGCAATTACTTCTTTGCGGGGTTAGCCCTCCATACAGACAGACAGGTGCTATCATAGCAATTAGCTTAGGTATGGGGTATTCGGATGGGAAAAAGCCTCTTGAATAGCGTAATACATCACCAAAGAACACCTGAAATACATCTTTAAGCTGTCTATTGACACTGAGTGAAATTGCTTGGGTATCAATGTTTGAAAACCTGAGTTCATCATTATTCTTGATACTTGCAGGAAGCCTCACAATGGAGGGATCTCTCCCCTGCTAGTCTGAGATTAGGAATGAAATAGAAAAGATGTTTGAGTAATTCTTCCTCTTTAATTGTATGACTGTTTACGAACCATACTCATTCTTCACTGTCAAGAATAGATGATGCACAATTAACTTCAGCTTTATGAGTAACAGACGCATATAGCATTGTAATTTTGTTATTTCTCTGCCGCACTGTCTGTTCACTATTTGTTTTTCCTTCCTAATCCCGTGTTTACAATTCTGTACTCGCTCTCATTAGCATATTACTTTAATATTTACTAATTACTGTCTTCTCGGAGCATGCATGTCACCATTCAGTCCTCCTCAATCAGTGCTGTGCTAAGTTTTCTTATTAAGTTACTTTTTTTCTTGGGCACAAAGAAGCAGTTTATTTCACTTCTTTGTACCTGCAGTATGCAAGGTGAGCAACTTCTGTGTCAGAAGAAATACGATTCTGTTTACAGTAGTGTTTTTTCTGTTGCTATTAAAAAAAGATTTTATATTGCTGTAGAAACATATATATATATATATATACGCAAGCTCGCAACCCACATCAAGGGTCCTCATACATGTGAGTACCTACACTATAATTAAAAATGGCTCACAGAAAAAGGAATCAAATAAAAAAAAACATCACAGGAAAAAACAGCCTTACCAACACTAGGTCAGATTACTAATGCACTAGCAGGATGCAGCAGACCCCCATGATACAGGTGGAAAATTCTGAAGAAAACAGCCACTCATGAACCTACAAAATTCATGGAGGAGGGAACATACAGATGAGGCTTCCATAGGATGCCAGTCACACACAGGTAATGCACAGTGCCTGGCTTTCAGGCTATTGATGTCACACATACTATTAGATCAGGCGGGCTACCCAGCATGATATAAGTACAAAGCAAATGTCCCAATCCACTCATGCTGAACTTGTGAAAACCAGCTCCTGTGAACTGAGGTGACCTTACTCAGTCACCTCAGTTCACAGCCGCCGGATCTCCCGAGTTCAGCATGAGTGCCGACTGATGAGCGACTACTGAATAGTCCGGCACTCGCGCTGAACTCATGACAACCTGCGCCTGTGAACTTAAGTGACTGAAGTGCACAGGCACCGCTTCTCATGAGTTCAGCGTGAGTGCCGGACTAATGGACAGCTCATCAGTCCGGCACTCATTCTGAACTTGTAAGAACCAGTGCCTGTGAACTGAGGTGACCTCAGATAAGATACAGTACCTCAGTTCATTAGCTATGAACTGTGATAACCTTAGTGATGTCATCGCTCATCACAGCAGCCATAATGATACGCTACTGTCAGTGTGTTCCGGCTGCTGGTGCTGAGCGGTCACATTACAAATGTCACTGCTCAGCACTGCATCTGGATGGAGCAGAATCATCATTATGGATTATCAGCAGACAGGTGAGGATTACATTACTGTTATTTTTTATTTTTCATTTTATCTTAATAAATGAGTAAAAGAAGGGATTTGTTGGGGAGTGTTTTGTTCAAATATAGGACTTTTCTCTGTGTTTGACTTTCTTACTTTTAACTACAGAAATAGTAATAGGGGTGTTTTATAGACGCCTCTCCATTGCTAACCCCTGAACTTGATGTCAGCAGATATAAAACAGCTGACCTCAACCCCAAAAATAACCTGCTTGCCATCGCACCAGGACAAGCGGGAAGAGTTGACGCTAAGTGCCAGAAATGGTGCATGTAATGGACAATCCATTTGTGGGGCGGCTGAGGGCTGGTGTTATTAGTCTGGGAGGGGGCCAATATCCATGGCCCCTTCCCAATCTAGTAATATCAGTCTGCAGATGTCTGCATAGCCTTTGCTGGTCATTAAATATAGGGGGGTACTGCATCATTTTTTGGGGATCTCCATTTTAATTACCAGTAAAGGCTACTCAGACAGCTTTGAGCTGATATGAATAGGCCTTTATGGATATTTTCCCCTTTCCAGAATAATAATATCACCAGCTCACAGCTTTCCTGTTTTCCCTCGGTTGGTTTTAAAAAAAGACAAGGATCGCAAGTTGTTTTTTTCTAATTGTTTTTTTTTTTACACAGTCAGGCCGGGTCACGTGTTGCACCGGCCAATCACAGCCATGCCATTACTTGACATGGTTGCGATGGAGCTGAAAGAGTCTTAAAGTATGTTGATTGGCTGCGCTACAGCCTTTCAACAAGCTTTAGTAGAATGACGAACCCGAACTGGAAATCGGACATACAATGCATAGTCTGTGTTCGGGGTCTGGTAAAGGTCACTAGGAGTTCGGTACAAACCCTAAACTTTCCAGTTTCGGTTTGCTCATCCCTAATCATAAGCAACATCATAACCTACCATATAAAACATTCAGAATTGATATAGGATTATTTGAAGATATAGTAGATTAGACGCTGGCGCTCCACACTGACTACGATAAGAATAGACAAGGAATAATGATGGCTTTTGAAGCAGTTGGTGAGTAGACAGGTTCTATGTGTCTCCTGTCAGAAATACGAACTGAGTTGTAATAGGAATAATCTCCACGCTATACAGAAGCCATTAAAAAGTAAGCAGAATCAACTTACTACGTTTGCCGTTGGTGGTAATTGAACTAGAGAACCGCAAGTTGAATGGTTAAGTAGATAGGGGTGCAGGCACTAGTAGGTTGCTTGTCGGTGTCCAGAAAATGACAAAACAAGGTTCCCTGCTTACTTTTTAATGGCTTCTGTATAGTGTGTTGATATAGGATTATAAAAATATAACCCATAGGAGATTGAATATCCAACATTCAATTAGTAAGGTTCCATTATATTTATCATTGATATTGGGCATTTACGGTGCTGTTGATCACCCGATGAATGAGCAAAACACTTTTAGATTGAGTGAAATGATTTTTGTGCAGCATAATAGATCACCCTTCTAAGCAGTGCATCATCCTGTGTAAACAAGACTTGAACTTCCGAAAACTATGGCAGCCTATGTACACTGAATGATTTAGTATAAATTGAGAAGTAGGAAATGGAAGTACCAGTTGACCGTGCTGCTTTGAAAAAGGTGTAGTTTCACGTCTGGAAATACTTCAAGTAGCTTTTACTTACTCATTTATGGTTCGCACTGAATCCACTATTATGTGGTTCAGTTTTGGGAAAGGATACTGTAGATACCAGAAATGTGTAAATAAAAGTTACTTGACGTATTGCCAGAAGTGGAACTACACCTTTTTCACCACAGCAGGATCAACCAATACTTCTAACTCCTACTATTCCTCAAACTACAAGCAGAAGAACCTCTTCTATCTGCAGACATGACTGCAAATCAGATGAACACAGTAATGACACCCAGACACTATATGTAAAGAGAGTCTGGGTGTCTGAGAGTCACCCCCTGACGAAGGAACTGTGATTCCGAAACGTGCGTCGGGGTGCACATTATCAAGCATTTGGCGGTCCTGGTATAAATTCCCCCTATTTTCATAAGTAAGTGGCTCTTTGATAGCATCTGCATTTGGCACTTTTTTTCCTATGCACATTTTTGCACAATATGTATCTTTGGAATCAAGTGGCTTTTTGAATATTGCACATAGCACTTTTTTGCACTTTTTGCAAGTTTTATTATGTTTTCTTAGGGTTGATATATATATATCTATATCTATATATCTTTGTGATATTTTTATACACGTTTTTTATGTTTTCTCACCCTTATAGCATATGCAACAAATTGTCCCCCTCCTTTTGATATTTTGCTTTGCCTATTGGGGTATATAGCATATAATAGAAATCTGACCTGCCTATGGATATAATATTATACTTATCTTGATTTGTGCACATATAGAATATACATATACACATTTACATGATTTTATTATTCATATTTCTTGTATATTTTAATGATTTTCTCTATTGCCATTAAATAAAATAGGTATATTTTAAACATTCCCTGTCATTCTTCCGTTGGTCCGGTTTATGCCTAGACATGACTGCAGTAGATGAATAATATATTTGCATTTATTGGAGTTGTGACATACACAACCCAAACAGTTGAGCAACCCACTCACTCTCAGATTTCACTTTTAAAATATGATATTACCATTTGTGCGCTTGTCTGCCTATTTCTTTTCTGCAACCTAGTATAGATTGCTCAGTATACATTGTTTATTTTGGTCTGCCTGTGTAAACAGGCATTCAAATGACCTCCTATTGGTAAAAGTTTACCATCCCATGGTTGCATTGCGCAACGGTCAGTCCGTAAAGTACCTTAAGTTACAGCACTTTCAAAAGCAACTAGGGGTGATAGTAAAGGTGGAGGTGGAGTAGTTTTACTATACTTTTTGCATCATCTTGAAGATAGCTTGCATCCATATGTCAGCATGACATACGTTTCTGTATTATTGTTATACATGGCATTGTCTTCAGATAACAAATCTCTGTGACAGGATTAGTGTCAAATAACAGGTTAACCTCAAGTGCTCTTTACATGTTTCCTGCATTTCAATATCTTTCCTTCATCCTCAAATCTTCTAGTTGTTAAAATCTTCTGTTTGAGTGATTTGCCATACAATTAAATGGCACTAGCTAATGTCCTTCATAGCCATATGCTGACCAGCAACATCAAATGTGCATCTAAAAACCCTTCAGATTATTACTTTATTGTAAATGTAGTAGGTGTATATGTACCAAGTAGGTTCTACACAGCATCCAATAGGCCATGGAATAGATCATATTGGTTCCACAATTTGATTTGAAGATAACTTGGGATGAGCGGACCCTTGGAAGTTCAGTTTCTGGTACCTAACCCAAACTTTATTTCAAATTTTGGTTCGGGTACCAGGACTGTTCTTGAACTTGAACCAGAACACGGACCCCATTGAAAACAATGAGAATCCGGACTTTTGAGCTGGAGAAAAAATTCTTTCTCTACACAGACTTCCCCCGGAATGGACTTCCGGGAGAAGTCTGTGTTCTGCGTTTAACACCAGACACTAACTGTCTGGTACAGACCCCAAACTTATAGGTTCAGGTTCTCTCAGCTCAAAATATAAATTAAGGGAACACTTTAAAGGACCACTAAAAGAAAAATGTGTACAAAATTTTTTGTGAGACATGAGGAAGTGAAAAATGTGGTTAATATTGGCATTTTCACAAAATTTTAATCCAGCTCCGGCAAAGTGAGCAGAGCTGGGTAAGGACATGGGCATAACGAAGTGTGTTGACCCATGCCAGTCAAATTCATAATGACCCGTGGCTTACCTTGTACTAGAAATCTTACTCCAGTTTCTGACTGGAGTAAGATTTGTGGCGAGCACATGGAGGGCCACTTGTATGATGATCCTGCTTCATTAAGAGGCATGTAGCTCTTAATCAAGTAATAGTCTTGATGAATCAGGGCCAAATTGTACACTGAGTTCACATCCGAAGGTGTAGTACATAACACATGGGTTATCTCTGTGTTGTTCTTTGAATTTCTTGATTAAGCCCCAGCTACAGCCAGGAATATAAGTTTTGCTTAGTGGGTTTCTCAAATAATTGAGATTTAGGTCATGGATGTAGCAAACTGCAAAGATGATCTATAAGGTAGTCCATATAGTGTTGCTATGCTGTACTATATTGACTTACCCCTGAGGAAAATGCATTACAAAAACCGAGAAGGAAAATATGTGCAAGGGTAAAATTAATAATACAAATAACTAAAACATAATAAACTTTACTAGGTACAAGTAAAAAAAAAACAATAATTACAAATAACACCAACAATACAAACAAAGCCTAAAATTGGTGCGTGAGGAACTGTGGGAACTCCCATAGTAAATAGCATAGATCACATGTTATATTTTACATATCAAAACTAAAAAGGTATGCATGAATACATTTTCAATAATATGCAGACATATCAATATGTAATAGTGTCCATGCAATAATGCTCATAAATGTATCCTACATCAGAAATTACTGCTAGTTCTATGTAAATATATGATAGATCAGTTCAACCATCAAACACCCGACGTGCGTTTCACAAATGCTTCATCTGGGGACATTGAAATTGTCTAGGATTGCAATCCTTGGTTGCTGAAATCTGCAATAGAATCCGCATAACACGTGGGGCTCTTCCTGTCACACCTGGGTATTCTAGTCTTCTCAAATCATTTATTTTTATTTAAAAAAGTACACCAGCGCTGCGTTCCCAAAATCACTGAGCCGCAGGAACCGAGACAGAAAGGGGCTTGGACTGTCAGATAGTAAAAACAATGTACATAAAAGACAACTGGGTCCGCGCTACAGTGCTGATAAACGACTACAGATGAGTACCCAAAGTTCCGTTTGGATACTAAACAATGTGACAGTTAGAAAGATAAGTGCTGCATTGTCCAGCACAGCCCAGGACCACCATATGCCTGATATCCCTGGTTAGGGTTGAGACCTGGAGACAGGGATGAAAGTGTGCCTGAAAAAGAGGATCGTGCACTAACCGTTTAAGATGCAGTGTGGGCAAGCGGGCGGGCAAACAGAGAAGTAAGACCGCCGAGCAGCGTGCCTAGATGTAGCTGCGCAGAGCCAGGGACGACTCCGGCCGGTAGCGTCCCTGGATGCGCGCGGGAATCAACAAAGGGAGGAGCTCGCTGGCACAGGGCTCAGCGCGTGACGTCATTCTCCTTCGAAACGCGTTGGTTTGGTCCCTGTGACACCCCGTACCTCCCTCGAGCTCAGTGACGTCACGCGCTGAGCCCTGTGCCAGCGAGCTCCTCCCTTTGTTGATTCCCGCGCGCATCCAGGGACGCTACCGGCCGGAGTCGTCCCTGGCTCTGCGCAGCTACATCTAGGCACGCTGCTCGGCGGTCTTACTTCTCTGTTTGCCCGCCCGCTTGCCCACACACCTGCCTGACGGACATTACCCTCCAACTGGACCCCATCCATTATCGTTTGCCGGACCACTGCATCTTAAACGGTTAGTGCACGATCCTCTTTTTCAGGCACACTTTCATCCCTGTCTCCAGGTCTCAACCCTAACCAGGGATATCAGGCATATGGTGGTCCTGGGCTGTGCTGGACAATGCAGCACTTATCTTTCTAACTGTCACATTGTTTAGTATCCAAACGGAACTTTGGGTACTCATCTGTAGTCGTTTATCAGCACTGTAGCGCGGACCCAGTTGTCTTTTATTTATTTTTATTTATTTCATACCTTATTTCCTTTTTTATAAAACAAAAATAATATATATATAGTCAAACTAGTCATACAAATAGTATTAATACAAAGTACAATTCAATAACTAGGTATAATTTAATAGTAGAACAATTTATATCCATAGCACAATGTTCAGCTTATACAAAACCAACCTTTTCCTACTATAGGACAAAATGGTAGTTCTCATTCTGACAAAAGTATTTTCTCATATTATTTCTTTTAAATTGTGTCTAGATGCTCATTTATAGCGAGCTTTTCCTTTGTTATACTGGGGTACATTGCACTGTATCAGCTGGTTGGCTTTCATTCTGTATGTATATTTATTTGCACTTGCACTTTGAATTGATTTGTATGGTAGTGGTGGCATTTTCTGTACTAGCACTTTACGGCAGTGTACCACTAGAATGTTTGTATAACTTAGTAATGAAGTTTCATCTTATAACTTGCAAGACCCTGAACAAGAGAGGACCCATACATTTTTTTGACCCTTGCCTGATTTTTGGGATACAGGGCACCATTGTTTATTTGCATTAATATAGTATAGTGTAGTATATCTGGTTTTAAGTGTTTTCAATTTGTGTATTTATACTTGCATTTGAATTTGTATCAAGTAAAGATGATACATTATTTTATACACATGGCTGTGTGCCTAACTATTTTCAGTTTTTGCTACATATACTCTAAGACTGTCAACTTAAATAAAGAAAATGCCATAAAATTGCAATATGGGGTCAGACTCCATTTACATTGTCATTACAGCTTACTTGCGGTGAGATAAACAGAAGCTGCACTGGTAATGGGTACAGATCTTAATATTATCCAGCCGTCAAGCCCTGAGTGTTGTATTTTTTACTTGCAATGTTCAAGGATGCATTGAAATCGCTATCGCATCTTTGGAGGAGCATAAGTCATTTTTTATCTTTACCAGTATTTAATTGTCTTTTCCTGCTAACACAAGCTGTTATGCTGCAAACAAACATTGTAATTCACCTACACATAAGAGTTTAAGGACTTGAGGAAAGAACAAGATTTTTAGCAAAAAGAAAATATGCCAATTACGGAATAGACTTAAAACATATGCTCTGTCTCCGTAAAGAAATATGGACAAATATTATACTTATTTTTCCTTATTATTTCTTTTCACATTGAATCATTCCTACAAAATAACCTTCAAATATATTCACACGGATTATATTTTGTCCATAAACTCAAAAAACATACTTTTAGATAGGAATTTATGCTATAATAACCAAGTACATCCCATCACTCTAAGGTTGTTCCATCAAAGGCCATATAAGCTGAAATGGCCTCCATGCCCCATCTGCCAAATTCACTACCAGCTGCTCTCAAAGACCCGTTGAAGATGAAGAAAAGATGATAACCAAAATGTTGGAGCCAGTGACAGCAGAGGGAGGCTGAGATGATTTGTCCAGCAAGCTATTTAGATCTTGGCAAAGTCAGATTGTCCTGAGGCTGGTGTTTGTGTTTTTAACATTTGGCTGAAAAACAGCTGCCATATGGTCACTCTTGGTCCGTGTTGAGCTTAAATTGAACCCTCCGATTTGACCAGTTTAGCTAACATGTATGTACACAAATTAGTGACTGATTCCATTTCCATTTTTGGCACTAAATAAACACTTGCTCAATAAATATTATGACTAATGCATGTACTAACACTCCCAGTCGTAAAATGCAATATAGACTATAGATAAGTTCTTTAGAAATTATTGAGAAAATCATCTGTTATGGTATTGTCATTGGTTTGCAACTTGAGACAAATGAAAAATAAGCTTTTAGTCTAGAGTTGGGTCAAATTTTAACACCTAGAAGTCATACGTGAATTATATTATCTCTGGTTCAGTGTTCCCTGATACCATGATATTTCTGGCTTATGACTTTCTCTGTGATCTCCAATGACTTAATGGTTCCGGTTACTGATAAAGTCCGAGACAACGCTTTTCACGTTGTTGTTTACTACTCATACAAACCCTTTTCAAGTGCTTAATCTCGAATATACAATAAGACAGCCTATACTCTCCTCCAGTTCCTGCGATGTTGGCGCCTAGTCTCCTGAGGTTCATGTGACTTTATGTCACTTGAGTCCTGCAGACAATCAGTGGCCCCTTCACTCTCACTTCCTTTGCAAGTAACTGATAACTGGAGTAAGTCAGAGAACAAAAGTAGATCTCGCTTCTTCTAGGTGCCAGTTTTATCCAAAGTTCTGACATTACAGGAACAGTGCCAGCACCGCAGGTGAGTATTGGCTTTTTTTAAATTTTACACGGGGGGACATAGCAATTAAGAAGGGATTGTCCAAGTAGTGGACAAAACTTTTAACACCGTAGTCTTCAAAGTAAAGTCTCAAACTACAACTTTGTCTGCTGGAAACATGGCTGCCATCTCTCCAAAAATGGTGGCCACAAGAAAACATAAAGATGTTAATATGAATGTAAGTGAAACAAACATTAGGACCAAACTTTGGCATCCAGGTTTAACTTCTGATTTAAATGCATGGTCAAATGTTCATAATAGACAGAAATCCCCAGTGTTCGTCAAACACAATACTACATTTGGAAAATTCTAAGCTGACACATGAATTTTACTTGATAGCAGCTGTAGGTTTTACCTAGTTACACATAAATGCAAATGACTTTGTACTTAGAAGTGTTACCACACCTGATAGCTCTTAATATATGTATACCACTTAGTCATTAACTATAGTCTCATCATTGCTATCTTTGACAGATGGAAAAGCAATTTTTATAAACTTTGGTATTTTTGGACAGATCTTGAATATCTATATAAGTGAACTTAGAATGAAAGTCGTCCCAGCAGGGTGTGAAGTATGCAATGACTGATCTGTGTTGTTCCATGCTGTGCATCGTGATTTCACAAATAATTTATGTAATAAGATTACCTGCTGATGCCGTGTCTTACATCTGAGGCTCTGTCTCAGAATCATTAACTTTACTTAGTGAAATGTAAGTGCTGATCACTTGGGAATATTATGTCTCATTATTTATGTCTGTTGTACAGGTCATTCATTACATTTCTGAATTAAATGGTTTTGTATGTTGTAAGTCTCTAGAGGCAAGGATATTGTATAGCTGACAAATTATCTACCAGCATTTTGTAGGTGGTATTCAGCTTATGTACCATATTTGGGCTTTGTATAATTTTATTGTATCCTTATGTTCATGTGAACTTTAAACTGGATCACTTTTCAATTCCAAGGGCATGTGTAAAACATGGGACCAATGGACAGAGGTTAGCTGAATCCTGTATTTTATTAAGAGGTGGTAACATGTTCAAGGATGCACCATATATAATGGGCCCCATATAAGGCTCCAAATATAATGGGCCCGAAATGATGCTCCATATATAATGGGCCCCATATGATGCTCCATATATAATGGGCCCCATACAATGCTCCATATACAGTGCCTACAAGTAGTATTCAACCCCCTGCAGATTTAGCAGGTTTACACATTTGGAATTAACTTGGCATTGTGACATTTGGACTGTAGATCAGCCTGGAAGTGTGAAATGCACTGCAGCAAAAAATAATGTTATTTCTTTGTTTATTTTTTTTTTAAATTGTGAAAAGTTTTTTCATAGGGTCATTTATTATTCAACCCCTCAACCCACCATAATTCTGTTTGGTTCCCCTAAAGTATTAAGAAGTAGTTCAGGCACAAAGAACAATGAGCTTCACATGTTTGGATTAATTATCTCTTTTTCCAGCCTTTTCTGACTATTTAAGACCCTCCCCAAACTTGTGAACAGCACTCATACATGGTCAACATGGGAAAGACAAAGGAGCATTCCAAGGCCATCAGAGACAAGATCGTGGAGGGTCACAAGGCTGGCAAGGGGTACAAAACCCTTTCCAAGGAGTTGGGCCTACCTGTCTCCACTGTTGGGAGCATCATCCGGAAGTGGAAGGCTTATGGAACTACTGTTAGCCTTCCACGGCCTGGACAGCCTTTGAAAGTTTCCTCCCGTGCCGAGGCCAGGCTTGTCCGAAGAGTCAAGGCTAACCCAAGGACAACAAGGAAGGAGCTCCGGGAAGATCTCATGGCAGTGGGGACATTGGTTTCAGTCAATACCATAAGTAACGTACTCCCCCGCAATGGTCTCCGTTCCAGACGAGCCCGTAAGGTACCTTTACTTTCAAAGCGTCATGTCAAGGCTCATCTACAGTTTGCTCATGATCACTTGGAGGACTCTGAGACTGACTGGTTCAAGGTTCTCTGGTCTGATGAGACCAAGATCGAGATCTTTGGTGCCAACCACACATGTGATGTTTGGAGACTGGATGGCACTGCATACGACCCCAAGAATACCATCCCTACAGTCAAGCATGGTGGTGGCAGCATCATGCTGTGGGGCTGTTTCTCAGCCAAGGGGCCTGGCCATCTGGTCCGCATCCATGGGAAGATGGATAGCACGGCCTACCTGGAGATTTTGGCCAAGAACCTCCGCTCCTCCATCAAGGATCTTAAGATGGGTCGTCATTTCATCTTCCAACAAGACAACGACCCAAAGCACACAGCCAAGAAAACCAAGGCCTGGTTCAAGAGGCAAAAAATCAAGGTGTTGCAGTGGCCTAGTCAGTCTCCTGACCTTAACCCAATTGAAAACTTGTGGAAGGAGCTCAAGATTAAAGTCCACATGAGACACCCAAAGAACCTAGATAACTTGGAGAAGATCTGCATGGAGGAGTGGGCCAAGATAACTCCAGAGACCTGTGCCTGCCTGATCAGGTCTTATAAAAGACGATTATTAGCTGTAATTGCAAACAAAGGTTATTCCACAAAATATTAAACCTAGGGGTTGAATAATAATTGAACCACACTTTTATGTTAAAAATTTATAAAAATTTAACTGAGCAACAAAACTTTTTGGTTTGTAAGATATATGCATCTGTTAATAAATCCTGCTGTTGTTTGCAGTTTGAAGGCTATAACTTATTAGCATCTTATTAAACCTGTCAAATCTGCAGGGGGTTGAATACTACTTGTAGGCACTGTATGATGGGTCCCATATGATGAGCCTCATTTATTGCTCCAAATATTACAAAAATGAAATACTCACCTCTCCATGTTGGCTGTTGATCTGCTCCGGACTCCTCAGAGTCGCCGACTCTCTGCGCTGTGACTATTCAGGCAGAGGGTGCACACTAGTCACATCATCGTGTCCTCTGACCTGAAATGTCACACTCAGAGGACGCAGAAGACACCGCAGCGGAGGAACGTGGAGAGGTAAATATTGCAAGTATAAGGGCCCTAAGCAAGTGCTGGCACAGGCACCGGGCCCCTATAGTGCGCTGGTGTCCCTGATGGCAAGTGGGCCCCACTGCCTCCTCAGGGCCCCTGCAATTGTTCAGGTGCGCCGGGTGCTGACGCCGGTCCTGGTGGTAAGGGTTATTTTGTGGTTACCTGTCTTTTCTTACATACACAGCCACCAGAAATCTAAGGAGCCCGGGTTGCGGGGAGGTTAGCAACCTGGGTCTAGATATTTCCTCTGTGAGTAGGTCTCAATTTTTTTGCAGGCCGATATCTAACTTGCAAAAGTAAGGTGGTTTTTTCAGACTTTCTGGACAGTGGGTCGGGGTTTATTCTGATTGACACCCAGTTCAATCAGGACCAGGGTCTCAAGCCACATAATCTGTCTAGAATTATACCCATAATCGCCATTGTCTCTGCACCCTTGAGCCCGGAGTATTTTACTCAGGTCAACTGAGGGATACATCTGCAGGTAAGGGCCATGCACTCAGAATTAATTGATTGCTATGTGATTGAGGGTGTGCCCTTTCCTATGATTCCTGGACTACTTTAGCTTACACTGCACAATACCGTAGTGGACTGGCAGACCGTGGAGGTGGTAAGGTGGAACGAGTACTATCATGAACACAGAGAGAATGTGGGTACCAGCATCTGTTATCAATGTGGTCAGTTGGCCCTACATGCCCTTATAAACCCAGCCCTGAAGCTCTGGAAGATCCCTTAAAAGAGGGGGTAATGTCACAGGGATACCACGACAGAAAAGAGCCAGAAGACCGCGGTCTCTAGTTTCACACATTCATGCACTGGTTAGAAGTACTTCACCATCGTATTAAACAGTGCAGGTTTTTTCCTTGCTAGAAGTGCAAGATGGAGTTGACTACTAAATCCTGCCCTCATCTCCTCGCCACTTACTTACGTTCCATCCAAGGATCAGACAGGAAATAGTTGTTCTTTGCGTTTGAATGGATCGTGAGTTAATATGGTAATAGAAGCCAATTAATAATATGCTGCATTTCAGGAATACATCTAAATGAAATGATAAAACCCTGTACCTGGAAAATCCCTTTAAGGTTAGGGCTACTATATGGATATCTAAAGCCTGGAGCTTTCATTTTACCATATTGGTCTTTCAGTGAAGTTTCCCAGTCCGTACTTATGGTCTCTCTTCTATATACCTTTGTCATATAGAGGGAGACACAGCTTAATTGAATGCTCAGACTGAGTTAAAAATTTGAGTAAAATGCCCATTTTCTGTATTTTATACTGAATTTTCCAACATGTGGAAAGTCAATATTCAATAAGGATAAAGCCTGGTTGCTAATGGGCCTGGAGCAGATAATATCATCTTCAGAATGTGCACATCGTGTTCAGTACCTAGATTCATCTAGCAGCATCTCATGTTGTGTGTATGAGACTCCATTTCATACCCTCAGGTAAATTGTCTGACAAACCTCTAGGGATGGTGAGAACCACAGAAATTTGATGAGCCTGCATTTCATTTGGATGAAAGACGGTGTATCAGAGAGAACTTCTATAAAGACGTGCTTAAAGTCTCACATAAGATATCAACTTGTGAGGTGAACGATTTCTCAATATGCCCCAGAAAGTATGATAAATCTTTTATCGCTCCTGAATGGCTGCAGAAACTCTAGTTTTAATGTGAGTCAAGAAACAACAATGTTCCATTGTTACAGATACGGTAGATATTGCTTTCTGGTGTTTTTTTCCTCTGAATTGTACTAGTTGCAATGAAAATACTAGGAAACGACATGAGAAATATTTATCTTATTGTCTCAATCCCTCGACCTTGCTTAATACACAGCACATAATTAGATCCATCAAAGGCTTTTATTGGTGGTGCGCTACAAAGTGGCACTGAGTACCTGGTTTATCACTACCATAAACGCTGAAACAAATGTAAAGGAAGGTTCACTTCTCTCTAGAAGGCCAAACAGCTCTCTTACTTGACACCCCTATATCCATGCATAACTAAGCCGAGAATGCATGTGTATTCTCGGCTTAGTTGTGCATGCATGTGCTCTGAATGTTGAGGGATGAATAAGCAAGGCATGCCTATGGAAAATTTACATTGACATAAGTTATTACCATAGAGTTAGGAAAACATGGCTGTTCTTTTTTCAAAAAGCAGCACCACTCTAGTTTATGGGTTCTTTCTGTTAAAGCTTTGCTATATGAAGTTGCTTCCCTATAACACTAAGGATAATTATAACTAGTGACAGACTAAGAATAGAGTCAGTAACCTGGTCCATCTACACTTTGGCCCCAATTTATAATTTGTGCCTTTTTAAAAGTTTTTATCTTTTTAATATATTGCAATCATCATATGATATAGAACTGTGCACCTGCAATTTCTCATTTTGCCCTTCTACCCAGCTAATTCTTCTCTTTTCTGCTCTATGTAGAAGCAGGAAGTCTCTTGCCCCTGCATTTATCATTCCCCTCTTCAACTCTTGACTAGCAACGGGCAAACCCGAACAGAAAAGTAAAAAGTATTTTTCTCACTGTGCTAATGGTGATCTCACTGAGGTCACTGCAGTTCATTGGCCCAGCTGGGAACACAACCTCAGTGACCTACAGTAACCTCAATGACGTCACCGCTAGTCACTGATACTACGCTCTCAGCAGCTCATTCTACCATGGTTTTCAGCCTGGACGGTCGCATCTTGGCACCGTCCAGGTTGAAAATCAATTATCACATACATGGATTGCGGCATGGGACAGTATGTCAGACAGGTAAGGTATATTGTTGTCTTTTATTTTTGTTTTTTTACAGGGGACGATGGCTTTAATGGAATGAGCGTAAGGTGAGTATAACTGTGTTTGTTATTTTTAAATAAATTTGTAAAACAGTATGTATTTTTATTTCAAATAAAGGACTTTATTCTGTGTGTGTTTTATTAACAATATGACTATGGAGTTAGTCCTTGCTATTACTAACTGCTAGGCTTGATGTCACCTGAAAATACAAAGGTGACATCAACTCCACAAATATAAACCCCACTTGCTACCGCCACAGGGCAAGTGGGAAGAGCTGGACAAAGTGCCAGAATTGGCACATGTAAAAGATACACATTTTCTGGGGTGGCTGCAGGCTGCTTTTTTTTTATCTTGAGGCACTATCCAGGGCCCCTTACCAGTCTGAGAATGCCAGCCGCCAGCTGTCTCCTTTAGCTTGACCGGTTGTCAAAAATCCCAAGCCGTTTTTCTTAATTATTTATTTAAATAATTTAAAAAAAATGGTATGGGGAACCCTCTATTCTTGATAACCAGCTATGATAAAGCAGACAGCCAAGAGTTGCAGCCGCAGCTGTCAGCTTTGCCATGCCGATTATCAAAAATAGAAAGACCCCATGTCATTTTTTTATCTATTTATTAGTTTTTTATTTATTTATCTGCTGATAAATACTCCCATCAGCCGTGTCTGCTCTCGCTGTTATTAGCAGCAGCAGGCGTAGGCTGATGGGAATTGTACGCTCTCATCAGCCGACGCCTCTGTGACGGACATAAACTTTTTACCGCTGGTCCCAGCTGGTGGCTCACACTGTCATCTCACCACAGCTCTCTGACTGCCAGTAAAAATCTTAACGCTGATTAGAGGCAGTGTTTGCCGCACTGGCATGCAGATGACAGCATGGCTAACAACAAATATTCGGGCCCCCAGTCATCTGAATGTCTGAATGGGGCCCAGTTTTGAGTACTGTTCTGATACCCAAACATTTTAAAAATGTTTAGCAGAACAGGCAGGACCTGAACAGACGGGTTTAAACCATCACTACTCCTGACACCGCTGCTCCCTCCTCCCTCCTGCCAGGGACTTTGCAGTGACCAATGAGTAATACAGGGAAAATTAACCTCTTGTTTCCATATAGAGCTCAGAAGGATTCAGCTAGCCACTTTTTAATCACGTGGTCTCATAGCCCTAAAGGAAAATTAGCTGAACAGAAGGGCAAAATAACCAATTGTAAGTAGACAGTGTCATATAATCTGATGAATGCAAAATATTAAGGGGATAAAAACTTTGACGAAAGTGCTTCTTTAAAGCGTAACCATTGTTTTAATTTTTATTTCTTAAATCAATAGTACACATCCAAATATGCAACTATGTAATATATCTTTTCAGAAAAATATGCTTCTTTCTCTGCAAAAATTGATCAGTCATTATCACAATTCTCAATTCTGAGGTAAAATCTGAATTCGGGGAAGGCAGACTTTCCCATTACTGAGATAGGAGACGGTAGCAATTCTATGTAAATTGATAGAGGGAGGAGCTAAAGGCATGGCTCCACCCTCCTCTCATCTACATAGAATCTTGTCAGTAGCAGCCGCTATAGCCTATCTCAGTAATAGGAAAGTGTCTTCACTCAATACAGATTTTACCTTAGAATTGAGAATTTTGACAATGATTGATCAATTTTGGCAGCGAAAGAAGCAAATTTCCCTGATAAAGTACATTACATAGTGTTAGGGGTCGAGTTCCTGCCTCTGCACAGGGGGGATCTTGATCCATCTCCGCTGCGGTCTCCCATTCTTCTCCTGTCGCAGTGGAGCCTGCTCAGCGGAGGCGTCGGTCCCAGTGTCTCCCTCAGTCTGACTCTGTGCAAAGGATTTTCATGTGTACTATTGATTTAAAAAATAATAAGTAAAACGACAGTTACACTTTAACTAGTGATGATAGAATAGTGAAATATTAAGATTCGGGAAATTTGTTCTGAATAATTTCTAATATCCATGTATTCGTACCGAATAATGAATCCAATGTAAGTCCAATGAAAGCCGAATATTTTTCTTCTGGACCCAACAAACAGGTCAGGGGCCTGAGAAAAAAGCTGAAATTCATAGGAAAGAGCTAAAACTAAATGGGAACAACATGGAGAATATGCTTGCATGCCTTTCTGACTAACATATGGTATCTGGGAATAATGTTGTCAGACTATTGCGCCGCTTTTACGGATTTTTAAAAAGACCTACCAAACAAAACCAAAAATATTTTAAAAAGTGAAAAATGCTAAGAAACATTTTTTCCTTCATAATTACATGTATATAAGGAAAAATAAAAATAAAAATATATACCTCCCCTTTAGCATATGTTCTCATGGAGCGTTTTGGCTTTTGTTTTGAGTTAGCATTTGTGAGGGCTCTCAATCCTACTTTTGGGAGGACCCTCCCTCATGCCAAATAGTTTGCAGGATAGTGGAATACATATTCCATGTCCCTTTACAATGCCATTTCAAACATGCTCATTTGAATTTTGGGCCTTGCCCGCCACCACCACCATCTCCTCCGCCATCTCATTATGCGGCCCTCGCTGACAATTTGCAAAGTGTCAGCAGGTGCCTTGAAACCTGAGTTTGGTAAGGGCCCTCAGGTGGCCCTGAATCATACATTTGGGAGAGCTCTCACTCCTATATTTGGGAGGTCCCTCCCTGATGCCAAATAGTTAGCAAGATAGTGCAATACATATTACTAATCCCTTTACAATGCCATTTCAAACATGCCCATATGAATTTTGGGCTTTGCCCGCCACCACCATCACCACATCCACTGCCATCTCATTATGCGGCCCTCACTTCACATTTTCAGAGGGCCAGCAGGTGCTGTGATACCTGCAATTTGTAAGCTCAACAGTTAATTTTTGCCAGTGGATCCATATGGAGAAACTGTCATAGCGGGTGGAGCCGCAGTAAGTTGAATGTAATACAGGAGTTGGGGCAGCTGTATGATCAATGTCAGGAAATTGGATTCTACCAGACATCAAAAGAATTAGAATTAAATTCTGAATACAGTGCATGCAAGCGAGGGTCTGTATTGTGGTCAGTCTGTCAGGACTGAAACCCATGTCAAGACCATGTACAAGCCTCATTTTACTTGGAAGCAGCCTCCTCAAGGGAAAGAGACAAGAGTGCCATTGACCAATCTGCACAAGCCTACGCACTTCTTCTGGAAATTACACAACCAGGCAGAATGTATATTTTGCATGGTTTTGCTAATGAATATGTATGCTCTATCTAAGTAACAATTTGTGAACAGACATATATGCTGACAAGAGACAACTGAGCGCTGGACCATGAACTTGATGTGGTTGCTGATTGTGGTGTCTGTGCAACTGCAGGTTGTGGACAGGAAGCATCAGCGCCTCCTCCATGTACAGCAGATTGGGAAGGGCATAACACAGGGGAAGGGCCAGTGGTTTCACTGTCAGACACAGATTTTGTACCTAGGCGTTCTGCCCACCTACTGGGGTGCTGTATACATGAGGAGTAAATGCTAACAGAGGTATTATGTCAAATTTCCCTTTATAAAGGGATGTGTGGGTAAGATTTTTGAACTAGCAGTATATGTATAGAGCATGTTTCATTACTCATACTATTATTCTGTATAAGGCTGAAACCTGAAGAATTGTGTGGAGCATGTTAATGCATTCATGTTTCAAAAAGTGCAAGTGCAGACCCAAAAATCAATATCAGGCAACTAAATACAGTACACGTTTAAAGAGACCGTGAGAAGGGCAACACAATAAACAAATTATAATAGAATATATAGAGATTGAGAGTAGAAATTTGACCTTGCATGTCCAAAGGCTTAAAAAAATTACCCTAAGGGGTCTGTATCAGACCAGCTTAACGATGCCATGATGGAGACTTCACCATACAATTTGCAGTTATTACAAGAGGTAGAGATAGGGAGTAGAAACTTGACCATTGCACAATGTACAAAGGTTTCCAAAACTACTCCAAGGGGTCTGTTCTGCCCATTCATTAGCAGCAAGATAAATTCATAGCATGGATGGTAAGGGATGGACGTTAAGACAACTTCCATAAAAAACATTTGGCCTGCATTTACATAACGTTGCTGTCATCTGTTGGGCTTACAAAGTCGGAGGAAATCCAACCCTTTTTCAATTTTAGAAGAGTCAACCTGTCTGCAATTTCCATTGACAAGCGTGTGCGCTTATCCATTATAATTGCACCTGCCGAACTAAAAACCCGCTCAGACAAAACACTTGCGGCAGGGCATGGCAGCACCTCCAAGGCATACAACGAGAGGTCGGGCCAAGTGTGCAGCTTGGAAAACCAATAGTTAAAGGGCACTAAAGAATCAGGAAGGACACTGTATAATCACTTAAGTAGTCCTTCACCATCTCGGTCAACTTCTCCCTTCTCATCATGACTACACCCACAGATAGCTCCTGCTGATGTGACGGTCTCATGAAAATGGCCTAGTTGGTGGACATTTCCCCCTCCCTGAGTTGCAACGAGTGTACGTGGCCCTCCCCTGTAATCATTATGGGTGAAAAGAGCCTGTACCTCTGCCACTAGTGTTGTCTGAGGGTAATCTTTTGAACAAGTCTTCTACTACGGCACTCTGGCATGCATGCTCTGAAAATAGCATGTCTGCCTCTGAAATTAGAGGAGCAAATTTCTCCTTGTACCGTGGGTCAAGAAAGGTGCACAGCCAGTATTTCATGGTGGACAAAATCTGTTTCATGTGAGGGTCTTGGAAAAGGCATCTGGACGTGAACTCTGCATTGTGTGGCAGACTACAAAGAGTCAAATGTTCAGTGTCCTCACCAGGAAGAACATTAACCATCCTCTCCTCCTCACGACGCATAGCCTCCTCCTCTTCAGGCCATGCATGCTGGACAGTCATGAAGCTGGGGTAGCGCAGAGCAAAAACTCCTGTTTCTCCTCATCTTCCTTCTTCTCCTGTTCCTCGTCATCACCTAATGTGACCTGAGAATACTATGTGAGGCTGGGCTGTGTGCTATCAGCCACTGTACAGTCTTGCTCCATAGCCACCTGATCAGCATTCAAAGCTTCTTCTTTGAGATTCTGCAGCAATCATTTTAATAGACAGAGCAGCGGGATGGTTATGCTCTTAATAGCATCATCAGCGTTCACCATTTTAGTGCAATACTCAAAGTTTTGTGGAACCTCACATAAGACAGTGATCAACTATCAGTCGGCAGTTGTTATGTGTGGGGGCTGAGTGTTATCATGATGGGCATTGAGCAGCTGTAATTCAGAAAGTGCCCTCTGCTGCACACTAAGCCTTGCCAACATATGGAAGGTCGAATTCCAGCATGTGGGCACATCCCAAATCAGTCCGTGACGAGGCAAATTAACGCACTGCTGCAGCAAAGCTAGACCTGTGAAAGCCTGAAATGACTTTCAGAAATGTGCACTGACACAACGTACCTTGTTAAGTAGGTCAAGCAAGTCAGGGTATGTTTTTTAAAAAATACTGTACAACCAAATTCAGCACGTGGGCCATGCATGGAATGTGGACCAGCTTGCCGAGCTTTAAAGCCGCCATCAAGTTCCATCCATTATTGCACACAACCAGACCTGATTGGAGGTTCAGCGTGGAGAGCCACTGATTGGTCTGTTCTTTTATCCCTTTCAACAGCTCAGCTGCCTTGTGAGCTTTATCTCCTAAACAGATGAGCTTCAGCAGAGCGTGCTGCCGCTTCGACCAGGCAGTGCTACAGATTTCCCAGCTGGTGAGTGATGGGGAAGCTAGATGCAATGAGGATGAGGAGGAAGAGGAGGAGAGACAGGAAGTGGAATACAAGGAGACTGAAGCCCTGATGGAAGTTGGGCCTGCTATTCTTGTTGAGGGTAAGATGTGCAATGTCCCAGCCTCTGATTCTGTCCCAGGCTCCACCAGGTTAACCCAGTGTGCCATCAGGGAAATGTAACGTCCCTGTCCACAAGAACTTGTCCACGTGTCTGTGGTTAGGTGGACCTTCCCTGTGACTGCGTTGGCCAAAGCATGGCTAATATTATGTAACACAAGCTTATGTAATGTAGGGACAGCACACCGGAAAAATAGTGTCGGCTTGGAATATAGTACCGTGGGGCTGCCACGACCAAGAAGTCATGCAAAAACTCAGTTCCCACAAGTCGAAACTGCAATATTTCCAGGGCTTGCAATCTGGCAATTTAGGGTGTTTTGTGTTAGGGCCTGGGGGTGGGTCGCTGGATATTTCGGCTTTCTGGTAAATGTCTGGGGCAGGGACTACTGAACGCTGTGCTGGGACAACTAACTGGATGTGGTTGCTGACTGTTGTGTGCGTGCAACCGCTGGTTGTGTGCAGGAGGCAACAGCGTCTACTTCATGGTCAGCAGATTGGGAAGGCCATAACACAGGGGATGGGGCACTGGATTGACCCCCAGACACAGATTTCCTACACAGGAATTTCGTCCACCTATTGGGTTCTTGGCTGCCATGTGCTTTTGCATGCTGGTGGTGCTTAGGTTGGCAGTGTTCTTGCCTCTTCGTAGCTTGGTTTGGCAGATGCTGCAAACTGGAGTTGTTTTATCTGAAGGACTTTCAGAAAAAAACTGCCGTAAAGGGGAACAATGCACCTTTAGAATGTTATCTAGCCGAGTGGGGGGGCTTTGTGGAACAGCTGACCGAGTTCTACCTCTGGTCAAACCACTATCTCTTCTTGCCTATTTTCTTGCTATGGATCTGTAGCGCCCCCACTGCCGCAGGGCCGAGGGGTACCCGGTACCGGGCCTCTGAGTCTCTGCTCTGGGGTTGTCACGGTGGCTAGACCCGGTCCGTGACCCTGCTGAGGGGCGTACAATAATAGGTGTAGAGGTATGGGAGGATAACGTTATGGTGCGGTGTAGTGCCGGTCGCAGTAAATAACGAGGACACCAGGTTGCAGTCTCTTTACCTCTTTACTGAAGGCTTCTGGGTCCTCAGTCCGGAATACGGTTAACAGGGCTGCGCAAGTCCGGCCGGTCCGATGGCACCTCCAGAGTTCCCTTCGCAGGTGGAAATCTGTGCCTACCTGCTAGCGCTTGTGTGTTGTGGTCCTTCCCTGCTGTGCTTACGGGATAGTACCCCACAACTGTTGTGTCTGTTTCTCTTGTTCCCTCACAACTCGATTCTGATGTTCTTCTACGTCCCCCTGATCTTACGGTTAGGACGCACCCGTATGACGGGGAGGCTCGGAGGTTCTTCCTGGGCTCTATCGTCACCCCTCTCCTGTTGTTACCCCCCTGTGTCTTCCTGGGTCTGTGTGAGACAGCCCGCCTGTGACTGACTGTCCTGCTGTAGGTTCGAAGTTTGGCTTGGAGCTCTATACTTCCTCGGCGTTCCGGCCACCGGTTATGCGCCTCAATAGGATGTTGCCTCGATCTTACAGCACGACTCCTACTGGTATTCTCCTAGTTGCGTTGATCTCGTTTCTCACTCAGCACAATAAATCTCGCTTCTTGTCCTTTCTTGGGGTACCGCCGCTATATCGTGCAGGCACGGTCCCGTAACGTTCTCTCTGGTTGCTAGGCCTCTGTCAGGATCCCACCCCTGACAGGGACCCCTCCGAATCTTCCCCTACAACACCCTCTGCCACAAGGTGTTGCCTGGTTCCAACCCAGTCAGCTTTCTGTCTAACTTCCTGCCTAACCCCCAGTTTTACCAGACTGTGAGGAGTGGCCTAATAAATAGAACCCTTAGCTCCCCCTGGAGGCCAGACTGTGAAATGTATTGGTGTCTGTGATACCTGGTCAGATGAACTCCTTCAGTGCCATCAGACGTACCATAGACCCCTTAGCGGCGGAGCCACAGTACTGCAACGACCAGGACTCTGGGGCGCTGCACTCCCCCCCGGTTAAATCCAGTACTCCTGGACTGGGAAGAAAACAACAATACATGTCAGCAAAAAGGCATACAATTTTGAAAATGCAAGTACAAGTAAACTTTTTAGCAGAGCTTCCCTTTATGGGAGGTGAGGACACTTGAACGTTACAAACATGGTTAAATACTTTCAATAACAGACTATAAATAACTCCTCTTACCCAACCGGGTATTCTACTAAGTGCAAAATCTTTGAACAATAATTTAACATTGCCTTTAAGGACGTACTCGATAAATCCACTAAAAACCTTCTTATATCACATATAAGGCTAATTAACTTTTATGCATTCTCCTTCTTTATATCTGCAGGACCGCCTGTCCTAACTGCTCCAGACCTACTGCCTCTCCTTTCTGTTACAGGACCGCCCCTTTCTGCCTGGGCCTACTGTCTTTCCACTACTATACACACTAACTAACCCCGTACGGGTTCACTTCCTGTCCTCATTCTTTTATCAACTTCATTAAACATTCCTTACAATCAACTAGTTAGCTATATATAACTTTCACATGTCAACATTATCAGTACTTTCTTTCAAAACATCATCATTCTTTAAGTGCTTTTGATGAACATCCCCTTTAGGAGGGGACCAAGTCTCTATGAGGTAGTGCAACTTCTCAAGCTGCAAGTCCGTATGCAGCAAGGACTCCAGTGCAGGTTCCAAGAACCGTATCTTCGCAAAGAGTCCGTCTTTTATGTAAAACCAGTAGAGAGCACCTTTAAGAAGGTGCGAACTATATACAAGGAGTTTGTATCATGCATTGTTCATGATCCAGCAGTTCTTTGTAACATTGTGGAACAAAAGCAAAAATAAAAATAAAAGCAAAAATAAAAAGCAATAGGGATCCCGGGTAAACGAAGGGATCCCTTTAAGAATAACCCTAGTCAGGTATTAGCAGCAAAACAGCAGGGAACAAACAGTTAACTATTTACAATCTTCGGTTCTCCGAGGTTTAGTTGGACGGCTTCCAGGGCTGCACCTGGCACTTAACCCTTCTTGGCCTGGGAAAAGTGAGGTCCAGGGTTACACCCAGTGCTGGACACACGCCGTTAATCCATCTTTCATGTACGGTTAAATCATGCGCAGCGATGGAGGTCCGCGCAGCTTGAGTAGGGGCATTTGCTGCAGCAGAGGTAGCGGCTGCTGCAAGATCAGTCACCGGAACGGAGTCAGTAGCTGTGGCACTAGCAGTCGCTGGGGTGGTGTCGGTCATCAGGGCAGGGTCGTTCTTCATACCTGCTTCAGATGTGGTCCCTCCGGTGCCGGTCTGCTCCGTCTCCGCTGGGATCTGGAACGCTGGTTGCAGGGCCTTGCGCTGCGGCGCTGTCATCTCCGTTTGCAGCATCTCGCTTTCCGGCAGGGCCTTGCTTTCTGGCTTCGGAGCGCGGGAACTTCTTTCTGGCTCCGGACCAGACGAGGCTGCCAACAGACGTCTGATGAGGCTCCCGACGAAGGTCTTCTTCCACCCGGCCTCAGTGCTCAGCTGCGTCCGCAGGAGTTGGTGGATAAGCTCGTCCGCTCTGGTCTGCAGGAGGTCAGCGTCAACTGTGGAGGTCTGGCTACGGTGCCTCTCCGGGTAGCTGGGGGAGTCCTCGGCTCCGACCCCACGCTCCGGCTCCGGGCGGCTGGCCATGGCGTCCTCCATGTGGTTTACTTCTTCTTCCGCGTCCTTTTCCCGCTCTCTCCTTCGTGGGCGGTTTCGCTTTCGTTGTCTCCGCCCCCCATTGAGGATCAGGAGGCGGATCTCGGCTGCTGACGGACACGTCCTCAAGGGGCAGAAATATTTAGACTGGGCGGCCATTGTCTTTCGCGCCCTCCAGCTTGTCTACACCCACTCCACGCCCTTCTTCTTCTCCTGCGCTCTCCTTAGCGCTGTAATGGCGGCGGTTTTGGCGGGAACTTCTGGCGGCAAGTGGCAATACACAGTCTTTGCAATAAGTCACAGTCCAAGTATAATAAATCACAGTCCCAAGGCACACATGACCTGATTCTTCAGGCTTAAGTAGATCCTGTTCGTGACGCCAAGTTGTAGCGCCCCCACTGCCGCAGGGCCGAGGGGTACCTGGTACCGGGCCTCTGAGTCTCTGCTCTGGGGTTGTCACGGTGGCTAGACCCGGTCCGTGACCCTGCTGAGGGGCGTACAATAATAGGTGTAGAGGTATGGGAGGATAACGTTATGGTGCGGTGTAGTGCCGGTCGCAGTAAATAACGAGGACACCAGGTTGCAGTCTCTTTACCTCTTTACTGAAGGCTTCTGGGTCCTCAGTCCGGAATACGGTTAACAGGGCTGCGCAAGTCCGGCCGGTCCGATGGCACCTCCAGAGTTCCCTTTGCAGGTGGAAATCTGTGCCTACCTGCTAGCGCTTGTGTGTTGTGGTCCTTCCCTGCTGTGCTTACGGGATAGTACCCCACAACTGTTGTGTCTGTTTCTCGTGTTCCCTCACAACTCGATTCTGATGTTCTTCTACGTCCCCCTGATCTTACGGTTAGGACGCACCCGTATGACGGGGAGGCTCGGAGGTTCTTCCTGGGCTCTATCATCACCCCTCTCCTGTTGTTACCCCCCTGTGTCTTCCTGGGTCTGTGTGAGACAGCCCGCCTGTGACTGACTGTCCTGCCGTAGGTTCGAAGTTTGGCTTGGAGCTCTATACTTCCTCGGCGTTCCGGCCACCGGTTATGCGCCTCAATAGGATGTTGCCTCGATCTTACAGCACAACTCCTACTGGTATTCTCCTAGTTGCGCTGATCTCGTTTCTCACTCAGCACAATAAATCTCGCTTCTTGTCCTTTCTTGGGGTACCGCCGCTATATCGTGCAGGCGCAGTCCCGTAACGTTCTCTCTGGTTGCTAGGCCTCTGTCAGGATCCCACCCCTGACAGGGACCCCTCCGAATCTTCCCCTACAACACCTTCTGCCACAAGGTGTTGCCTGGTTCCAACCCAGTCAGCTTTCTGTCTAACTTCCTGCCTAACCCCCAGTTTTACCAGACTGTGAGGAGTGGCCTAATAAATAGAACCCTTAGCTCCCCCTGGAGGCCAGACTGTGAAATGTATTGGTGTCTGTGATACCTGGTCAGATGAACTCCTTCAGTGCCATCAGACGTACCATAGCCCCCCTTAGCGGCGGAGCCACAGTACTGCAACGACCAGGACTCTGGGGCGCTGCAGATCCATCCCTCTCTGCACTGCTGTGCTCGCTGGGCGTGCCACCATGCCAGGTTTGATCAGTGGCCTCATCATCGACCACAACGTCTTCCAATTCCTGAATCTGATCCTCCTTCTGAGTTGCAATTTGAGGCTGACCTAATTCCAACTATGTGTCCTGTCTTATCTCCCACCTCTTCAGACATGAATTGACCTTCCCCAACGTGGCTTTCTCCTGGCCGTGGGTGCTCAAATGTTTGGGCATCACTGCACTCCATCTCCTCATGACCCTCTTTAGTGGTGCACATTGAGAGGCCTGACATATTACAAGGGAACATAAACAGTTCCTCAGAGTGGCCAGCGTTGGGGTCATATGTCTTCTGGGACTCTTGAGGGTGGGAGGAAGGAGGATCAGGTTGAGGATTCAGAGGTCCAGCCTCTTGGCTACTGAGACTGGACCATGTGGAAGACTTTGTCGTGCTGCTGGTCAACACAATGGAGACTTTGTCTGCTATTCAACCCACAACACCATCGCACTTGTCTGAGTTCGTTAGCAGAGTAGCGCGCTGACCAAATTTTGACAGGAACCTAGAATGAGATACAGTCACCTTCAAGATGGCACCAGCAGTCTTTAAATATCTCATATGATGCTGGAAGGCCAGCCAATCACAGTAATGCCACACCAAAGATGGCGCCAGCATTACTGTGATTGGCAAGCCAGCCCATCATGTTTATTGGCTGCAAATAAAATGCCAAAAAAGCTGGGCGGGTCACTCGGATTAACCAAGGTGACCACCTAATTACTCACCGAGTAACAAATGGATCCCAATGATTTTGAGACAAAAATTTAGAAAATGTAGCAATTTTCAAACTTTCAATTTTTATATCCTTAAACCAGTTAGTCAAAATAATTTATAAATAACATTTCCCACATGTCTACTTTTCATCTGCATCATTTTTATCATAATTTATTTTCTTAAGAAAAGATAAAAGTTGATCAGTAATTTCTCATTTTTCCAACACAATTTATAAAGTCATTTTTTAGGGATCACATCACATTTGAAGTAATTTTGGGGGCCTATTTGACAGAAATTATCCAAAAGAGATATCATTCTAAAAACTGCACCCCTCAAACTGCTCAAAACCACATCTAAGAAGTTTATTAACTGTTCAGTAGTGTTGAGCGATACCGTCCGATACTTGAAAGTATCGGTATCGGAAAGTATCGGCCGATACCGGCAAAGTATCGGATCCAATCCGATACCGATACCCGATACCAATACAAGTCAATGGGACTCAGGTATCGGACGGTATTCCTGATGGTTCCCAGGGTCTGAAGGAGAGGAAACTCTCCTTCAGGCCCTGGGAACCATATTAATGTGTAAAAGAAAGAATTAAAATAAAAAATATCGCTATACTCACCTGTCCGACGCAGCCGGGACCTCAGCGAGGGAACCGGCAGCGTTGTTTGTTTAAAATTCGCGCTTTTACTTGGTTACGTGAGGTCCCGGCTTGTGATTGGTCAGGGCGGCCATGTTGCCGGGACGCGGACCAATCACAGCAAGCCGTGACGAAATTACGTCACGGCTTGCTGTGATTGGTCCGCGTCCCGGCAACATGGCCGCCATTAACCAATCACAAGCCGTGACGTCACGGGAGGCTGGACATGCGCGTATTTTGAAAAGCGCGCGTGTCCAGCCTCCAGTGACGTCCCGGCTTATGATTGGTCACGGGCGCCATGTTGCCGGGACGCGGACCAATCACAGCAAGCCGTGACGAAATTACGTCACGGCTTGCTGTGATTGGTCCGCGTCCCGGCAACATGGCGGCCATTAACCAATCACAAGCCGTGACATCACGGGAGGCTGGACACGCGCGCTTTTCAAAATACGCGCGTGTCCAGCCTCCCGTGACGTCCCGGCTTGTGATTGGTTAATGGCGGCCATGTTGCCGGGACGTCACTGGAGGCTGGACACGCGCGCTTTTCAAAATACGCGCATGTCCAGCCTCCCGTGACATCACGGCTTGTGATTGGTTAATGGCCGCCATGTTGCCGGGACGTCACTGGAGGCTGGACACGCGCGCTTTTCAAAATACGCGCATGTCCAGCCTCCCGTGACGTCACGGCTTGTGATTGGTTAATGGCGGCCATGTTGCCGGGACGCGGACCAATCACAGCAAGCCGTGACGTAATTTCATCACGGCTTGCTGTGATTGGTCCGCGTCCCGGCAACATGGCCGCCCTGACCAATCACAAGCCGGGACTTCACGTAACCAAGTAAAAGCGCGAAATTTAAACAAACAACGCTGCCGGTTCCCTCGCTGAGGTCCCGGCTGCGTCGGACAGGTGAGTATAGCGATATTTTTTATTTTAATTCTCTTTTTAACACATTAATACATTAATGTTGTTGCGATACCCGATACCCGATACCACAAAAGTATCGGATCTCGGTATCGGAAATTCCGATACAGCAAGTATCGGCCGATACCCGATACTTGCAGTATCGGAATGCTCAACACTACTGTTCAGGTGCTTCACAGGAATGAATTTGGTAAATTCAAAAAAAGTTCATTTTTATCATTAGTGTACACTCTGCACCCCATCTTGACTGAAAAAAACAGAAATGTAGAAATTTTTGCAAATTTATTAAAAAAGAAAAACTGAAATATCACATGATCATAAGTATTCAGACCCTTTTCTCAATATTGAGTAGAAGCACCCTTTAGAGGTAGTACAGCCATGAGTCTTCTTGGGAATGATGCAAAAAGTTTTTCACACCTGGATTTGGGGATCATCTGCCATTCTTCCATGCAGATCCTCTCCAGTTCCATCAGGTTGGATGGTGAACGTTGGTGGAGAGCCATTTTCAGGTCTCTCCAGAGATGCTCAATAGGGTTTAGGTCAGGGTTCTGGCTGGGCCAGTCAAGAATGGTCAAAGAGTTGTTCTGAAGCCACTCCTTTGTCATTTTAGCGGTGTGCTTAGAGTCATTGTCTTGTTGGAAGGTGAACCTTTGGCCAAGTCTGAGGTCCAGAGCACTCTGGAAGAGGTTTTCATCCCAGATATTTCTGTACTTGGCCGCATTCATGTTTCCTTCAATGAGAATCAGTGATCCTGTCCCTGCAGCTGAAAAGCACCATCATAGCATGATGCTGCCACCACCATGTTTCATTGTTGGGATGGTATTGGGCAGGTGATGAGCAGTGCCTGGCTTTCTCCACACGTACTGTTTAGAATTATCACCAAAAAGGTCTATCTTCACCTCATCAGAGCAGAGAATCTTATTTATCATAGTCTGGGAGTCCTTCATGTGTTTTTTAGCAAACTCTATGCCGGCTTTCATATGTCTTGCACTGAGAAGAGGCTTCTGCCAGGCCACTCTGCCATAAAGACCTGACTGGTGGAGGGCTGCAGTGATAGCTGACTTTGTGGAAATTTCTCCCATCTCCGTACTGCATCTCTGGAGCTCAGCCACAGTGATCTTGGGGTTCTCCTTTGCCTCTCTCACCAAGGCTCTTCTCCCATGATTGCTCAGTTTGGCTGGATGGTCAGGTCTAGGAAGACTTCTGATGGCCCCAAACTTCTTCCATTTAAGGTTTATGGAGGCCACTGTACTCTTAGAGCTTTGAGTACTGCAGAAATTCTTTTGTAACCTTGGCCAGATCTGTGCCTTGCAACAATTTTGTATCTGAGTTCCTTGGCCAGATCCTTTGACCTCATGATTCTCATTTGATCTGACATGCACTGTGAGCTGTGAGGTCTTATATAGACAGGTGTGTGCCTTTCCAAATCAAATCTGTGACTTAAATATGAGTGTCTGAGCAAAGGGTTGGAATACTTATGACCATGTGATATTTCAGTTTTTCTTTTTTATTAAATTTGCAAAAATTTCGTATTTGCTGTTTTTTCAGTCAAGATGGGGTGCAGAGTATACATTAATTTGAAAAAAATGAACTTTTTTGAATTTACCAAATGGCTGCAATGAAACAAAGAGTGAAAAATTTAAAGGGGTATGAATACTTTCCTTACCCACTGTGGAAAGAAAAATGAACATTTCAAATTTTTTCATAAAATTTTTACTTTAGCAATTTCTCCTGATTACATCGATACCCCATATTTGGGGTAAAACTACCGTTTGGGTGCATAGCAGGGCTCGGAATGAGCACCGTTTGATTTTCTAAATGCAAAATTGACTAGAATCGAGAGCAGATGCCATGTCGAATTTGAAGAGCCCCTGATGTGCCTAAACAGTGGAAACCCTCCACGACTGACCACATTTTGGAGACTAGACCCCTCAAGGAATCTATCTAGATGTCTGGTGACTGCCGTTAAAATAAAAAATCAAATTTGTTCTTTCAGCCCCAATTTTTTCTTTTCACAAGGAAAGCAGGAGAAAATGTACCCCAAAATTTGTTGGACAATGTCTCCTGAGTACACTAATACCTCATTTGTGGTTGAAAACTACTTTTGAGGTGCAGTGCAAAGCGTGTTGAGATTCTGCTAGAATGAATTGAAGGTACCATGTCATCGGTAAATACTTTTCAGATACAATGCAAAGCTCAGAAGGGAAGGAGCGCCATATTATAGTGTAGATTTTACTGTTATGGCTTGTGGGTGCCATGACCCCTGAGGTGCCAGAACAGCAGAACCCCCATAAGTGATCCTATTTTACAAACTACACCTCTCAATAAATTTATCTAGGGGTGCAGTGATCATATTGACACCATGGGTGTGTCACAGAATTTTATACCATTGGGCATTAAAGAAAGAATGCTTACATTTTTATCATCAAAATTTTGCTTTAGCCTCAGATTTTACATTTTCATATGGGGAAATGGATAAAAATTACACCAAAATTTGGCAGACAATTTCTGCAGAACAAAGAAATATCCCATATGTGGTTTTTCAGTACTGCTTATCCACACAGCAAAACTAAGGAGGCATGGAGCAATATTTGCCTCCAGGAGCACAAATTTTTCTAGAATAGTTTTTGGACTCTTCTAAGTGATAGAAGAGTAAAATCCCCCTTCAAGTGCCCCCATTTTGGAAATTATACCCCTTTGGGCATTTAGCACTTGGATTTGAATGTGCAGAATTTGCTGAATTTCTTTTTTGGGGGGTGAGAAGCCATAGCACTTTTCCAGAGCCTTTTTGCTAACATATTTCTGTTAACAGATGAAAGACCTAAATGGGGACTTGCTTTTCCATGAGTGGTGTTAAAGCTCTTGTTGGGAGCATTTTACATAACATTTGGGATCACATTTATCCTGCGCTCTATGCTGAGCACTTATATCAGGGTTTCCATCTAAATCCTGATTCAGATGAAATCCCTGAGGGATCCATCCACTATAATGAGGCAGCAGAGTTATTCTGGACTCTTTCTGGCTTCTGTTCAGCGGTGTCCTTCCTTTCAGAAGTGCCCAAAACTTCATGGCGGACCATGCTTTATGCATGTCTAAAAAGATAGACACCGCCGGATCATAGGCCAGACGGCATCCACAGTGCCTCTATCTGCCTCATTATAGGGAATGTTCCGCCAAGGGTTAAGGTTGAATCACGTATGTTACTGATTTATATGGTTTAAGAGCTCAGCGCATAGCGCAGGATAAATGTGAGCTGGGCCTTACTGCGATGTTTGTGAGTCAGAAAAATAAAAATCAACAGCAGGTCAATAAGTGGTTTTATTTATTTTATATGCGGATGAAGTGATTAGTTGACTTTATTCTTCAGTCCAGATTTATATAGTTTTTTTTTATGTGTGGCTGCTGTCACACATTAAAAGATGCTTTTTGTTTGCAAAAACTAGCTTTTGCATCGCCAAGTGAGAAATATAATTTTTCCATTTTGTCAGCTAACAGTCATGTGAGGGTTTGTTTTTTTGTGGGACAAGTTGACATTTTTATTGATATCATTTTCTGTCACATCACATTTTTTGATCACTTTCTATTCCGATTTTTGAGAGGCAGAATGAACAAAAATCAGCAATTCAAAAATTGTTTTTTTTTTTGTTTTTTTGTGCCGATCCGAGTGTGATTAAATTGATAAGGCAGCTTTATTCTTTTGGACAGTATGATTACAGTGCTACCATATTAACATAATGTTATTATGTTTTGGTGCTTTTACACAATAAAAACTATTTTCTGGAAAAAAATATTATTTTTGCATTGCTCTATTCTGAGAGCTATAGCTTTTTTATTTTTCTGCTGATGGAGCTGTATGGCAACTTGTTTTTTATGGGGCAAGATGATACTATTTTTATTACCATTCACCATTTTTATTGCATTGTATTCCACTTTTTGCTCAGCAGCATGATGAAAAAGAACTGTTTTTTGCCTCTTTTTTTTATGGTGACGATGTCGGGTAACCATAGTAACAATCGGGCCCTTGCGATGAAGTTGCGGGGCCACTGATCAGAGGGCAGAGGGATCCTCCTCCCTCTGCCTGCCTTCTAAATACTACGTTCAATATCGATTGCAGAAATTAAGTGATTAAACTGCCGAGAGTGGTGCAGCAGAGTGTCATCTGTCATGTAAGTTGGACACCCGATGGCGATCGCCAGCACACAGCTCGTGTGCGCTGGGCGATCACCATTATGTATAAATACTTCATTGATTGGGAAGTCCTTCCCTTCCATGACATTTACACTCACTGGCCACTTTATTAGGTACACCTGTCCAACTTCTTGTTAACACTTAATTTCTAATCAGCCAATCACATGGCGGCAACTCAGTGCATTTAGGCATGTAGACATGGTCAAGACAATCTCCTGCAGTTCAAACCGAGCATCAGTATGGGGAAGAAAGGTGATTTGAGTGCCTTTGAACGTGGCATGGTTGTTGGTGCCAGAAGGGCTGGTCTGAGTATTTCAGAAACTGCTGATCTACTGGGATTTTCACGCACAACCATCTCTAGGGTTTACAGAGAATGGTCCGAAAAAGAAAAAAAATCCAGTGAGCGGCAGTTCTGTGGGCGGAAATGCCTTGTTGATGCCAGAGGTCAGAGGAGAATGGGCAGACTGGTTCGAGCTGATAGAAAGGCAACAGTGACTCAAATCGCCACCCATTACAACCAAGGTAGGCCTAAGAGCATCTCTGAATGCACAGTGCGTCGAACTTTGAGGCAGATGGGCTACAGCAGCAGAAGACCACACCGGGTACCACTCCTTTCAGCTAAGAACAGGAAACTGAGGCTACAATTTGTACAAGCTCATCGAAATTGGACAGTAGAAGATTGGAAAAACGTTGCTTGGTCTGATGAGTCTCGATTTCTGCTGCGACATTCGGATGGTAGGGTCAGAATTTGGCGTAAACAACATGAAAGCATGGATCCATCCTGCCTTGTATGGAGCATCTTTGGGATGTGCAGCCGACAAATCTGCGGCAACTGTGTGATGCCATCATGTCAATATGGACCAAAATCTCTGAGGAATGCTTCCAGCACCTTGTTGAATCTATGCCTCGAAGAATTGAGGCAGTTCTGAAGGCAAAAGGGGGTCCAACCCGTTACTAGCATGGTGTACCTAATAAAGTGGCCGGTGAGTGTATATACTTCAAATGTCGAGAAGGGGCTAAGTCACTTTACTTTTTCGTCTTGTGCAATTTATTGCAGGGGGGTTTTTGCACCAAATTCTTAAAAATGACATGCTCTATTCTTAATTTTTGCTCAGAGTTATTTTTAACTTTTGTGTTTGTTTTTAACCTTTTTTTTCAACTCTGTAGTGCAAAAATGTAAACATTTCCTAAAATAATACAGAAATTGCACAAAATTCACTGCCATTCATAAAATAATTTGGGGGTTAAGTGTTGAAATACAATTCATTTGTGAAAAATGTTGCAATTTTTAAAACTGCCAGTTGGTGAATCAGGCCAAATCATCTAGAAACTGCAATACCAACTCGCAATGGCAAACTTAAGAAAAAAACATGAGCCTACATAAAAAAAGTGTCTAAGTAGGGCACAAATCAAAAGAAGAATTAGATGCAAATGGTAAACAGGTGAAAAACACCAAAAACTAAACAGAAAAAGGTTCAAATGCAATTAAGAATCAGGCCATTATGTTAATTCCTGCTCCTTGCCTAAACAATCCATTACTTGGAATATATTCTCAAATTGTGTGTTTTTTTTGCACTTGAATTACGAGATTTCTCCTTTCCATCTCCTCCTTTTCTACAGTATGTAATATAATCCTTCTATTTATTGCTATTTATCCCATATATTTTCCCCATAATTCTGTGCAGTTTATGGACTCTTTGCCTTTTCTCCAGGTCACATTCTTTCACTGCTGAGCTTGCAGAAATGTCCTCCCATCCTAATTTTTCTACTTTATCTTTATTTAACTGAACGTTTTAGCTGTAATCTTTCATACTAAATATTGTTCTCCTCATCCTCATTGCATATATCTTAGAAATTGCTACTGCTAGAGCACCATTACCTTGTCTGTATAGGCAGGGACAGGGCCTTTTCCATCTTAATGTAGATTAGATACAATCTGGTTGTGTTACCATAGGACACAGATGGTATATAAAAGATTAAAGTGGTTATCACATGTTGTGAGACCTTGATGTCATATTGCTTTTTGAATATGGCATTCATATACAATTAGTGAGGTTTTAAGAGTTGTTATTCTTTTCTGTTCTGCATAGTGTGTTTTTTTGGAGGTCACGTAGCCCATCATAGTCAATGGCCAACTAACACCAGAATGGCAAAAAAAAGCAAGCAGAGCCAAAGGATCGTAAGTAGGGATGAGCAAATAGCTTCCCAATGCAGCTATTCGGTAAGCGCTATAGCTATTCGGATAAGGAGTTATCCAAAGCTAGTTGCTAATCCCTAATCCTAAGCATATGCCTAGTAATAGGACATGCAGAGGTAGCAATCCAACCTGAGGGTTAGTACCTGAGGGGGTCCAAAAGAGAAACTAATATAAATGGTACATGGTGGGTCGGGCCAGATTACTTCTTTCACAATGGAGCCCAACTTCAAGTTACTCTGTTGGACATGGTCCTATTCCAATGCTGCTGCAACCTTGTTCTAATAAGGGAGTAGTGACAAAACACCTTTAATTTAGATATAACGTCTTTGGCGCAGGGGAAGTAACTCTTTTATCTGCAGACTTGTTTGAAAGCCTAGTGTGTATGAAGTCTCCTGACCTGCCCCTGACAGATGATGTTCAGGGAGAGAAGGTCTAGCACGTCTGACTTCTGGCTGCCAATCCTTTTGTTTCCAGCGAGATAAGCAATGGCTCTCTCATGGAGAACACAGGAGAGCTGAGCTCTCCTATGTATAGAGGAAATGATATAGATAGCTGCCACCAAACGATCGGCCAAACCATTATTTGTCCGACAGCTATATATTGCGTATGGGGCCCATTAAGGCCCCCATACACATTGGACTAACGTTGGACAAACCTGACTATATCGATGGAATTCTCCAACAGTTTAATGTGTATGGGCAAAGCGAGCACTTCTGTGAATGGGAGAGTCGGCCTACAGCTATCTGAAGTGTATGGGGGGTTTACCTGTAGGTTCTCATCTTAAAAGCTTATTTTTGTCACTGGGAGATGGGCTCACAAAATTTGATCAAAATGTGTATAACACTGTACTCTATAGAGCAGTAATGCAATTAAAAAATCATGTATTCAATATATTAATTTACAAAATTTAGAGTGCAGGTGAATAATTTTATTTGTAAATGAGTGAATATTAGACATGATATGATTTTGTTAATCCTATATAACATTATTGATTATAAACTTAAAGGTATTCCTATGTCAAAGGTCTTATCCCAATATGTAGTATGTGTAATAATAATAATATTAGCAAATATCTCCAATTAGAACTGTAGCATAGTTCTCCTGATAACCTATGTCACTTGCCCCATGTTCAGGGCATTTTAATTCACCAATTATACACTATTAAAAGATATCTTTATTGGTATGCATTTAAACTTGTAAATACTATAATATAAATACACCCTAAATCATGGAAACACAAAAAGTGATAATAAAAAAAGAATATCAAGTATTTAAGAGTAGAGGGGGCATCCTATTGTCCATTGCCCATTTCTACCTGTCCATGGAGGTTGGCATCCTCTTGAAATGCAATTGGCTACCCTACTCCTCATCGACTTGCCCTGGTAGTCCCTATCAGGCCTTATACAGATGGCAAAAAATATAAAAAAACTACAGCTTGAAGGTCTATGCTTGCCTAGAGCCACCTATATAATGACACTGTCCTAGGTACAACAGTTGTGCCCCATTTTAACCTGTCGATAAGAAACTATCTCTTCTCCAAGAACAACACACATACTGTAGGTATGCAGGATGGAACTGTATCAGCCGTATCCATGGCTACGTCCACTAGCAACTAACTAACTGTCACTATATGAGTGGTCGTAACCATGAATACCTAAGCTACTGCAATGCCCTGCACATGGTGTAAGCAACATAGCGAATCAGAAGAACTATACTAAATTTCTAATTGGAGGTATTTTATTACACCTATTACGTATTGGGATAGGATCCCGCAGATGGGAATACCCCTTAAACTTCTGACCTGTTTCGAAATGTGCAAAAAATATCAATTCACAAAATCTGTTTGAAATTAGTCCGATCTTTAATGCTCTATATACATTACTTGGCTAAATTAGCATGCCTTTCCCCTATGGTTTTTTTTGTCTACTTTTCATTTGCACTTTTCTTTTTTTTATTTGTGCTTTTTTATGTTCACAATGTGGGCAGGATTTTTATTTTCCAGATCATTTTGGCTGATTCACCAATTGCTCATTTTCAAAAAGTCACAAAACGTGTTGCTAAGGTACTCTAGTGCTCTGTTGTAGTAATTGTTGTAATATACTAGATATTTGGTGCAATTTTTGCACCATTTTGCAAAACGTGATTTTTTTTTTCGCTAAAGAGGACAAAAATAAACACCATTTTTTGCTTTGCACAAAATTCATGAACCATGGGGGCCATTTTTAAGAATTTGGCACTAAAAACGGCAACGGCTACCATCAGACAAAAAAGAAAAGTGGCTATAAAGACAAAGATAATAATTTTTTTAGCCAATTATTAGTCTTTCCCAGTGATAAGCCAATGCTTTCATGCGTCCTTCTCTACATCAGTAGACAGAAGGAACAAAAGGTTTACTTAAGAGCCATCTTAGTATTTTCTTTCCATAACTGATGAATTTTCCTTTCGAGCCTCCAGTGCTTATATTTCTTTTCTGCTTACCTTTGCCTCTGACTCTGTTCTAGGTGGGTGCACGTTTGAAGAACATTACAACAGTTGTGGTTACAGTGTGGCCCTTGGAACTAATGGCTTTACATGGGAGCAGGTCAACACATGGGAGAAGCCCCCACTCGACAGCAGTGTCCCAACAGGTGACGATACTTTCCAAGCAAATCTCACCTTTTATTCCCTCGTTCTGTTTCCTTATTTCTGTAGCCTGCCCTAATTATCTCATTTCCATCTATCACATTCATTCTACACCAAAAACATAACATTTCTTGTTTCTGTACAACTTATTCTTTCATTTTTTTCTTTCAAGGATCATTCATGCTGGTTAACAGTACAGGATTTGCCACCGGACAGAAGGCTCACCTTTTACTGCCTGTACTTAAAGAAAATGACACTCACTGCATTGACTTCCATTACCATATGTCTGGCCGCTCTAGCCCTGGTTCTTTGAATGTCTATGTAAAAGTAAATGGTGGACCACAAGGCAACCCAGTATGGAATGTTTCTGGTATGGTGACAGAAGGCTGGGTACGAGCAGAACTGGCCATTAGCACGTTCTGGCCCAATTCTTACCAGGTAAGACATATACTCAATAACTCATGAGCTTCTACACAGTCTAACGCAGGGGTCCCCAACCTGGTGAATTTTTGAGTCGCTCTACACAGAAGAGCAAATCTGGATGCACATATACTGATCTTAGGGGTTTAGAGATGTTTTAGATATGGTACACTGGAGGATGATACTACCTATTAGAGGAGGTTCTTGAAACTGGATACAACAGTGTGTTGGGAGTCCTTGATGGGAGAATACTGAATTGGGGCATTGTGGGAACCTCTGGATCCTAGTGTACTGCTTTGGAGTGATTTCTTTGGAAAACCTTCAGTTATCATTATACCCATAAGGGGGCTTTGGTTGACATGACTTTTAGGGGGACAGAAGCAGGATGTTGCTCATGACCCCTTCTCAGAGCTGAAGGTGGCTCATGACCCTCTCTCAGTGCTGAATGTGGCTCTCAAGGTCAAAAAGGTTGGGGACCGCTGGTCTAACGCAACGTGGCAGGGTTAATTAAAACATTTTCACTCATGTCTAGTCAGGACTCGGAGTCAATTCATGTGTGGTGTGATTTTTCTCACATGCCAAATCGGTCTATGAAAAAAATCATTCATCGGCACTGTCTCATTGAATAACATTGGTCCGAGTGCGATCTGATTTTTTGACGGACAGCATTTGGACCAAAAATAAAGTCACATGCACCAGACGTGAACTTACCCTTATGTTATGCAGGCAACACACATACTATATTTATTTATTTTATACAGGGTGGTCCAAAAGTAGGTTGACAGTATGTGTAATAGGGTTATGAAGGGGGAGGTTTATCAAACACGGTGTAAAGTGAAACTGACTCAGTAGCCCTTAGGAACCAATCAGATTCCACTTTTCATTCTTTACAGACTCTTTGGAAAATGAAAGGTGGAATCTGATTGGTTGCCAAGGGCAACTGAATCAGTTTCACTTTACACCATGTTTGATAAATCTCCCCCTTCATAACCCTATTACACAAACTGTCCACCTACTTTTGGACCACCCTGTATATCTGCCTTTATAGCACCAACTTATTCCTCACCGCCCTTTCCAGACATTTTTACATGCAAAACACAGGTCAGAGCAAGTGATAACGATACAAAGATGCAACGCTGCTCGGGTGCCGCAATCAAAGCGCTAGTAATTGTGTTCCAACCAAGACATACTGTTACTATTACACAAAAGAGTGGGCTGAGATACTGCATCATCTGCGGGTTGGCGATGTCAGCCTGCACCATATGCTCAGATAAATGTGATCCATCTGTACCCGTCGTTCAAGAAAAATATAAAACATAAGATGGGATAGCAGGTTCCAAAACAATAAGTAATGGCTCAAAACACAGACAAATTCCAAATGAGCATTAACAACGAATGTTAATAGAACCGAAATGATGATTACTAAAGAACTGGCCTACGGGTCCTGAGTGTCTCACCCTTCTGCTTCATCATGGAACAGTAATCCCTTTGGCACCTCCCCAGCTTTATACAGGCACCATGTTGACATTTGCTGATCGTTTGTGTAATTTGCTCTCCGCTCTTTTACACATACTCCGAACATTGGCATTTGCACAGCGCCGTTTCTTATAGGACCTGCTTCTGACAAGCGCGCCGACGTAATTACTGTTACACATGAAGTGCTTCACTTTGTTTCAATTGACCTTTAACATCTAGATATTTCTTTCATATGATACATTCCTAGGAAAATCAACATCTATAAGTAGATAAAGCAAAAGAACCGGAGGAGCAAAAATCATCAGATACCGTACTTGTTTTATGAAACATTTTCTCCAGTAAATCATAGAATTGTTAACATTCCCTTACGTTGTGTCTTGCTGGGCAATTGTGACCTTATCTATCATTGCACTCGTATGTGATGGATGATTAATGTCATATTTTAAAATGAGATTAATTTCTTATCCCTTAATGAACCTCGGGTCACTGGGGCCTTTGCTTGTAAAAAAAAGTGGCATTTCTTTCTAATGAGTGGGTAATTCACTTCACAATAGCCAATGAATTGTCTCTGCCGTTATTAAAAACAGACTAAAAATTTGCCTCAATCTAATCAGTTTTGGAAATTTAATTACGCTTTCATAGAAATGTCTCATCAAAAAAATTTTTTTGTGTTATTTTTATGTTGTTTATTTTTTAAGTGAAGAATTTATATGCAAATAAATCCTGGCATTTTCCAGCTTTCACATTAGAGGCAGGAGCACACACGATAGGATGCCACTTCCTGCAGCTCGCTTATCAGCTTTACTGTGTAGACTAGGACAAGGCTAGCAGAGTCGTCTTATTATATTCATTATACAAAATACAAAGGACACACTACACTTTTCTCTAAAGTGTAACTGTCAATTCAACTTGTCCTTCTCTGCCTCTTTTTATCTCTTCCCTCTCCCCCTCAACCTAACCACTCCATAGATAGTCATGAGCAGCAACTATCCTCCTTGCAATTTTCAGACTGGCCGCTGGGGCATTTTTAGACCTATACTTCCTTTTTTTCAGAAAATGATACAAATAATAATAATACATATAATAAAAAATAATAAATAGCTACAATGGTCAGATCTTGACTTTATTTTTTGTATTGAAGTGTCTAATGAGTGAGTGCGCAGGTCATCGAGTAGGGAGGAGAAGCAAGGTCGCCTGTGGCATCACCTATTGTGATTAGTGGATCTTTTCCTATCATGTATGTATAGAGGGATTATTGGTTATTGTAATCCTGCCTCTACTGATAAAAAAAAAATCTCCAGTGAACTCTATGAGTCTAGAAAAGCCCTAGTGGCCAGTTTGAAAATTGCAAGATTATTAATTTTATTTTTCTTTATGAAGATTGTGCTATGCTAAAAAAATAAAACGACACTGACAATTTTTTTTAATATTGCATGTCACATAAAAAACATTTCAATTGTAGGTCCGTTCCTGATGATAGCTTCCCGTTTTGCTTTTTTCGCTCCAATCTAAAAGCGAAGTTTAATATACAAAAAGTGGTCTACTTTGCCGAACAGTCCATCAGGAAACCAGAATGTTTGCTGCCATGACTAATGACTAATCACTTAGGTTTCCAGATCCAGCTTTACCAAAATGACCTATGTAATATCCCATAGACCCCCACTTGTTCTAGTTAACAGTGGAATTGGTGGATTGATGGGGTCAAATAGGGGATTATCGGCTTCCTCTTATGGTAATGATGCTTACACTGCATCATAACACTCAGAAATTTGCTAAAGTTCAAACTAACAAGAGGCTACATCCAATTATATAAGCAGCTGCTGCTTCGCGATGATGTTCCATTTCCATTTGTAACCTTACCTACGTTAATTTGGGAAATCAACAAGGGAAATAAACATGTTAACTGGAAAAGGCAAGGAGCCACACTATATAATATCCTGCGTATAGCTCGATGTTAAATTGCAAATATGCAAGGATATTGCCCCAAGAGGATGAATTGTTTAAAATTTTGTCCTAGAAAATCAATTCTTTGTTCTTTTACAGAAATAAATATATAAATCCTTAAGTACATTCCGTTCTCTTATTATTACAAGTTAACCATGAGAGCTACTGGCTTAAGGATACAAGCATGTATATATTTATATTTCTATAATTCTCATTCTGTCCGCTCCATTGCTTGACTCGTGCAGTGGCCTATAGCAATCAATCAGTAATTAGTTTTGATGTAACTAATGCAAATAGACAGCGGAAGTGAACGTTTGATTGGATTCTGTTATGTCAGTGTTACAAGATACTGTATGTCTCATTAACTGGGATTCAATCACCTACATTTAAGATTTCATTAAAGGGAATCTGTCACCAGTTATTTGCTTTCTCACCTAAGAGCAGCATAATGTAAGAGCAGAGACCCTGATTCCAGTGATATATCACTTAATTTTCTGCTTGCTGACATTTTGATAAAATCACCATTTTCTCTTCTGCGAATCTAGCATTTATCTGAATTCTGAGCTCTGTATAACTACGCCCACACCACTGATTGGCAGCTTTCTGCCTATGCACAATTTACATGGAAAGCTGTCAATCAGTGGTGGGGTCAGGGTTATGCAAAGCTCATTAATATGTAGGTCTGCATGGCAGGAGGTTTACTGGTCCTCTAGTGATAATCTCTTGCTGATAAAACAGTGATTTTATCAAAACTACACTAAGCAGCCCATTAAGTGATACATCGCTGGAATCAGGGTCTCTACCTCTACATGATGCTGCTCTCAAATTGGGTGGCAAATAGATCCTCTTTAATGCAACCAATATCAGGATACCAAGTACCCAGAAAAACACCACTCAAAAAAGATATAAAAATATACAAATTTATTAAAGAATAAGTATTAAAAAGCATGAACCGAACATAACTGGGGCATATTGGAGGATTCAAAGAGAGATTTAATCAAGTAAGAGGAGAGGTGGCAGGGTGAGGTCAAGATAGGGGTAAAAGTAGTGTTATTGTTTTATAAGAAAACGGGGAATACCGATTAAGTTCAAATATTCCGATGATGCATGAGAAACATAAGTGAATCAATCCATGTGGACAGTAGCACAAAATAATATGAAAGACTAGGCAAAAAATAGAAGATTAATCAATCCGCACGGAAGGAAATGCAGTATAATATTAAGTGCTAATATGAGAGACTAATCAGTCCATGTAAGGCATTGATATAATATAAAGCTTACCCAAATTGAAGTTAGTGGACCCCACACTCAGCCACCGGTGCCCCAACGCACATTTCGCTGTTGTGCTTTCTCAAGAGGAGGAATATGGTTGTTTATTGCTTTAATTCTTTTATAGGAGACATTGGCTTCAGTGGATTGGGCGTTGCGGTGAACATATGTGCTTTTGGTTAATTTAGGTTCATTAAAGGAGTCTGTGTCATTATTTCAAATAAAGGACTTTATTCTGGGTGCTACTTTTTTTAACAATTTGACTATGGAGTTAGTAATGGGGGCGTCGTATAGACACCTTTTCATTACTAACCCCTGGTCTTGATGTCACCTGATAATACAAATGTGACATCAACTCCAATAATATCACTCCACTTGCTACATGGCAAGTGGGAAGATTAAGGCTAAGTGCCAGAATTGGGAGACCAAAAGCAGTAAAAAAGGATCTTTGGGGTATGTCAAAAGCAAGAAAAGTCAAACATGCTATAGGATTTTTACGAGAAGAAAAGGTTGGTGGTCAAAAATGATGCTGAGAAGGCCGAACTTTTAAAATTACTATTTGGCATCTGTGTTCTCTAAGAAAGCAATTGTAACATCAACTGATCTTCGCGGTGTCATCGAAGGAATAAAATAATCCACACTATCTATAAACAGAGAGATGGTGAGGGAACACTTAGCTACTTTAAATGTATTTAAATTTCCTGGCACAGATTAATTATATACTAGGGTACTGTGCAAATTGTCTCTTCAGAGAGGAAGAGGACTAGGACTCTAGTGCCATCTATTGGAAGTAGCAATAACCTAAAAGTTAATGTCGACCCTTTAACGAGCCTTGTCACATTTCTTAGGATAAAAGCCAAAACCAGGTTTTGGTTTTTACCCTAAGTCATGTGACAAGGTTCATTAAAGGGTCGACATTGACTGTTAGGATTGCTACTTCCAATAGGTGGCACTAGAGTCCTAGTCCTCTTCCTCTCTGAAGAGACAATATGCATATTTCCCAGAGGATCATTGTGGCTTTAAGTCTCCTCTCGGCATGCTTAATATGTCAGTCTCCGCAAGGAGAAATGATACTTCTTGGATCATCTTAGGGTACTGAAAGAGTTAGCAGAGGAAATTGCAGAATCACTGGCCAGAAGCTTTAAAAAATCCTGGAGAACTGGAGAAGTCCCAGAAGATGGGAGAGTGACAAATGTTGCCCCTATCTACAAAAAAGGAAAGGATATGGAGCCAGGAAATTGCAGGACAGTGAGTCTTACATCTACAGTGGGGGAAATAAGTATTTGATCCCTTGCTTATTTTGTAAGTTTGCCCACTCACAAAGACATGAACAGTCTATAATTTTAAGGGTAGGTTAATTTTAACATATAACATACAATTTAACAAAAATAAAATCTAGAAAATCTCATTGTATAAATTACATAAATTTACAGTTGTGCTCAAAAGTTTACATACCCAGGCAGAATTTTTGCTTTCCTGGCCTTTTTTCAGAGAATATGAATGACACTAAAACTCTTTGTCCACTCATGGTTAGTGGTTGGCTGAAGCCATTTATTGTCAAACCACTGTGTTTTCTCTGTGCTGTTTTGCGTATTGTAACATAGTAACATAGTTTTTAAGGTTGAAGGAAGACTTTAAGTCCATCTAGTTCAACCCATATCATAACCTAACATGCCCTAACATGTTGATCCAGAGGAAGGCAAAAAAAAAACCATGTGGCAAACAATAAGCTCCACATTGGGGAAAAACATTCCTTCCTGTCTCCACATACGGCAATCAGATTAGTTCCCTGGATCAACTCCCTATCAAAGAATCTAGTATACAGTACAGACCAAAAGTTTGAACACACCTTCTCATTTAAAGATTTTTCGGTATTTTCATGACTATGAAAATTGTACATTCACACTGAAGGCATCAAAACTATGAATTAACACATGTGGAATTATATACGTAACAAAAAAGTGTGAAACAACTGAAAATATGTCTTATATTCTAGGTTCTTCAAAGTAGCCATCTTTTGCTTTGATGACTGCTTTGCACACTCTTGGCATTCTCTTGATGAGCTTCAAGAGGTAGTCACCGGGAATGGTCTTCCAACAATCTTGAAGGAGTTCCCAGAGATGCTAAGCACTTGTTGGCCCTTCTGCCTTTTGCCTCTGCAGTCCAGCTCACCCTAAGCCATCTCGATTGGGTTCAGGTCTAGTAACTGTGGAGGCCAGGTCATCTGGCGTAGCACCCCATCACTCTCCTTCTTGGTCAAATAGCCCTTACACAGCCTGGAGGTGTGTTTGGGGTCATTGTCCTGTTGAAAAATAAATGATGGTCCAACTAAACGCAAACCAGATGGAATAGCATGCCGCTGCAAGATGCTATGGGAGCCATGCTGGTTCAGTATGCCTTCAATTTTGAATAAATCCCCAACAGTGTCACCAGCAAAGCACCCCCACATCATCACACCCCCTCCTCCATGCTTCACGGTCAGAACCAGGCATGTAGAGTCCATCCGTTCACCTTTTTGGCGTCGCACAAAGACACGGTGGTTGGAACCAAAGATCTCAAATTTGGACTCATCAGACCAAAGCACAGATTTCCACTGGTCTAATGTCTATTCCTTGTGTTCTTTAGCCCAAACAAGTCTCTTCTGCTTATTGCCTATCCTTAGCAGTGGTTTCCTAGCAACTATTTTACCATGAAGGCCTGCTGCACAAAGTCTCCTCTTAGCAGTTGTTGTAGAGATGTGTCTGCTGCTAGAACTCTGTGTAGCATTGACCTGGTCTCTAATCTGAGCTGCTGTTAACATGCGATTTCTGAGGCTGGAGACTCGGATAAACTTATCCTCAGAAGCAGAGGTGACTCTTTGTCTTCCTTTCCTGGGGCGGTCCCCATGTGAGCCAGTTTCTTTGTAGCGCTTGATGGTTTTTGCCACTGCACTTGGGGACACTTTCAAAGTTTGAGTGATGGCCACTCGTTTTTCTTTACTTAGCTGCTTTTTTCTTGCCATAATACAAATTCTAACAGTCTATTCAGTAGGACTATCAGCTGTGTATCCACCAGACTTCTGCACAACACAACTGATGGTCCCAACCCCATTTATAAGGCAAGAAATCCCACTTATTAAACCTGACAGGGCACACCTGTGAAGTGAAAACCATTCCCGGTGACTACCTCTTGAAGCTCGTCAAGAGAATGCCAAGAGTGTGCAAAGCAGTCATCAAAGCAAAAGGTGGCTACTTTGAAGAACCTAGAATATAAGACATATTTTCAGTTGTTTCACACTTTTTTGTTAATTATATAATTCCACATGTGTTAATTCATAGTTTTGATGCCTTCAGTGTGATGTACAATTTTCATAGTCATGAAAATACAGAAAAATCTTTAAATGAGAAGGTGTGTCCAAACTTTTGGTCTGTACTGTATATAACCTGTAACATTATACTTTTCAAGAAAGGCATCCAGTCCCCTCCTAAATTTTAGTAATGAATCACTCATTACAGCCTCAAACGGTAGAGAATTCCATAGGCTCACTGCTCTTATAGTAAAGAATATGCGTCTGTTATTATGCTTAAACCTTCTTTCCTCCAGACGTAGAGGATGCCCCCTTGTCCCTGTCTCAGGTCTATGAGTAAAAAGATCATTAGAAAGGTCTTTGTACTGTCCCCTCATATATTTATACATTAAAATAAGATCACCCCTTAGCCTTTGTTTTTCCCAACTAAATAACCCCAAGTGTAATAACCTATCTTGGTATTGCAGACCCCCCAGTCCTCTAATAACCTTGGTCGCTCTTCTCTGCACCCGCTCTAGTTCAGCTATGTCTTTCTTATACACCGGAGACCATTCTTGTTGGGTCCTAAACCAGTTGTGAAAGGTAACTGTCTCTCATAGATATCAAAAACCTATTACCTTTGCTGGGACTGCAGGTTTCTGTTCCTCAATGTATTTCAGGGCCGTTGAAGTCCCCCATAATAATGACTTCTCCTTGAGTCGCAGCTTCGCCTATTGCTTTACGAGGATATTCTCCATTGCTTCCATTATTTTTGGGGACTTATAACAAACCCCTATCAGTAATTTATTATTTTTTCCCCATCCCCTTATCTCCACCCACAGGGACTCTACATTTTCATTAGATTCACATATACTATCACGCAGGATGGGTTTTAAGGATGATTTTACATATAGACACACATCTCCCCCTCGCTTATCTGTACGGTCATTTCTGAACAGACTATAGCCCAGTATGTTAACAGCCCAGTCATGGCTCTCATCCAGCCATATTTCAGATGTCCCCACCATGTCATAATTATCCTCCAACAAAATTAATTCTAATTCCTCCATTTTGTTGGCGAGGCTTCTGGCATTAGTATACATACACTTTATGTATCTGTCTGTACCTCTATTCTTTCTTACGTTATTAACTGTTCTAACCCCACCTCCCATGCCACCCCAACCCTTAATTTGTACCCAGGTCACTAGCTGCACTATCTTCCGCTCTTATAAAATGAATACCCCCCCAATCCCAAGTTTAAACACTCCTCCAACCTTCTAGCCATTTTCTCCCCCAGCACAGCTGCACCTTCCCCATTGAGGTGCAGCCCGTCCCTAGCGTAGAACCTGTAACCAACTGAGAAGTCGGCCCAGTTCTGCAGGAACCCAAACCCCTCCTCCCTACACCAATTCCTGAGCCACTTATTAACCTCCCTAATCTCCCGCTGCCTCTCTGGTGTGGCACGTGGTACAGCCAGTATTTCGGAAAATACCACGTTGGAGGTCCTTGCTTTAAGCTTGCAGCATAATTCCCTGAAATCATCTTTAAGGACCTTCCACCTACCTCTAACTTTGTCATTTGTGCCAATGTGCACCATGACCGCTGGGTCCTCGCCAGCCCCTCCCAGTAATCTGTCAACCCGATCAGTGATGTGTCGGACTCGAGCGCCAGGTAGGCAGCACACCATTCGATGATCCCTGTCTTTGTGACAGATTGCCCTATCTGTTCTCCTAATAATTGAGTCCCCCACTACCAGCACCTGTCTGGCCTGCCCTGCTCTCCTATATCCCTCCTTACTGGAGCAGACACTCCTCCGGCTTTCAGAGGACATGCCTTGCTACAGCAGTGCTACCCCTGTACTGGCACCCCCCTTATCCGCCAACTTAGAAAACTAATTGGGGTGTGCCAGATCAGGACTAGCCTCCCTGGCACTCTTCCCTCTACCCTGCTTTCTAATGGAGCGCCCCCACACCGCCGCAGGGCCGAGGGGTACCCGGAGCCGGGCCTCTAGGTCTCAGTCCTGGGGTTGTCACGGTGGCTAGACCCGGTCCGTGGCCCTGTCTGTCAGTGGGGGACGTCCGGTGCAATAAGTGGTGTAGTAACGGTGTAGCGGTGCAGTTGTGGGGTGCAGGTCGCGGTAAATAACGAGGACACCAGGTTGCAGTCTCTTTACCTCTTTACTGAAGCTCTCTGGGTCCTCAGTCCGGAATACGGCTCACCAGACTGCGCAAGTCCGGCCGGTCCAATGGCACTTCCAGAGCTCTCCTTGCAGGTGGAAATCGGTGCCTTCCTTCTAGCGCTATGTGTTGCAGTCCTTCCCTGCTGTGCTTACGGAAAGTACCCCACAACTGTTGTGTCTGTTTCTCGTGTTCCCTCACAACAACTTAATTCGCAATGATCTTCCTCGTCCCTCCAGATACTATGGTAGGAACGCACCCGTATGACGGGGAGGCTCGGAGATCTTCCGGGACTCTATCTGCGCCCCTCTCCTGTTGGTACCCCCCTTTGCCTTCCTGGGTGATGCGTGAGACAGTCCGCCTCAAGCTAACTGCCCTGCCGTAGGTCTGAGGTATGGCTTGAAACTCTTTACCTCCTCGGCGTTCCGGCCACCGGTAGTGCGCCTCAGTAAGGTGCTGCCTCTTTCAGCACAACCCTCACTGGTATCTCCTTTCGCTTGATTTCGTTTCTCACTCAGCACAATCTATCTTGCTTCTAGTCCTTTCTTGAGTCCCGCCGCTTCCAGGAGCCTGCGCGGACCCGTTACGTTCTTTCAATGCCAAGCCTCTGCCAGGATCCCACCCCTGGCAGAGACCCTACAGTCTCTCCCTTCACAACACCCCCTGCCACAGGGTGTTGCTCCGTTCAATCCCGTCAGCGTTCTCTCTAACTTTCTGCCTGACCCCCAGTTTACCCACTATGGTGGGGAGTGGCCTAATGAATAGCACCCTTAGCTCCCCCCGGAGGCCCAGCTGTGAAATGTATTGGTGACTGTGATACCTGCTCAGAGAACTCCTTCCGTGCCATCGAACGCAGCATGGCCCCCCTTAGTGGCTGAACCATGCTACTGCAACGACCAGGACTCTGGGGCGCTGCACTAACTGTCACTCAGCTTGCTGCTCCACTGTCCTGCAGCTCCATCCTACCCGTAGGTGAGATACTTTGTGGCATTTGTGCAGTAATGGCTTTTTTCTGGCGACTCGACCATGCAGACCATTTTTCTTTAAGTGCCTCCTTATTGTGCATCTTGAAATAGCCACACCTCTAGTTTTCAGAGAGTCCTGTATTTCAACTGATGTTATGTCACGCGGACGAAATAGGAAAACAGGAGATGAGGAATCTGGGCCCCTGAACTGCCTCTCAGGCTAGGGGAAGCCCTGTCTTTCCTTAACTTGGGGGTACCCTTGAAGGTAGGGAGGCCCAAGTCACCGACCTGTCCCTATCTCCTGTTAAACCCTGAACTAAACCCCCAACCCCCACCCCAGGAGGTGAACAGTGTAAACAGCACCACAAAGCAAATAAACAGGAACAAACAATATGAGAGTGAGGGGAACACGATACCAAAAGGTTAATGCACAAACTACAAAGTAACAAAACTCAGAACTTAGCTTGTGCATGCCGCTGCAGACTCCACAACACAGATAGTACAGCAACTGAGCTCCAAACACCAGACTAGGCTGACACCAGGGAGCTGCTACTGCGAGGTTGGTCTCCTGAAAGGAACTGTATAACCAACAGTCAGCTGATGCACCAGGTGACCTTATAAAGCATGGTGGGAGTGGTCACAGACATCAGCTGACCCAGCAGCAATGCAATGCAATAACACCAGCAGCCACGGGGGGGGGAGGAAATTGCATTAACCCCCAATGACCAGAAAGGAAAAAAGGTTTAAATCAGAGGGAAACCAGATCTGCCACAGATCCCAAACATGGATCGTGACAGTACCCCCCTTTCAATGAGTGGCCTCTGAACACTCAACATCAGACCTCACCATACCTACCTACGGTGAGGACACCTCGATCCACCAGAGTTCACCTTGGCAGGCACCTGACTCTCAGGTTTATTGCAAATGCAGCCTGATGAAAATGCCAGCAACGTAGGCTCCGGAGGAGCCACAAATCTCCAGAGTGCCGACCTGGGGAATGAGTTGTGTACATGCATAACTGGGGGTAACTCCAACTGAAAAGTCCCCGGGCTGAGAATGGCCGACACCCGATATGGCCCAATCACCCTGGAACTCCAGGTCCCAGTTGCACACTTCCACCTGATGTTTTTGGTGGACACCCATACGTACTCATTCACACACAGGTCCGGACCTGAACGTTTATTTCCATGCAAACGTTTGCCACAGGACGGAGAATTCTTTGAGGAATTGACAACAGAGGCGTCCCCCTGTGTCACTACACTCACCCCCCCACAATGCTCCGAGGGAACCTCCACCCTCAGATTACCCCTCCTCCTAAGAGGTCTCTGACCCACCGGGTTAACCTGTAGTGAGGGTAAAGTCTTGCCCCTAATCCCTGGCAGCACCTCTGCTGCCCCCACTGAAGGGGAAGGGGTAGGTTTTAGAAGAACGGCAGAGATCGTAGCTCCCAGGCAGCAGTCCTTACACAACTGACCCCAGCTGACTACTTCCCTGGACCGCCAGTCTATGACCGGGTAATGTCTTCTCAACCAAGGGAGTCCTAAAACCATGGGAGTTGGTATGCCCTCCAAGACGTAGCATGATAAAGACTCTTCATGACAAGCCCCTATACGCAGATGTATATTGTCTATGATTTGTGTAATGCTCCCCTGGCTGAGTGGAGCAGAGTCAATGGCCTGGATACTTAAGGGTCTCGCTAGCGTCCTACTCATCAGGCCATGGGTCTGGACAAAATGAGCATCCACCAAATTGACTCCTGCTCCACTGTCCACTAGCACTGGAATATTCTCAGTTACCCCACCAATAACCACCTCAGCAGGTAAGGTACACTGAGACGAAAAAATGGAGAAAATATACACACCCTGGTCGCCTCCCTTCACACGACCAGGGGGACGCGGCTCTTTAGATGGTGCAGGTACTTTGGCATGCGCTGGGCAGACATTGATAAAATGGTTGGTCTGCCCACAGTAGAAACATGCCCCCACTCCACGGCGAACCACAGGCAACCCAGTTTGGGAACCAACTCCTCCCACCTGCATGAGTTCGTCCACCTGCCCAGGTGTGTCCTCCTCCCTAGCAAGGACTAAAGGGGGCACATTTGGTGTATGCCTCTCCCTCAAGCGTCTATCCACCTGGATGGCAAGGGACATGGCGGCCTCCAATGACCTGGGGGCTGCGTACTGCACCAGAGTATCTTGCAACCTAGAGGACAGACCCTGCACAAAATGGCTCCTAAGTGCAGGGTCATTCCACTGTGTGTCTGTGGCCCACCTCCTGAACTCTGAAGAGTACTCCTCAGCTGGCCGACCCCCCTGCTTGATCTTACGGAGTCGGGATTCCGCCAGAGAGATGCCATCTGGATCACCATACACCAGAGCCAGGGCCGTAAAAAAACTCGTCCACCGACCGTAGGGATGGTGAACCGGTCGGCATGGAGAAGGCCCAGGATTGGGGATCACCCTTAAGAAGGGAAACAATGATTCCCACCCGTTATTCCTCACTCCCTGATGAATGAGGGCGGAGCCTGAAGTACAACTTGCAGGCTTCATTAAAAACCAAAAATTTATCTCTCCCTTCAGAGAACATGTCTGGGAGAGATATCTTGGGTTCTTGTTGAGCCTGTACCTGAGCCGAGACCCAAAACCCCAACAATTGCTGCAGCTCCTGCACCACCTCACCACACAGCACCTTACACTCCTCTGTGAGAGTCTGTAGCAATTGGGCAAAGGCCTGCATTTGAGAAATGGCTCACCAGAAAAAAAGAAATGGTTGGTTATAATGTCACGCGGCCAAAATAGGAAAACAGGAGATGAGGAATCTGGGCCCCTGAACTGCCTCTCAGGCTAGGGGAAGCCCTGTCTTTCCTTAACTTGGGGGTACCCTTGAAGGTAGGGAGGCCCAAGTCACCGACCTGTCCCTATCTCCTGTTAAACCCTGAACTAAACCCCCAACCCCCACCCCAGGAGGTGAACAGTGTAAACAGCACCACAAAGCATATAAACAGCAAATAAACAGGAACAAACAATATGAGAGTGAGGGGAACACGATACCAAAAGGTTAATGCACAAACTACAAAGTAACACAACTCAGAACTTAGCTTGTGCACGCCGCTGCAGACTCCACAACACAGATAGTACAGCAACTGAGCTCCAAACACCAGACTAGGCTGATACCAGGGAGCTGCTACTGTGAGGTTGGTCTCCTGAAAGGAACTGTATAACCAACAGTCAGCTGATGCACCAGGTGACCTTATAAAGGATGGTGGGAGTGGTCACAAACATCAGCTGACCCAGCAGTAATGCAATGCAATAACACCAGCGGCCACCGGGGGGGGGGGAAATTGCATTAACCCCCAATGACCAGAAAGGAAAAAAGGTTTAAATCAGAGGGGAAATAGATCTGCCACAGATCCCAAACATGGATCGTGACATGTTATTTGTGGGGTTTTTTTTGCATCCCGAACAATTTTCCTGGTATTTGTTACAGGTCACAGGTGAGGATGTTACCTTTAGTGGCCATTCAAACCCATTTGTGTCAACTTCTGTGCATGTTATCAGGCCAAAATCACCAGGGTATGTAAACTTTTGATCAGGGTCATTTGGATGTTTTGGGCTTTCACTATGATTTAAAAAGAGAAAACACAGTAGTTTGACAATAAATGGCTTCACCCAACCACTAACCATGAGTGGAGAAAATGTTTTGGTGTTATCATTCATATGCTCTGAAAAAAGGCCAAAAAAGCAAAAATTCTGCCGGGGTATGTAAACTTTTATACACAACTGTATTTGCATTTTGCAGTGAGAAATAAGTATTTGATCCCTCTGCAAGCAAGACTTAGTACTTGGTTGCAAAACCCTTGTTGGCAAGCACAGCAGTCAGACTTTTTTGTAGTTGATAATGAGGTTTGCGCACATGTCAGGAAGAATTTTGGTCCACTCCTCTTTGCATGTCATCTCTAAATCATTAAGATTTTGAGGCTATTGCTTGGCAACTCGGAGCTTCAACTCCCTTCATACTATGGGATTAAAGTCTGGAGACTGTCTAGGCCACTCCATGACCTTAATGTGCTTCTTGTTGAGCCACTCCTTTGTTGACTTGGCTGTATGTTTTGCATCATTGTCTTGCTGGAAGACCCAGCCACGACCCATTTTTAATGTCCTGGCGGAGGGAAGGAGGTTGTCACTCAGGATTTTATATGGCTCCATCAATTCTCCCATTGATGCAGTGAAGTAGTCCTGTGACCTTAGCAGAGAAACACCACCAAAACATAATGTTTCCACCTCCATGCTTGACAGTGGGGATGGTGTTCTTTGAGTCATAGACAGCATTTCTCTTCCTCCAAACATGGCGAGTTGAGTTAATGCTAAAGAGAACAATTTTTGTCTCATCTGACCACAGCACCTTCTCCCAATTACTCACAGAATCATCCAGGTATTCATTGGCAAACTTCAGATGGGCCTGCACATGTGCCTTCTTGAGCAGGGGGACCTTGCGGGCACTGCAGGATTTTAAACCTTTACGGCGTAATGTGTTACCAATGGTTTTCTTGGTGACTGGGTCCAGCTGCCTTGAGATCATTAACATGTTCCTCCTGTGCAGTTTTAGGCTGATCTCTCACCTTCTTCATGATCAAGGATATCCCACAAGATGAGATTTTGTGTGGTGCCCCAGAGCGATGTCGATTAACAGTCATTTTGCATTTCTCCCATTTTCTTACTATTGTACTAATAGTAGTCTCCTTTTCACCCAGCATCTTGTTTATGGTTTTGTAGCCCATTCCAGCTTTATGCTGGTCTATGATCTTGTCCCTGACATCCTTATAAAGCTCTTTGGTCTTGCCCATGTTGTAGAGATTAGAGTTTGACTAATTAATTGAGTCTGTGGACAGGAGTCTTTTATAAAGGTGACTATGTAAGACAGCTGTCTTTAATACAGGTAACGAGTTCATTAGGAGCGTCTAACTGGTCTGTAGGAGCCAGAACAATTAATTATTATTATTATTATTTATTGTTATAGCGGCATTTATTCCATGGCGCTTTACAATTAGTGGTTGGTAGAGGATCAAATACTTATTTCTCACTGCAAAGTGCAAATAAATTTATATAATTTATACAATATGATTTTCTGGATTTTATTTTTGATATTCTATCTCTCAATGTTAAATTTAACCTACACTTAAAATTATAGACTGCTCATGTCTTTGTCAGTGGGCAAACTTACAAAATCAGCAAGGGATCAAATACTTACCGTATATACTCGAGTATAAGCCGACCCGAGTATAAGCTGACCCCCCAAATTTTGCCACAGAAAACTGGGAAAACTTAATGACTCGAGTATAAGCCTAGGGTGGGAAATGCTGCAGCTACTGGTAAATTTCAAAAATAAAAATAGATGCCAATAAAAGTTAAATTAATTGAGACATCAGTAGGTTACGTGTTTTTGAATATCCATATTGAATCAGGAGCCCCATATAATGCTCCATACAGTTCATGATGGCCCCATAAGATGCTCCATATTAAAATATGCCCCATATAATGCTCCATGTAGTTCATTATGGCCCCATAAGATGCTCCATATAGAAATATGCCCCATATAATGCTCCATGCAGTTCATTATGGCCCCATAAGATGCTCCATATTAAAATATGCCCCATATAATGCTCCATGAAGTTCATTATGGCCCCATAAGATGCTCCATATACAAATATTCCCCATATAATGCTCCATACAGTTCATTATTGCCCCATAAGATACTCCATCTATATATAAGAGGCATTGTGATTACTCGCTAATCCCGCCCCCTGCACAGTAGCTCTGCCCCCCACCACATCACCACACACAATCCCGCCCCCCACCCCATTATCACACACAATCCCGCCCCCACCACATTACCACACACAATCCGCACCACATCACCACACACAATCCTGCCCCCCCACCACATTACCACACACAATCCCGCCTCCCACCACATTACCACACACAATCCCGCCCCCACCACATCACCACACACAATCCTGCCCCCCACATTACCACACACAATCCCGCCCCCACCACATTACCACACACAATCCCGCCCCCACCACACAATCCCGCCCACCCACATCACACATAATCCTGCCCCCCCACCACATTACCACACATAATCCCGCCCGCCCACCACATCACCACACATAATCCCGCCCCCAACACATCACCACACATAATCCTGCCCCCCCAACACATCACCACATATAATCACGCCCCCCACCACAATACCACACATAATCCCGCCCCCAACACATCACCGCACATAATCCCACCCCCCAACACATCACCGCACATAATCCCGCCCCCCACCACATCACCACACAAAATCCTGCCCCCCACCACATTAACACACATAATCCCGCCCCCCACCACATTACCACACATAATCCCGCCCCCCACCACATTACCACACATAATCCCACCCCCCACCACATTACCACAGATAATCCCGCCCCCTCCACATTACCACACATAATCCCGCCCCCCACCACATTACCCCACATAATCCCGCCCCCCACCACATTGCCACACATAATCCTGCCCCCCACCACATCACCACACATAATCCCGCCCCCCCACCACATCACCACACATAATCCCGCCCCCCCACCATATTACCACACATAATCCCACCCCCCACCATATTACCACACATAATCCCGCCCCCCACCACACTACCACACATAATCCCGTCCCCCCACCACATCACCACACATAATCCCGCCCCCCCACCACATCACCAAAAATAATCCCGCCCCCCACCACATTACCACACATAATCCCGCCCCCCCACCACATTACCACACATAATCCCGCCCCCCACATTACCACACGAGGCTCCGTCCCCACACATAACCACACGAGGTTCCGTCCCCACACATTACCACATGAGGCTCCGTCCCCACACATTACCACACGAGGCTCCATCCCCCACAATAACACATGAGGCTCCGTCCCCACACATTACCACATGAGGCTCCGTCCCTGCACATTACCACATGAGGCTCTGTCCCCCCACATTACCACACAAGACTCTGTCCCCCCACATTACCACACGAGGCTCTGTCCCCCCACATTACCACAAGGCTCTGTCCCCACACATTACCACATGAGGCTCCGTCCCCCCACATTACCACACGAGGCTCCATCCCCCCACATTACCAAACAAGGCTCTGTCCCCACACATTACCACACGAGGCTCCGTCCCCCCACATTACCACACGAGGCTCCGTCCCCCCACATTACCACACGAGGCTCCGTCCCCCCACATTACCACACAAGGCTCCGTCCCCCCACATTACCACACGAGGCTCCGTCCCGCACATTAACACATGAGGCTCCATCCCCACACATTACCATACGAGGCTCCGTCCCCACACATTACCACACGAGTCTCCATCCCCACACATTACCACACGAGGTTCCATTCCCACACATTACCACACGAGGCTCCATCCCCACACATTACCACACGAGGCTCCGTCCCCACACATTACCACATGAGGCTACGTCCCCACATATTAGTATTATTCAGATTTTTTATGATTATTATTGTCATTAACTTCATTTTAAGTTAATTTACCACCTGCGTAAGCGCTATTGAATGTTGTCATTATTTACTTTAGTTTAATCACCAGCAGCGTTAATTAGATAGCAATGAGCGTGCCAAGCGTTAGCTGGCTGGAAACACCTAGTATACAAATATGCCCCATGTAATGCTCCATACAGTTCATTATGACCCCATAGACGCTCCATATAACAATGTGCCACATATAATGCTGCTGCTGCTGCAATAAAAAAAATGACATACTCACCTCTCGTCGCTGCTCCTCAGTGTCCCGTCTCTCCTCACTGACTGTTCAGGCAGAGGGCAGCGCGCACACTAATACGTCATCACGCCCTCTGACCTGAACAGTCACTGCAGAGGACGCGGAAGACGGAGCGGCGCCGATGCTGGAACGAGGGACAGGTGAATATGAAATACTCACCTGCTCCCGGCGTGGTCCCTGGCAGCTTCTCCCAGACAGATGGTCTCCGGCGCCCTCAGCTTCTTCCTGTAGTGAGCGGTCACATGGTACCATTCATTACAGTAATGAATATGCGGCTCCACCCCTATGGGAGTGGAGTCCATATTCATTACTTTAATGAGTGGTACCACGTGACCGCTGAACAGAGGAAGAAGGTGCCGGCGCCAGAGACCATGGGACATGCAGGGACACGTCAGGAACGCTAGGAGCAGGTGAGTATGTGACTGTCATCGCTCCCCCTCACCCGCCGACCCCCCCACCAACCATGACTCAAGTATAAGCCGAAAGGGGCACTTTCAGCCCATATTTTTGGGCTGAAAATCTCGGCTTATACTCGAGTATATACGGTATTTCTCCCACTGTATACTAGGAAAAATCTTTGAACAAATTATTTAAAAACATGTATGTAAGTACTTAAGTACTTGGATAAGAAAAAATGACCAAGTATGGGATTGACAAGGCTACGGTTAGGTGGATTCATAACTGACTCAGTGGTCGTACTCAAAGAGTGGTAATAAATGGTTGCACATCCAATTGGAAGAGTGTTTCAAATGGGGTACCAAAAGGCTCTGTCCTGGACCAAGTGTTGTTCAACATTTTTATAAATGATCTAGATAAGGGAGCTGAAGGTAAACTGATCAAATTTGTAGACGATGCAAAGCTATGAGGGATGGCTAGCAGTAGAGAAGGCAAAGAAAGGATTCAGAAGGATATAGATAAGTTTGAACAATGGACAGCTAATAGAATGGTAATTAACAGGGAGAAATGCAATATTCTACATCTGGGCAAGAAAATATAGAAAGGGAGTAACAGAACTAAGCAACAACACGTGTGAAAAAGACTTGGGTATGCAAATAGATCACAGACAGGTCATGAGTCAACAGTGTGATGCAGCAGCAAAAAAGGCAAACACAGTTGTAGAATGTATTAAAAGCATAGAGTCTAGATCACACAAAGTAGTTATCCCCCTCTACTTTCCCTTGGTCAGGTCGCATCTGGGCACCACATATTAAAATAGGCATTGAAAAACTGGAGCAAGTTCAGAGAAGAGCTACCAGGATGGTGAGCGGGCTGCAAAGTATGTCCTACGAGGAACAGTTAAAGGGGGTCTGGGAATGTTTAGCTTGCAAAAAACAAGACTGAGAGGAGACTTAATAGCCGTCTACAAATATATCTGAAGGTATGTCACTGTGTAGAGGGATCACCCTTATTCTCATTTGCACATGGAAACACAAGAAGAAATGGAATGAAACTGAAAGGGAGAAGATACAGATTAGATATTACAAAAAACGTTTTGACAGTGAGGGTGATCAATGAGTGGAACAGGCTGCCTTGAGAGGAAGTGAGTTCTCTTTCAATGAAAGTCTTCAAACAAAGGCTGGACAGACATCTGTCTGAGATGGTTTAGTTAATTCTGCACTGCATTGAGCAGGGGGTTGGACACGATGACCCTTGAGGTCCCTTCCAACTCTAACATTCTATGATTCTATGATCTCATGGATGTGCCATTTCTGGGGCAGCTGAGAGCTGATCTTTTAAGTCTGGGAAGGGGCCAATATCCATGGCGCCTTCCCAGGCTATTAATATCAGTTTGTAGATGTCTGCCTTGTTCTTGCTGGTTATTAATAGTTATAATTATAGTGGGACCCAACATCATTTTTTTGGGGGGTCCCCCATTTTAATAATCAGGAAAGGCTAAGTATACAGTTGTGAGCTGATATTAATAGCCTGCAAAGCTCCATGGGTATTACCCCTTTTCTAGACTATAAACATCTGCCCCCAGCTGTTCAATTCTTTCCCTCTGCTGGTTAATAAGGCTACTTTCACACTAGCGTCGTGCACTGCATGTCGCTATGCGTCGTTTTGGAGAAAAAACGCATCCTGCAAAAGTGCTTGCAGGATGCGTTTTTTCTCCATAGACTAGCATTAGCGATGCAGTGCGACGCATTGCCACACGTCGCAACCGTCGTGCCACAGTTGCGTCGTGTTGCGTCGGACCGTCGCCACCAAAAAACATTACATGTAACGTTTTTTGTTGCGTCGTCTGCAGCATTTCCGACCTCGCATGCGTGGCCGGAACTCCCTCCCCGCACCTCACAATGGGGCAGCGGATGTGTTGAAAAACAGCATCCGCTGCCCCCATTGTGCGGCGCTTTCACAGCTAGCGTCGGTGCGCTGCAACGTCGCATTGCGACGTGCAGTGCACGACGCTAGTATGAAAGTAGCCTAAAATGACGAGGGATCTCAAGCCATTTTTTCAGAGATGTATTTATTTATTAATTAAATACATATACATTATAAATACATTACAAAAGCACTGTACTAATTACATTTGTCACTGACATCTTTATATCTATCTATTCAATTTACTATATAATTGTCTAAGGGTCACTTCCGTCTTTCTGTCTGTCTGTCCTTCTGTCTGTCACGGATATTCATTGGTCGCGGCCTCTGTCTGTCATGGAATCCAAGTCGCTGATTGGTCTCGCCAGGTGCCTGTCATGGCTGCCGTGACCAATCAGCGACGGCCACAGTCCAATTAGTCCCTCCCTACTCCCCACAGTCACCGCTCACACAGGGTTAATGCTGGTGGTAATGGACCGCGTTATGCCCCTGGTAACTCACTCCGTTACCGCCGCTATTAACCCTGTGTGACCAAGTTTTTACTATTGAGGCTGCCTATGCAGCGTCAATAGTAAAAAAATCTAATGTTAAAAACAATTACAAAAATAAAAAATCATTATATACTCACCTTCCGGTGGCAAGGATGGTAGGTATAGGTGCAATGCATAGGTGTGCATTTTCACTATGACCATTTAACAAGCAGAACCTAAAAAAAAATGAGCAAACACCCTGTAGTAAGTTTTTTTAGCTTTTGGTTTAGTTTTTTTGTACTATGAACACACAAGGGCATGGCTCCCTTTTGGGCTGTTTATTTTGCTTTTATACTGTAGCTTTCCAAAGGCAGGTATCTTAACAGTCATGAGGTGAACTACAAGAGTTCGGTACCATCCTGATTGGGGTACACCTTATCGTGGTGGGATGGCTTTTACACTCTTTTTTTTTATCAAAACAGTGTTAACTAAGTGCCCTATGTTATTTACATTGACTGTTATTATTTATTTACTTATTGCACTTTATTTGCTCATCTTGTTTTTATATTGTGTTCTTTTTCATGTTTTAGTTTAAAGCACAATGCCAAGGTGACCGGCCTCCCTGCATTCTCCAGCAAGCACTGCACTGTTTGCAGGCTCTATGTTTTAAAGCCTATCCACAGCTTCTAGCAGCCTGGGAAAGTGATTAGTTCTGGCCAGAGCGCAGCCATGCCATGAGTCTGAAATATCAATCGCCTGAAAACCAAGAAAGTAGGGGGCAGCAGAGCGGTTCGCTTCTGAGCACAGAAGATTATCGATTACAACACTACTTTAACATTTTGTATTTGAGTATACAGCTTTTATGTGTCTCCATGGTTACAGACGACAAACAAACTTATGTGTAGCCTGATCCCGCAGTCATGCTTTACTCTTCTACACCTGCTCCACTTCCACTGTCTAAAGCACGAGTCAGATTAAAGGAAATGCCGTAATGGAAAAAAAAAACACTAGAAAGTACCGAAATGGTTCATTTGGCTGAATGCCTAAAATGACTCTATCACCGAGCAAGTACAGACACAATAGATAAAGATTCCTACTTATTTTTAGTGATCTGATCATTTGATGTATTAGATGATGTATTGCATGAATATTGGCTTTGTGTGTCTGGCCTAGAAATGAGCGATAGCAATGAATCATATGGGGCAAACTTCCTCAAAGTCAAGATGATGTCATCAGTATCCACTTAGGACTCAACTAGATTTTCATAGACATTGGTGCGGCATGTAGATACCAAGTTGTGCAGCTCTGTTTACATACCAAATTATCAATTCTCTTTTGCAGATTATTTTTGAAGCTGTCTCTGTTAAAGACCATCCTGGATATATTGCTGTTGATGAAGTCCGCGTTCTGGCCCACCCATGCCGTAAGTATATTCAACAAACCTGATGACCATCTGTGACTTGACAATGCACTGTCCTTTTACTAATCCTTTCTTAGGCTACGTTCACATTTGCGTTGTGCGCCGCAGCGTCGGCGCCGCAACGCACAACGCAAACAAAAACGCGGCAAAACGCATGCACAACGCTGCGTTTTGCGCCGCATGCGTCCTTTTTTCTATTGATTTTGGACGCAGCAAAAATGCAACTTGCTGCGTCCTCTGCGCCCGGACGCGGGCGCCGCAGTGACGCATGCGGCGCAAAACGCAAGTGCACCGCATGTCCATGCGCCCCCATGTTAAATATAGGGGCGCATGACGCATGCGGCGACGCTGCGGCGCCCGACGCTGCGGCGCACACCGCAAATGTGAACGTAGCCTTAGGCTACGTTCACATTTGCGTTGTGCGCCGCAGCGTCGGCGCCGCAACGCACAAAGCAAACAAAAACGCAGCAAAACGCATGCACAACGCTGCGTTTTGCGCCGCATGCGTCCTTTTTTTCATTGATTTTGGACGCAGCAAAAATGCAACTTGCTGCATCCTCTGCGCCCGGACGCAGGCACCGCAGGGACGCATGCGGCGCAAAACGCAAGTGCGAAGCATGTCTTACTCTACGTTCACATTTGCGGTCGGCGCCGCAGCGTCGGGCGCCGCAGCGTCGCCGCATGCATCATGCGCCCCTATATTTAACATGGGGGCGCATGGACATGCGTCGCACTTGCGTTTTGCGCCGCATGCGTCACTGCGGCGCACGCGTCCGGGCGCAGAGGACGCAGCAAGTTGCATTTTTGCTGCGTCCAAAATCAATGAAAAAAAGGACGCATGCGGCGCAAAACGCAGCGTTGTGCATGCGTTTTGCTGCGTTTTTGTTTGCGTTGTGCGTTGCGGCGCCGACGCTGCGGCGCACAACGCAAATGTGAACGTAGCCTTAGTTGACCATAGATGTACATTAGTGTAGTGCAACTATAAAAGCTTTGTCTAATCAACATATTTTTTATCATTTCACTTCCTCTATATCAGTTTCTGTAAAGAGTTTTTCTACCATTTTAATATTGATGACCCTCGATTAGGATAGGTAATCAAAACCAGATTAATGGGGTCCAATACCCGACATACCAACCAATTAGCTGTTACCGAGGTTGTATGTAAACAGTATGCGGAGCTGAACGCCATTGGTCTCTCACACTTTAGTTGCAGATTAAATCACAACAGATTTGGTCAATTTAAAAGAAGCTGAGTAATGGTCACTAATCAGCGCGACAATGTGGTCATGTTCAGTTCCTTACATTGCTTACATCTGATTAAAAAAGCAGGGACACAAACGGTAATATGGCCACAAACAAATAAGTGTAAAAGTATAAAAATTAAAATTTTTATATAATTTTTAATGGACAAGGTTATAAAAGTACAAAAAAAATCACACAGTACAAAATGGCATCACAGATAGCAGGAGAGGACAAGACAAATCTAACAAAAGGCAGTGTGAGTATATATAATCCACGGACAGCATGTATCAGACACTGGGTGTATGATTTCAGCCATACATTCTTGTTTCAGAAAAAAAACATACTTTAAAAGCAGCCAGGGACCAAGCCACATTGGTGACTAGTCGGATAGGCGGGTCTTTTCACGCCCACTTCACTAGAGTGACAGGTCTCTTCCTATACATGCACAAAGAAATCGACTCATTACTCCAGGGAAGTGGGAAGGAAAAAGCCATCAGATACCCGCCTGTCTGACTAGTCATGGATGTGTCTTGTCCCCAGCTGCTTTTAAAGTATGTTTTTGTCAGGGAGAGACTAGGTGAGCGAGAGCTAATAACCCGGACCCCTGCAGTTTCCCTCAGACTAGGGAAATCCTGACTGACCCTCTACCTGGAGTTTACACTGAAGGTGTGCATGTCCAGGCCTCGAACCTCACCCTGCCTCCTGAGCTCAGCCCTAGGCTGAAACCTCCGCCCACCACCCAGTGAAGATGTTATTCCCCAATACCCACAGTTAGCACAGACAAGGATAAAGGAAAATACACCACGCCGCAGTCACTCAGGAATACACTATAAATGTGCAGGGCAAAATAAATACAAATATAGGAAGGAGTAAATAAGACAAAGGAAAATACACCACCAGCAATGAATCTCCAACCACCAGCTCTCCTCACCAGACCGAGATAACAACGCACAAGACAGAAGCTATAATCGGCGACGCCCAAAGATCAGGAGAACTATTTAAAGGGCCCAGCTTCCAATCCAAGGATTAGGTAAATTAACCCCGGAACAGCTAGATAAAATCTAGCAGACGCCAATGAGCAAACAGTGGTCAAAAGCAGAATTACCGCTGTCTGTCGGACGACCTGGTCTGAACAGTGTCCGACATGACAGTTTTTTAGTCACCCATGCAGTTTAGTCAAACATACCTGGCTGAGATCATACAGCCAGTGTCTGATACATGCTGCCCGTGGATTGTGCAGCATGTGTCAGCTGTCAGGTTCCCTTTGAATCTCCTGATCCTTAGAAAGTGGGTGGGCTTTTTATTGTGTAATGTCAGGGCTGAGTCCTCGGACCACTCATATGAATTCCACTCATGTAGCCCCCTCCTCCCTCCCTCAGCAGACATTGGTGTAGAAATACTGCAGCGGCACCCACTCCTCCTAGAATACAGTTGTGTTACGTGAATTATCAGGGAGGAAGATACTGAAATGTATCAATCACCTGCAGAGAGTTAATAGCCAGATAGACGCTACCTTACCATATTAGACAAAAATAACATGATTATATAGTCACATATTCCACTGATTTATGCAAATAAAAAGTAAAAAAACAACAACAAACTTCTCAGTATTTCAACCTTTATCAGTCTAGCATAAACTTCTGTTGCCCCATAGACACTATGTAGTATAACATCTCCAACACATCATTATCCTCCATCTAATCGTCCTTTATGATTGTGCTCAACTGTCTATAAATACTACACACTTCTCTGTTTCTCGTTTCCTGCTGAAAATCATGCTGTGTTCTGTCTCCTGCTAATTTAAATCCTGCTTTATGTTTTCTAACATCTTATACCCATACTATCTGCACTGATTCATCTACTCAGTTCAACAAATACGATATCGAGGTATGACTCTCAGGAATATTAAATATATAGGGAACAGAGACTTCAACCAGTGATTGTAAATGAGCAGTCAAGGTCAATCATTTTCCATATGTGACATTTTGCACTATTATGGATTACTGGTTTCTAGAGATTATCACATTTTTGGAAATTCAGATTTGCATTGGAGACTTTTTCCCCTAAAAAATTGATTCGCACCAAATCCCAGGTATTCCAATTGTCTGAAAATATACAGTATGTATAATGCTCTGAGGTCTCCTAGAACTGTATCCAACCCCTTTCAAGATCTTTAACACAAACACAGCCTTTGTAATGTTTAAATGACCTCCATCTAAATAGCAGTGGGTGAACTTATGGTAACCGATCTTCACTGCAGTTCACTCACATACTATCTGTATATTATATACTTAGGTTGTTTGTTTTTTCTTTCTATTTTGATTTCACTCACTTAAAAGATTCATCCCAAAATGGTTGTTGTACTGCATTCCCTGCCTTGACTTTTATACAGGCTAGGATTTCCTGTGTTATACTATGTAATAGTTGAGCTATACTATGTGATGTGATAGCTGCAAGGTATTATTGGGAAACCTGGCTAGTCATGCCAGAGATTATTTGAGCCATTTATAGCTAATGCGCTCTTCTATATTGTGTAATATAGTATTTTCTGCAATTTGCACAAATTGTTCAAACTCAATAGGTCCAGTGAATTTCCTAAAATTTGACACAAATATGGTTCTCTTAAAACTGATTCGCTCATGTCTACTTGTTATTACATGGCTTTTACAACTGTTTAGGAAAACAAGTGAGGTAGGAAAATGAAATTCCCTTGAGCAAGACAGGAATTCCAGAGGAAGAGTCACTCCGAGTGGGCAGGACATCAAGGGTGTACTAATAGGGGATGCAGAGCTAGCAGCTACATTTGGATCCTGGCGGAGCCAGTGCATATAGAGGATTGTACCTAAATGAAAATCAGCAGCACTGGAAAACTGAAATACGAGGTGCACGTCTTAATGGACGTGATCCAATAATTATCATAAAAAATAAGGAGAGAAAATTAATCATTTATTAACCTTACAACGTTTCAGCTCCAATGTGTTTTTCCTAAGCATTGCCCAAAGGATTTAAAGGGAATCTATCAGTAGGGTCAACCCTTCTAAACCATCTATATGGGCATGTAGGTTATAGGTTGCTGAATATAATGATACCTTGATATCTGCGATCTGAGGTCTTATTCCAGAAATCCGTGTTTTTCTTATATGTAAATGAGCTGTACAGGACTATGGGCCGGACATAGATCTGTATGAGGATCTGCCTACAGAGCTTATTATAAATAAAAAGAGGTGCTATTAGTATGATACAACTAACAAACACAGAACAGTAGAACTGACTTTTGTCTTCTTGCAGACACATTTTTGCAGATCTCACAGCTCTGCCTCATTGCAACTCTGTCTGGCTGCCTATGAGATGGAAGCGGAATCTTGGAGGAACCTGCAGATGTGTCAGTTATAATCACACACAGCTTTGCAGTGAGATCAGGAGAGCAGAGAGCGGCCATTACATATCACACTGGCAACCATTACACATCACACTGGTAACCATTACACATCACACTGGTAATTTATAGTAATCTCTGGAGGCAGATCTACTGTATGTCCGGCCCATAGTTAGGAACACTTCCTTTACATATAGGAAAAAAATTCTGTGGAATAAGACATCGGTAGTAGAGATCGAGGTATCATTTTATTCTGCTTCCTATGACCTGAATGTCCATATAAATGGCTTAGGAAGGTTTATCCTACCTACAGATTCCCTTTTAGTTAGGCCTCTAGGAATTTGTGACTGATGTAGTGAATCCTGCTACATAGTCACGTGCCTGCCGCCTTCTCCAAACAGTCCTAGCAGCTCGTAGTGCATGTGGGCATTCACAAGTCTGCAGTCACATAGGGTGACTGCAGACTTGTAACATAAGGCCACACAACCCCTTTAACTCCGACTGCTACTCCCGTGTTAGAAAGGAAAACACCCCAAAGCAGCTTAAGGGAGCTTAAATAGGTGGCTGTATCAAGGCCCTCAGTGAGTTAACTCTAGAAAAAATAATATCTCATGAAATCTTCTATAAGAACAGTCTCTCTCATTATTTTCATGTTTCAGTCTCATGGCATAAGATTCAGTGTCTTAATAAGACTGCGGTGATGCAGCGGCGTCTATTAGGGCCTTGGGAGAGGGGATTTCTCAGTATTTGGAACACCCTTCATTCTGAAGGATATGTGTGATACACAAGCTTATCTCAGCCATTGTTGAGGCTTGGAGACTTATAATAATAGTTTGCTCCAACGGCGGAGACAGATTTACAGACCTAATCTAGGCATGCTTGTGCGTTAGCTGTTCAAAGCAAAAGTCCCTTGTGCCTGTTTATTACGAAAAGTTGAAAGATACAAATCTTGTTGTCTGTGTTCTAGCAAACAAAAGGGCCATGTAATATTTTCCAGGGCAAGAAACAAGGGAGCGTAACATTTTCTATTATGTTTGGAAATGGGGATTTTAAAAATAAATGAGAATTGTTTTAGGAAGAAATGTTTACAAGCCTGTGTAACCTCGAGATGTTAGACATAGGTGTCTAATGGACAAATGCCTATGCATTAGCAATAGGCTATGGTCAACGATACAGCATGCATGTCCAAATATTGTCAAGTGATGGGTACAAGTAATGATGAAGCTCATGTATCCTCAAATCCATCAAGAATTTGTGTTGTTCAATGAGTCCAAATATTTTGCGGCCTAGTAAATGAAATGGAATTAGAGTCTCTGCCAGTACATTATGCGGCTGTCAGATTACTTGGCAAAACCTGGTGACAAGTTTCCTTTAAATATTGTAAGTATTCAAATTTCACAAACTTACTTATGAGCAAGGTTATAACTGCACTTAGGATGGTGATATAAGGACAAATAATATATCTGATGGACACATTGATATGAAAGTAACTAAAACACTCTTGTAAAATCTTTTTTTTTAATTATTACAAGGGAAGTTTACATTAGAGCAATCTGATGCATACCAAACAGTATGACCCCAATTCGTTAAAAATGGAGTTTTGCACTTCTGTCTTAATGAATGGAGCACTGGAGTAAGATATACCAACTTTATTAGGAGGCATTTGTCTCTTAAAGAGAACCTGTCAGCCCCAAAATCGAAGGTGAGCTAACCCCACCAGCATCAGGGGCTTATCTACAGCATTCTGTAATGCTGTAGATAAGCCTCCAATGTATCCTAAAAGATGAGAAAATGATGTTAGATTATACTCACCCAGGGGCGGTCCCGCTACGATGGGCGTCGCAGTCCAGTCCAGGGCCTCCCATCTTCTTACGATGGCGTCCTTTTCTTGTCTTCATGCTGCGGCTCCGGCGCAGGCGTACTTTGTCTGCCCTGTTGAGGGCAGAGCAAAGTACTGCAGTGCGCAGGCACCGGGAAAGGTCAGAGAGGCCCAGCGCCTGCACACTGCAGTACTTTGCTCTGCCCTCAACAGGGCAGACAAAGTACGCCGGCGCCGGAGTCACAGCGTGAAGACAAGAAAAGGACGTCATCGTATGAAGATAGGAGGCTGTTGTGAATTTGGATTCTGGGCTCCCCCGGTGGCTACTGGTGGAATTGAACTTGTGACATCATCTTCCCTGTTCACCTGTTCTGATTAGATCTGGGTGTCACTATATAACCTGGCTTCTCTGTTAGATGCTTGCCGGTCAACAATGTTATCAGAAGCCTCTCTGTGCTTGTTCCTGCTCCCAGACATCTACTAGATAAGTTGGACATTCGTCCATGTTTTGTTTTTGTATTTTGGTTCCAGTTCACAGCTGCAGTTTCGTTACTGTGTCTGGAAAGCTCTTGTTGATCAGGAATTGCCACTCTGGTATTATGAGTTAATGCCAGAGTCCTAAAGTAATTTCTGGATGTGTTTTGTTAGGGTTTTCTACTGACCATGAAAGTATGCTTTCTGTCTTCTGCTATCTAGAAAGCGGACCTCAAATTTGCTAAAACTATTTTCCTGCTGCGTTTGTTGTTTCATCTCATATCACCGCCAATATATGTGGGGGGCCTCTGTCTCCTTTTTGGGCATTTCTCTAGAGGTGAGTCAGGTCTTATATTTCCCTCTGCTAGCATTATTTAGTTCTCCGGCCGGCGCTGGGCATATAGGGATAAAAAGTAGGACATGCTACCTGGCTACTTCTAGATGATGCGGTAGGTTTAGTTCATGGTCAGTATAGTTACATCTTCCAAGAGCTTGTTCCTATTGAGGCTTATGCTAGTTCTCTGGCCATGGAGATCATGACAGTTTGACCGGCCCACTAAAGGGTTAAAATCCTTGGCTGAGAAAGGAGAGAAATAAGAAGTCTGCTGAAAATTTTTTTTTTTTTTTTTTTTTTTTTTTTCTCTAGTAGTTAGTGTGCTCTTAATTGGATCACTTGCCAGTCTGTCTATGCTGCAGTCTTTCTTTTTTTTCTCTCTCCTTCTAATCTTTGAATGGCTCTATGTTCACCTGTCTATAATGGATCTACAGAGTGTAACTGCAGGTTTGAATAATCTCGCCACGAAAGTACAAAGTTTGCAAGATTTTGTTGTTCATGCTCCGGTATCAGAGCCGAGAATTCCTTTGCCGGAATTCTTCTCAGGGAATAGATCTAGCTTTCAGAATTTTAGAAATAATTGTAAGTTATTTTTGTCCCTGAAATCTCGTTCTGCTGGAGACCCTGCACAGCAGGTTGGGATTGTGATTTCCTTGCTCCGCGGCGACCCTCAAGATTGGGCTTTTGCATTGGCACCAGGGGATCCTGCGTTGCGCAATGTGGATGCGTTTTTTCTGGCCTTGGGCTTGCTGTATGAGGAACCTCATTTGGAACTTCAGGCAGAAAAAACTTTGATGTCCCTATCGCAGGGGCAAGATGAAGCTGAAATTTACTGCCAAAAATTCCGTAAATGGTCTGTGCTTACTCAGTGGAATGAGTGTGCCTTGGCGGCTACTTTCAGAGAGGGTCTTTCTGATGCCATTAAGGATGTTATGGTGGGGTTCCCTGTGCCTGCAAGTCTGAATGAGTCCATGACAATGGCCATTCAGATCGATAGGCGTCTGCGGGAGCGCAAACCAGTGCACCATCTGGCGGTGTCCACTGAGAAGACGCCAGAAAACATGCAGTGTGATAGAATTCTGTCCAGAAGCGAGCGGCAGAATTTTAGACGGAAAAATGGGTTGTGTTTCTATTGTGGGGATTCTACTCATGTTATATCAGCATGCTTTAAGCGTACTAAAAAGCTTGATAAATCCGTTCCCATTGGCACTTTACAGTCTAAATTTATTTTGTCTGTGACCCTGATTTGCTCTTTGTCATCTATTACTACGGACGCCTATATCGACTCTGGCGCCGCTTTGAGTCTTATGGATTGGTCCTTTGCCAATCGTTGTGGGTATGATTTAGAGCCTTTGGAGACTCTTATTCCTCTGAAGGGGATTGACTCCACCCCATTGGCTAATAATAAACCACAATACTGGACACAAGTGACTATGTGTATTAATCCGGATCACCAGGAGACTATTCGTTTTCTGGTGCTGTATAATCTACATGATGATTTGGTGCTGGGATTGCCATGGCTGCAGTCTCACAACCCAGTCCTTGACTGGAGAGCTATGTCTGTGTTGAGCTGGGGATGTAAGGGGACTCATGGGGACGTACCTTTGGTGTCCATTTCATCATCTATTCCCTCTGAAATCCCTGAGTTCCTGTCTGATTATCGTGACGTCTTTGAAGAACCCAAGCTGGGTTCACTACCTCCGCACCGTGAGTGCGATTGTGCTATAGATTTAATTCCGGGTAGTAAATACCCAAAGGGTCGTTTATTTAATCTGTCTGTGCCTGAACATACTGCTATGCGAGAATATATAAAGGAGTCCTTGGAAAAGGGACATATTCGTCCATCGTCATCTCCCTTAGGAGCCGGTTTTTTCTTTGTGTCAAAAAAAGACGGCTCTTTGAGACCATGTATTGATTATCGGCTTTTGAATAAAATCACGGTTAAATATCAATACCCATTGCCGTTGCTGACTGATTTGTTTGCTCGCATAAAGGGGGCCAAGTGGTTCTCTAAGATTGATCTCCGTGGGGCGTATAATTTGGTGCGGATCAGGCAGGGGGATGAGTGGAAAACCGCATTTAATACGCCCGAGGGCCACTTTGAGTATTTGGTGATGCCTTTTGGTCTTTCTAATGCCCCTTCAGTCTTCCAGTCCTTTATGCATGATATTTTCCGCGATTTTTTGGATAAATTTATGATAGTGTATCTGGATGATATTCTGATTTTTTCGGATGATTGGGACTCTCATGTCCGGCAAGTTAAGAGGGTTTTTCAGGTTTTGCGGTCTAATTCTCTGTGTGTCAAGGGTTCTAAGTGCGTTTTTGGGGTTCAGAGAATTTCCTTTTTGGGATATATTTTTTCTCCCTCTTCCATTGAGATGGATCCTGTCAAGGTTCAAGCTATTTGTGATTGGACGCAGCCCTCTTCTCTTAAAAGTCTTCAGAAATTTTTGGGCTTTGCCAACTTTTATCGTCGATTTATTTCTGGTTTTTCGGATGTCGTTAAGCCATTGACCGATTTGACTAGACAGGGTGCTGATGTTGCTAATTGGTCCCCTGATGCTGTGGAGGCCTTTCAGGAGCTTAAGCGCCGTTTTTCTTCTGCCCCTGTGTTGCGTCAGCCTGATGTGACTCTTCCTTTTCAGGTTGAGGTCGACGCTTCTGAGATCGGGGCTGGGGCAGTGTTGTCGCAGAAAAGTTCTGACTGCGCCGTGATGAGGCCTTGTGCCTTCTTTTCCCGTAAATTTTCGCCCGCTGAGCGGAATTATGATGTTGGGAATCGGGAGCTTTTGGCCATGAAGTGGGCGTTTGAGGAGTGGCGCCATTGGCTCGAGGGGGCCAGACATCAGGTGGTGGTATTGACTGACCACAAAAATTTGATCTATCTTGAGACCGCCAGGCGCCTGAATCCTAGACAGGCGCGCTGGTCATTATTTTTCTCTCGGTTTAATTTTGTGGTATCGTACCTACCGGGTTCTAAGAATGTTAAGGCGGATGCCCTTTCTAGGAGTTTTGAGCCTGATTCACCCGGCAACTCTGACCCCACAGGTATTCTTAAGGAGGGAGTTATCTTGTCAGCCGTTTCTCCAGACCTGCGGCGGGCCTTGCAGGAGTTTCAGGCGGATAGACCGGATCGTTGTCCGCCTGATAGGTTGTTTGTTCCTGATGATTGGACCAGTAGAGTCATCTCTGAGGTACATTCTTCTGCATTGGCAGGTCATCCTGGAATTTTTGGTACCAGGGATTTGGTGGCAAGATCCTTCTGGTGGCCTTCCCTGTCACGAGATGTGCGAGGCTTTGTGCAGTCTTGTGACGTTTGTGCTCGGGCCAAGCCTTGTTGTTCTCGGGCTAGTGGATTATTGTTGCCCTTGCCTATTCCTAAGAGGCCTTGGACACACATCTCGATGGATTTTATTTCAGATCTGCCTGTTTCTCAGAAGATGTCTGTCATCTGGGTGGTGTGTGACCGTTTTTCTAAGATGGTCCATTTGGTTCCCCTGCCCAAATTGCCTTCTTCTTCCGAGTTGGTGCCCCTGTTTTTTCAAAATGTTGTTCGTTTGCATGGTATTCCTGAGAATATCGTTTCTGACAGAGGAACCCAATTTGTGTCTAGATTTTGGCGGGCATTCTGTGCTAGGATGGGCATAGATTTGTCTTTTTCGTCTGCTTTTCACCCTCAGACTAATGGCCAGACCGAGCGGACTAATCAGACCCTGGAGACATATCTGAGGTGTTTTGTGTCTGCTGACCAGGATGATTGGGTTGCTTTTTTGCCATTGGCGGAGTTCGCCCTCAATAATCGGGCCAGCTCTGCCACTTTGGTGTCCCCGTTTTTCTGTAATTCGGGGTTCCACCCTCGATTTTCCTCCGGTCAGATGGAATCCTCGGATTGTCCTGGAGTGGATGCGGTGGTGGAGAGATTGCATCATATCTGGGGGCAGGTGATGGACAATTTAAAGTTGTCCCAGGAGAAGACTCAGCTTTTTGCCAACCGTCACCGTCGTGTTGGTCCTCGGCTTTGTGTTGGAGATTTGGTGTGGTTGTCTTCTCGTTTTGTCCCTATGAGGGTCTCATCTCCTAAGTTTAAGCCTCGGTTCATCGGTCCGTATAAAATATTGGAGATTCTTAACCCTGTTTCCTTCCGTTTGGACCTCCCTGCATCCTTTTCTATTCATAACGTTTTTCATCGGTCGTTATTGCGCAGGTATGAGGCACCGGTTGTGCCTTCCGTTGAGCCTCCTGCTCCGGTGTTGGTTGAGGGTGAGTTGGAGTACGTTGTGGAAAAAATCCTAGACTCCCGTGTTTCCAGACGGAGACTCCAGTATCTGGTCAAGTGGAAGGGATACGGCCAGGAGGATAATTCTTGGGTCACTGCATCTGATGTTCATGCCTCTGATCTGGTTCGTGCCTTTCATAGGGCCCATCCTGATCGCCCTGGTGGTTCTGGTGAGGGTTCGGTGCCCCCTCCTTGAGGGGGGGGTACTGTTGTGAATTTGGATTCTGGGCTCCCCCGGTGGCTACTGGTGGAATTGAACTTGTGACATCATCTTCCCTGTTCACCTGTTCTGATTAGATCTGGGTGTCGCTATATAACCTGGCTTCTCTGTTAGATGCTTGCCGGTCAACAATGTTATCAGAAGCCTCTCTGTGCTTGTTCCTGCTCCCAGACATCTACTAGATAAGTTGGACATTCGTCCATGTTTTGTTTTTGTATTTTGGTTCCAGTTCACAGCTGCAGTTTCGTTACTGTGTCTGGAAAGCTCTTGTTGATCAGGAATTGCCACTCTGGTATTATGAGTTAATGCCAGAGTCCTAAAGTAATTTCTGGATGTGTTTTGTTAGGGTTTTCTACTGACCATGAAAGTATGCTTTCTGTCTTCTGCTATCTAGAAAGCGGACCTCAAATTTGCTAAAACTATTTTCCTGCTGCGTTTGTTGTTTCATCTCATATCACCGCCAATATATGTGGGGGGCCTCTGTCTCCTTTTTGGGCATTTCTCTAGAGGTGAGTCAGGTCTTATATTTCCCTCTGCTAGCATTATTTAGTTCTCCGGCCGGCGCTGGGCATATAGGGATAAAAAGTAGGACATGCTACCTGGCTACTTCTAGATGATGCGGTAGGTTTAGTTCATGGTCAGTATAGTTACATCTTCCAAGAGCTTGTTCCTATTGAGGCTTATGCTAGTTCTCTGGCCATGGAGATCATGACAGGAGGCGCCGTACCGGACTGCGACGCCCATCGGACCGGACCTCAGTAGAATGCCCCTGGGTGAGTATAATCTAACCTCTTGTTCTCATCTTTTAGGATACATCGGGGGGGGGGATACAGAATGCTGTAGATTATCCCCTGATGCTGGTGGGCTTAGCTCACCTTCGATTTTGGGGGTGACAGATTCCCTGTAATGAATTTGATGGATCTGACAACTGCCATGAATGTTATTCCAGCCAGGAGCTGCTGTGCATTTCTAGCATAATTTATGGCAACTTTTGTGGCGCAAATTAATCTAAATTTGTCAGTCTGGTTTTGCTATACCCATTCCCAGACCAGGCTCACCTACTTTTCTAAAAGTTGGTGGAACTGGCCAAAATTGGTGTAAAAATGACAAAAGTCTGCAAGTTTTTGTGTAACTTTGAGTTGCGCAAAAATTAATTGACATTTTCAGGAATTTTATGCCAGAATGCTAGCTAAAACTCCTTGATGAATTGGGGTCTATGTTTGGAGAGTTGTTTGATTGGGCTGGCAAAATATTTGCCTTAAAGGGAACCTGTCAGCAGGATTGTGCACAGTAACCTACAGATAGTGTCAGGTCGGGGATGCTATACTGATTACAATGATACCTTGGTTGATGAAATCCATTTTTTGGCTGTTGTTTAATCTTTATTTTCACTTTTAAGTTAATGATATGCTCGTGCTCTGGGGCAGCCTGTGGGGGTCTCCATGTGGTGCTCTGATTAGGTATTCATCAGTATGGCTTCTGACAGGTAACTGGTGCAGCGCAGGCACCGCCTTCGGCACCTGCCTGCAGAAGAGGATTTTTTTTATTTATATAATATTCATTATGTAAAGTAGGGGGCAGGACATTGAGGGATCAGTGACCTGTCAGAAGCCATAATGAATACCTAATCAGAACACCACATGAAGATCCCCCACATGCCGCCCCAGAGCACGGGCATATCATTAACTCAACACTTAAAATAAAGAATATACAGCAACCACAAGACGAGTTTAATCAACCAAGATATCATTTTAATCAGTATAATGGCATCAACCTGACAATGTTTGTAGGTTACTGTGCACAATCCTGCTGACAGGATCCCTTTAAGGCATATTCACGCTAGCAGTATTTGGTCAGTATTTTACATCTGTATTTGTTAGACAAAACCAGGAGTGGGTGATAAATACAGAAGTGGTGCACATGTTTCTATTATACTTTTCCTCTGTTTGTTCCTCTCCTGATTTTGGCTTAGAAATACTGAGGTAAAAAACCGACCAAATATTGAACGTGTGAACGAGCCCTAAGGTTTATTCACATGCTAAGTATTTGGTTAGTATTTTGCATCAGTGCTTGTATGTGAAAGCCAAGTGAGGAGCAATCAGAGAAAAACTTTAATTGAAAAATTGTCACCTGTTCTATGTTTTGGAGACACTCCTGGTTTCGGCTTTCAAATACTGTTGAAATATTGATCAAAACTACTGATGTGTGAATAAAGAGTTAGGTATTTTTTGTTAGGAGGTAGAAGTGCAACAAACCACTCTGCCGCTATCCAAGGTACTTAAATACAGGGATGGGGCATTGAACTGAATCTTTGCCCTGAAGAACAGCATTGCTACAACTCAGCACCGTGCACATTGCGGAAGGTCTGCGAGTGTGATCTGTTGAATTCAATGGGCTGAAACCGTAGACTTGTGCACCCAACCTATGCCATCGCTTTTTCATCAATGTCACAAGAGTTCAACTGGGAAACACAAAAACAATTTTCTTTTGAATTACCAAATAATAGTAGTAATAACTTTCCCTACCCACCACTACTTGGCTCTCGTAATGATTTTCAGGAACATTCCAACCTCTGTTTGTCATGTAACAGTACATTACGAAAATGACCGGGTCATAAGTTCTCACATATGGCTATATTGCATTATACGGTAGGAAGATGTGAAAAATAAGAGCTACGCTATATATCCAGATGACTGTATTTAAGGTGCGTGTCCTCGTATGTGTAGAAGAAACAGATAAGAGGCTTGTCCCTGACATTTCTATAAATGCCTTTGCTTTTCTCTGATCTTTTTATAGTTGCCTTGAAATGGTGCCAGGCACTCACAGAATGAGCAGTAATTCTCCGCCTGTAGCTCATTTAGGAGGCTGTGCAGACAGCAGCTATACGTTTAGTCTGCTAATAACTAAACTCAGCTAGGAAACTGTTTGCTTGTTACTTTAAAGGTCCCCACACTAATGTTGTGATATCTTTTTTCTTTGTGTTCAGGGAACGCTCCCCATTTTCTACGATTGCAAAATGTGGAGGTGAATGTTGGGCAGAATGCCACATTTCAGTGCATCGCTGGAGGGAAATGGTCTCAACACGATAAGCTGTGGCTGCAGGTATGAAAGATAATAAGTAAGATCAGGACTAGTGATGAGTGAGTGTGCTCGTTACTCGAGATTTCCGAGCATGCTTGCGTGATCTCCGAGTATCTTGGGCGTGCTTGTAGATTAAGTTTGCGTCCCCGCAGCTGCATGATTTGCGACTGCTAGACAGGCTGAATACGTGCAGGGATTGCCCGTTTGATAGGGAATTCCCAGATGTATTTAGGCTGTCTAGCAGCTGCGGGGACTCAAACATAATATACGAGCACGCCCAAGATATTCGGAGAGCATCCGAGCATGCTCGGAAAACTCGAGTAACGGAACACTCACTCATCACTAATCAGGACAGAAAGATCTAGTGTGGCTACAATATATACAACTTATAGTAGATGCAAGAAAAACTATGTAGCTTAGCCACCCTTGCAACAACCTTAGATTCAGCTAGGGGTCATTTACGTGGGACACCCTGGTGCACTAAATGATCACCGATCAACTGCTTCAATACACATTGAATTATCTGTAATGAATCGTTGTGTGCGCAAAAGCTGCCATTGTCCTCGACACCATAATACCTGTTTACACAGGACGATGGGCTGACAAAAATGATAATCTTTCGTGCAGTTCAAAAGATCATTTCACCCGAGGAACGAGCGTTTTTCTTGTTTGTCAGATGATCGATGTTTAGACTTCATTGATTTTAACTAGATGAACCTGTACAGGGGTCCCCTTACCCCATTAAAACTGAAATATTAGCAAGTGGGTCTAATGGTTACACAAGATTAAAGGGATGTTGAGTAAAGCCTCCATACTTTTAACTTTTTGGCACACAGATAGGAAAAGATGCGCCAAATTTAGTAAGAGGTACAGTCTTCCTGTTTTTAAGACTAATGTGTAAAATGTCAGTCTTATTAGATTTACCCTATAATTTTCAGTCCATAAAATGATCTATCATTAATGTTTCGTTGGCGGAAACACATCTACCAACACCGTCATCAATAATGCAAATCCCAAGTTCTCCATTCGCAATAGTGGCTGAATTTCTGCTGTCACCTCTTTCCTGAAGTCCAGGAACAAGGACCACTGAATGTGAATAGTAGCCACATTTCGAATCCTCCTATAAAAGTTTGATCCTCAAAATGGTTTACACTATATATCTGAATTTATAGAGTCAGCAAGAATCTGGTCTATATCACAGAACATGGCTGAATTGGCTTTTTGACATTTTTCTTTTTAGTAGGCAGCAATTTTGACTTCAAGTTTACAGAAATAAAAGTGGATTAGACAAGCTGCCCTTACCTTCCCGCTGTTAGCTGCGGTGTGACTGATTGTGAGCCTTTATCTCTGTTCTGCAGCAGTGGAACGGACGCGACACAGGTCTCATGGTAACTCGCGTGGTAAATCACAGACGCTTCTCTGCCACAGTCAACGTCGGGGACACTTCTCAGCGAAGTATAAGCAAGTATCGTTGTGTCTTAAGATCAGCTGGAGGTTCCGGGGTGTCCAACTATGCAGAGCTCATTGTTAAAGGTGGGTATCTAGGACCAAGTAACTCATAGTTGCCCTCATTGTAAGGGTACATTTCTTTATGAAGACATTCAATGTCAATAAATATCATATTATTATATTAAACTTCTCAATTGTTTGGCTTTTTACAAAATAATTACATTTAGTGTCTAAAATGTCATTCTTATTAAACTAAAATGTAAAAGGAGAAAAAACAGAAGTGACCGCCTCACATCAAACAGGAAAAGAAAGCAAACATGATTATTATTTATGACTTACAGGAAAAATATATCTTGTTCTGTGTTAGCCGGTGGAGAGAGTCCTCAGCTGATACCTTTTAATGGCTAACTAAAAAGATGGTGACAGATAGCAAGCCTTTGAGACTTCTCAAGTGTCCTCATCTGGCATAGTTTGACTCAAAATCTGAAGAGCCACAAATTTATATACAACAGAACACAGAATAGTGCAGTAATAAGACAAGTGACGGGAAGCAAAACTATCAATTTGGGAAGGGGGGAACATTGTGGCAGTAAATATTAGGACAGATCAGGAGTTTTATGGTATCACAAGGTCTGAGAGGAACATTCCTGAGGACTCTCAATTTTGATTGCTAATTACTTGTAATTCATAGAGACTATATGCACTGTAAAGATGCTAAAATCTGCTCATGTTCCCACTGAAAACCAAAATCTAACTTTTATTTCTCCAGAAACACCAGAATTACTCAGAGGAACCTCACATAAGGAATGAATAGACTGCCTTGGTTGGGTTTGAACCCATAGCTCTGCTCATAGCTATTGGGGGGTAGAGAACTTGAGGGAACCCAAAAACCTCCCTGCAACTAGTATTACAAATTGTACATGATAGCTAGGGGCCACATGACAGATTTTGTATTGGGGCCAAGATTTCAAGATCTCAGCACTTTCTATTCCAACCATCAATATAGTGTCAATTCTTTACATTTTTTCAATCGCTGGAAAAAAATTTTTTTGATGGCACCTTCCCTTTAAGACGTATTAGGATACAGAACCTATAGATGATGTTATCTTTGTTGAGTTGTCTGTTGCTTTCAGAAAACCTCCTCATCCCTACTTAGTCATGGAATAACCATTTTATTTCTTAGTTGCAGTTAAAGTCAAAATTTCTATTTCCTTGATGTAGGGAACAATGGTAAATGTGAATTATAAATCCATTTAAGAAAGTTGTAATCTATTTATTCAAATGCATTAGTCACTCTCCCCTCCAAGTGACGTCCCACTGGTACTCTTGACATACTTACAATATTAGTTTTTTTTACTACATTTCCCCTCTACAGAATAGTTCTCAATGTATCCCACTGTACATTGATTCTTCTCTTTAAGAGGAATTTGTCTTTACTTGGTATTAAACATTTTCTTCTATCTATAGAATTCCCTTTCTGACTCTCACTCCTACTGAGCATCACCTAGATCTACATTTCTCCAGGTTCTCTCCTACTGCTCTCTCTCTCTCTGGGACCCTGTTGTCTTTATTTTAGACAGTGTGTAAGTCCCAGCAGGTATCTAGAAACCTCCTTCCCTCCTGCTGCTTTCTCACTTCCATCTTGAATCTCCAACTGTGTTTTATTATTATTGTCTTCATTTTCTCACAGCCCTCCTACTGTCTTTTAGATTTAATCTAACACTTCAGTCCTGGCAATGTTGGTCACAGGTAGAGAGGATTGGTAATAGATTTACCGAAAGATTAGTAAAAATGGTAGTATGTTAGTTACAGACAGCAGAGCATTAAACAGGCCTTCCATACTAAAACATTAATCAAGCCATAAGATAGGCTACAATTGTTTCATTAACGTGAGTCAAACCACTGGGACCTGACCTACCCCAACAACAGAATTACAGTAAGTAACAGGCAGAGCCATAAGAGATAGCCTAGAGGTGTACTCACTTATCTCTGGCTGTCTCATGAAGAGATAAGTGCAGGTGCACATGTTCAATGTCTGCTCCATACAGATGGAGCTCTGCAGAGTCCCATTCTCTGGATAAGTCGGGGTCCCAGATGTTGAACACCCAACAAATAGAAAGTTATCCCACCACCCTATGGATTTTGTAAACTTCCAACTTGGCACAAACTGTTTAAATTTTGTAATCGGATAGTAGACCCATTTTCAACCCTGTGACAGACTAGTTATGCAAATCTATTTATTTTGCCTTCACGTATGACCCACTGGACAAGTAGCACTTGTAGCCCCTATTCTCTCACTGCCTGTACCCTCTTTAAAATGTAAGTTTGCCAACAAAGTCCAACATGTTTAGTATTATTTTTCATTACTAAGGAACCTGGCTGTATGATTTTACTACTGAAACTAGTGGTATAGCTGTATAAGTCCTTGTACAAAAAATGAAAATAATACTTGTTTCTGAAGTGCCGGAGGTTGAGAACTCGAGCTTTAAAGAGTAACTAAACTTTCTTTTTATCTAACTATCATCTGGGCATTGCAAAGTTAGGATTTCATTGTAATTTATCTCATTATATTATTTTGCCTTCTTGCCTCCCAAACACAGTGCTGCTTCAGTACCCTGCTTCTTTAGAAGCTCCTTTCATCTGCTGCTCAGTAAGATTCATATGCTATATTCAAACAATCAGAGTAAGGTATTTTCCATCTCTGAGCCTCTCTGCATCACTTCCCACTCCCCACTCAGGCAGGGAAATTGTTGTACTCTGATTTTGTGAATATATTATACGGATCTTGGCAAGTAGTTGTTGAAAAAAGCTTCAACAAATGCAAAAAAACTGGACATTAACACAGCACCCTGCAGATTGGCGTTTGAGAGAGAAGGTGGTAAAATGAGATAATGAAGTATATGACAAAAACAGTGCAATGGCTGAAAGATAATTAAACAAAAATAAAGTTGAATTACTTTTTTAAGTCCTATGCAAATTAGCCTGGAAGTGCATTGGGTGTGTCAATACACCTAGAAGACATTAACATGTCCCCAATGAAGTATTTCGCATGTGAATTCAAAATTCGACTTCTCATCACAAGGTTAGTGAATTTCTGCAAAGCTGGTATCATTTGTATTGTTGTACTAAGACCTTTACAGCTATGTCACTAGTTTCAGTAGTAAAATTGTCCCTATAGGTTCTCTTTACTATTTATATGTGTTCATTATTTGCAAGCATTGTGAAATGTGTTGGCATTATATGATACTTCCCCAAGCTCACATAAAGAAAAATATGACTAAACATTGCCCAATAGGTTTTTCCATAGGATTTTTCTCCATATTATCTGGCGTTTTCAGCATAATATTGTGTACAACCTTTGGAAAGATTAATATAGATGAATATAATTAGCTTCTCTAATGCGGTCCAGAGTCTCTTCTCTGCCTCAAATGTTTCGCCTTCACTGTTCTTTGCACACATTATTACACTTTCCTTCTATAGCACGTCTACTGCACTCTCCCAGAGGAATGCTATGTTGCTCAATTATACGATGGATATAAATAAATCATTACTTATGTCCAAATAAGATGTAGCCCTTTAAAGCATGGTAATTTTGGAGTCATATAATAGGTTCCTAAATGCCCAGTACAGGGTATAATTAATCTCTTGGTTTTAAGATTTACAGTTAAGGGGATTGTTCACTTTATCATAATTTTAACAAATGTGTTGGGGATTTGATTTTGTAGCACTACCATATAGGTATTAAAGGTTCTTCTTCTCCTTTGTAAAATGTTTCCTGTTTGTTAGTGTCGCCCTCTTCACAGGTTGTATATTTCTTGTATAGAAAATATCAATGGATGCAGTAGCATGAGATCAAACATGTCCATCAGCCTGAACATAGCATCTACAACACCACATGTTTCTCCATTTGAGGAGGACGGACAGGTTTGATCACATTCACCCCCATCAACTGCAATTTTGAGAATATGAAAACTATGCAATCTTTGAAGAGATCTGCACTAATAAGTGCAGGAGGATAACTTGGAAGACTTACGGTATATATTTTTTATATAAGTTCCACAAAATCATGTCCATTAAACATTTTTCAAAAAAAAGGGGGCAATGCCCTAAAGCTTGTTTGATTCTCATGTTAATTCCTTTTTCAAATGAAGGACCAGCCGAGTAATACATAGAGCGATGGGTCCTTCTGTCTAATATGACCACATACATTCAAGAAGGTTATTCTTAATATTTGTATTAGGCAACACACAGCTCTCCAGTCTCTTCACTTGCTTATTGTGGGGTACTTTTTCTTGATTGACAGTTTTGGTTCAGTAGCTTTGACCTTCTGCTGTCCTTGATATGCCAATGTGACTTATTCAAGTAAGTCAGTGTCTCATTCTGAAGTCTACACTGTTATGACCATATTTGCTTACACAAACACCAGAGCCTTTGAACAAATCCACAGCTCAAGTGAGCAGTGGTTAGGAGATCTGGTGGAGCTTGTGATTTTACATGCTTGAAAGGTCAGAAAGTGAGAGGGAGGTGAGCAACTAATTACTGTAAAGAAATCAGTGGGCTTCAGATAGCTGTCTAGGATCTCAAGAGTTAACTCAGCCTAGAATGTAACTACTACCCACATTGGACCAGGATGTGATGATTAATCTCTTTTGCAATGAACTGTAAACAATCTTTGACGAATGCTCTCATAGCAGGAGAACTATGGCACATAGAAAAAGAAAGTCTTTTGCAAACTTGCTTACTGTCGTGCTTGATAACTAACTTAAGCTATTTAATTAGCATTAGAATATCCCTTTTAATAGTACATTTCGAAAGGAGATGTCTTCATGACGAGCTTTGGATTTTTTTCTTAAAGATTTGCCTTTGTTTACATGGTACCATAAATAAAAAGCATAATCATTCGTCAGATTTATCATGCTAGTTGTGAATTCATTCATATTCAGCTTGCAGGACTGTGTCTCCTTCCACCTCTATGAGTTATGCAGCCATTTTATCTGGGTATGAATAATTATGACTTAAAGAGTTAGATGCTAAGTAGATAGAAAATAGGAGCGTGCTTTATCATAGACAGTACAGTCAACCAGGAGAAGACTTGTAGAGCAGCCTCCTGATTTATTAATAGAAAAATAGACATGCGAGGCTGAGTTATGTGATGAGATGTTTCACGGATATATTAACATATAAGCTTTAATACATACTAGAAGTTGTGAAAGAGTCAATTTGTCTCATCTGTGATACAGTGACAGTCTTTGAAGGATCGTTAGCCGCTAGGAAGGTTCTTCCACTTTACAGAGCTCGGCCCTGTGGAAACCCCCTAGGATTAAGTTAGGATCTGTGAACTTGTTCTTAATTTTGAAACCCTGAGGTGGGGCACAGCTGGGACAAAGAGACAGGCGTCACTCAGCCCCAACAAGAGATTTCCACATGATAGTTTCTCTCATTAAAAGCTAAAACAAAAAAAATCCTCACAATTATGGATGGTATTTCGAGAAATGTCATAACTTTGTGCCATATGGAACTCTAGCTACAAGACTACAAGAGGTGAAATACAAGAGAAGTAGGCAATGCAACTCTTTTCTGCTAGGCACTATCTCTGTAATACAAGGTCAAGAAATAACCAGGAAAATCCAATAAACAACGGGATTGTAGATTTCGCCCTGATATCGGCTTGTCGTAAATATGTGAGGGCCACATACATTGGTTTCTCTCCAAGACAGCTACCTTGTGGAAGAAAAATTGGAGGTAGCCCTTTGATAAGGAAGGACAGTAAAGATTTAAGATTTGGAGTTCATCTAGCTGATGCATAATAAAGACTTATAGAGTAGCTTTGTCATCTGTTTCTTCAAGTCATTGATTTAAAGGTGTATTTTACAAAGAGAACAAATTAAAACAATAAATTAAGGCTGGTCAGGCCAATCTTCAGAAGTCCTAAGATTAATTACTACAGCCAGGAAAGCCGCAGTTGGCCCTACATTTCTCCTGCAAGAGTCATAAATAATATAAAAAAATGGTCAACCATGTAATGTAATAAACTACAGATTGAGTGCAGCTGTTTTTTACTGGCTGGGGTCTTTAATAGGGCAAATAGAAAAAAAAGTGGTCTTCATGAGACAACCATTTTAACTTATAGAGACTTGGCCGTACAGTAGTTGTCATATAGCATAACAGTTTACGTGCCACAAGGGGCAAGTGTCAAATGTTCTATGAGGAATATTAACCCCTTTTCAACTATACAGCTCTGACAAAAATTAAGAGACCACCACATCAAATCCCTGTCATGGCCAGCCCAATCTCCAGACCTGAACCCCATTGAAAACCTTTGGAATGTAATCAAGAGGATGATGGATAGTCACAACAAGCCATCAAAGAACTGCTGAACGTTTTCGCCAGGAATGGCATAAGGTCACCCAAAAGCAGTGTGAAAGACTGGTGAAAAGCATGCCAAGACGCATGAAAGCTGTGACTAAAAATCATGGTTATTCCACAAAATGTGTGATCACATGACCCAACATCACCCTGACCCAGAAGTGCCAGCTGCCAGGGTTTTAATTTTACTCACTTCTGAAAGATATTTTTACAGCTGGCTCAGAGAATGGCCGAATCCCAATGTCAGGGCGGCAAAATGCATCCGCTGGGAAACACCTCGGACTGCGGCATCAGGTTGCCCGATGGCTCCCCCTGTCAGCTGCGCCCAGTGCAGATGCCCTACCTGAACCTCCCTAGAAAGGCCTTTGCTGCCATTATGCCTAGTCTGTGGCTGGGTAGCATAGGAGAACTTCAGTTTAGTTTGATTTTGTTCGTTAGTTCGGATGGTCACAGAAGCGTAGAGTGGATCAGACAGAACCCCCAAGCGCACTGCAGACAGCTTAGTGTGAACAAATGATCACAGGTTCCCTAAGGGGACCAGAAAAAAAGGTAAACAAAATCACTTCCCTTTTCCCAGTCAAAAATCAAAGAAATAAAAAAGTGAAATATAAGCATATTTGATATTGTTATGTCCATAAAAGTCTGACTTTAAGAATCATATTGCTAAATATTTTTTATTGCGTGATAACATTCATAAAAACAAGCACAAAAAACAATGGCGGATTTTACTTTTATCATTTTACACCACTTGGATTTTTTTACTGTTTTTGGTCCATTACATTATAAAGTAAATAGTGCCATTCAAAACTAAAACTGGACCTGAAAAAAAAAAACCTTCATGCAGCTTTAGGGATGGAAAAAATAAAAAGCTATGACTCTTGGAAGAAGGGGAAGAAGAAACAAAAAAGCAAAAATTGGAAAAATCCCATTTCATGATAGGGTTAATAGATTAATCTATCACACTAGTCCTATCAAATCATTCAATCAATAAAAATGAGATCTGCAGGCCCTTTTCTTTAAAGTTTAATTTATTGCTGGCGTTATAAATGTTAGGCATAAATTCCTCTATCTGTTCTCAATCACAGAGAAAGACAATGCTCCAGATAAAAAGGAAGGTGTACAAGTCTGATTAAACCATTCTTCATTTGTAGAGAATGAGACTCATACATAATATAATGCTAGATTATTAAGATTTGTGTTGGTATTATGTCAAGAATTACATCATGCATCATGCCCACTGCCTACAACATATTACTAAACCCATCTAAATCTGAATTCATTATCTTGTGACACAAAACATAATTGTTCCATTTACTCCATAAAGCGAACCTGATGTGTCCAGAATCACTATGTATCTGCAGATATCGGGGTAACCTACCTATTACCACTCACTCCAGGCGCATGGACTTGTGTAAGGTGTGGTTACAGTCACTGCTCACGATACAGAGGGAGATTTCTGTCAGCGTTCACAATGCTATGACCATCACTCTCTGGCACATTGATTGACAGCTAGTTCTGTACACAAATTGCGCTCACACTGCAGAGCAGGCTGTCAAAGTACCAGGGAGTAACTACAGTGCACCTTCTGTGTAGTGAGCAGTGACAGAAATGCACTCACCTGCACTTCCTACATGACTGGACCGCAGCTACAGGGAGAATAAAACTTCATTTTCTCCCTTTAGCTAGACAAACAGAATTTAAGCACAAGTTATCTGCAGATTACCTCTATATCAGCAGCTAAATTGCATTTCTTGACATGTCAGATTTAATTTAGGAAATACAGAGGATATTCCTTTTACTAGTCCTTTAGGTACATAGAATGAATATGAGACTGCCTTAGGCAATGTTTCCACAGGGCGTAATCTCTGCGCTTTGGATGCAGCAGATACTCTGCTCTGCCCAAAGCACCAACCCATGTTGTACGCACGGTGATTCCGCATGTGTTCATTGAACTATGTGGAATCACCGCATCATATTAATAGACTGGGTTATTTATCTTGTAGAGGAGGAGCGTCTCGGCAAGATAGACATGCTGCGGTCTGGAAAGATGCACCGCACGTCCGGTTAGGCATGGCCGCCGGATGCGGCCGTGCGCACATAGTAGAGACGGGATTTCATAAAATCTCGTCCACTATGCTGTAACATCTGGACGCTGCGGATTGGATGCTGCGGCTGTAGGCAGCGTCCAATCCGCAGCAAATCCTGAATCAATCCTTTATCTGGAAACATACCCTTAGTAGTGTTGAGCGATACCTTCCGATATGCAAAGGTATCGGTATCGGATTGGATCAGCCGATACCGGCAAAATAACGGATCTCGCCGATACCGATACCCGATACCAATGCATATCAATGGGACACAAAATATCGGAATGGTTCCCAGGGTCTGAAGGAGAGGAAACTCTCCTTCAGGCCCTGGGATCCATATTCATGTATAAAATAAAGAATAAAAATAAAAAAATATTGATATACTCACCCCTCTGACGGCCCCGGCTCTCACCGGTCCAAGCGTCTGCCTCCGTTCGTAAGAATGCAGAGTGAACTAGGACCTTCGATGACGTCGCGGCTTGTGATTGGTCGCGTGACCGCTCATGTGACCGCTCACGCGACCAATCACAAGCCGCGACGTCATCGAAGGTCCTTCACTCCCTGCATTCTTAGGAACGGAGGCACCGCTAAGAGCCAGGGTCCGCCGGAGGGGTGAGTATATCAATATTTTTTATTTTTATTCTTTATTTTTTACATGAATATGGATCCCAGGGCCTGAAGGAGAGTCTCCTCTCCTCCAGACCCTGGGAACCATACGCACCGCACACTTCCGATTCCGATTTCCGATATCGCAAAAATATCGGAACTCGGTATCGGAATTCCGATACAGCAAATATCAGCCGATACCCGATATTTGCAGTATCGGAATGCTCAACACTAACCCTTAGACATTGGGCCCCATACCGAAAAATGTACTGTTTTCTCACTGTTCCCTTTTCTAGCTAGGTTGTTTTTCATTGATTGACTAATGTGAAGCAGTGCCCAAAAGCCTGTTTTTTTAATTCACACCTGCTAAATCACTGCACCTAGTGGCTAACAGTTTGCGGACTCTCACATGACCACTTTTCTTATGTTTTCATATTCACAATAAATTAGGTTACAGTTTTTATCCTCTTAATATATTGCAGTCATCATATGATATAGCACTGTGTACTTGCAATTTCTCATTTCTACCCAGCTAATTGTTCTCTTTTCTCTGCTCTATGTAGAAACAGGAAGTCTCTTGTCCCTGCATGACTCATTTCCCTCTTTAACTGTTGATCCAGCTGCTCTGCTCCTTCCCCCCCATAGACTTTTGCAGTGACTCATGACTTGTGCAGAGAAAATTGACCTCCTGTTTCTTAATAGAACTTAGAAGGATTCAGCTAGTCAGTTATTAATCATGGGATGTCATAGACCTAATGGGGAAAAAAATAATTAACTCGGTAAAAGTGCAAAATGAGCAATTGTAAATACACAGTGCTATATAATATAATAATTGCAATATATTAAGAGGATGCAAACTTTGATGGGAGTGCTTCTTTCGTGTGCCTCTACAAAATCAGTAGTGAAGCTATTCTTGAAATATTTGTCCATCTAAGAGGGGAAAAGTTATTTGCCAAGATCAACATTCAGGGCAATTTGGCTGTCTGAATACAAGTTGGACAGCACATGTACTTTTATTGAATACTTAGGAATCACATGACTGCATCGCACTCTTTACCTGTCTCTCAATGCTGATTCGCATAGTAATATTAGCAGTTTATATATTATAAATAGTGAGCGCTTTTAATTAGTCCAAGAGCCCTGTAATTATCCTACAGTCTTGATTTACATTTGATCACCATTCTAAATGAAAATGTTTTGTATATATTACACATATACTACTGAGAATGCGTTGGTTCTCGATTCCAACAGATGCTCAGTAGTTTCTTGTCACTGTGCAATATGCACAGTGACAGTGCACTTCCTTGCCGGCTCTGAGCAGGAGTAAATATCCAACAGAGAAGCGCACTGTCGGTGCATTGTAAGAATATCCAACGTACAGAAATCAGTACTGCGCCACAAGTGACGTGTATTGTTACAGCATCCGCTCTCTGGTCTGCTCATTACTTCTGATCAGAGTTAGCGAGAGAGCGCATTGTCGCTGTGCATACTAGAATCTATAGAGCATCTGTTTGAATTGACAACTGATGCATGCTCAGCAGGGCAGGAACTAGCCCAGTCCGTGCTCTACTGTCCCTGTAGTGATGCCTGTTTCAAGGACTAGCCCAGTTTCTGAAACAGGCGTCACTGATGACACTTTTGTTTTATGGAGGTGGCAGAGGCAGTAGCAGTGACCACAGCCTCTGCCCTCGCTTTGTTTGCATATCACAGCATGTACTATGATTATCAAACAAAGCATCATAAAAATATGAAGAAGTAAAAACATAGAATAAGCCAGTTAGCACAGTGAGGCAATGGTAGGGACTTTTTAATTAAAATACATAGATTAGATTATGGCATTATATAGATTGCCAATTAGGGTGAAAATTAATTTGTTTTTCAGACCATCCCTTTAAGTGATCACTCTGAAAAAAAAATCTCAAAGATGTAATGGAAGAAAAAACATATTAGCACAATAAATATTACCATTCATATACAGGGAATCTGTGAGCAAGTTTTTGCTATGTAATGTGAGAGCAGAATTGGGTAGGGACAGAGACCCTGATTCCAGCGATGTATCATTTCGTTTACTGGGTGCAGCAGTTATGATATAGTTATTTTTTTTTGCTGTAGTTTTAGCAGAGCTTAGTTGTTCGGCTGTGATAACTCTCCCTCACCACAACTTTCTGTGTACATTGTTTAGTGACAGAAAGCTGATGATCAGTGCTGCGGGCGTGGTTAGGCTAGAATGCATGAGGCCAGATGTCTATAGTGATAATCTCCTGCTCATAGAACACTGATTGTATTGAAACAGCCCAGTAATTGAAACATCACTGTAATCCAGGTCTCTGCTCTTACATTACAAAGCATAAACCTGCTGCTGACAGATTCCCTTTAAGTCAAGCTTGTTCACTGCACATGTAAAGTTTTGCAGCTTTCAAGTATACTTTGCATATTCATTTCTCATGCTTTTCACGATCTCTGCTTGCATTCATTGAATTGAACACTTCAATCTCTCCCCCCAAACAATAAAAGTTATTCAGGTAAATGAATGTGTATACATAAGTGCACAAAGAAGGTTTTCCCTCTGTAGGGTTTCTATTCAATGATCTGCAGGAAGAGGCAATAAATATATTAGAACTTCTTTATTTGATGAGATCTGAATTTTCCTTTAATTTTGAATGTTGTATTAGTTTATTCATTTCTACATTTGCACTAGCCACGAGTATACAGCTCTGCAATGAGGTGTTAACCAGCAGCGACAATCTTCCGAAATCAACTTTTCTTCTCCTTTTCTCCCCGGTCAATAATATTTTTTCAAGCATATTTTTTTAGAGAGCAGCTGTCATGTTCTACTTTGAACAGTTTGTCCTGGTCCCTTCTGCAGCTCTTGGGCCTCGGTGTATCCGGTGTCTCTCCCCGATGTTTTATGTCCATTTACCTAAATATTCACACAATTAATTGCAGTTCCGCTGCCTCCAACACACTTTCAGCTCAGGTGCAGCTCAATACAATCAATTATTGATCATTTTATTTCTCAGTGGAGATAATTATTCAGGTATTATTCTAGAGACGCGCAATGTGGACCTGCGAGACAACCATGAAGAAGACTCATAAAAATCACATCTTTTATTTATTAGTGGCATTGAGAGCATTATACAGAGCAGAGTGTTCATTATTAGCGAATAGACATTCTGCATCATTATACATTACATGTTACATCACTAATGTGTGTATGTATTATCAATGCAATATGTACTTTATGTAAAATGTCAGCCTGGAGACATGCAGGCCTAGAGTTTAGTTTTCGAGCACCACTCTTGTGTGTCTAGAAGTCTACAAATCATACAGAACAGTATAGTTATAAACTATCGCTTTTTGTTAAAATATTTCACCCGAAAATATTTTTAGCAAAAAGGGTGTCCCACTGCTTGGGAATCAGTTGCCATGTGTAGGGAAATCAGGCAGAAAGTGTTAAATTCTCATAAGTGACAATGCAAAGGAAAAAATTACTCAGTTCATACTGTTGTGGAATACCCTCATTGGGGAGCGCTTTAAGGGAAATGCAAGGGTCTCACCAGTTTACCGGGGTTGTCCAAATCAGGGCGGTGATTGATCGGAGACAAGTACATACACTGCTGAATTATTTGGTATACTGTACTGCTGATAGAGGTGGAGGCTTTTATTGGGTAACTAAAGGATGAAGTGTGACCTCACTACCAAATGAAGGTGTCATATAATAAAAAGACAAGACTTACTTAGTAATAATTTTTGCCCATGTGGCGGTCCTAAACCTTAAAAAAGGTTATTTTCAGACAATACCCTTTCGTACTGCTTAGATTTGAAATCTAAGAAAAAGATTATATCTAATATGTGACTAAATGAAATCATATGATAATCTTGTTATGTCACAAGGCTTAAGCAATTTCTCAGAATCAGCAAAACCTATATCTTGTCTTATTTTTTAAAGCAGAGCTAATGCTGAGCATACAAAAACACAGATACTAAAGCTAACTATTGTGACAAGGTCACTGGTAAAGTACTGGAGGGGAGATATGTATCAACGAGGGTGTTAGCTTCAGTGATATGAGCCTGGAGAAAATGCTCCAGCATACTAAGTGCTGAGAGGAGTTAATCGGCTATGTTAAGGACTGGGGTATTTTTTTGAGACGGTTGAAGAATGGGTAGGAAGTAGTGATGAGCAAATATACTCGCTACTCAAGATTTCCCGAGCACGCTCGGGTGTCCTCTGAGTATTTTTTAGTGCTCGGAGATTTAGTTTTCCTCACCTCAGCTGAATGATTTACATCTGTTAGCCAGCTTGATTACATGTGGGGATTCCCTAGCAACCAGGCAACCCCCACATGTACTTATGCTGGCTAACAGATGTAAATCATTCAGCTGCGGCAACGAAAACTAAAAAATAATCGGAGGACACCCGAGCGTGCTCGGGAAAACTCGAGTAACGAGTATATTCACTCATCACTAGTAGGAAGCTGTTCACCATATCTCCACCTCAGGGTTGGGTCTTCTGAATCATTCAGCGTTCGGTGTACCTGGAGACAAGAGCTCCAGAGCTGTATTTATGGTTACAAATGGTGAACCTTGTTGTTTTCCCTGAGCAGGCAGTTTCCCGAAGCCACATAGACTGTGCTATATGTTATAATTTGTTTCCCTTTTATGCCAGAAAGGCCGTGTTTATTTTGCTTAACTTTGCACTGGTCATGTTGTACCTTTTTAATAAACCAGTAAGTGATTCAAACGAGAAATGTTACTGCGTCTACCTGGTGAGCAGACGAGCGGGCCAATCTACCACAATATATACATATACACACATGGTCAAAATTGTTGGCACCCCTTGTTTAATGACAGAAAAACCCACAACGGTCACAGAAATAACTTGAATCTGACAAAGGTAATAATAAATAAAAAAATCGATACAAATGAAAGTCAGACATTGCTTTTCAACCATGCTTCCACAGAATAGAAAAAAAAATAAAACTCATGAAATAGGCCTGGAGAGAAATGATGATACCCCTGAACATAATGGGACAAAAGGGACATGATAAATCAAGGTGTGTCCACTAACTAGCATCACAGGTGTCTACAATATTGGAATCAGTCAGTGGGCCTGTATATAGGGCTACAGATACTCACTGTGCTGTTTGGTGACATGGTGTGTATCACACTCAACATGGACCAGAGGAAGCGAAGGAAAGAGTTGTCTCAGGAGATTAGAAAGAAAATTATAGACAAACATGTTAAAGGTAAAAGTTATAAGACCATCTCCAAGCAGCTTGATGTTCCTGTGACTACAGTTGCACATATTATTCAGACTTTAGCCAACCTCCCTGGATGTGGCCACAGGATGAAAATTGTTGACAAATCAAAGAGACAGATAATACGAATGGTAACAAAAGAGGCCAGAAAAACTTCTAAACAGATTAAAGGTGAACTTCAAGCTCAAGGAACATCAGTGTCAGATTGCACAATCCATCATTGTATGAGCCAAAGTGGACTTCATGGGAAATGACCAAGGAGGACACCATTGTCGAAAAAAATCATAAAAAAGCCAGACCAGAATTTGCCAAACTACATGATGACAAGCCACAAAGCTTCTGGGAGAATGTCCTATGGACAGATGAGACAAAAATGGAACTTTTTGGCAAGGCACATCAGCTCTATGTTCACAGATGGAAAAATGAAGCATATCAAGAAAAGAACACTATCCCTACTGTAAAACATGGGAGGAGGCTCTGTTATGTTCTGGGGCTGCTTTGCTGCATCTGGCACAGGGTGTCTAGAATCTGTACAGGGTACAATGAAATATCAAGACTATCAAGGGGTTCTAGAGAGAAATGTACTGCCCAGTGTCAGAAAGCTTGGTCTTCAGTAGCGTGAACAGTGTCAGACGCATGCATACCAGGATAGAGATGAGGAGCCATGCATACAAGGATAGGGATGAGAAGGCCGTGCATACTAGGATGGGGATGAGTGAGCCATGCATACCAGGATAGGGATGAGGGGGTCATGCATACCAGGATAGGGATGAGGGGGCTATGCATACCATGATAGGGATGATGAGGATGTGCATACCAGGATGGGGATGAGGGGGCCATGCAAACGAGGATGGGGATGAGGAGGCCATGCATAACAGGATAGGGATGAGGAGACTGTGCATACCAGGATGGGGATTATGAGGCCATGCATACCAGGAAAGGGATGAGGATGCAATGCATACCAGGATAGGGATGAGAAGGCCGTGCATACTAGAATGGGGATGAGTGGGCAATGCATACCAGGATAGGGATGAGGGGGTCATGCATACCAGGATAGGGATGATGAAGACATGCATACTGCATACCAGGATAGTGATGATGAGGATGTGCATACCAGGATTGGGATGAGGGGGCCATGCATACAAGGATAGGGATGAGGGGGCCATGCATACCAGGATAGGGATGAGGGGGCCATGCATACCAGGATAGGGATGAGGGAGCTATGCATACCAGGATAGGGATCATGAGGACGTGCATACCAGGATGAGGATGAGGGTGTCATGCATACCCGGCTTATACTTGAGCCAATAAGTTTTCCCAGTTTTTCATGGAAAAATTAGGTACCTCGGCTTATTCTCGGGTCAGCTTATATATATATATATATATATATATATATATATATATATATATAGTATTATTATATTGTAATATGCACTGACCTTAGGTCTAGAGATGAGCCTGGTTGTTGGACTCTCCATGCATGTGTCGTGACTGTTACACTGTTACACAGCCGTGACACATGCAGCTGTGGAGCCGAACAGCTGATCAGCCGGCGCAATCCAAGAAGCCAGGTTCCCTTCGCTACTTATTCGCTAAGCGCTGTAGCTTGCCGAATAAGCCCTCACCTGAACAAATGTAGTCATCTTTACTTAGGTCCTCCTACAGCATACATAGAAATCATGCTGCCCCATAGCAAAAGTCCTAATTCTGGTTGTCCCTCACAAAACCAAAAATTGTCAGTGCGGTGGGCACAGTCACAGAAGGGTGTACCTCACAACTTTTAATGACAGGGAAAGGGTCATGTATTGTAACTGCAGAGAATAATCACCAATTGTCGAGAGTACAACCCTGCAGACAGTGATTATTGCAAGTGTGCCAACACATTGGAGAAGTTCTTCTATTTCAAGCTGAAAGAAGGCAGCCTGATAGAAAAATAGCTGTCCTGATCATACAAAGCAAATTTTACTTATTGAAAGGCATTAGCTTTCTCACCCACAAACTGTACAGAAAAGGTGGCATAGAAAAGATACATTCCCATTCCCATATAAAAAATAGCGACTTACACGTGGGCTGCTTTGGTTTAGGTGCTAGGGCTGATTTTCAGTCTCAGTCCGCCCCTGGGTAAGAAAGCACATTTGTTACCACTGACTAAATTTACTTTAGGGACTAAGGGGTATCGTCTCTCTTTGTGGAAAGTGACATGCCTGACATGCCAGGGTAAGGAAAATTATAGGCAATGCAATGTTCCACTGGAAATTAAATATACCAATTGCCTCATCAGAGAGGAAGAGTACCTGAAATCTAGTGTCACTATTAGATGTAGCAATCCTAACAGTGCTCTTAGTTTCTGAAGGAGCAATTTGCATATTTAATTACCTAGAGGGGCATTCTATGGCCTATAAGTCTCCTTACACTGGCATGTCACTCTCTACAATGAGAGTCTTTATCCCTTAGACTACAGCCAGAGGCCTTTCATACAGCCAAATCAGTCTTCATGCTTTGCACTAAGGAGGGGTAACACCCTGATACACTGTTTGCTAATTGAGATTCTGGTTTGGCTTTTATCCTAAGTCACATGGCAAAGCTCCATAAAGGGCTGATACTTACTTTTAGGATTGCAACTTGTCTCTGAGGATGCAATTGGCATATGCATGACACAGGACACATTTAAGCACTGTTCTTGTGAATAAAGGAGGTCTATGTGGCTAGGCCCCACCAATCATGCATTTTTGACCAAATCTGTAAATAAGTGATACATGTTTTTGGAGATTAAATCATTTACCGTAATCGTTTAGTTGTTTGAAGAGATTTTGGTGACTGCTGCTATGGATATACAACGCATTATGATATTCGTTATCAGCTTTTTGTCTGAAATCGTTTGCATAAAGGTGGGTTGTGTTGGCTCAAGGGAACATGTCATCTTGGAAAAGGATATTAAAAGGGAAAAACAGTGAGTTAATTCGCAGGTAAACAGTGTTACAATGGTGCCTGGCCACATTTATGAGTGTGCAGCTACAGGAAGAAAATGACCTTTTTTCGTCCAGGAGCTACTGAGTTTCAGTCTTAGAGGTGTCCAAGGAGCGTCTACAGTCATCGCTAACAGCTCCACTCACTATACTGTGAACAGCAGCTGTATGCACGCCCCAACAGATTGATTGACAGCTCACTCTGTAGCACATCTGTGCAGAGCAAGCTGTCAAGCAAAGTGCCTAGGCCTGCTTACAGCCATTGGTCATAGTGCTGTGAGAGATGACTGTAACTGTTCCATCCACACCCCCATGGCTGAATGTGGGAGTTTCCGATCCCAAAAGGAAATGGCCTCATTTTATCCTGATAACCACTCTTTCTGAAACGTGGCCAGACAGCATTGTAATGCAATTTACCTGGAAACTTATGCTACATCTGCAGATAAATAGTATTTTCTGAGGTGACAGGCTCCCTTTAAGTAACTAAGCTCCAGACCATAAATATATAAAAAAAACAGGTTTCCATCAAGCCTTATAGGACACATTACACCAGGGGCAACAATAATTCTATGGTGACATGAATACAGTATATTTGAGTATTTTCTGCAATAAAATTATGTATGGTAGTGATTATTAAGAATATTAATAGCATTGTCAAAACAATTACTACTCCAGATTTTTCATAGCTTGGATTATTTGCATTATGGCATCTTATCTCTCTTATCATTAGCTATGAGTGGGTCAATTCACACAACTCAGTTCCATGGTCCAGGTCAGTGTTCTCTGGCCATGAATAAAGGTACCTTCACACGAAGCGACGCTGCAGCGATAACGACAACGATGCCGATCGCTGCAGCGTCGCTGTTTGGTCGCTGGAGAGCTGTCACACAGACCGCTCTCCAGCGACCAACGATGCCGAGGTCCCCGGGTAACCAGGGTAAACATCGGGTTGCTAAGCGCAGGGCCACGCTTAGTAACCCGATGTTTAGCCTGGTTACCAGCATAAAAGTAAAAATAACAAACAGTACATACTCACCTGCGCGTCCCCCGGCGTCCGCTTCCCTGCACTGTGTGAGCGCCGGCCCTAACAGCAGAGCGGTGACGTCACCGCTGTGCTGTACTTTCACTTTAGGGCCGGCGCTCAGTCAGAGCAGGAAGCGGACGCCGGGGGACGCGCAGGTGAGTATGTACTGTTTGGTTTTTTTACTTTTACGCTGGTAACCAGGGTAAACATCGGGTTACTAAGCGCGGCCCTGCGCTTAGTAACCCGATATTTACCCTGGTTACCAGCGTAAAACATCGCTGGTATCGTTGCTTTTGGTGTCAAACCTGACGATACACGCCGGTCTGACGACCAAATAAAGTTCTGAACTTTATTCAACGACCAGCGATATCACAGCGGGATCCTGATCGCTGCTGCGTGTCAAACACACCGATATCGCTATCCAGGACACTGCAACGTCACGGATCGTTGCCGTTCTCGTTGTAAAGTCATTTCGTGTGAAGGTACCTTAAGAGCTGTGTGAATTTCCTTACCCTCCAGGATCCCACGCTCGGCTTATGATCAGCCAGACTGGAAAGACATGACCTGTGCATGCCAGACAAGAAAATCAAGTGACGTCCCAGAGGACTTGTAAGCTCTGGATAATCACGCAGTCCCTGTCCATGGCCAAAAACACTGACCTGGACCGTGGACCAGGGTTGTACAAAATGATCCGGTCATCTGTAATCCATTCCTTCCTACATTCTAGTTCTTCTCCAGACATGAGCTCTGCATGGGTTCTTGCCAGGGCTGATTCTAGCTTGGACAGGAGATCGGGGTTCCGCAAAGCGATCTACTCATTTGCAATTATCATGTGTATTGATTTATCAACTTAAGGGTTTAATTTTTAAAGTTAATTAACAAAATACTTTCTTTCCTTGGATTATAATAGTTTACATTAGTGAAAGGTCATGTGCTTCCCTTTCTCCCTACCAGAGCCACCAAAGCCTATTGCACCCCCAGAACTTTTGGCAGTTGGAGCTACATATCTGTGGATTAAACCAAATGCTAACTCAATCATTGGTGATGGACCAATTGTCCTGAAGGAAGTGGAATACCGGACAACATCAGGCAGTTGGGCTGAGACCCATGTTATGGATGGACCTACATACAAACTATGGCACTTGGATCCAGATGTGGAATATGAAATACGTGTCTTGTTAACCCGTCCGGGTGAAGGTGGCACTGGACCTCCAGGACCCCCTCTCACAACTAGGACAAAATGTGCAGGTGGGTTGTGGTATAAAATATTTATGCATTGTTTTTTTCTTATTTAGTTGTGTACATACCATCCACTATATTGCCTTGTAAAATGTAGCATGATTGTGATAGCATGATCTGATTGTGATATAGTCAACCTTGTAAAAATCTAGCAGAGTACTGCAAATCAATTGCATCTTTACTTGATGGCCAAATAAAGCCGTTCCCCTCGTTTGTCAAGAGGGAAGGATTAGCAATGGACAGGGCAGAGGGGGAAGCTCCTGCTGCAGACACTTTTTAAACAGCCACAGAAAAAACAGTTAGAAGGGTGAATGTTGGCATTGCTGAGCACGTTTTCTCAGTTTTAATTGTAATATGATTCAAAACAGCATCAATGAGAATGAGATTAAGGAAGATGTTATATTTTTAATTGCGCATTTTCTGTCTTTAATGTTACTTTAAGGCTCAGCTCCTAATTATACATTTAAATAAAAAGCGCCTTTTCTTCCTTTTAGTGGGGGGGAGGTCAGTGGGTTATTGGAAGTGGGTGGCTTTAGCTTTCTTTCCAGAAGAAGCAGCAGTAAAACATTTATTTTGGCTAAATTAAAAATTAACATCAAATTAATGTAATAGACAAAAAAAATTAAGACCATACTCATCACTAGTCTCAAAATAATAATTATTGTATCGTCCTAGGAAAAAGACAGCTGAGGTCATCCAGTCATCTCTTAAAGGAATACATATTTAGCTCAAATTGTTAAGGGGCTCAGTAATAAATTGGGGAAAAAAACATTCAGTATTTTATTAAATTTTTGCATTTTATCAGAACATGTTCTATTTTTGCTGTAACCCAGTTGTAATAAACATTCCTGGATATATTCTCAATCCTAATGCATAAATATTAAATTCAGCTGTTTAGCATATTCACATACAGCATTATTAAATCCTGCACTAGATTCACAATATATATATTTGTAATCCAACACAGATTGATGCACTATAATAAATGGCAGTTGATTTCATACGTAATGCAACAAGAATTTAGCATAAAAGCATGCCAATCCAAACTCTTACGGCTGGCATAGCATGTGAGTAGTGCCATACATTGTCACAAGTAGTGGGAATCAGACATTGGCTGCATTATTGTGTGAATGGTTTACTCTGAAACGCCTCAACATTTCATATAAAGCATACTTAAAAAGTTGTCCAAGGACCATATGTCTTAGAAGAGTAGTCCAAGAGGCCGGACCTCAGCGGTTTCTTTCAACCCACCTTCCCTAGACTGATAGGTCTATCGCTCGCTATATGTTGTATTGTGACTTGTGAGAGACCTGTCAGTGTCAGGAAACGGGGCAGAAAGCAGCCGCTGAGAACCTCCCTCTTGGACCAGTCACCTGAGATGCATTGTCTGAACATCCCTCTTGGACCAGTCACCTGAGATGCATTGTCTGAACCTCCCTCATGGACCAGTCACCTGAGATGCATTGTCTGAATCTCTGTTTTGGACCAGTCACCTGAGATGCATTGTCTGAAACTCTCTCTTGGACCAGTCACCTGAGATGCATTGTCTGAACCCCTGTTTTGGACCAGACACCTGAAATGTATTGTCTGAACCTCCCTCTTGGACCAGTCACCTGAGATGCATTGTCTGAATCTCCCTCTTGGACCAGTCACCTTAGATGCATTGTCTGAATCTCTCTTGGACCAGTCCCCTGAGATGCATTGTCTCTGGCCTGTCTTTTAAAGTATTTTTTATCTAAAAATCCACAGTGTTCCAGAGCAAAAGACCCACGGGTGCAATAATGGAGCCAATGTCTGATTCCTCCTAACATTTCCTACACAAGAAACTTGCTTTCTTTTTGTACAGTAGTGGGACGGTTACATTATATATAGATGGTTGTTATTAGACATAGTGGTCATTTTGCAGTTGAGGCTTTGATTTAATAGCCTGACCTTATTCCAAAGACCCTACCATTAGTGTTATAAAGTAAGATTTACCTACTCAGATCTAATGCACATTAAAAGCCACTTCATACTAATAAATATACATTTAGTAGTGGATTCAAGAGGCCTCTTTAGAAGGTTATAGAGGGAGGAGGCAGACAGTGCCAATATTTGGTAGCTAAAGGTATGTGACAACTATAATCGGTGCAAGGCTTCAGACTGCCACTTATTGTTAAGTGCTGTATCCAACCATCTATTCTGAGTACCAAGTATCACTTCAGGTCTCCATCCCACTCACAGTGTGGGGTGCTAAGTATCCTGCTCTCTCAACTTCTATTACTCTTTCAGGAAAATAAGGGAGGGCATGCTGCTTTTCAATTACCTTCATGTGTTACATTATAACCTTTGTCTTAGAAGCTTTCCTTGGCTTGACTAATGCCACCAACAGCTTTAATGTAAATTTAAGGTGCCCTGGTCCTCATTCCTTTCATTGCACTGAAAGGTACTACCATAATGCAATTTGCAAATGGACACTGACATAGCTCTAAATATCTCAGCATAGGAACTGTACTCAAGCAGTGACACCTTACCTGGTAAGGAATGAGTCATTTGTCGGGTGTGAGGCCTACTAGTCACTTAGTATAGATGTAGTGGATCATGGTGACAGCATTCAGAAGAACAGTACAATTGGAACCTATCTAATAGGAGATCTCTGTGTCAGAGGATCTGCCACCGACAACGTACAAACTACATCATTACATAGTTACATAGTTACATAATTACATAGTTATTAAGGTTGAAGGAAGACTTTAAGTCCATCTAGTTCAACCCATAGCCTAACCTAACATGTTGATCCAGGGGAAGGCAAAAAAAACCCATGTGGTAAGAGTAAGCTCCATCATGGGGAAAAAAATTCCTTCCCGACCCCACATACGGCAATCAGACTAGTTCCCTGGATCAACGCCTTATCAAGGAATCTAATAAATATACCCTGTAACATTATACTTTTCCAGGAAGGTATCCAGTCCCCTCTTAAATTTAAGTAATGAATCACACATTACAACATCATACGGCAGAGAGTTCCATAGTCTCACTGCTCTTACAGTAAAGAATCCGCGTCTGTTATTACGCTTAAACCTTTTTTCCTCCAGACGTAGAGGATGCCCCCTTGTCCCTGTCACCGGTCTATGATTAAAAAGATCAGCAGAAAGGTCTTTGTACTGTCCCCTCATATATTTATACATTAACATAAGATCACCCCTTAGTCTTCGTTTTTCCAAACTAAATAGCCCCAAGTGTAATAACCTATCTTGGTATGGCAGACCCCCCAGTCCTCTAATATCCTTGGTTGCTCTTCTCTGCACCCGCTCCAGTTCAGCTATGTCTTTCTTATACACCGGAGACCAGAACTGTGCACAGTATTCTAAGTGTGGTCGCACTAGTGACTTGTATAGAGGTAAAATTATGTTCTCCTCATGAGCATCTATGCCTCTTTTAATGCATCCCATTATTTTATTTGCCTTTGTAGCAGCTGCCTGACACTGGCCACTGAATATGAGTTTGTCATCCACCCATACACCCAGGTCTTTTTCATTGACGGTTTTGCCCAGAGTTTTAGAATTAAGCACAGTTATACTTCTTATTACTTCTACCCAAGTGCATGACCTTACATTTATCCCCATTAAAGCTCATTTGCCATTTATCAGCCCAAGCTTCTAGTTTGCATAAATCAGCCTGTAATATAAAATTGTCCTCCCCTGTATTGATTACCCTGCAGAGTTTAGTGTCATCTGCAAATATTGAAATTCTACTCTGAATGCCCCCTACAAGGTCATTAATAAATATGTTAAAAAGAAGAGGGCCCAATACTGACCCCTGTGGTACCCCACTACTAACCGTGACCCAGTCCGAGTGTGCTCCATTAATAACCACCCTTTGTTTCCTATCCCTGAGCCAACTCTCAACCCACTTGCACATATTTTCCCCTATCCCCATTATTCTCATTTTATGTATCAACCTTTTGTGTGGCACCATATCAAAAGCTTTTGAAAAGTCCATATATACTACGTCCACTGGGTTCCCTTGGTCCAGACCGGAACTTACCTCTTCATAGAAGCTGATCAAATTAGTCTGACATGATCGGTCCCTAGTAAACCCGTGCTGATACTGGGTCATGAGGTTATTCCTCTTTAGATACTCCAGTATAGCATCCCTTAGAATGCCCTCCAGGATTTTACCCACAGTAGAGGTTAAACTTACTGGCCTATAATTTCCGAGTTCAGTTTTTGTCCCCTTTTTGAATATTGGCACCACATTTGCTATACGCCAGTCCTGTGGTACAGACCCTGTTATTATGGACTCTTTAAAGATTAAAAATAATGGTCTATCAATGACTGTACTTAATTCCTGCAGTACTCGGGGGTGTATCCCATCCGGGCCCGGAGATTTGTCAATTTTTGTGATTTTTAGACGCCGCCGTACTTCCTGCTGGGTTAAGCAGGTAACATTAAATTGGGAATTATTATCACTAGTCATATTGGCTGCCATGGGATTTTCTTTTGTAAATACTGATGAAAAAAAGTCATTTAGCATATTGGCTTTTTCCTCATCCTCATCCACCATTTCACCCAGACTATTTTTAAGGGGGCCAACACTATCATTTTTTAGTTTCTTACTATTTATGTAGTTAAAGAATATTCTGGGGTTATTTTTGCTCTCTCTAGCAATGAGTCTCTCTGTCTCAATCTTTGTTGCCTTGATTTGCTTTTTACATAATTTATTTAATTTTTTGTATTTATTTAATGCCTCCTCACTACCTACTTCCTTTAATTCTCTAAATGCTTTCTTTTTGTCACTTATTGCGCCCCTTACAGCTTTATTTAGCCATATTGGTTTCCTCCTATTTCTAGTATGTTTATTCCCATACGGTATATACTGTGCACAGGTCCTATCCAGGATGCTAATAAATGTCTCCCATTTTCTTTGTGTACTTTTATGTCTCAGGATATCATCCCAGTTAATTGCACCAAGATCCTCTCTCATCCGTTGGAAATTTGCCCTCCTGAAGTTTAGTGTCCTTGTCACCCCTCTACTACACATCTTATTAAAGGAGACATGAAAACTTATTATTTTGTGATCACTATTCCCCAAGTGACCCCCAACCCTTATATTTGATATGCGGTCTGGCCTGTTGGTTAATATTAGGTCTAGCAGTGCCCCCCTTCTTGTTGGGTCCTGAACCAGTTGTGAAAGGTAATTGTCTCTCATAGTTGTCAAAAACTTATTACCTTTGCTGGAACTGCAGGTTCCTGTTCCCCAATCTATTTCAGGGTAGTTGAAGTCCCCCATAATAATGACTTCTCCTTGAGTCGCAGCTTCATCTATTTGCTTTACAAGGATATTCTCCATTCCTTCCATTATTTTTGGAGATTTATAACAAACCCCTATCAGTAATTTATTATTTTTTCCCCCTCCACTTATCTCCACCCACAGGGACTCTAGATTTTCATTAGATTCACCTATATTATCACGCAGGATGGGTTTTAAGGTCGATTTTACAAACAGACACACCCCACCCCCTCGCTTATCTGTACGGTCATTTCTGAAAAGGCTATAGCCCTGCAAGTTAACAGCCCAGTCATGGCTCTCATCCAGCCATGTTTCAGATATCCCCACCATGTCATAATTATGTTCCAACAACATTACTTCTAATTCGTCCATTTTGTTGGCGAGGCTTCTGGCATTAGTATACATGCACTTGATGTTCCTCTCAGTACCTCTATTCTTTCTTAAATTACTAACTGTTCTAACCCCACCCCCCATGCCTCCGCCACCCCCAACTTCCTTATTTGTGCCCAGGTCTCTATCTGCACTATCTTCCCCACCTATAAAATGAATACCCTCCCCCCCATTCCCTAGTTTAAACACTCCTCCAACCTTCTAACCATTTTCTCCCCCAGCACAGCTGCACCTTCCCCATTGAGGTGCAGCCCATCCCTAGCGTAGAGCCTGTAGCCAACTGAGAAGTCGGCCCAGTTCTGCAGGAACCCAAACCCCTCCTTCCTACACCAATTCTTGAGCCACTTATTAACCTCCCTAATCTCCCGTTGCCTCTCTGGCGTGGCACGTGGTACAGGCAGTATTTCAGAAAATACCACGTTGGAGGTCCTTGCTTTCAGCTTGCAGCCTAATTCCCTGAAATCATCTTTAAGGACCTTCCACCTACCTCTAACTTTGTCATTTGTGCCAATGTGCACCATGACCGCTGGGTCCTCACCAGCCCCTCCCAGTAATCTGTCCACCCGATCAGCAATGTGTCGGACTCGAGCGCCAGGTAGGCAGCACACCGTTCGACGATCCCTGTCTTTGTGACAGATTGCCCTATCTATTCCCCTAATAATTGAGTCCCCCACTACCAGCACCTGTCTGGCCTGCCCTGCTCTCCTATTTCCCTCCTTACAGGAGCAGTCACTCCTCCGGCTTTCAGAGGACATGCCTGGCTGCAGCAGTGCTACCCCTGTACTGGCACCCCCCTCATCTGCCAACTTAGCAAACTTATTGGGGTGTGAAAGATCAGGACTAGCCTCCCTGGCACTCTTCCCTCTACCCCGCTTCCTAACTGTCACCCAGCTAACTGCCTCACTGTCCTGCAGCTCCATCCTACCATCCCCCTCCTCATCTATCCCATTGAGCGTCTGCTCTGTGAGCAGAAGACTCCTCTCCATATTGTCTATGGATCTCAGTGTTGCCAGCTGCACATTTAGATCCAGTATCTGGGTTTCCAAATGCACAACGTGCTCACATCTCGCACAGCAGTATGCACCCTCGACCGGCTGATCAAGGACTGCATACATGTGGCAAGATGTGCACTGGATGGCATTAACAATTGTGGAGCACATTTCCTAATGGGAATTGCACCAGACAGAAACGTTAAATAAAAATAAATACAAAGTATTAATTAACACTTGGAACAGCAATTCCTCCCTTGTAAACTCCCTGATCCCAAAGTCACTGAGTCACAAGTCACACTTACCGCCGTCCACACTTACGCTCAGGGCACACTCAGCTCGCTCACACTCGCTATGCTGAAGATTTAAAGATTTTTTTTTTCCTCTATTTCCCTTCAACAACAAGCCACCTTGCTGTTCAAATGCACTTCCAAAAAGTGCAATTGTTTGAACCTGTGCAGTTTGCATTGTCCTGTGTAAAAAGGGTTTAAGCGAGTGCTGAAATCCACCAATATAAACCTATCTTCAATAGCAATACAAGTCTCTGTCAGTAACCTCTATATATTTTACAATCCTTGTGTTAGTTTCCTTATCTGCATGTTAATATTTTTTTCTGTTCTTCTGCTTTATTCCCCACGATATCCTTCTGCTTTTCTTCCTCTACTGTTCTCTGTCTGTTTTACTCCCTCATCCCTAATATACCATTCACTTTAAAGCCTAGAATCTCCTTGATTATCATACAATTCTTTCAGTGTTGAACAGGAGAGAAACCAGGAGATTGGCTTAAAAAGTCTTTTTTTAATGTGTTTTTAAAAGTTTTAAAAATAATTTAAGTAACTTATCAGACTTGAGTTATCAAGGAATGAAGGTGTGAAGTTAAAGTCTGCTACAAAGAAGTTCTGGGCAAGTGTCCAACCGATTGGTAACCTTTCTGACCCTCTGCTCTGAGAGATCTACATTTCCACTGGGATAATGGAAATAATCACATGTAGTCTTTTATATTTTAACTTGTGTTCCAAAAATGAAGGCTGGATTGTGATAGGTTGATGTGAGAATTAGTGGCTGAATGATAACAGGTTTCTACCTTCCTCTGGATCAACATGTTATGTGTATATGATGGACTTGATGGACCTGGGTCATGCTTATCAAATGTAACAGGCATTAACTTCCTTTTTAATAGGTATACCTTTTTTAATGGACTTCTGGAAATTAGTCTGTTCCTCAGTTCAACTATTTTTTAGCTGGCGAAAGAGAAAAAAGCTGTAAAAGTTCAACTACTTTATATGGTCTCTGCATACCATGCAAACTCAGTATTGTACAAACTGTGTGCAATCTTCTTCCTTTATATATCTTGCCCTCATCAGTTGTTTTGTAATCTCATACTTAGAAATGAGGGAATTGTCAAATTTGCCTCAAATTTCACAAAAAATGTCAGATTAAACAGAACTTAAAGTTCTGGTGATGTGACTTGCTCGAATCAAGCAGAATGGCAGCATACTGGCTACTGAACCACCTACTTCTTAGGCTTCTTGATTCTTTTTAAAGGGAGATAAAAAGACCCCACCTATATTCAACCTCACCCTTCCTGTCTTGGTGCCACAGCTCCCTATTTGGTCTTGCACTGGCTTCATTCCTCCCTACGGCTCTGGTTGGTTCTCTTCTCTCTTCACAGTTTGGAAGGTGGAAGAGAAGATTGAAGCCAAAGGGAGAATGCTAGGAGCTAGGACAGGTGAGGGGTGAGTATACTTTTCTTGATTTTTTTAACCTATTCATTTATTATACTCCGGTGTCTAGAGAGACATTAAAGCATAATACTGACTTAACAGCAATATCATTTGTGTCAAATATATTTGATTCAAATTAAATTTCCTGGCTCAATTCAAGCAAACCTGGCAAAACAATATTTGGCAAATTCACTAATCTCTATCCATATTCTAATATCTTGCTGCTGTCTCTCTTTCGATAACCATACTCTCTAGAACACTATTAGGTGTCAATTGTCGAATAAAGATCCAGTCTGCCACTTACCGTAGCTATTATTCACCTTATTGTAGTCTATGAAACATATTATCTCCTATAGGCTGTAGTACAGAGGAAAGCATGATTGCCCGTTAATTTTCAGAATTGGTGGGTGTTCCAGATTTGGAACCCACAGCAATCATTAACCCATTTCTGACATCAGATGTAATAATCCGTCCATGTTCCTGGGCCTATTTGACCAAAGACGGATTATTACGTCTGTGCGATTGCCCGTGCACCCGGGTGGTGTGCGTGCGATCGCCGCTGGGTTTCAGCTGATTCTGACAGCTGACACCCTGCACTAAGCACCAGGAGCGGTCACAGACTGCTCCCAGTACTTTAACCCCTGAAATGCTGTGATCAAACACGATCGCAGCATTCCAGATGCCAGAAGAGGGCTGACAGCCCCTCTGCCTTTGGATCAGAGACCCCACGGTGTGACATGTGGTCCTGATTGTTGCCATGGTGACCAGATGTCACCATGATGACATCCCAATTCACCAGAGCTAGGAAACATGCTGATCATGTATAGTGCATGATCAGTGCATGATCAGCAAGTCTCCCTGTCAGTGCAGAGCTGACTGTTCCTACAGCATGGGGATGCTGCTGCATCTCCATGCTGTAAAAGCGATGAGCCTGCAAAAAATGATTGTCCAATAGTTGGACAAATTAAAAAAGTTAAAAAAAGTAAAAAAAAAAAAGTTCTTTAAACAATTGTACAAATATGTTAAAAAAAAAAAAAAAAAAAGATATTGTATCTACAAATAAATATTTGAAGGAAAAAAAATATAAACAATAAAAGTACACATATTTGGTATCGTTGCATACGCAATTACCTGACCTATAAAACTGTACCACTAGTTAGCACCTAAATTTAGTGAACACCATAAAAAAGGCAAAAAACAATGCTTTATCATCATACCGCCGAACAAAAAGTGGAATAAAATGCGATTAAAAAGACATATACTGTAAATAAACATGGTACCGTTGAAAACGTCATCTTGTCCTGCAAAAAACAAGCTGCCTCACAGCTCCATCAGTGGAAAACAATAAAGGGATGCAAAAATAATTATTTTTTCTATTAAATGGTTTTCATTGTGTAAAAGCGCCAAAACATAAAACGATATAAATGAGGTATCGCTGAAATCGTACTGACTCGAAGAATAAAACTGCCTTATCAATTTTACCACACACGGAATGGCATAAACCCCTCAAAAAAAGAAATTCCTGAATTGCTGTTTTTTTTCATTCTGCCTCCCAAAATCAGAATAGGAAGCGATCAAAAATTGTCATGTGCCCAAAAATGGTACCAATAAAAACACCAACTCGGCCCGCAAAAGACAAGCCATAACATGACTCTGAAATATGGATAAATTATATTTTTCAAAATGTGGTGATGATAAAACTATTTTTTATATAATATAATATATAAATAATAAATAAATAAAAAGCGTCTTTTATTGTGTGACAGCAGCCAAACATAAAAACCAATATAAATATGGTATCGCTGTAATTGCACTGACCCGAAGAATAAAGTCGCCTAATCACTTATACCGCATGAGGAACAGCATAAAAAATAATTAAAACCAATTCTTCACTTACTGCTTGTTTTTTAATTCGGCCTCCCAAAGATCGCAGTAAGCCTCGGCGTGCATTTATCCAGGGCTCTGCATTGAGCTCTTACACCGGAGTTTCTGTGTAAATCTCTGAAATATGTGATTCAGACGGAACCTCTGGTGGAAGATTCCCTATAATGAGGCAGATGGAGGCACTGTGGATGTCATCGTCTGACCTGTGATTCAGCGGTGTCCATTTTTTTAAGATTGCATAAAAGTGCTGTCGCCCACAGTTTTGTGCACCTCTAAAAAGAAGAGCACTGCTAAACAGGGGCCAGATGGAGTCCAGAGTAAGGGTACTGTCACACAGTCACACTTTGATCGCTACGACGGTACGATTCGTGACGTTCTAGCGATATCGGTACGATTCGTGACGTTCTAGCGATATCGTTACGATATCGCAGTGTCTGACACGCAGCAGCGATCAGGGACCCTGCTGAGAATCGTACGTCGTAGCAGATCATTTGGAACTTTCTTTCGTCGCTTGATCACCCGCTGACATCGCTGGATCGTTGTGTGTGACAGCGATCCAGCGATGTGTTCGCTTGTAAGGGTAAACATCGGGTAACTAAGCGCAGGGCCGCGCTTAGTAACCCGATGTTAACCCTGGTTACCAGCGTAAACGTAAAAAAAACAAACAGTACATACTCACATTCCGGTGTCTGTCCTCCGGCGTCTCAGCTTCTCTGCACTGTGAGCGCCGGCCGGCCGGAAAGCGAGCACGGCTCTGCTGCTTACACAGTGCAGAGAAGCAGAACGCCGGGGGACAGACACCGGAATGTAAGTATGTACTGTTTTTTTTTTTTACGTTTACGCTGGTAACCAGGGTAAACATCGGGTTACTAAGCGCGGCCCTGCGCTTAGTAACCCGATGTTTACCCTGGTTACCTGGGGACTTCGGCATCGCTCCAGCGCCGTGATTGCAAAGTGTGACCGCAGTCTACGACGCTGGAGCGATAATCATACGACGCTGCGACGTCACGGATCGTGCCGTCGTAGCGTCCAAAGTGTGACTGTGTGACAGTACCCTAACTCTGCTGCCTCATTATAGTGGATCCCTCAGGAGTTTCATCCGAATCATGTCACTCAGAGATTTAGATGGAAACCCCAAAGTAAGTGCTCAGCATAGAGTGCCAGAAAAATGTGATCCCAAACATTAGGTAAAATGTTCTCAATAAAAGCTTCAACTCAGTCCAAAAAAAACAAGTCCTCACTCAGCTCTGTCATCTGTAGTACAATGGCTCCTCACTCGCCAAAAGAAATTCAGCAAATTCTGTGCTCCCAAATCCAAATGCCCCCCTCCTTTCTGAGCCGCACAGTGTACCTAAACCACATATAGCGTCCATGTTTGTCATTTCTGAAGTGATGAGAGCTCGCCTAACTTAATGGGTGCATGCCTCCAGAAGCATGAGCTGGGCATAACGTACTGGTGACTGCAACATACTGGTCACTACAGTGTACTGGTCACTACATCAGCAGTTTGCAATTTTCACGTAGCAACATTCATTGCTGCTTGTCTTTGGAAAATACCCATAAAATCAAAATCAGCACTACACCTGTAGGTAAATTCCCCAAATGGTATAATTTCCAAAATGGGGTCACTGGAGGGGGGATTCTGCTCTTCTAGCTATTAGAGGCTCTGTATATGGAGTCCACAAACTATTCTAGGAAAAATCTGTATTCCAGGAGGCAAATAGCGCTCCGTTCCTCCTGAGTCTCTCCGTATGGCTAAGTACTGTACAGCCACATATGGGGTATTGCCACGTTCAGTAGAAATTGTGGGACAAATTTTGGTGCCATTTTTACCCACTTCTTGTGTGAAAATGTAAAATCTGGGGCTAAAACTAAATATTGATGGTAAAAATGTAGTTATTTTTTTCTTCACTGCTCAATGGAATAAATTCTGTGACACACCTGTGGTATCAATATGATCACTGCACCCCTAGATGAATTCATTGAGAGGTGTAGTTTGCAAAATGGGGTCACTTATGGGGGATTCTGCTGTTCTGGAACCTCATGAGCTCTCCCATTGGGTCATAGTACCTGCAATCCATAACAATAAAATCTGGCACTCCTTACCTTCTGAGCTTTTCACTGTGCCTGAAAAATATTTCCCGATTACATGTAGGGTATTGGTGCACTCAGGACAAAATTAGCTCTTAGAAAAATTAAATACTTAGAGCTAAAACAACATTTTTGTGAGGAAAATGTGATTTTATTATTTTCATGGCCCAATGTTATAAACTCCTGTGAAGCACCTGGGGGTTCAAGGTGCTCACCACACATCTAAATACATTCCTCGAGGGGTCTAGTTTCCAAACTGGGGTCACTTTTGGGGATTTCCACTGTTTAGGCAAATCAGGGGCTCTTCAAATGGGACATGACACTTGCTAATGATTCCAGGAAATTTTACATTCAAAAAGTCAAATGACGCTCCTTCCCTTCCAAGCCCTGCCGTGCGTTGAAACAGTAGTTTTCTCCCTCATATGTGGTATCAGCGTACTCAGGAGAAATTGCACAACAAACTATACAGAGCAATTTCTCCTATTACCCTTATGAAAATGCAATATTTTGAGCTGAAAACATATTTGTGGGGAATATTTGATTTTTAATTTTTACGGCTCAATGTTATAAACTTCTTTGAAGCAGCTGACTGTTTAATGTGCTCACCAGACATCTAGATTAGTTCCCTGAGGGGCCTAGTTTATAAACTGGTATCACTTGTGGGAGATTTTCACTGTTTAGACACATCAGTGGCTCTCCAAATGAGACATAGCGTATGCCAATTGTTCCAGCAAATTTTGCATTCCAAAAGTCAAATGGCGCTCCTTCCCTTTCCGAGCTCTGCTGTGTACCCAAACAGTGGTTTTCTCACTCATATGGGGTATTAGCATGCTCAGCAGGAATTAAACAACAAATTTTGGGGTCCATTTTTTCCTGTTACCCTTGTCAAAAGAAAAAAAATTGGATCGCAAATCATTTTTTTGTGAAAAACAGCTAAATGTTATTTTTTTTCCAAAAAATCCCTGTAAAGCACCTGAAGGGTTAATAATCTTCTTGAATGTGGTTTTGTGCACCTTGAAAGGTGCAGTTTTTAGAATGGTGTCACTTTTCGGAATCTTCTTTCATATAGACTGCTCAAAGTGACTTCAAATGTGATGCGGTCCATAAACAAAAATGGTTTTGTAAATTTTGTTGGAAAAATGAACATTCGCTGGTTAACTTTTAACCCTTATAACTTCCTAGCAAAATTTGGTTCCAAAATTGTGCTGATGTAAAGTAGACATATGGGAAATGTTATTTATTAACTATTTTATGTGACATATCTCTGTGATTTATGGGCATGAAAATTCAAATTTTTCATCAAATTTCCTTTTTTTCACAAATAAATGCAAGTCATACCGAATAAATTTTACCACTAACATGAGCTACAATATGTCACGAAAAAACAATCTCAGAATCATCGGGCTCCGTTGAAGCGTTCCAGAGTGCAAACGTGCAACGTGCAAACCACCCTCAGGGGTAAGGGGTTAAGTGATGGCACATCCCAGTGATACACCATCAGTTTTGATGACTCACAATGAAAAGAATACCGCTTTTAGAATTTTGGAGCTAGTATTGCCTTTTTGCTTTATGAAATCTGATGGGGGTATGTCTTTTTTCAACTATACCACGCAGATTTTCTGTGCCTCATCTTCACTTGTGTTGTTACTTATTGGTTTACTTCTCATTACTGCTCTTGTTGATGTATATCTGATTTTGACCTCTACTTTAGGAACTTTATCATTGGAAGAAATTTAACATCGTGTTCATGTCTTTTTTTTCCCATTTTTCTTATACTACCCTGACTTGACTTATTTTTTTCACTTATCTATTTTTTTGCTCAAATTTTGGGATGGCTTTTGTTGGTTAGCACCATTCTTGTCATTTTTTGTTTTGTTGGACACTTTTGTGTTAAAACTTTCCATCTCAGCAGGGTACAAAATGAAGGGTAATTTACCTCGAAGGGTTTTTGCAGTGTATTTTATTAACTAGGTTTGCAACAAAATTATTTCACATTATCTGCAAAAAATCTAATTTGTTGCAAACAGAGTTAAAGAAATACGCAGCTAAAAAACAATTTACATCTGGAAAAATAACCCTCTTGGTAAATTCCTTTAAATATCTTTTAACACCTCTTTTCTTTTTCTCTGTCTCATTCCCTTTCTCTCTGCATTTGAACAGTTTTTTGCCTCATTTTCTCTCTACCGGTGCTCATTCTCTTCTATTGCCTATTCTCACAGTTTCTCATTTCCTGCCATTGTTCTCTATGGCTCTTTATGTATCCCATCCAGGCTAATGTTGTTTGCATCTCCCTCTTTGTCCCATCCCATCTCTGACTATTTTCTATGCTTCCCCTCTCTTGCTGGGTGCTATTGCTGCCATTGTTTCTTTTTAGAGCTGTGAATATTTAAAGACGCGCCTTGCAATCTCCGAGTGTATTTATACTCACTGTCAATATATGCAAACCCTGTGTACAAATTTATACTTTCTGCTTATGAAATTGGAGCTTGTATATAATAAAGACTTTTTTTTGTATCGTAAGGATGAGGTGCAGAAAACCGCAGCCCTGGTGCTTGTGCCCACGGGGTTTCAAGAGCTGGGGAAAACAGCATAATATATTATATTTACCCATCATTTATGGATATGCATATCTTTATTGATATATATGCATGTATTAATATGTATGTCTACACATCTATATGCACATATTTTACATTTTCATCTATTGGTGACTATATTATATATGTGACGTTCATGAACACTTTGTCAATAGACCAAGAATAGTTAAACACCTGCGTCGACTGCTTTCCACTCCCCATCTCGCCCCAACCTCCTGGATGCATTCAGTGGGAGAGGGAGGCTCTGGGCCTGGGATCCCTGCAGGTAAAATGAGGTGTAGTTATTGTAATGAAGGGAGGCTAGTACGGTATTTCTGCAGAGAACCGATGCACCATGCCGAGTCCAACACAATGACTGCTTCCCGGGAAGCCACTCTCTCTCTTGCAGACCCACCCCCAACCCACTCAGTGATTGGGAACAAGATTTCCTCCTAATAATATAGTAGATTAAAAATGTTACATTAACCCATTCAAAATACCTTAAAACAGGCTTGCTTTGCAATTGATTGTATATTGTTGCTTGTGTATCAATTACATAGGTCTCCACATACACTAACTGTGGACGACTGTTCCTTCATTGTGTGTATTTCCTTTAAGTAGGGATTAATAAGTGCTTTCTTAGAAATGAAATCATGCTTTATAGTAATAATCACACAATACACTCAATGCCACCTGTAAGTGCATATTTGTATATGGAATCTACATACTGTGCACTTAACGGCAAAACAAGAATGAAAGTTTCTTGAAAAGGCTTAACATTGTCTTAGTTAGTAGAAGGCAATTACAATTTAAAATCGTAAATGCTTTTCTAATATGTGAGGATATATGTAAATCATAATCCCAGCATTCATCCTGCCTTACTGGCTCCTTTTGAAATTTCCTACCCGATGTTTTCATTTTTTTTTCCTTTCATTAGTCATAACAATGAGATGAGCAGATCTTTTGAAATTTGAATTTTTGAGCTTCACTGAATTTTCTCCTAAAATTTCACTTGCGGCAAATAAATTTGCCGTGAATCTCGATACGGTAAAACCTCTAATTGCCTGGACAATATGTGTGTAATAACACATTGAGGTATCCTAGGACTGTGCTGATCCATGTTTGAGTTCTTTAATGCAAATACAGACTTAATAATGTCTAAGTGACCTCAGTTTATCTGATTAGGGGAAACTGATGGTGACTTATGGTAGCCAACAGCTTATTTAACACACACTAGTGGTGATGAACGAGTGTGCTCGTTGCTTGGGTTTTCCCGAGCACGCTCGGATGGTCTCCGAGTATTTGTAAGTGCTCGGAGATTTAGTTTTTGTTGATGCAGCCGCATGATTTATGGCTGCTAGCCAGCCTGAGTACTTGTGGGTTTGCCTGGTTGCTAGGGAATACCCACATGTATTCAAGCTGTCTAGCAGCTGTAAATTATGCAGCTGAGGCTACGAAAACTAAATCTCCGAGCACTCAGAAATACTCGAAGACCGGGAAAACCTGAGCAACGAGTATACTCGCTCATTACTACACACTATGCTATAGACTTTTTAGGCTATTTAAATTTTTAAAAGGGTCCAAAAACTATCTCTTTTTGGAGACAGATACTTGCCTCGCTGTTGTTTATACACAGGTGGTGCAAACATAAAAAGCCATGATTTTTTTAACATGAGGAGTATCGAGAGTTTTGTTCTTTGCTAAGTGAAGAAGCTGTAATAATAATAATCTTTATCTAGCGCTAACATATTCCGCAGCGCTTTACAGGTTGCATACATTATCATTGCTGTCCCCGTTGGGGCTCACAATCTAAATTCCCTATCAGTATGTCTTTTGGAATGTGGGAGGAAACCAACGCAAACACGGAGAGAACATTCAAACTCTTTGCAGATGTTGTCCTTTGTGGGGTTTGAACCCAGGACTCCAGCGCTGCAAGGCTGCTGTGCTAACCACTGCACCACCGTGCTGCAGCTTTTTCACAACCTATTCAAATATTATTAAGGAGCAAAATCAGGTGTACTGTTTTGAAAGTCAAGAAGTAATTGCTAAACAACTAGGAGTGTAAACATATCCTTTTTGGGAGGATCCGCAACAGGTTTGCTAGTCTTATAATGAATAAGCGATTACAAAGATGTATCCATTTTTTTAGGGAGAAGGAACAGGGTGGCTTTTTCAAAGTAAATAAACAATGACTTGTCAACAAGAAGGGCAAAACATTAGTCCTATTTTGTGAGCTGCTTCATATTTGTATAGCCTGCAAAGAATATGCTTCCTATCAGCAGTACAACATAGCTATAAAACACAATGGATAAGTGCAGGAGATATGTGTGAGCATCTAGCGGCAGTGGCACTGTCAGAATCTTCACAGTATATAAATGTAATAGGTCAGGCAAGGAGATGTCTGGCAGTGTAGGTTCAGCAACGGCAGTACTAGTTTACAGAGTACGTGATGGACAGGGAGAAGGTGCCCTATGGAGTTTGGGCCATAAGCACTGGAGGCAGCAGAACTGTATAGAGGACAGACAACAAACAGTCAGATGTTATAGCCAACCTAATCACTGACATCAACCATACAGAAATGAAAGTTGGCGCTAATCTATGCATGATCATTTTTACAAATGTAAAGTTTTCCATAGATAACTTGGTTCACTTAGGTGAGACAAAACCACCGGACACTCTGAAAGAACATGACAATATACCTATAACAATCTAGGCCAATACTTGCCACTGGTCCAGTTTGCTGACCCAGAAGTCCATGGGAGGAAACCAGAGTACTAGAATGAAACCAACACAAACACAGGGAGAACATTGAAACCTTGCAGGTGTTGTTCTTGATGACACCCCAGCACTACAAGGCTGCAGAGGTAACCACTGAGCTACCATGCTGCCCCAGGTTGTTGGAATGGCATGTAGCTTTCCCAGCATATAGCTTGCTCACCAGCACAACCGAGGGCCCTGTTGGTTCAATTTAATCGGCCAACAGTGATAAATGGTTGTCATGGCCAGGTTCCCCTTCACATCCACTTGCTGCTGGTGCTGCTCCTCCTCCTCCTCTTCTTTCACATCATGCAGCAAGTAACTTGGAGCTTGAGGATTCCCAATAGATACTGAGTAAGGCTACTTCCACACTAGCGTCGTTTGGCCTCCATCGCAATGCGTCATTTTGGAGAAAAAAACGCATCCTGCAAAAGTGCTTGCAGGATGCGTTTTTTCTCCATTGACTTGCATTAGCAATGCATTGCGACGGATTGCCACACGTCGCAACCATTGTGCGACGGTTGCATCGTGTTGCGTCGGACCGTCGGCACAAAAAAATGTTGCATGTAACGTTTTTTGTGCGTCGATAGCGTCTTTTGCGACCGCGCATGCGCGGCCGGAACTCTGCCCCCGCCTCCCCGCACATCACAATGGGGCAGCGGATGTGATGTAAAACAGCATCCGCTGCCCCCGTTGTGCGGCGCTTCCACACTATGTGTCGGTGCGCTGCAACATCGCATAGCGACGTGCAGTGCACGACGCTAGTCTGAAAGTAGCCTAACATGTGCAATTTGCTGGGTTTTTTTCCCTTCCCCTTTTCAAGGATAAATATGAGAGGCATACCATTATTTAAGCAGCTATATTTGTTAAAGGAATGCTGAGAATTAAATACAAGACATGTGCCTTGCAGGGAGTGTGAGTATATGGAGAGTTTTATACTGTGAAACACTACTATCATGCAGACCAAAAGATTTTGTTCATTCAATTACGTAACATATCACATGTCACACGCTTCTATTGCAAAGATCTGCAAAACTCCTTCTTTTTTGCCATGACTTAGAACCTGTTCAATTTTGGGGTTCAAACCATGTTGGCTATGTTGGTGGTTCTTGGAAAAATATATTTTTTTAGATTCTATTCCCCTGCATTTGAAGATTTTAATGGATCAATAAAGAATGGTGACGTTTTTACTAACATAAAAGACAAATGCCGGATTTTTTTTTTTTTTTCCTTTGACTGATTCTCCTTGCAGGGATCCAACTTCTCTATGAAGTCTTATAGGAAATGCAACCTGAGAGAATTATGCAAAATTCCTCTCTAGAGGGAAATAAACACTACCTCTCCAGTACCACATGTAGAGATATTAGCTAAAACAGAGAAATCAATCTATAAACAGTTCTTGCTCCTTATCAGTACAGGGTAGAGTTTTGGTTGGCCAAAATATGACATTGAAGAAGCTCCTTAGATAAATCCAGCTAGTGTAGGATGTCAAGCAAGCAATGGTTTTTATAAAAGATCAATTTTTTTGCTTTATAGGAAATAATTCAGATAAGTTCCTCTAAATTAAGACTAAATTACTCTCTAGTAGCCACATTTGAATCTAATAGCTTGTCAGTGTCACTTTAAATTTATTTTTTTCTGTTCCTAAAAAAAAAACAATTTTGCATATCATCTTCATTTAAAGAATCCTACTGTTTTGTGGATAGAGCTCTTGTGCAAACGTGTGCCTGCCTTGTTGCAAGGGTACAATTTTTGTGCATGGTTACAAACTTTGCTCATGTTTTCATTCTGCATTAAGCTATTCTTGCCTCGAATATATTGGAAATCTCATTAACCTTTTTTAAAAGGATGCATATGAAATGACAGATATCTTGTTAAATAACCTACAGGAGGTCCGAGAAATATCTGCTCACATTATCACCATATCTTGATTTCCAAGAACTGGTACTATCATTAGCATATTTACTTGTGAATCATATTATCTGCTTTTCTTATAACCTGCATTTGTATAATCTCCCTACTCCCTGATTGTGGATCATTTATGAGGGTACTCATTTAGTTGGTTGGGGGTCTTCAAGGCAATGCTTACTGGGAAAACTAATGCAAATTATATCTTCTCTAGAAGAAATAAACTGTCCCTCTAGTACTACCTATGTGGCTACCCTGTTAGTCAGTGTCAAAGACTGACTTACAGGGTTGCTGCCTAGAGATAGCATAAGGGGTTGACACTGAAGGGCTCCTGTGCAAGAAATATGTTTGGGCACAATACTCCCATAAATACTATAGGGACCGTAGAATAGATTAGACTAATCTGTGGCCGCACCAGGCCCTCTTCTCCAGGCAACAATACACTTGATTTACAGGTGCCTACCAATGCACACATGTCAAGGAGACCTGTAAATCAACTAGAATGGGGAGAGAAACCACCCTCTAGACCAGGGGTGAACAACTTTTTTGCTCCAAGGGCCACATTGCCATACTGAACCAATCCAAAGGGCGGCAAAAGAATTTAGAGGGGTACTTACATGAATATATCACCAGAACCACCATCAGCACATTAAAACATCACCAGAACCAAGCTTTGGGTATCTGACAAGGATTTGGAGAGTATCTGCTAAAAAAACCCACCCTAACTTAAATTGAGGTTTGGGAGCCGGAGCTGGCCAAATCCTACTCATAGTGACAAATCTCTAACTTTTCAGGAATTTTACATTTTTACATAGCCATAAAGCACGTTATGGATTGCTATATGTGTGTGTGTGCAGCATGCCCAATAGCCAGTACATAGCAGGCAGCCTTTCTGGTGACCAATTACCCTAGGTGCAGTACCTAATCTGACCTGACAGAAAGGGGGGTGCCAGAGAGCTGCAAGGTTTAAGTGGAACTGTAAGCGGGATATACACAAATCCCTGCAGTTCATGGTATATGGAAGAGCAGTGGGATACCTAGAATAAGCCCCTGCTGTAAACTAAGAGGTCAATAGCCTTGTGTGTGTTTTTTTTATCACATTGTGGCAGTGGGGGGATAACTAAGATAAGCCCCCTGCACATGTGATAGCCGTCTGTTGGTCTAAAGTCACCCCAATCCGTGACATATTGGTGGCAGTGGTCAGGAATCCCTGGGGATTTTGTGACAAACTGCTGGCCGCGGCTAAGGGATCATGACACTCCTGCCGAGGGAAGTGGTCTATTCCACGATAGAGAAGGAATGTCTGGCAATTGTATGGGCCCTGCAGCGTCTGCAGCCATACTTGTACGGACGCCAATTCACCGTGGAAACAGACCACAACCCCCTCAGCAGGTTACACACGGTCTCTGGAACGAATGGCAGGTTGCTACGCTGGAGCCTCGCTCTCCAGCAGTATCACTTCACCATTCGCCACCGAAGAGGCAGAGACCATGGTAACGCTGATGGGTTTTCCCGACAAGGAGAAGATGCGGAAAGGCGCATGGGGGAGCACAGGAATATGATACCCCCTAGCTCCCTCTAAAGCAGAGGGAGGAATCAGTTTTCTTCACACTATCCAAACATACATGCTAAACATATATGAAAAGCATCAGGTGAATAGGGCCAAACACTACAAATTTGTCTGTCAGATAAAAATATTCTACAGTGTGAAAGCTTCCTGTAAAACTGCAATCAAACGTACACAGGATGCATATCTTCCACATACTCTCATTTAGAAAACCACAGATGAGAAATGTATTAGGTATATACAGTATATATGTATATACAGTATATGTGCTCTAACATATATACTTACCTAAGCTAACTCTTACTCAGTTTCTGAAGCAGCATGGGCCTTCGCTACACTTCCAGCAGCACAGACACCATAACCAGCTATATAGCTAGAGGAGGAGAACACAGAGCACAGATTGGAGAAGACTGTAACCTGAGCTTCCTCTTCTTTTTCTGGTTGGCTCTGAAGACCATCAGTCAACCAGTCCTCTATCTCCCTCTCTTTCACCCTCTCTTTCCATTCCAATAGCCTCTAGTGATATGGAGTGGCCCTAACTCATGACAGTATTCCAGAACCGTAGCACAACGTTCTGCTGCCTGAAGGTAAAAGTTATTAGGTCTCTTTTTAAAGTTTGTAGACATACTAATGAACTTTCTGATGCTGTCCCGCTTCCACCTCTGGTCCACTGTGTAACTGAATTGGCTTCACAGGTGGTACAGTATGTCCACCCCTGGATAGAACTTACAATTCAGTCTCCTTCCTTTTGGAGGAGATCTACCATATTTCCATAGATCCTTTAGGAAATAACTATTTCCCATTCTTCCATTTGATATTTCCTTTACATCTTCATGGTGAGATATGTATGTGCATCATATAGTTCCTAAGTTACTCATGCAATCAAATATTTAGGTGGAATGAAAGATAAAATTGAATATTGCTTTTTTTCAGCCCCATTGAGATATTCGAAAAATAAGTAAGTCATATGTAAATTACATGCATTTTCTACTCCATAGTTTGATGTTTATTAGAGTAGTTCATGATATAAAACTAGAGAGTGCATCCATTTCTTGCCAATGACCTCAGCTATACATCACTTTTCTTCTAAGTTGACGTTTAGCAGGAAAACTTTAGCAATATTGATGTTCCTTTTTAGAATTTGCATAAGTGTGTTAAGAATATCTACTGCTTCCATGGTACTATTCAACGGATATCTTACCCTTTATGCTGATGTGGTCAGTTGATCATAGTGATTTAGTTTATGGCTTAAAATGGTAAAATAAGAAATGTCCTTGTGTATTTTTTTCATTTCAGTTGTATTTGAGGAATAGAACAATTTATTTTTAGATATGAACGGATTGATCAACAGATGAACTGATCAGGTGCAAGCTGAATTTCCTGAAATTTGTGGTTTTTTTTATGCTAATTTGAAGCCTTTGAGATTTGATTTGCAGAGCACAAAAAAAAAATGCTTGCCCAAAACCATTCCCCAAACTACTGAGGAATCAAAGACCAGGCTAACGTCATTTTCATAGCAAATTTACATGTCAGCCCCAATTGGGATAGTGATGATGTCTGTAAAGCGCTGTGGAATTAATGGTGCTATGTAAGTGAGTAAAATAAATAAATATTATTGCGTGGTTCCGTAGGCCTACTCTTAATGCCCTGCAGCTATTACAACTTACGTATTATCATATATTGTACAATGATAGACAGTACCTGAATTACTGGAAAAGTCACTCTCTTCTGTAGAGTGATCCCTTATGGTCAGTGGTGTCCCCTCTCTCGCTCTATCTCTTTGTATCATATATACTGTATTGTCAGCAAGGTCCTCTCCCCCTCTCTCCTGTAGAGTGTAATCTCTTATGGTTAGCATGGTCCTTTCTCTTTCTCTCTACCTTTTCTGTAGGGTGTAATCTGTTAAGATCTGCTGGGTCTTCTCTCTCCTGTAGAGCGTAAGCTCTTATGGTAAGCAGGTCCTCTCTCTCTGTAGTGTGGAAGCTGCTATGGTCACTGGAGTCCTTTCTCTCACTTTCTCTTTCCTATAGAGTGCAATCTCTTAATGTAAGCAAGGTTATCTATCTTTCCTGTAGTGTGTAATCTCTTATGGTCACCAGCGTCCTCTCTCTCCTACAGAGTGTAAAGAGTGTAAAGTATGAAAAATCGGTCCGTTTCTCTCGGCCGAGAGTCGCACAAATGTTCTCCGTATGGTCATCCATGTGTCATGCCTTTTTGCCAATGCGATGATGAGATTTCCTCGCATCTATGTATCCATTTGACATCCGTATGACATGCATATGATACCCCTATGGCTTTACATTTCTCACTGCTTTTCCCCAATGAATTTAATGGTTCAATGGGCTGAAATGAGGAAAATGTGTGTGTATTTCTCGCAAGTCACACTGATGGTCCGTGTGGTGTCAGACTTTTTCTCACACTCATAGACTTGCATTGGCGAAACTCGGCTGATATACATGTAAAATCGCAGCATGCTGCGATTTCACTCGCACATAGAATATGCCTGAGAAAAAAAAATGGTAATGTCAGCTTCCCCATAGATTAACACTGGTCCAAGTGCTATGCGATGGACTCGTACGTATTATACGCTAGTGTGACTCCAGCCTAATAGTCAGTAAGTCAGCAGAGTTTTTTGTTCTGTCCCCCATGTGGATTCTCCAAGAAATTACCAGATTTCTAGTATTGAGATTCATGAGACTTATTGGCCACAAACCAAATATTTGTGAAAAATTAGTTAAAACTAGTTAATTAGAATTTCAAACGATCCACTCATTTCTATTTATTTTAGCAAATCTGAACATATTTAACGACTGGCCCTTTTATGTAAAATTATTTACCACAAAAATGTACGTCTATTTGGATCATTATTCTTATTCATATTCAGGCACCTCTCAGTACTCTCTAGTATGAAATTAATACTACAAGTAGGACACTCTCAGCTTTCATACAGGAGGTGTTTTGGGAATTCCATCTTTAGGGAGTAATTTTAGGACAACTCCTATTTACTTTTATAATCATCAGTCAAGTTTATGAGAGGGACAGTCATTCTGACATTGCAGTTCTTCTGCAGATGGAGATCTGCATGGGTTCTCACCACACAGCAAGATATTAAAAAGGACCAGATAGTAGTGTCAGTCTTCTCCCCAAAGACCTATTGCACCTACATTTTCTACCTCCACGGCAGCGGTCCCCAACCTTTTTGACCTTGAGAGCCACATTCAGCACTGAGAGAGGGTCGTGAGCCACATTCAGCTCTGAGAAGGGGTCACGACTGCAACATCTTGCTTCTGTCCCCCTAAAAGTCATGTCAACCAAAGCCCCCATTATGGGTATAGTGATAACTGAAGGTTTTCCACAGAAATCACTCCAAAACAGTACACTGAGATCCAGTGGTTCCCACAATGCCCCAATTCAGTATTTTTCCATCAAGGACTCCCAACATACTGTTGTATCCTGCTTCAAGAACCTCCTCTTATAGGTAGTATTATCCTCCAACATACAATACCTAAAACATCTCTAAACCCCTAAGATCAGTATATGTGCATCCAGATCTGCTTTTCTGTGCAGGGCTACTCAAAAATTAACCATTTTGAGATGTACTCTTAATACCTCTTTGCTAGACCTGGAGCTAATGCACCAAGCTGGCAGCCAGTCGTGAGCCACAATTCTTGGGAATGCGAGCCACATGTCATAAAATCCCATCCCCTATGCTGTAACATCTGGATGCTGCGGATTGGACGCTGTGGCTGTACACAGCGTCCAATCCGCAGCAAATCCTGAAGGTTTCCTGACCATGGAAACATAGCCTGAGGAGGCCCAAATACATTTTTCAAAATAAAATATAACCACACTTCATCTTTTCCACTGGGGGCTTAGGAGCTTAATGTTATGTTTATGCCTTTTTAATGCATATTATAGAGTAGAGAAATTTATGAAATAATAAACCCAATCAAATTGTGATTAAATATAGTCTATGAAATGCAAAGTAATTTTGTATGCTCCAAATAATTCAACTCAGATCTGCACGCAAGCAAGAACAGGGAACTAATACATACTCTGCGTTTGATTATGCATGGAAAATCTCTATATATCCAAAGTGTGTCCATATACCCTGTCATGTCTCATGCCAGAATTTAGGAGTGTTTCATCCAATGGAAGGTGCTCATCAAACTTCCCTCAAAGATATGTGCTCTTAAAATGATACCATAGTTAAAGTATAGTAGTCCTTTAAGATAGGGTATATCTGGTGTTAGGCTTGTTGAGCTCATTAGTAAGTTATTTTAATTCCCTTTTTTCCAGATTACTCACCTTACAAGGAGCACTGGTGCCCACCCAGTATTTTTGGTAGTTTTGCAAAGAAGCCCAGTTTGAAATTTGAATGCACTATTCTTTAATGCAGTGATCCTTTCATGGATTTACTAGTATAACCTAGCTTACTTTTGCTGTATTTAATGAGTGAATTCAACAATTTTCTACATTTTTCTTCTAATGAATATTATTTTCATTTTTTACAAGTTGCTGTATCTAAATAAACTGAAGGGCTTCCTAAAAATGTTTGTTACCAATTATTGGCAAAGTAGGCTTCAGAAAATTTGTGTATATACTTTTTTAATACCTAATTAATCCATTCAAAACTTAAAAAACAAAAATGCCTTCATTTGAAACATGTTACATATCACCCCAGATGCGACTCATTTGCTCTGATACACATCTTACCACAATTCCATAAGGACCTACTATGGTTACTATGTGTCCATATTAGTGTAAAGAAGACGAAGTAGGCAGCAGCACCTTCCATAATCCTGAGATGTTATAGGCTCCACAACATGACACTTCAGAATAATGCAGATTTCCAAAGCTTCCAAAATGGAGGAATTTTACTTGAAAAAATGCAGAACTTCGATAATAGTAAATTAACTTTCAGGACAGCTTCCTCTACTCTTAGTGAAATGTGGTGTGCCAATGCTCAACAACCTACACTTTGATGCAGCTTGCATACTGGTCTCAGTCAGTCTTTTTTTCTTACATGGTGTTCGTGGCTGTCACCGCTGTTTGTCATGCACTGGCCAGCACCGTACAGGTTCTTCCAAACCAGGTCTGACAGAAGCCCACCCTCCCCAAACAATCTAACGCTAACAATATCCTGGTTACTGTCTCCAAAAAGGCTCTGGCCTTGCTTTTCTGGCTGCTCTTAGTCCAGTCAGTCATCCTTTCCTACTTATGACTTCTCTGAGCAGTAGCCACAGGTCTGTGACGAATATTACTGCATTATGTCCAATGACCTGCCACACATCTGTGTTAATTCACAAAATTTCCTCTTCTTGGAAGATGGCAGGGATTTTAACACTCAGCTCTAGCAGAGATGACTGTGTATACCTCTGTGGTACATGCTAGTTTGACCTGTAATTATCCTACTACTCATACTATGCTTTAAATCCTGACTGACTGCCTCCTCCCTCTTGTCACTGTCAGTCACATGTTTCCTAGTGTCACACAGGATGTCACACCACACCACATACGGCAACATTCAACTTATCCCTTGAAAAACCCATAGTGATGCATGGACACCAAATTGCATGGCAAAACATATTAATATCAAAATACATGCGAACATTACTCTCAGCAATTTGCCCCATTTTCTGACAGTGTTTTATAAAGAAAATACAAGAAGGATTATTTGCCAACCTGAATGTAACTATCTGCCCCCCTATATAGCATATCAGGGAGAATTGAAGCTTGCTGGCTTCCCCCTATTCTCTAAAATTGTAAGGAAAGGATAAAGAAAATGTGTTAATAAAAGGTTACATCAGATATATCTATTTTTTTACACTTTAACAATGACTAGTAATTACTTTACCACTCAATAAACCTATCTAAACCAAAAAGTGACTTTAAATGTTAAGATCTTTTCCATTCCTGTGTTACATGGTTATTGAGTTATAAGTGAGACCTATTGGCCTTAAAAGCCCAGTCACTTTTCAGAGTCTTTTGGTGAATGTCTAGTTGCACATTCTGCTCCAGCATAGCTAATGTACACCATTGATTACATATGCCATTGATGCAAGTTATTTTCACTAATAATCGAAACTATATTATTTGCTAATTCAAGAGGCTCTTCACTTTTTTCTTTTGACTCCTTAGTTGAATAAAATCGACAGCTTCTTCAGTAGCGAGTGAAAATCATTAGTCTCATTATTTAAGCCTCATAAATCTTGGGTGTCCTCCATCTCTTGTCTTCATTCTGGCAGAACAAGTACAACTAGCTATTTAGATTTCAGCTGTGAACAGAGTTGTGTTACATGATGGCCAGAGAAATAGTGTACCCAACTGAGCATGCAAGTCGTGAGGTAAATACAAAGTCACGCAAGTTTTTTTGCTTCTCCAAGTCCTCCATTAGGTGCCCTTCTCTGGGTCTTCACACATACCACAGTATAATTTCAGTCCGTGCTTCAATTATTGTAAAGTCAGAGCTGCTTGGTACAGATAAAGGTTCCAGACAGTGGTAGCACAGTCTGTGAATAAACACACATCAAGGGTAATGCCAGGTTGGCTGTTGTATAATGTATGAGGAGGCCAGCTGTTGAAGTGTGGGCAGCTTCAATCTCTGGCTACTAACGTACACTGGTCTCTCTCACAGGTGATTTGAGTTTCTATTAATCCTTTATTTGCTTTTTCATTTTTCATCTTCATCCCTCATCTGTCTCTCTATACATGGAGTCATTTCCCAGAACCATCCATCTGTCCCTTGCTGAAAACTCCATTGTTCATGACTGTTCTCCACTTGCCCCTTCGCTTTTCTTTCTTTCCTCCCAGTCTCCCATGTTTATCTCTCTCTTCCCATTCAGCAATTCCTTTGTGCCAAATCATTACCGACCTGCATTTTTCTTCCCTCTATTTCCCTATCTTGACTTCTGCTTTCACTCATCCTTCACTTTGATCTATTGCAACTCTTATTGCCAGTGCCTTCTCCTCATTGTCTTCTATGGGGAATGTGCTGCTGTATATACTGTAGCTTCTGTGTTTTGCAAATTCTCAAGAGCCCTCATTCACCTCTTCTAATTTCCATTCTTTTTTTTTAGCCCCTTGTTTCTATTTCGCTGTTTTCTTATTCCTTTTGCTATTTTATTCCAGTCACTCCTTTTTTTCTTCCCGTCTCTTTCTCCTCACTCTCCCTTCACTGGTGCCTCTCTTTTTTTCGTTCTCTCTCGCAAGTTTAGGATTCGTTGCACGCTCCAAGCTGGACAGGTTTTTTTTTCTTTGCGTATTCGATAGCTCCCACTTCTATGAGTCAGCTCAGAGCTGCGGCCCCATTGTCTGAGGCTGCGAATATGTCATGATGAAAATGTAATCACACTGAAAATAAGACACACAATTTTTCCAGGGACAGAGCAAAATAAATGAAGCAGAAAGTGTATGATAATGTGCGGAAATGACTTGGATCCAACTGCATTCAGTCAGTGTAGATTTAAATAGCGCTATGGCAGGGTTTAGATGTTAACCCCTTTGTCACAATCTGAGATGTCCTAAACATGTGGGGGGATTATAGAGTTGGGTTATTGAGGTTATTGCAAGTGCACACAGCTACATTAATGGTACAATGTAGATTTATATAGTGCCTGCTTTATTTGTGGACAATGAGCAACCCTATTCCCACAGTGCAACTGTTTGTGATGTTCGCATGCATAGATAAGTTTATTCAAGGGGAAATTGATTCATTAGTTTGGGATTTTTTTTGCTGCTCTTTAACCATGTAGACAGAGAAGAGGACAAATATCTAAACATCTAATAGTATGTCTATCTCTGGTAATGATTTATACTCCATTCTCACTAATACATTTTTGATTATTATGTCATACTCATCATAAGCCATAGGATTTTCCAAATAGTGGATAACACGTAGGTCATGTGCATGTGGCGACTTAGACGGTGAATCAATCGACAAATTTTCCCAAAAGAAGCTCCTTCAGGAAAACACTGGAGGTTGTTTCCCTGAAGCAGGTTGGACAGAGATTTTGACTTTTTTTTCCAGCTGCAGCTCCTCTGCTAGCGTTTTTTTTATACCATTATGTCAAATATGAAGAGCAGTTGGATTCCTAGTGGAAGCAGTCCGGAGAATGGGTATGTCACTTCTTTTAACCTCTTCAGGGTTCTCAAATCCTGAAGCAGTTGAAAAGAAGTGACATAACAAAGAACATGCGCATAGCAATGTCATTTTGATGTTGCTGTGCATTATGTTCATTTTATTGAGTACTTTTGCAGTGATATTTTTAGCCAGATTTCGACTGGAATCAACTTGAAAAGACATTGTACAGGTCCTTCTCAAAAAATTAGCATATAGTGTTAAATTTCATTGTTTACCATAATGTAATGATTACAATTAAACTTTCATATATTATAGATTCATTATCCACCAACTGAAATTTGTCAGGTCTTTTATTGTTTTAATACTGATGATTTTGGCATACAACTCCTGATAACCCAAGAAACCTGTCTCAATAAATTAGCATATTTCACCCGTCCAATCAAATAAAAGTGTTTTTTAATAACAAACAAAAAAACCATCAAATAATAATGTTCAGTTATGCACTCAATACTTGGTCGGGAATCCTTTGGCAGAAATGACTGCTTCAATGCGGCGTGGCATGGAGGCAATCAGCCTGTGACACTGCTGAGATGTTATGGAGGCCCAGGATGCTTCAATAGCGGCCTTAAGCTCATCCAGAGTGTTGGGTCTTGCGTCTCTCAACTTTCTCTTCACAATATCCCACAGATTCTCTATGGGGTTCAGGTCAGGAGAGTTGGCAGGCCAATTGAGCACAGTAATACCATGGTCAGTAAACCATTTACCAGTGGTTTTGGCACTGTGAGCAGGTGCCAGGTCGTGCTGAAAAATGAAATCTTCATCTCCATAAAGCATTTCAGCCGATGGAAGCATGAAGTGCTCCAAAATCTCCTGATAGCTAGCTGCATTGACCCTGCCCTTGATGAAACACAGTGGACCAACACCAGCAGCTGACATGGCACCCCACACCATCACTGACTGTGGGTACTTGACACTGGACTTCAGGCATTTTGGCATTTCCTTCTCCCCAGTCTTCCTCCAGACTCTGGCACCTTGATTTCCGAATGACATGCAAAATTTGCTTTCATCAGAAAAAAGTACTTGGGACCACTTAGCAACAGTCCAGTGCTGCTTCTCTGTAGCCCAGGTCAGGCGCTTCTGCCGCTGTTTATGGTTCAAAAGTGGCTTTACTTGGGGAATGCGGCACCTGTAGCCCATTTCCTGCACACGCCTGTGCACGGTGGCTCTGGATGTTTCCACACCAGACTCAGTCCACTGCTTCCTCAGGTTCCCCAAGGTCTGGAATCGGTCCTTCTCCACAATCTTCCTCAGGGTCCGGTCACCTCTTCTCGTTGTACAGCGTTTTCTGCCACATTGTTTCCTTCCAACAGACTTACCATTGAGGTGCCTTGATACAGCACTCTGGGAACAGCCTATTTGTTGAGAAATTTCTTTCTGGGTCTTACCCTCTTGCTTGAGGGTGTCAATGATGGCCTTCTTGACATCTGTCAGGTCGCTAGTCTTACCCATGATGGGGGTTTTGAGTAATGAACCAGGCAGGGAGTTTTTAAAAGCCTCAGGTATCTTTTGCATGTGTTTAGAGTTAATTAGTTGATTCAGAAGATTAGGGTAATAGGTCGTTTAGAGAACCTTTTCTTGATATGCTAATTTATTGAGACAGGTTTTTTGGGTTATCAGGAGTTGTATGCCAAAATCATCAGTATTAAAACAATAAAAGACCTGACAAATTTCAGTTGGTGGATAATGAATCTATAATATATGAAAGTTTAATTGTAATCATTACATTATGGTAAATAATGAAATTTAACACTATATGCTAATTTTTTGAGAAGGACCTGTATTTACATTCTCTAAGGGTATGTTTCCACGTTCAGGATTGCATCAGGATTTGGTCAGGATTTTTCATCAGTTTTTGTAAGCCAAAACCAGGAGTGGAACAATTAGGCCATGTGCACACGTTCAGGATTTTTCACGTTTTTTTCGCGTTTTTTCTCTATAAAAACGTGATAAAAACGCGGAAAAAACGCTAACATATGCCTCCTATTATTTACAGGGTATTCCGCATTTTTTGTGCAAATGTTGCATTTTTTTCCTCGAAAAAATCGCATCGCGGAAAAAAAAGCAACATGTTCATTAAAATTGCGGAGATTCCGCACACCTAGGAGTGCATTGATCTGCTTACTTCCCGCACGGGGCTGTGCACACCATGCGGGAAGTAAGCAGATTATGTGCGGTTGGTACCCAGGGTGGAGGAGAGGAGACTCTCCTCCACGGACTGGGCACCATATAATTGGTAAAAAAAAAGAATTAAAATAAAAAATAGTCATATACTCATCCTCTGATGGCCCCCGGAGTGTTCCCGCCTCTCCGGTGCATGCTGCCGCTTCCGTTCCTTTAGATGGTCTGTGTGAAGGACCTGCGATGACGTTGCGGTCTTGTGATTGGTCACGTGACCGCTCATATGACTGCGACATCATCGAAGGTCCTTCACTCACTGCATTCTTAGGAACGGAGGCTGCCGGTTGCACCGCTGAGGTCCAGGGTCCGTCGGAGGGGTGAGTATATCCATATTTTTTATTTTTATTCTTTATTTTTTACATGAATATGGATCCCAGGGCCTGAAGGAGAGTTTCCTCTCCTTCAGACCCTGGGAACCATCCAGGATAGCTTCCGATATTTGTGTCCCATTGACTTGTATTGGTATCGGGTATCGGCGATATCCGATATTTTTTGGATATCGGCCGATCCAATCCTATACCGATACTTTTGAAAATCGGAAGGTATTGCTCAACACTACTGACCTGCCGTTATGATTCTCCAGGTCATTATGAGTTCATAGACATCAATAAGTATAGGTTCTTTTTTATCTAAGTGGTGAAAAAAATGCCTGTAGCGCCTCCATTTTTCGTGATGTGGCATTGAGTGAAGGCTTATTTTTTGCGCGCCGAGCTGACGTTTTTAATACTATTTTGGTGCAGATACGACATTTTGATCACCTGTTACTGCATTTTAATCCAATGTTGCGGTGACCAAAGAAACGTAATTCTGGCGTTTTGACATCAGGTTAATTCTTTTCTTACATTGAATATTGAAAAATCGGGAGATTCTGAATGTGGCAATACCATATATATGTGTATGTATGATTTTTTTATTGTTTTATTTTGAATGGGGTGAAAGTGGGGTGATTTGGACAATTTTTTATTTTTAATATTTTTATAAACATTTTTTACTTTTTGCATGCTTGAATAGTCTCCACAGGAGACTAGAAGCTGCACTATTTTAATGTCCTCTGCTACACGCAGGTGATGATCAGATCGCCCGTGTATAGCAGAAATTCCCACTTGCTATGAGCGTCAACCACCGGGCGGTGTTCATAGCAATCTGGCTCTGACAACCATAGAGGTCTGCAGGAGACATCTGGTTGTCATAATGACCCACAATCATGTGACGGGGTCACCAATGGGTGGGATTTGTGACGCGATTCCAGTAAGTGCGAGTTAAATGCCGCTGTCAGAGATTGACAGTGGCATTTAACTACTTAACAGCCGTGGGTGGATCGCAATTTCACCCACGGCTGTTGTGGGCACATGTCAGCTGTATAGATCAGCTGTCATGTACCTGAAAAGATGTGGGCTCAGCACCGGAGCCCACACCAAACAGGGGGAGTCCAACGTGGGTGTACTATTACGCCCAATGTCTGAAAGGGGTTAATCGCCCTCGATAGATAATGAGCAAAATAGGCCATCTGCAAATCAATATTGACAATTATGTTGATTTATACCGAAAAAATAACTTAAAAGTGCTATCCACTAAGTGTCTCCCATCTTTCTAACTTGCTGTCCATTGCCTGTTGTCAAGTGCTTTCCATTTCAAGCAACAAACATTGCGACGCAAATTACCTTACAGATCTTTGGCTCCCTGATCTTGCTCTCCTATCTGCATGTAAGCATTGTACCATGCTTTCATTCCCGACAAACAAGGCATTTGAAAATGGCAGACACATAATATGCTGGATAATGAAGGTAGAGAGTTCCATCATCTATAGTGCTGGTGTGACACCCCAGGAGTCTGGTTGTCCCAGTGGTATTGCCTTCCTCTTGGGGAGGGTGCCATGCTTGGAAGCAAGGAAGATCCCTTTAACAGCTAACATGCCCATGCAACACTGTTCTGACTCCAGGCCAGAAGGGGGAGCTCTGATCCAGTTTGTGGGTGGCTTCCCTATATATTCTGGCTGGAGGAGGAGTTAGGAGTTCAGTCTGTCAGAGAGAAGTAAGGAGTGAGGAGTGAAAAGCTGGGGTCATGCAGACACGAGGTTCTGCAGCTCCTGGAAAGAGAAGAGAGGGACAGAGCAGTCTGTGAGAAACTGCAAGGGGAAAAGAGGCAAAGGAGAGGAAAGATACCGGGAGTGGAGCTGCGAGAGGGCTCACTCCAGAATCGGCGCAAGTAACCGGGGTTGTGGGGGTAACTGTATGCCCCACAGCAGAAACCGGCGGGTAGGAGATTTCAAGTCACCTGTCCACCATTACATCCGAAGGCACATCAGCATATAGAGCCTGGAGTTGCCTCAAGTAGGGACACCTGTAAAAAGGATCGAGTTGCCTGCCATACGGATATTGTCCTGCTAATAGGACAGAGAGAGAAAGAGAGGACCTTGTGTGAAGCCTTAGGCAGTAAGGGACTAACACCACAGGGCAGTAAGGAAGGCTTCCAACCCCACCTGGCTAGGGGGATTCTGAATGGCTTCCAGGCTGGCCGGACCTCACCATCACCTGTGATCTTTACCCTGGACTGTGGCTGCATACTACCAGTAAAAGGTAAAGAGACTACAACCTTGTGTCCTCTAATTCTTTCCTGCACTTCACCATCTATAATCCTAACCTACTACACTGGGAGCCCTGGGGACTAAGTTCTACCTGTGGAGAACTATACCACCTCTGCTCCAATACCATCATCCCCAGAGGACCCCTTTAAGCAGCATCAGCCATCCCTGGCCAAATAACACAGGTGGCGTCACAGACACTACTACAATAGACTTTAGTCCTATATACTTTTCCACTTTTATTGGATGACCAGAGCAATGGCCCGGGTCACTGCCACCATGACACATTCCTTTAAGAACCGGCCAGTTTCCGAGTACCCCACGGTCATGGTGGTGACTCCACTGGCAGAATGGAGGTCTAATGGGGTCAGATCAGGAGACCTTGGTGTCCATTCAACTTGACCTCGACAACCAATCCACTTTCCAGGAAACTGTTCATGTAGAAATGCTCGGACCTGACACCCATAGTGTGGTGGTGAACCATCTTGGGTGTCAGGTCCAAGCATTCCTACATGAACAGTTTCCTGGAAAGCGGATTGGTCATCGTGGGCCAGTTGAATGGCCACCAAGGTCTCCCGATCTGACCCCATTAGACTTTTCTCTTTGGGGTCATCTGAATGCAATTGTCTATGCTGTGAAGATACGAAATGTTCAGCATCTGAAACAACGTATACTGGAAGCCTGTGCTAGCATTTCTTTTGCGGTGTTGCTATCAGTGTGTCAAGAGTGGGAGAAGAGGGTTGCATTGACAATCCAACACAATGGGCAGCACTTTGAACACATTTTATAAGTGGTCATAAACTTGTAAATAACTCATGAAAGAATAAAGTTATGTTAAAACCAAGCACACCATTGTTTTTCTTGTGAAATTCTCAATAAGTTTGATATGTCACATGACCCTCTTCAAATTGAAAAAAATAAAGTTGGATCCAAAATGGCCAACTTCAAAATGGCCGCCATGGTCACCACCCATCTTTAAAAGTTTTCCCCCTCCCATATACCATTGTGCCACAAACAGGAAGTTGATATCACCAACCATTCCCATTTTATTTAGGAGTATCCATATAAATGGCCCACCCTGTAGTTGCCTCATTCAGGCAATCCCTTCCTTTTGGAAGGTTTCTTGAAAGTAATCCATTGACAAAGTTTCTCCCCAAAGCTGCAATCTTCAGGGTTACAAAATGGACAGTAAAAGTGTTCATTCTCCCTGTGGCACTGAAACAGGGGAAATAAATTATTGCATAGTGGGAAATAGTATGTGAGAAGGTGAAAGATTTGATTCTTCTCTCTGAATTTCCTAATAGGGAATATAAAATTGTTTTTTTCTAAACTAGAATGAGGTGTATCTACTAGGTGTTGAATATCCTGTAAGTTCTTTCTAACAATATCTGTTCTTCTGACAAAGCTCCATTTTACCACATATTTTCATCCCACTCATTCAACAAACAAAGAATGCCCTAATTACTGCCCACCATTTGTCACCTCTTATGACCTCATTAAATAATTTCACACCCCTTAGGGTTATAGGATGGAGTGTGCTTCATTAGGAGGGATCATGGAGGAGCTTATAAAATATAAATCGGAAAAAAATACAGAAGATCTTGAATATATTTCTAAGTTCAATCATCCGGTACAACATCCACATAGCCGTTACCATGGCAGACACATCTTTTTTCGCAAAAATAGGAAAAATAATGGACATTTTCTATTACTATCCTGGTACAATGATGTTACAGGCTTGTAGGTATACATCATATCCTGCATTCCAAGGAGTAGATTAAAAATTATTTGGAAAGAGGCGGCAGTATCACATTCTGCTCCCAAAATGGATGCTTTCACTGTAGTAGACATGTTCATAAATGCATCAAGCCTAATTTGTGGGAATTTGCAGCATTATTATTAAAGGGAAGGTACCGCGTTTGTAGATCATCAATAAATAATAATAATATTTATTTTTATATAGTGCTAACATATTCCGCAGCGTTTTACAGTTTGCACACATTATCAATGTAAATGACATGTCAATGGCTGTAAACAAATAGAAATAACTCATGAAATAATAAAGTTATGTTAAAACCAAGCACGCCATTGTTTTTGTTGTGAAATTCACAATAAGTTTGATGTGTCACATGACCCTCCTCCCATTGGAAAAAAAAAGTTGGATCTAAAATGGCCAACTTCAAAATGGCCACCATGGTCATCACCCACCTTGAAAAGTTTTTCCCCTCCCATATACTAATGTGCCACAAACAGGAAGTTATCACCAACCATTCCCATTTTATTTAGGTGTATCGATATACATGGCCCTCCCTTAATTTGTTTGATGTTCTCCTGAGAGTAATTAAAAGAAAAAAAAATCCATTTGAAAATGGCGCCTCCTCCAAGATAGCACCCGTGGCACCTGCTCAGTAGCACCTATCGGCGATCTGCACCATCTTGGAGGAAGAAATGTTTTTTCTCTAGCAAGATGGTACTGCCGGGGCTTGCGCAATAGCCACACTTGGATCATTGATAGCTGCTACTGTGCAGTCGCTGCCGGCGCCATTTTCAAATGGATTTTTTATGACTATCAAGAATACAGGAAACAAATTATTATACACACAGTACATATGCAATCAGGCTGTAGCGCAAGTGCCAATGCTGGTGCCTACCTGCAGAAGGGGTTTTCTTTTTTACCTCAAGATAAATATAGGTACAGTATATATGAGAGCACCACATGAAGACCCCCCACAGGCCGCCCCAGAGCACGGGCATATCATTAACTCAAAACTGAAAATAAAGATACACAACAACCACAAGACGGATTTCATCAACCAAGGTATCATTGTAATCAGTATAACGGCGCTGACCTGACACTGTCTGTAGGTTTCTGTGCACAATCCTGCTGAAAGGTTCCCTTTAAACTAGTACACCGTCGCTAATAACGAATATAATACACATTACACATTAAAAGACACTGCAATAATACATGTGTCTTCAAGGGGGAATGTGGGCAGTATGTCCATCTCCTTACACCTACATAGTCACACACTTGTGTCCACTGTACCTACTAGGAGGAAAAAGTGCTGTTATGCTTTGGACAAAACTATTATATAACGTACAAGGTCATTGGTAGCTTTTATGGTTTCCATTGTTTTTATCTATAAATGTGTGGAAAGGCATGAACAATTCTGTATCCTTCATGTACCCTGAAGAATAGATCTAAAGTAATAACCAATTATAGAGGACTCCTTGTATAACTAACGTAAAATAAACTCTTTGTGACCTTGCAGATTATAGTAGTGTTAAATCACATTTAGCAATGAATTAACATGTTTAATTAGGGTTTAGCCTTTTTTGCCAATCAGCCCTTGGGATATGTAGATATCCCTGATTTCTAATTATTTGTACCATACCAGTAAATCATTATTGGTCTGGAACTTCTACAAAAATCCCTTTTTCAAACTGGGACTATATTTATCTACTGTATTCTGTCTTAAGCCCAAGATGAGCAGGACGCAGTCAGTTTAAACTATCCTAAAACAACCTAAAGTGACGTTGTTCCTGGAAATGCATAGGGGGGTGATGGATCATGGTACACTTCTAGATTCTCACCCTCACCCTGTATTTCACACCTAGCAGCATTCCTCCCTGGCTGACTGGCAAGTCATTGGCCGAGTACCAGAGCAAACAACCTGTCAATCAGTCAGAGGAGTGTTCTGCTAGAATAGGAAATCCAGCATAAGGCTATGAAGTTAGAGAGTGCATCATCACGCTTCAATGCACCTCCAGACAAAACTACAAAACGCGATTTCCCACAGCTGGAGCAGTACTTTTGAGGTGGGGACCACAGACCACATTCAGTACCAATGCTTTCTGGCTTATGTTTTGGTCACTTTTGAATGCTGGTTATGCTTTCACACTTGTGATAGCATGAGACGGACTCTGCAACCCACACAAGTGGCTCAGGTAGTGCAGCTCATCCAGGATGGCACATCAATGCGAGCTGTGGCAAGAAGGTTTGCTGTGTCAGCCTAGTGTCCAGAGGCTGGAGGCGCTAGCAGGAAACAGGCCAGTACACCAGGAGATGTGGAGTGGGTCACAGGAGGGCAATAACCCAGCAGCAGGACTGCAACCTTAGCCTTTGTGCAAGGAGGAACAAGCGGAGCACTGCCAGAGCCCTGCAAAATGACCTCTAGCAGGCCACAAATGTGTATGTGTCTGCACAAATGGTTAGAAACCGACTGTTTTAGGATGGTCTGAAGGCCGAACGTCCACAGATGGGGTTGTGCTCACAGCCCAACACCATGCTAGATGCTTGGCATTTGCCACAGAACACCAGGATTGGCAAATTCACCATTGATGCCCTGTGCCCTTCACAGATGAAAACAGGATCACACTGAGCACATGTGACAGACGTGACAGAGTCTACAGACGACCTGGAGAGCGATCTGCTGCCTGCAAAATCCTTCAGCATGACCGGTTTGGCAGTGGGTCAGTAATGGTGTGGGGGTGGCATTTTTTTGGAGGGCTGGTCAGCCCTCCATGTGCTCGCCAGAGGTAGCCTGACTGCCATTAGGTACCGAGATGAGATCCTCAGACCCCTTGTGAGAACATATGCAGGTGCCGTAGGCCCTGGGTTGCTTCTGATGCATGACAATTCTAGGCCTCATGTGGCTGAAGTGTGTCAGCAGTTCCTGTATGATGAAGGCATTGATGCTAAGGACTGGCCTACCCGTCCACCAGCCCTGAATCCAATCTAACACATCTGGGACATCATGTCTCGTTCCATCCACCAACGCCACATTGCACCACAGACTGTCCAGGAGTTGACTGATGCTTTATTTCAGGTCTGAAAGGAGATCCCTCAGGATAACATTCACCTCCTCATTAGGAGCATGCCTAGAGATTGTAGGGAGATCATACGGACACGTGGAGGCCACACACACTACTAAGCATCATTTCCTTGTCTTGAGGCATTTCCACTGAAGTTGGATTAGCCTGTAACTTCATTTTCCACTTTGATTTTGAGCATCATTCCAACTCCAGACCTCCGTGGGAAATTAGTTGTGATTTACGTTGATCATTTTTAGGTTTTATTGTTCTCAACACATTCCACTATGTAATGAATAAAGATTTACAAGTGGAATATTTCATTCAGTGACATCTAGGACATGGGATTTTATTGTACCCTTTATTTTTTTGAGCAGTGTATAAGCCCTTATTTACATCAAACTAGAAAATCGCCTAGAAGACCTCTTTAATAGGGTTACCTTCACACAGAGTTTTACGATTTTGTTGGCATTGTTACGAGAATTTTTTTTTTACAAAAATACAGTGGACAGATTACTTTAAAGTCTGCTGCACAATATTATAAATTCTACATATACAGCCACTTTCATTTTTGTCTTTTTTTCTAGCCTTTATAGAATTAATTGTGTTTTTTCCCTTATGGGTTTCCCACTGGCTTCAAACATCTGAAATAAAGCACATGTACAAATTGTTACAAAATAAAATATATATATAAATAAATAACACCACATAGCAATAATATAAAATTATTCAGTTCTTTATAAGTCTTTAAGAAACCTTAAAAAAAAATTGAATCCCTTAGGTTGAAATCATCGCACTTATTTTTACGGAACTATTTTATTCAATATTTTGAGTAGAAGCCATGAGTGAATCCAAAAAGAAGAGAAATTATAAAAGAAAGCCTGATACCGCTTCTCTACTTTGTTCCCACGCTTGCGTTTGACTTAAGAAACAGCATCAAAAACTGCCACAAAAACTGAAAATGTGATTCCAGTGTAACTCAGCTTGAACCTGGAAGTCCAGTAGGAATTCTTGATCTTGTGTAGACGTTTTGAGACCCCACCAAGTGTATTGACTTTGTTGACTGGTAAGCTTGAGCGTATAGATCAGACAGGCAGCTAATGATATATGTGGATCTCTAAGGATGTTTGACAGTCTGTGTACCTGCTCCAGCTGCTGCTGTCACCAAAAGCAATAAATAAAATAATATTCTGTTGGTGAATAATAATCAGTGAATGTTTTTTTCGGTAGTCTTTCATAAAAGAAATACACTCCAACAATTACATTATTTGTGAAAATGAGGAGATATCCTACAGGTGCACAACTTTCTGTCTGTCATTGGCAATAAGTGGCGCAATTTATTTCAATCTGTGGTTCATTTGCAGAAAAATAGTCAAATGATTATATCTGGAGGCCATGAATTTGCCAGATATAATAACTGTTCAAATAATCACTTTGCTGAAAAATCAGATATCAGTCAATGTCATAATCCATGTGATTTGCAACCATTTGGTTTGCAGTATATCTATAGCAGCTCTGAAAAGGTTAAAAGGAGAATTACATAGTCTTCAGTGGGTTGAATGATCTGCAACTCATAGCTTAGCGATAAGGACAAGCATTGTGTCCTGGGGCCTAAGTGACAGCACAAGTGTCAGATCCTGGCAGAAGAGCAAGACACCAAACTACATGAGTGACATGGGCAGTCTGACACATCTCATGGGGGGAGCGGGCACCAGCCGTAAGCCCCCTACTGCATGATAACAACCATGTAGCCTGTCATTTAGTTCTAACACAGGAAAGGATGACATAGAATAGAGGTAGCAGATGATTGAGTGTGAGTTATTTTAGGCACAAGGTAATAAAAGATCATAATAAGAGAGTGGTGAACAGCTCTGGTGAAGAAAAAGAGAAAGCTGCCATAGATTAATGATTTCACTATGTAAAGCGGAGAGAGCAAATTTTACAGAAGAAAAACTGCATTCTACCTGTCATGGTCAACATTATTGGTACCACTGATTATTGCAAAGTGCAAAATGGCTCCTACAATAATAGAGCCAATTCCTCAAAGCTTTATGGTCAAAAACAGTACCTAAGCCTTTAAAAAGTCTGAAAATTTTTGCACATCATAAAAGTTCTGTGACTTTTGCCATGTTTTTCGCCAGTTTGAAGATGCTCCTCTAAAATTGGTGGAACTGGGGAGGAGCCGGGGTGGAACGGGACATGGCTATGCCCACCTATCAAATTAAAAAGAAATGTTTCTCATGCCAGAAATGCTACAGTAATATGTTCCAATTTCATCAATGGTGTGTGCCTCTTTATGAATTTGGTGCATCCTACTTCAGTGAGTCCATCATTAAGACTGTCATGCACAATGCAAGTCTTAATGGGGTTGTGCCACAAACAAGGAGCATTTTAATCAATCTGGGAATATTAGAAGTTACACAATTAGATGTGTTAAAAAAAGTTCCTATGCTGAGATAATCTTATACATGTGCCCCTGATATCTACTATTATTTGCTGTGTCAAACCAAGCAGAGCTGCTCCAGTTCATTTGGAACACATAACTACAGCTTCTGGTCCATCAGTTATAATAAAAAAGTATACAGATGCAACAGAAGGGACTTGCAGCTGCTGCTTTCTGAAGTAACAAATTTCACTGCCTTTTTTTATCACAGGAGCAAGTGTTTCTGCACTGTCTCCAGCCTTCTAAACTCATCATAAATAAAGTCATGACATACTGCATGAGCCACTGGAGCTCCTACATCACTGACTTGATTTATGATAAGCTCAGAGGGCTGGAGATGGAGCAGAAATACAAACTCCAGTTATAAAACAGGCAGAGAAACATGTTGCCTCAGAAGGCAAAAGCTGCAAGTTCTTGCCGGGTCATCAATATATTCGGTTATCATAATAAATAACTTATGGTATCTCCTATGGTCAGGAGCTTTGGTATGTGCTGACTCTGAACTGGAGCAGCTCTGCATGGTTCGACACAGCAAGTAGTATAAGTAGGGGCACATTTATAGATTTATCACTCTACAGGAACATTTTTTAAACAAATCCAATAGTGGAACTTATTATTATTTCAAGACCTGTTGATTATTAAGATTTGGAAGATTTGTGAATATCCCTCACTCTGCCGATTATGGAATACGTCAATTCACAGGATATTATTGAATTTTTATTGAATGCATTTCAAAGTGTCGAGCACTTCTTCCTCAGGAAACAACCACTTTCCTGAATAAGAATTGCTTAGCACTTTGAAAGAGGTTGAATAAAAACAAATTCAATAATATCCTGTGAATTGACGTCTTCAATAACGAGAAGTGTGGGGGTATTCACAAATCTTTATTTTCATCAGTTTTGATTAACCTGTATATCCGCAGTAGCTGAATATCAACTTAATACACATTTAATGAATTATAACTATCTATTGTTTATCAGATAAGACTACTTTCTCCCAGCATTTTATTTAAGATCTGTTGATTAAAATGTACTTTGTTTGAGGAACAACCCCTTTAATTAATCAGTCCCAATGCGTTCAGTGAGATAGTTTGATATATTAAAACTCATATATTTCATACAGAAAAGCAGAAAACTCAGAAATACCGGAATACAAATTTAGCCTTAAAAAAGAAACAAAATTCAAAATAATGCCAAGACGCAGATGAATGGCCCTGTTTGTTCAGTCTGAAATAAAGAACAAAATAAGACTAACCTGTGATTAATTAGAAATTAGATGCACCATTCCCAAAAGCTCACATGGCTTTAATTAGCCTGTGATTTGTGGCTTTAATGCTTAAAAGGACTAGATTTTCTGTTCTTTGATTACAATGGCAAAGTCAAGAGAGCTGTCTAGGCAGACTATAATGCTATCATTAAGCCCAAACAGTTTAAAGGGTGCAGAGTATCTCCAGACATCTTGGCTTGCTGGCTTAAACAGTTCGAAATGTTATCAAGAACCTTCCAGGATATGGTGAAACGTGGAAAATTAATGAGAGAACCTTCCTTATGAAATTTGGGTTTAAATGTAGTAAAGAAACTACATTAAAGTAATTCAGGCTCTGCTGTAAATATCTAGAGTAATGGTTTCTACCTGCACCATACACAGGCCAAAATATAAAACAGAGCTCTATAGGCGAAGGCAAAGAAAAAAATAGGCTATAAAAAAGTGTTTGAGCTTTGCCAAATATTACATAGACGAACTACAATCTTTACAGGATATTGTTTTGTGCACAAATGAAGCCAAATTTCTGGCAATGAATATCTATGATACATTTAAAAAGGAAATAAAAAGTTTACAAAAAAAAATCTGCACCCTACCTACAGTGAAACATAGTGGAGGATCCAAAATCTTGTGGGGTTGCTTTGCTGGAGGCAGTGAATGTGTTATAGAAACCATGAAAGCAGAGAATTATCAGAGCATTTTAAATTACAATGTGCTCCCAAGTGTAAACAAAATAGGTTTAAGTAGAACAAAATGGGTCGACCTTGTTGATTTGCAGCTTAATTTCGCCCCTTCTGATGACATAGCCTAAGTACTTGTCCTCTTCCTTCCCTATGGCACATTTTTTCAGATTTATCTTGTACCCCGCATTTCTTAAAGCATCCAGAACTACCTGTGCCTTTGGCAGATGTCTAGCCCAGTCAGGGCTAAAGACCATTATGTCATCGAGGTATGATGCAGCATACTTCTTATGTGGATCCAGGATGCGATCCATCATCCTCTGGAAGGTGGCCGGGACGCTCTGCAGACCGAAGGGCATCTTAGTGTATTGAAAACACCAATCAGATGTCGAGAAGTCTGTCTTCTCCTTGGCACTCTGGGACACAGGGATCTGCCAATAGCCCTTCATCAGGTCAGAGTGGTAAAATACCTTGCGGGTCCAAGTCTCTCAATGAGTTCGTCCACACAAGGCATCGGGTAAGCATCAAAACTAGAGACTTCGTTCAGCTTGCGGTAGTCATTGCAAAACCGCCACTCACCGTCAGGTTTCGGTACGAGGACAAAGGGACTCGACCATCCACTTTTCAACTCCTCTATCACCCTGAGGTCTAGCATCCTCTTCACCTCATTGGATATCACCTCTCTCCATGCTTCTATAGGGCTTGAGGTTCACCCTTACGTGCGGTTCTGTCAGCATATCATGCTTGACCACCTGCGTATACCCCGGCAACTCTGAGATTAGGTCCCGGTTCCGCTGTAACATCTCCCAACATTGTTGACTCTGGGTCGTCGTCAGAGTCTCTGCAATGGTGACATCATCCATGGTGACTTTGGTACTGGATCCCAGGCAAGGGGTGTCCAGCGATTCTCAGTCTCTCCAGGGTTTTAGCAAGTTTACATGACAGACCTGGTGCAGCTTCCTTCATCCCAGCTGGTGTAACTTGTAATTAACTTAACCTAGTTTTTCCACCACCTCTTATGGGCCTTGCCACTTGGCAAGGAATTTGCTCTCCACTGTGGGGATAAGTACTAGCACCCAGTCCCTTAGCTGGAACTGCCTCAGCATCGCTGATCGGTTATACACCCTTGCCTTTGCCTCCTGTGCCTGGAGAAGATGCTCCTTCACAATAGGCATCACTTTTGCCATTATCACCTGCAGCTGGGCGACATGCTCTATGATGCTCCGATGTGGCGTGACCTCAGCTTCCCATGTTTCCTTGGTGATGTCCAGGAGCCCTCGTGGATGTCGACCATACAGGAGCTCGAACGGCGAGATGCCAGTAGAGGCCTGAGGATCTTGCCTGATGGAGAAGAGCAGAAAAGGAAGCAGGTAGTCCCAGTCTCGACCGTCCTTCTCAATTACCTTTTTGAGCATGGATTTCAAGGTTTTATTGAAGCGCTCTACTAGGCTGTTGGTCCATGTATAGTACACTGAGGTTCGCAGCTGGGAAATCTGGAGGACCCTACAGAGTTCTTTCATAACCTTGCTCATGAAGAGGGTTTCCTGGTTTGTCAGAATCTCCTTCGGCAGGCTCATCCTAGCAAAAATATGGACATATTCCTGTTCAATACTCTTAACCAAAGAGTTCCTTAGGGGTACTGTTTCAGGGTACAGGGTCGCATAGTCCATTACCACTAGGATAAATAGGTGCCCTCGTGCAGACTTAACTAACAGACCTATTAGGCAAGTTGCTCAAAGGGGATCTCTATTACCAGTAACGGGACTAGAGGACTTTGGAAGTGCGCAGAAGGAAGCGGGTATCTGGCAGGTGGGCAGGACCTACAATAATTCAGGATCTCCCGATAACATCCCAGCCAATAGAACCTCTGCAGTTTTCTCTCCTGCATTTTTCCACCACCTCCAGATGTCCCCCAAAAACATGGGAATGGGCCATGTCTAGAATCCTCCGCCGATATGGCCCTGGAACCTACAGCTGCTCCACTATTTCACCTCCCCTCAGTGTAGTCACTCTATACAGTAATTTGTTATTGACTGCAAAGTGTGGGTACCTGGTGTAGGCCCCTGGCTCTTGAGCAACCCCATCAATCACAGACACATTTTTAAAGGCCCCTTTTAGGGAAAGATCCCATATTTGAGCAGTCTCAAAATTTTCCCCAGAAACCCCCAGCTCAGGAACCTCAGCCTCACTGATCACTATTTCATCCTCATCACCAGCTAGGACACACAAGGGGAACTCCTCCACCTCTGAAGGGGATTCTTCAGGGTGATGCTGGCTGGCTCCTGCCTGAGCCACTAAGCAACCCTATATTTCCCCACAAGTCCCAGAAAAGGCTCAAGTTCTGCCCAATTATCACGGGGTGTAGTAAGTCTCTGACTACCTCGACCTCATGGAACTCCATACCATGGCTCATTTTAACCTACATTCTGGCAACCGGATAATCTTTGGCATCCCCGTGGATAAAGCATATGCCTACATATTTCCCTGGGATCAACTGATGGGGAAGTGTGGCCCTTATCAAGGTCACCAAACTCCCGGAGTCTAAGAGTCCTGATACCAGTACTATGTTTTTGGTCACGGGGCATGACTGTGGCCCCTCTCTGGGCTGATAGTCCACACTGCAGGCTGGGTAGGCATAATATGAGCAGCGCCTGCCCAGGCTACAACCCATCTGCTTGACAGACATAGGACAATGGGACACTATGTGTCCAGGACTGTGATACCTCCAGCAGATCAGGTCTTTACCAGCAGCCTTTGGTAGCCCCTCAGTGGCTCCTTGGGACCTCAAACTCCCCCCAGTGGTGGCTCTGCTACCCCTTTTTTGAGACTCGTGCTCCCACTGGGTATCCCAATATGGAGATGTACACCCCTGGCTTCCTCAGGGACCTCTCACCTGGCACCTGGTACTTTTCTACAAAGCCCATCAGGTCATCCTCATTCTGGGGGTCTCAATGGGCAACCCAGATCTGCATCGGCCTAGGGAGAGAGTAAAGAAAAGAAGTAAAGAATAAATCTGTCTATGATGACCCACTCAACCATCTGGGCTGGTGTGGAGGACTCCGGCTGCAACCATTTTTAGACCAAATGCAACAATTCAAACACTTATGAGCGGGAAGGTTTGTCACCACAATATGCCCAGTGATGAATCCTTTGGGCTCTGACAGACATATTGACCCTTGAGCATGCCAATATCTCCATTTTCAACTTAGCATATTCCTAGGTATCCTGCAAGACCAAGTCAAAATAGGCTTTCTGGGGTTCACCTGTCAGATAGGGGGCCAGCACTCCACCCACTACTTCAGGGGCAGCCTCTCCGGCTCTGCAACCCATTAGACAACAGTCAAAAATGCCTCTATATTATCCCCTGGGGTCATCTTTTGCATGGCTCGTCTCACCGCTTTGCGGATGCAGGAGTCATCACCTTGACATGGGGGAGGGGCAGTTTCTCTGCTGCAAACCTTTCCCATCAGTAGTTCCATCTGTCTTTGCTGTTGTAACTGTTGCATTAGGAGTTCATTAGTCTCCTGCTGTATCTAGTGCTGTTGCTGCTGGCTCATGATCAGGTGCTGGAGTAGCTCGTCCATTTTGTCCGACCGCTGTTCCAACTCCATAGCTGCTTTAACCTAGGAGATATGATTTGTCCACCGCTGCTACATGTGTTCCTGGAACATTTGCCTGCATCCAAAACACTACTTGTAGAAAGTTCGTTTACTTATCTGCTCCTTAAGGTAGACACAGGCACATGTGGGGTTAAAGTCTCTGGGTAGTTTATTGTATCATAAACCCAAAACAGTGAAAGAAAAACAGCCTTTCTGTCTCAAAAGGAAATAAGAAGTTCATAAACAGTCCTGCCCAGCACTTCTGGGCAAACACATATGGCAGCTCTCACACAAGTGTCAGCCTAGAGGCTTTCTTGCTTCTAAACAACACAGACCAAAGGAAAAAAACTGGCTGGACATTTATTTCCCCAGCCACACCCTTGAGGTGGAGATATGGTGAGTAGGCGTCCCGCCCTTCTTTTACCTACTCACCTAAAAACCCACCCATATCAATGGCCACTTAACTCCTTCAGCACATATCATGCTGAAAAGAAACCTATGGGTTTTGAGATCAAGGAGAAAAGCAGTCTCTGTGACACATATCTCCCCTCACATACCGTGCCACTTACCCTGTCACAGAAGCTATAGGTGTCTATAGACATAAAAGTTATTTTGTCAGTCTGGCCAGGGTTTTGTAGTCAATAGCAATCTGATATAGATGACAAAAATCAATATTAGTTATATTACTGCCAGTTGTAATCACTGGGATTGTTCTGTTTCACAGCAATGTATTTAGAAAGTTTCATTTAGTGCAATTCTTTACATATTATATACTTTGCTTATTGTTTCAATATCTCTGCTTGGTATTGGGGAACAGACACATTCTAATTTATAGCCACAGAACAAAAAACTTTGCCTGATCTTGTACAACTGGCACATGTTTGATAGACATGAGACCAGCAGCTAGGTCAATTTTTCAGCAGTGGTCCACTCTACAGGAAAGAGTGGTCCACTCTACTGCACCTTCGTAAACAGTAAAAAAAATCTGATTATGCCGTATACACATGCGTTTATGCGTTTAATTCGGACTAAGGTCAAAAATACATTTTTGTCAGATGAATGGGGGCCTACTACTAGGTTTGGTGCATCCATCAAGGTGTTTTTGCAGCGTATAAGCAAAGTAGATGTAATATGATCCAAATGATAATTAAACCCAATAAATGCTCAGTCCTAATTTTGACTCTGTTCTGAGTTCAGATCCTTTTCCCACATAGCTCTTAAGGTCATAAAACTGATATCTGAAAATATTTTCCCATTGTTGGATACTTATATACTGTATGTCAAATGTTTTTTCTTCACAGAGCCTGTGCACGGACCACAAAATGTGGAACTAGTGGACATCAGGGCTCGCCAGCTAACTCTGCAATGGGAACCTTTTGGCTACACTGTAACCCGATGTCATAGTTATAATTTAACACTACATTATAGCTACCAACTAGGAGAGGAACGAGTGGAAACAGAAGAGCTGATTCTGACATCAAGTCATTACACCTTGAGGGGTCTACGTCCTCATACCGCCGTGTACCTGAAGCTTGCACTCAGCAACCCTGAGGGGAGAATGGAGAGCGGAGAGGTTGTAGTACACACTGAGGAGGATGGTAAGTAGTAGCCATAATGAAAGTTTATTGTTGACCCATTGATTGTTGTTTATCATGTTTGTAACTTGTAGTCATTTACAGATGTGTGAATAGTCAGGGTGTAACCTGTCCAGCCACATGGGGGCAAGCAGCAGCAAAAAAAAATGTAAATGACACATAAAGGGGTGCATCATAATGAAATATTGGACTCTAAAGAGGCCCATACACTGTTCTCAAGTAGAGGTCCTCTTCTGTCTGTTTCCACCTCTGTAAAATGTATATTGCAAAGATCTATTGGAAATGTATAATTGATAGATATTTAACTAGTAGTTAGTAACAGATACTATCTGACTTTTCAGTGCCTGGCCCCATTCCTTTGGAGTCCATACAGGGGGGACCTTTTGAGGAAAAGATTTACCTACAGTGGAAAGCTCCCAATGAGACCAATGGGGTCATCTCAATGTATGAGGTACAAAGAGAGTGGCTTTTGCCTACAGTTCTACAATTCTCAGTTTGACTGTATTTGCAGGATGCTTATGTGCTGTAACCATGTCTACTGTAATGCATCTTCTTCCCTCAGATCTCATACAAGGCTGTAGGTTCTCTAGATCCAAGTGCAGAGCTGGCAAATCAAAAAGGTCGGATCTTTAAACTACGCAATGAGACTCATCATCTGTTTGTTGGATTGTACCCTGGCTCCACCTACTCATTCACTATAAGAGCGAGTACTAGCAAGGGCTTTGGACCACCTGTCACAACCCGCATAGCTACAAAAATTGCAGGTTTCATAGTATTTTCTTTGATCCACTTTTCCTGTATTCTTTGTTAACTTTTACTGTCTTTGTTCTTTGCAAAATGTCTACTTTTCTGACAAATGCTCTCTGTAACCTGCCCTCACAGCTCCTTCTCTCACTGATTCAGAAGCTGAGGCCCCTTTGAATGAAACAGAAACCACAATTACAGTGTGGTTGAAACCAGCACAGTCCCGGGGGGCTCCTGTGAGGTAAATACTTATGACTAGCGGCAAACTAAAACCCAAGAATCTAAAAACCTTTGTTTAAACTGAACTAATAATAAAAAGGCAGACACCATAAAGCTGGTATCATGGCTTTATTGAACAAAATACAATTTTGTCTAAATTACTTTTATAGTTGCAATCAAAATTATTCAACCCCTATTGTAAATTAGATGAGCAATATCTACAATTTTTTCAATAAACCAACTAACTGATATGACTTGTGGTTTCTACAAATTCAACACAAAATGCCAGTCTCATGGACTCCACTGTCTCAGAATTATTCATCCCCCTCATGAGAAGTATCTATAGTACTCAGTAGAGGACTCTTTAGCTGTTATGACCTGCTGCAAATGTGATCCATAGACAGATACCAGTTCTGGCAGCATTCTTGAAGAATTTCAGCTCACTCCTCATTGGTAATGGCCTCCAGGTCACTAATACTTTTGAGATTGGGTGCACCACCATTTTCTTCAAATCCCACCAAGGATTTTCTATAAAGTTCTTTTAGGCAACTTTGACTTCCATTCCAGAATGTTCCAGTAATTCTTTTGAAATCAAGTCTTGGCTGACTTTGAGGTTTCAGCTTCTACACAAGAAGTATGAAATTTCTTTCTACAGTTTCTTGACACCTGTTTGAATTCATCTTCCTTTCCACATGTTGCAGGTGTCCAATGCCCTAGGCATCATTGAGCCCTGCCTCGATTCACTGTACACAGGTTTCTTTTTTCTTTGCATGCTTAACTCTTCCTCCTCTAGAAATAAGACTAACCCATAAGCCCAAAAACTTTCAGTTTGTTTTATCTCTCCACGGAACAGAACTCAAAAGCAATAATACTCAACACCTTTGGTATCTCTGTATCATTTTTCTTTGTTTGCATACAACAATGATCTCTTCTCTTAGCTTTTTGGACCACTCGCTTGATAGAGCTGTATTTCTAACATGAAATCAAGCACCACACACAGCAAACCCTTAGCCAAGCCAGGTATTTGATTAGTTTTTTTTCCTCATGAATGGTTATTCTCTTGGTTATTTGCAATAAAAAAGATCTGATTTGCAGTTGTGTGCCCTTATGAGGAATTCTATTAAGGGGCTGCATGATTCTGAGGCTGCAGTAGTCAGTAAAAGTGCCATTTTTGTTGAATTAGGAGAAACCACTTATTAGTTGTGCTAAGCTATATAAATTGGTTTATTGCACGCAGCAGAAATTTTGTAAATTTTACAAATAAACCCAAATTGCAATGCGGGTGAATAATTTTGATTGCAGATGTACATAAGATGTCACAATGAATGCTGCTGATACATCCTTTACTGTGGTTGACTTTTCCTTGTTAGTCGGACTGGTAACAGTATGAACTTTAAGTAACTGACCAACCTGGAAAGTATCTCTACAAGCTAGAATGAATGCATTGGCATATAGGGTTTTCCACATACGCTATGGATGAAAAAACATGGACTATGTAGCTGCTGGTGAAGGGAAGGCTTGTGGGATGAAATAAACTGCACTATTGCAGCCAGATATGTTTTACTGTGAAGAACTGTGATGTTTCGGAAAAACATAGTTTGGAAAGCTTGGTCATGGACTAGGCATCTCAGATGTCTAATATGAGGTCCTCATGCGTGTCTTCCTACCCTGTTCCACATGATTATTAAGTATCTCCATATCTGTGTGTTTAGGGATAGACCTACCAGTCAAGGGGAGTGAGGGTAGTCTCAGACTATTTATCTGAAATGCATAGTCCCCAACTAGCTTTTCAAAGCATGCTCTTTCTGAAATGCTGCCACATTTCAGAGTAATCATACATAACTGTAATAACGCACTTGGTCTTCCAATTCATGCTACCCACAGGTCCAGCAGCATAAATCATTTGACAGGTTCTCTTTAAGTCCCATCATGTCTCTGGATCAACAGCCCTAAAAAATTCTATTATATGCAACTCAGCTATGAAAGTCTCATGAAACAGGACAATAAGGCGTCTTCATTCTGTGAATAGCCCCCTTTCTCTGTATACTTCTGTAAATCAAATACTAATGCTTGTTTCTGTAATTTACTATCTCGATAATATTGCACGGTATCCGCTCCCATCCTCAGATCGGCTTCAGTTTTCCAGCTTGTGGACATCCATAAACCATTTCTAGCTAAGTAAGCACACAATAAGACAGCCTCATCAATCTCTGATGAGCAGCTGGCCTTTCATACTTTTCCAGAAACTAGTCGAAGCAATACATATCCTAAAAATCTAATACTAGTTAATGAGCCCTGTCCTCTTATCTTTCCCTGTTTATATGTACACTCTGCTACCCCTTTAATCCCTGAATGATTGCTTTAGCTTTTTTTTATTGTTCTTATTTTACAGTGTTTACCAACTTGTGGTAAAGGAGGAAAGGACCCAGAGGTCCGGGAGGGCTGCGGATGGCAATGGATGCTTTCCAGTACCTGTCAGTTACAGAAATGCCTCAGTTATGGAGTCCCCTCATTACTTTGCCGCAGAACTAAAACCGACACAATTGGCATCTTCACAGCTCTTTACAGTTGGAGACAACAGGACCTACAATGGATATTGGAATCCACCACTTTCACCTGTGAAGAGTTACAGCATCTATTTCCAGGCTTTGAGCACTGCCAATGGGGTACATACACACCTAATATAATAATGTGCACATTGTTTCAAGGGTAAATACACATTAGGGCAGCCGCTATTTTAGTAATGTGACCTAGGATTGGGTTGTCCTCATACCACATTCTCATGGTAGATGCAAGAATGTTGTAAAACAATTATAACCAATGACTAGGAAAAATTTAAAATATATCCCAGAGCATAAAGAAGTGAACTCAAAAGATCTTTCAAAACATATATAACTTTCTGGAGTAAATAAACCAATATATAGTAAAACATTAAAAACAAACCTGTTGCCTCACCAACAGGGGCACAAAATAGGCCTAGCCTACAAAGATAGTCTATACATTATAATGCAATAATGTAAGGTGGTGGCAAATCCAGGAAATAAATTTTCAATAGATTCCGATAATTACATCTATGGACATAATATTAGATCTTCAGTATAAAGTGGAATTCTTATTACAATAGTACATCAGGCCCTGTGTCCCTATACCCAGACGTGCGTTTTGCCTAGCTTCTTCTGGGAGGGCTGAAAAATGTCAGAACAGTGCCCTATTTTAATTTTTTTATTTTTTCATGACACCCTTTTGTTATTATAATACATGCATATTTTTTGTCTATATCTAACCAACTATATATAGCAATATAACCAAATACAACACAGTGTACAGTAAAACCTCCACAGAAGACCATCTACTTCAATCGACCACCATTTTGACCAAACCAGATGTCTTTAGACAAATTACCAATTATAACATATAATATGCATCCTGGACATCTTATTTAATAGGCAACCTTTACAGAAGATAATTTGTAATGCAATATTCGATGGCTGTCTCTAAAGAGGTTTCTAGTGTATCCTTTAAAACCTGCAGTCTACAGCAAAGCAAGTTCTTTTAAAGGTTGACATCACCATGGTCAAGGATGATATATGTTATTACAATATATTGTCTATGGAGATAAGCTACTAAGCGGTAAAAATACATAACACATTCCTTTTATCTTTTCTTCTTTCTGCTGGCTAATGTTTTCCTTAAGCAATAATTATAATAACATGTTAATATTACTTGAAGCTCCTCGTACTGCAAAGTAGTGCATACACTTATGGTATATAATGAAATGCACAAATTATAGTTTGATGGAGTAGATGCATCTAGTTGTATACAAAGATAGGATACTAAGCTACGCTCTCGTTCAAGGACACCATAATTTTTCTATTGCAACGCATGCAATAGACTAGCTGAAAGCATGTAAATTGACAAGAACCCTGGTTTACAGTGAGGGATGTAGACAAGAAATTAAAAATTAATCTCCTACCTAAGAGAAACATTTAAAATTTCAGCATGTCTTATGATTTTTTTTATTTTAGCTTGAAAGTATTTCTATTGAGAAAAATATTTACAAATCAGCATAGCAGAATGAGTTTGGGAATGCAGAAATGAGGGGTCAAGGCACAAAGAGATGTGAGTGGTGGGCTGATTTTAAATGTAACTAGATAGGTGGAAATTAGAACATTTTTATGAGAAGCTTAGTAACCTGGCATAAAACATTAGCGCTCATTCTAGGACAGAGGACTTAAATGAAATCTGTCCTGTTATCACCTCTTTACAAGAGAAATATGGCTGCACATTGTAGCGCTTTGTCTGGTGCCTTTGCATGGTGTTCTCTTCTCGATCCATGCAGAGATGCCAGTTTACTCCTCGCCCCTACCTTCAGTGCAGTCCCTGGCATGCTTCCTGCTCTTAAAGTGTCAGCGTGCATATAGTAAATGCCCTCAGCTTGTTGCTAAGAGGCATTTAGTATTATTAGTTACACCTGCAAGATGGCTCCCTGCCAATAGCTCTTGTATTTAAGGGTCCCTTTCCCCTAGAGAGTCCCCGAGCAACATGTAAAGTCACTAGGCAGTTGGTGTGCTACCAGAGAAATTGTGAGGTCCCCTGGTCCCAGTGCTGCCAGAGTCCTGAACCTCATTCCCTGGTCCTGGTTTGGCTAGTGCCTGAATGTTGTCCCAAATTCCCCTGGTCCTGTTGCAGCCAGTCCTTTTCCCGAAGTACCCAGGTCCCAGTGCAGCCGGTGCCTGAACATTGTCCCCTGGTCCTGGTGTGGCCAGTCCTGTATCCAAAGTCCCCTGATCCCGGTGTGGCCAGTCCTGTTGCCAAAGTCCACTAGTCCCATTGCACTCTGTTCTTGAACATTATCTCCTGGTCCGTGTCTAGCCAGTCCCTGATCCAGTAACCTAGACCAATGCGCCTGAACTAAGCCCTACATTAGTGGCAGCGTACCTGACCCCTGGAGTCAGCAGTTGCAGTACCGGCTCTGCCCAGTAGTGGTACCTGGCAGCTACCTGCAATCCAGTTTATCTACAGCAACAGGAGCTCCAGTGAACACCAGCTAGCCACAGAGATAAGCCCCTTCCTGGGCAGGCCCGGACCTGTGGCACAGTGGGTCCACAGATTCACATGCGCCACCATTGGGCATAACACACATTTGCAGTCACTCATCATTACATCCATATCAAAATTGCCAATTTAGCAGTTTAGAGGTTTTGTTATCTCCCATTTGTTATGATAAAGATGATGACTGTGCTTGTGAAGCCATCTTTTTCATGGAACCAGGGTTGCCAACTTCACTTTTTATTTTTGTTCTGGACAGCTTATCAGAAAGTCATGAACAGACAATATTTTTTACGTACACTTTGGAATACTCTAGTAAATCATTAAAATTATACAGTTAGGTCCATATATATTTGGACAGAGACAACATTTTTCTAATTTTGTTTATAGACATTACCACAATGAATTTTAAACAAAACAATTCAGATGCAGTTGAAGTTCAGACTTTCAGCTTTCATTTGAGGGTATCCACATTAAAATTGGATGAAGGGTTTAGGAGATTCCGCTCCTTAAAATGTGCCACCCTGTTTTTAAAGGGACCAAAAGTAATTGGACAATTGACTCCAAGGCTATTTCATGGACAGGTGTGGGCAATCCCTTCATTATGTCATTCTCAATTAAGCAGATAAAAGGCCTGGAGTTGATTTGAGGTGTGGTGCTTGCATTTGGAAGGTTTTGCTGCGAAGTAAAGATGCTGTCAAAGGAGCTCTCCATGCAGGTGAAGCAAGCCATCCTTAAGCTGCAAAAAAAGAAAAAACCCATCCGAGAAATTGCTACAATATTAGGAGTGGCGAAATCTACAGTTTGGTACATCCTGAGAAATAAAAAAAGCACTGGTGAACTCATCAATGCAAAAAGACCTGGGCGCCCACGGAAGACAACAGTGGTGGATGATCGCAGGATAATCTCCATGGTGAAGAGAAACCCCTTCACAACAGCCAACCAAGTGAACAACACTCACCAGGAGGTAGGCGTATCAATATCCAAATCTACCATAAAGAGAAGACTGCATGAAAGTAAATACAGAGGGTTCACTGCACGGTGCAAGCCACTCATAAGCATCAAGAATAAAAAGGCTAGACTGGACTTTGCTAAAAAACATCTAAAAAAGCCAGCACAGTTCTGGAAGAACATTCTTTGGACAGATAAAACCAAGATCAACCTCTACCAGAATGATGGAAAGAGAAAAGTATGGCGAAGGCGTGGTATAGCTCATGATCCAAAGCATACCACATCATCTGTAAAATACGGCAGAGGCAGTGTGATGGCTTGGGCATGCATGGCTGCCAGTGGCACTGGGTCACTAGTGTTAGTTGATGATGTGACACAGGACAGAAGCAGCCAAATGAATTCTGAGGTATTCAGAGCCAAACTGTGTGCTCAGATCCAGCCAAATGCAGCCAAACTGATTGGTCGTCGTTTCATACTACAGATGGACAATGACCCAAAACATGAAGCCAAAGCAACCCAGGAGTTAATTAAAGCAAAGAAGTGGAATATTCTTGAATGGCCAAGTCAGTCACCTGATCTCAACCCAATTGAGCATGCATTTCATTAGTTAAAGACTAAACTTCAGACAGAAAGGCCCACAAACAAACAGCAACTGAAAACCACCGCAGTGAAGGCCTGGCAGAGCATCAAAAAGGAGGAAACACAGTGTCTGGTGATGTCCATGAGTTCAAGACTTCAGGCAGTCATTGTCCACAAAGGGTTTTCAACCAAGTACTAGAAATGAACATTTTATTTACAATTATTTAATCTGTCCAATTACTTTTGGTCCCTTTAACAACAGGGTGACACATGTTAAGGAGCTGAAACTCCTAAACCCTTCATCCAATTTTAATGTGGGTACCCTCAAATGAAAGCTGAAAGTCTGAACTTCAACTGCATCTGAATTGTTTTGTTTAAAATTCATTGTAGTAATGTCTAGAACCATCATTGGAAAAATGTTGTCTCTATCCAAATATATATGGACCTAACTGTACGTGATACATGTATACAGCCCATAGTTCTGATATGAAGACACGAGCTGCATTCACTGTAAACTGTAAAATGATGAAAATAAAAGTCGAAATCATCTGTTTAAGTTTCTTCAACTTCAAAAAAATCATGTACACCTTAAAAAAAATTTTCATGGACTGCCCTGGAAGATGGGCAACCCTGGAGTTAGAGATCTGGAACTTATCATGTTGGACATTCAGTCCAATCTGTGGCCCACAGAAGATGAGCAGATTGATATAGAGGTTTGTATAACAATAATCTATTAATTTAAACTTCTACTCATTCTGGGTTTAGCAGTCCAGTGGGCAGTCCTAGGCAGTAAGTAACAGCCTGTATAAATGTGACGATGTAGTTGTCACCCACTGGACTCATAAACTCAGAAATCATGATGAAACAATAAAAAAGTCATACTGATTTTTTTTTCAGGACAACCATACATCAATCTGCTCTGCTCTATATACCTTATTGCCCACAGACGGGACTGTTTGTTCATATGGTAACATAACGAACCAGAACGAACACATTAGTTGGCTTCGTAGCTGCAGAATAAAACATCACTTTAAGAGGTAACGGCAGGAGGCTGTATTATCAAAAGTTGTAGTAAACGAAAGGATGAGCAGAAAATGAAGTAAAGTATTTACTAACTACAGAAAAAAGAACAATTAAATGTATGTCATGATACGAGAAAGGCAGACAGTAACAAAATAAATCCCCAAATGCCCATAAAACATGAACATTTTAGTCTTTTGGTGGTGATTAGGGTTGAGCGAAACGGATCGTTCATTTTCATAAGTCGCCGACTTTTGGTAAAGTCGGCGTCTCATGAAACCCGACCCGATCCCTGTGTGGGGTCGGCCATGCGGTACGCGATCTTGGCGCCAAAGTCGCGTTTCGTATGACGCGTTTAGCGCCATTTTTTCAGCCAATGAAGGAGTGTGGGCAGAGTGATGACATAGGGGTTAGGGCGTGCACGCCCATCATTTTATCGCTTGTGCGCAGTAGCGATTTGGAATGTGTAAAACAAAATTTCCTGTGCTGGGACGGAGGAGAGAGAGAGAGAGAGAGAGAGAGAAAAAAATCCCCATTGACGTGCATAGGGTTTCGTGTTCTGGCCGATCCTCGACTTTGCGCTGTAATCGGCCGATTTCGCCCGACTCGACTTTCCCAACAGTCGGGTTTCGCGAAACATGACTCAACCCTAAAAAAGTCAAGGTCGCTCAACCCTAGTGGTGATGTCTTAACTTTGTGTTTTGTTTTTTTTTACAGGAGACTAAAATCAGCTGCGTCCGGTTGGCCTCAAAAGGTGAATATTTTTTATTTGATAGAAATACTGGAATATTATTAAAAACAAAAAGCTTGGGTGGAAATTTATAAAAACAGGGACAATGTGATTGGTTGCTTCTTCAGTCTCCCCTCCACTAGTTCTTATAATAACACCCTATATCCCTTTATCATAATATATTACAGAAACCCACCAAGAAAAGGCCCGTAACAGGAGGTTTGGCATTTGGTATTTGGATTTAGCATGGGTTTACATACCACAGAGGCAGTGTATGTTCCCCCATATCTTGAAACTCATCCAGCATATGTTTTATCATAAGTTTAAAATGTTTTGGAGAATTTTCAAACTAATCTTACGGATAATCTGCACCAATGTCACAGTATACATTCAACTTGTCGGAAAGGGTGAAGATTTATTCTCACTTTGAAGCCATTATTGTACATTTGCTTAGAAGATGTACTTCTAGCAATCAATAAGGTACAAAACAACACAAACAAATTCAAAAATACGAAAAAGAAGAGAAAAGGAACAAAAACATTCTTTACTTTTTTTAAACGGGGCAAGAGATTATTAGATGGCCTCTAACAATGTATTTTATGTTTTCTTGTATTTGTATTTAAGGTGAAGGTTCACAGCAGTTTACAGCAATTTCCTAAAATTGACATTATCCAATCACTCTCTTTACAATCAATAGTAATCGGTGAACATAGGTGTGGAAAATACAGGAGCTTTCTATGGTTCCTGTATTGTTCATGTGTACAGAGGTTGTAGTATGTTATAACTTATGTTGTGATAGAATAATATTAGTTCTATAGACATCAATGATGTTTTTCCTTGCACTATTTTTATGTACATCTACCAGGAGTGTGGGCAGGTACATTACCAGCAAGGCATCCTATTAATTTCACTCGCTTTCTATTCATTGGTGGTATGATTACACATATGTAGTCATATCTCCTTAAAAAAATATGGAGCTTGTCCTCTTTCAACTTTGATGTGTTAATAAAATGTCATTTAAGCTGAAATACCACTTTTAAATCTAAAATGTCAACATTTTTGCATTGATAAATAACATTAATACATTTTCATAATATTTAGAGCTTTTTTTATACAGAGCTCTAAATCAACTGAATAGATATTGAGATAAATGATAACATCTTATCAATCTGCAGCCACAACTAGGGGGAGCTTACCACTATGATATTAATGACCTACAGATAGGATTGGTCATTAATTTAAAATTGGCGAGGGTCCGACACCTACCATCTTGATTAGATGTTATGATCTGTAGTATTCATAACTTGCCGCTAAATAGTATGATGAAACGGTGATGTTCCTCTCTGCACATAGTTAATCGGGCTTCTCCTGGAGCTGTTAAAAGCTGAAAATTGAGGGTGTTGGGTGTCAGAACCCTACCATGGGGATATTGATAAACCTATTCTGTGGCTAGGTCATCAATATCAAAATAGTGGAACACACCTTTAAGAATTTACAGTAATTTGTACACTAAACTCAAAAATAAGGAGAGCTCCTAAGATCCATCTAGTGGTGGCTTCAGTTAGCCAGAATATTTATTTTATCAGTTCCCTATGTAGAAGATTTAGAGCTCAATATCAGAAACATAAAGCTCCAACCACTATATAAATACATTAAATAATAAATCAACACATATTAAAATTTAAAATCACATTGTATTTAAAGGCTGAACAGTAATGCTAACGGAATCTATCAAATTGGGTAACACTATTAACCTGCTGATATAAGGTTAATCTACATGTTAATAGCTTTACTAAGGTGCCCGCCCATTGTGATCTGTGAGAAGGGGAATCTGTCAGCAGAACTTCACCCTCAAAACTGTTTATATGCAAACATAGCTCTTGCAAAGACAAGTCCATCCATACCCTTAGCTAACTAGTCTGTTCTCTGTTCCTGAGAAATCGCCATTTGAATCCATACGCATATGAAGCTGAAGTGCTTTTGGCTTGTGGAAGCAATTCCTAAGCCTCCTCAACTTTATTCCCTGCCCAGGGCCTCCTTCTGCTGCTTGACTAACAGTTGCTTTGCTTAAAGTCTCACCACATAGAAAGCTGTCAACCCAGCAGAGGGTTAGTTAAAGGTATGGATGGACTTGTCTTTGCAAGAACTGGATGCACAGATAAACAGTTTGGGCAGTGACATCCTGCTGACAGATTCCCTGTAACCCCTTTCCTACTTTAGACATACAGGTATGCCTAACGTTGCCTCCTCCAGTTTGCTACGAGCTCCAGCGCTGAGCCCTCAACTTTTCCGGCACGTGTCAGCTAATTTCATGTGCCCCTAACAGCCGTGGGTGGAATCGCAATCCTCCCACAGCTGTTAACATGTTAAATGTCAATCTCTGACAGCGGCTTTTATCATGCTCGGGCCGGAAGTGCATCACTAATAGAGTTGAGCAAATATGTTCAGGTGCCCTCTAATTCGGCAAGCTATGGCACTTACTGAATAAGCAGCCCAGGGAACCGGCTTCCTGGATCGTGCCGGCCAATCAGTTGATTGGCGCCACAGCTGCATGTGTCGCGGCTGTGTCACAGCACATGCATGGAGAGCCTGTGTGTCTGTCCAAGTAAGCATTTTATGATAGAAAACAATTTAGGTCTGTGTCATATAGTTAATATCAAGTCCTTCATAGCAGGACTCCTCTCTTAAGAATAAAACATAGAGATGGTCATGTCTAAGAGCTTGTTTGCATATATGTACATTTCCCATATAGACTTTATCACATTGTAATGAAATACTACAGCCATAGGGAACATCACTCCCTTCTCACCCACATATTCGCCACCGCAAAATCTCAACACATAAATTAATAACAGGCACTTAAGCCTTGATGATGTCACCAGTTCTTAGTGAATTAAGAGGCTGTATTCTCATGAATAAAGCATTCCGATAATAATACTAATAAAAATATAGTTATAATAATTTGGAATCAGTCTACAAAACGTCTGCTTTGTGTGAAGGTCAAGTCTACTTTAACTATGCTTTTCACAAGTTTTTCTCAAATACAGCATAAAATATGAACCGTCAGGAAGAGAAATGTATTCAATTAATACAGAGTAATTGCAATTTATTTATATGAAATTAGTTTCAGACTAAAGCCATTGAAGAAGCATTTTATACAGTAGCAGTTTTATATTGTTTTCTTATTATGAATTCTAGATCTGCCATAAATTAATAAATGCACTTCTGTTCTTTCTTCCATATTAAATTTACTAAAGTATATTTCCTATTCTAACACATTTTAGAAAAATATTAATAGAATTTCTCTCAAAAAACTGTTTCTCCGATCTATGATAAAAGTATTTTTTTTTAATTAAAGCACTACTCCAGAGTTGGGTTCTTTTTTCATCGCTGCAGAGGTGCTTCTACTCTACAGTCTCCGACCCTAGTCTTATACTTACCCGCTGCCGTCTTCAGCTTCTATCGGCGCCGCTCAGCTCCCATGGCAACATCTTGTGGCCACAGCTTCTGACTGGCCAGAAGTTAGAGATAATGGTCACAAGCTCTTAATGTAAGTCTATAAGCGCCAGAACAAAGCAGTCATAGACTAGTAATGAAAAGTGACCTCCGGCTTGCCAAGCAACACTGGAGCAATCTGGGAGGTCACAAACTACTAGAGACCGAAGGGAGCGGTGACTACAGAAGAAGACGATGGCGGCTGGTAAGTATAAGACTAGGTACAGAGACTTTAGATTAGAAACACCGCTTTAAAGCTTAGCTAAAATTAGACTAAATTGAGCTCTTGCACTGATGTACATATAATAGATATAAACCATGTGGTACCTATGAAGACTTTGAAGTGAGGGGGGCCCAGCTTTGGTTAGTCCCAGGCAGCTATCTATCCCAGAAAGGTGTCAGCCAAGAAATCGTTTGGTTGACAGATATCTAATGTGTATGGCGGCCTATAGAGTAATTGTTCCAAGGATAATGGAAATGACAAGGAGGGAAACAGCTGAGTTTTCTGTCCTTTGTAGGATAACCCAGTATCATTATAGGCCCCTTTCTTTTATGTCTGCCACAAGGGAATATAAATGAACAAAGTCTGTATGTATGGTTGGGCAGAGTGGAAACACCACCCAGCCACCATTAAAGGACAAGGAAATGGCTGGGCCAATGACATGCAAATTTTGGGCATCCACTTCAAAATATAAGGATCTACTATATGCAGTTGAAACTAGTTTACATACACTGTATAAAAAGACACATATGCATGCTTACTCAATATCTGACATGAAATCTGAATAAACCTTTCCCGTTTTAGGTAAATTAGGATTACCATAATTATTAATATTTGCAAAATTCCAGAATAAATGAGAGAGAATGTTTTAAGACATTTTTATTACTTACTGCAAAGTCAAAAGTTTACATACAGTAAGATTATTATGCTGTTAAACAATTCTGGACTGCCCATATGATGATGTCATGTGTTTGGAAGCTTGTGATAGGTTTTTTGGCAACATCTGAGTTAATTAGAGACACACCTGTGGATGTATTTTAATGCACATCTGAAACACACTGCTTCTTTGTGTAGCATCATGGGAAAGTCCAAAGAAATTAACCAAGATATCAGGAAGAGAATTGTGGATTTGCACATGAGTCTGGCTCATTCTTGGGTACAATTTCAAGATACCTGAAGGTGTCTTGTTCATCTGTACAAGCACATACAAACAAGATGGGAATGTCCAGCCATCATACCGCTCACAATGGAGACTGGCTCTGTGTCCCAGAGATGAAGGTGCTTTGGTTCAACATGTGCATATCAACCCAAGGACAAAAGCAAAAGACCTTGTGAAGATGATGGCAGAAGCTGCTAAGATTGTGTCAATATCCACAGTGAAACAAATTCTGTATCAACATGGGCTGAAAAGCTACTCGGCCAGGAAGAAGCCATTACTCCAAAAGAAACATAAAAAAGCCAGATTAATGTGTGCAAATGCACACAGGAACAAAGACTTTAATTTTTGGAGACATGTCCTGTGGTCTGATGAAACTAAAACTGAACATTTTGGGCATAATGACCATCATTACGTTTGGAGGAAAATGGGAAAAGCTTGGAAGCCCAAGAATATAATCCCAACTGTTAAACACGGGGGTGGCAGCATCATGTTGTGGGGTTGTTTTGCTGCAGGAGGGATTGGTGCACTTCACAAAATACTGTAGATGGCATTATGAGAAAAGAAGATTATGTGGCAATACTGAAGCAACATCTCAAGACATCAGCAAGGAAGTTAAAGCTTGGGTGGAAATGGGTTTTCCAAATGGACAGTGACCTGAAGCATACTGCCAAAATGGTAAAAAAGTGTATTAAGGATAAAAAAATCAATGTTTTGGAATGGCCATCACAAAGCCCTGACCTCAATCCTACTGAAAATGTACGGGCAAAGCTGAAAAGGCAGGTGCGAGCAAGGCAACCTACAAACCTGGATCACTTACACTAGTTTGGTCAGGAGGAATGGCCCAAGTTCCGAACAACTATTGTGAGAAGCTTGTGGAAGAATATCCCAAACGTTTGACCAAAGTCATTCAGTTTAAGGGCAATGGTACCAAATACTAATGAAATCTAGGTACACTTTTGACTTTGCAGTAAGTAATAAAAATGCCTTAAAACATTCTCTCTCTCATTATTCTGGCATTTGGCAAATATTAATAATTATGGTAATCCTGATTGACCTTAAAACGGGAAAGGCTTATTCTGATTTTATGTCAGATATTGAGAAAAACATGCAAATGGGTATTTTTATATAGTGTATGTAAACTTCTAGTTTCAACAGTATGTATTACTTGTCGGGAAGAGCTTTTAAAATGAATGTTTGCCTCTGGTGAATTAAAGCTTCATCCCTTATAGAACATATACATTGGTGGGTCCAATTTAAAAAATGTATGAGTGATTCAACTTTTCCTGAACATTTTCATAGTTCTCCATAATTAAAAATGGCCTCTCAAATACTTCTATCCCTCCCACTAAGTCGGCTAAGCTGGACTGGACTCCTTCACTGCAGCTGACACCATTAGGTACCTGGTTTCGCACTGTTTGCCCTATACCCAAAGTGACCTGTGTTCTTGATGCAATGAATCTCCATCATGGATATTATGGAGGCAAGAACTAAATTGATTCTGAATGAATTTAGAGCCTGAAATGCTTTAAGTCAACAATGGACATTGAAGAAGTATTACAAGCGCTTATATGGAAGCTAATGGCATTATTGATTACCTTTGAATATTTAACATCAGCTCTTGACGACTTGGAAATAGATTTGGTTTCATCAGAGAAATTAACACATTATAAATTGTGATCTTTAGAAGATCCACTTAATGTCAACCATTTCAGCCTTGCCAGTACTATGGTTTATAAAACAGAAAGGTTTGGAATTCTGCATTTAAGATCAGTCATTAAGTCTTAAATGGGATACACCACCATTTTCAGGTCTTTGTTTTCATACACCCAGCGGCAGCTCTGTATAATCACATCAATATGCAGTTGAGGCACTTCCATCATGATCATGATCACATTTTTAGTAAAGCAATTGTTTTTAATCACCCAATTCAAAAATGATTGATTGCTCCAGTACTTAGCCACTTCCATGATGCAGCAGACATATCTAAGAATAGCATTGTAGGAACTTTTGGAATTGATTTTATGTAAAAAAAAAGAAAAATAGAAACACTTTTTAAGGTTACAGACCAGATTTGTGAGCACGCCAAATCAATCTCAAAGATGTTATTAAATCTTGCAAATATTGTATGAACTAAAGATGTGCCTATTAATGGTTAGTAGAAGTGGAGTGTTTGAGAAGTGGTCTTCAAGTTAGGTGAAACCAAGAAGCCACTTGTACAAAGTTCAGCGTCCCTGAAGGTGTGGGCCTATCAGCTCTCTTGGGCATTTCAGTTCTGTGAAATGTCAGAAAAATAAACTTGGCTATTGACGTTTATTTTTTGTACAACTGCATTTAGGTTAATCTAGTAATGGTAGACATCAATCTGCTCTAGGCTAAAAATTTTGTATCAGACCAATTTTCTTTTTTTTTTTAATTCCCCCAGATTAACTGAGATTCTGTCCAAATCCCATCAGACGATATCAAAATTCCTTTCACTTTAGGAGGGATTTTATAAAGTGGCCAATGTCTCCCTCCTGCGTTCTCACTATCTTTTCCTCTCCTGCATGCCTACTGATGGGATCCCTCCCTCTTCTTAGCGGTTACCTCCAGCCTTCCTCCCATCACTCGCCTCCCCCCAAGCCAGCCATTTACAGGTGACTATATGCCCTTTCCAGGCAACATCTGACTCATCTTATCAGCAAATATCCAGTCATTGCCACCACTACAAAATTCCTAAAGGCAATAAAAAAACTTTAACCTCTTCACTGCCAGAGCAAATGTTGCATGCCATGATGACAATACAACATAAGCCTTATATACAATCTAAGGCATTGCTTCCCCTTTTCTTTTTAAAGGGGCTTCCACGCAGAATACCAACACCGTGGAGCCGGAGAAGCCAGCTGACAGTACGGTGCAGACTGCTGGTGTGATTGCAGGGATGCTGATGTTCATTATTATACTCCTTGGGGCCATGATGACCATCAAGAGAAGGTTAGACAGAGAATGATAGGTCAACTTTGTGTTAATTGTGCGTAAAACTCTGGCAGAGAACAGGTTAAAATTGTTATTTGATAACATTAATTAAAAGTAATTAAGCCTTCTAAAGAAAAGTGTGGATGTGAACTTCTGCCATATAACAAAGCCTTCTCCATGCTTTTATCTATACATCTCTGATTCTTCTGAACGTTGTCTTGTTATCATCTTGTCTACTCACTTCTTCTTGGTCAATCTCTCTACACGTGTGCGTTTCTCTACCCTGAGGATATACATATAATGTTGAACTTTCATCAATGTTCTCATGGTCTTTGTACTGTCACTGTAAAATATCTGTTGTGTTATTGTGTATCAGTGAAGTGCTGCCACAAGCACAAATAAAATTGATCAGGCAGTTCACCCCAGCAATGTACTCAAATCTTCAAGTCTTCACACTAAGTAACGACTGTGGATTTGTATGTGGATCCATGCATATTATATCGTAATGCAATATCTAGTTAACCTGAAAGAATTCAGAGAACAAGAAAGGAACAAATTATTAAAGACAAGTTACAGGAGCAGATAATTGGCCGAATGAGCGTTCATAAGAATTCTCATTTCCGACCGATGATCAAATTGCTAAATTCTTGATCAGCACTCATTATGGGTATTTGTAAATGGAGCTTAAGTGTCTGAGTACCTCAAACCAGGCTGTCTAGATTGTCATGATCCATAATGTATGTTTCTGAATGTTTAGGTAAGTGCATGTCATAACTGCATACATTTCAAATGGGCTTAGGACTGGGAGAAACAGATAACACTAAACCAATGCCTTACGCACAGGATTGCAATAAGCATCAATGTATATGGATCCATAGCTTGATACTCCCAGCTTATTGGACTAATACTATACTTCTAAATGTATGCACAGTCTAATGGAGCCATCCCCTCTATAACGCATATGTGAGGTGTGAAAAGTCTTTACTTTTAGGTTTCGTAGTATGCATAAACCATAAAGCTCACTCATACATGATCAAGGGGTTAAATTAACTGGATAACAATATGTCAGATTGGGGGTTGCCTTGTCAGGGGATCATTTATGTTGGGGTCCCATCATTCAGAAGAACAATAACATCAGTGATACTTATGGTTGTCTATATCACTGACTTTTTTTCTTTCTTAATAAGCCATGTCTGGGGCCCTTACAAGCCAAGACTCACTCTAATCATGGTATAGGAGGTATTGTGGATTTTATAAATCTGGAAATCTTCTAAAGAAAGCAAATAAAATAGGTTACTGTATCAGTATCCGATGAATGACTTCACCTGTACACATCGGTGCTTCCTCCTGTACAATATACACTGCTCACATCTGGGTACAAGATTGGCCACTGAATCCATGTTTTTTAACAAATGGTTAAAATAGGACGTTAGATAGAAGTGATATGGAAATGTATAGCTTTTGGATTGTAGGAGTAGGATAGCCAGAATTGTACGTCACAAATGATCTTGCAGGAGCCAGCGCTTACATTTCCATCCTGTATTCTGGCCATTTATCATCCAATGCATGAGTTCAACTTAAAGCATTTCCTTTCCCCGTTTATTAGCCCTGAGCATTAGCATACATATCTGTGTCTGTCAGCATATCCCTATGTATATCATCCCATATTTATTTATCACTGTCACTTTGTGTTGTAGATATTAAAATGTGTATATGGATCAGCTGGCATAATAGCGTTAGAGACGTAAGGTGAGGGACAGCTCTACATCTTCTTCAGGGCTGCGCATAATTATGGCAGATGCAGTTCAGGCAGACGCGGCCAAGCTCGGTCTCTTCTTTAGCATTACTTAGCATGAAATAGGGAAATATTCTATGGTTCTGGCTCAGCTGTCTCTGCAGAGAATTGGAGCTAGCAGATGGGTTTCCATATTGTTCAAATAGGATTATAAAGGTAAATGTCTACAACACAGTTATTGAGAGTTGTATCTTGAAGGTCCCAAGTCCTACCTGGACCTACTAGAAATTATAATAAATGTTATCAAACTACATGTGATACGGAAAAACATTGATAGACATTATAAAATTACATAAAATACGGTACTTATTCTTTATATATTAAACAAGTGAGGTGGGATTACTACATCAGCGTGACATCAAAAATATACATTTTCTTGTAGATCTCTGCACCAGTCACTTTTAGTGCTGACACTTGGGCTATAAATCCAAAAGTACGAAAGGCACCCATCCATAGCATAGTCTACAACGTGCTGTGGAACTGCGAGTCACAGTCTCATATATATCGATAAGTATGGGATAACAAAAAAGTTAGTGCACCCATACACCTCTTATAGCTGTCAAGCAAAATTCAACATGCTCAACTTTTTTTTACCAGGGCTGTGGGGTTGCCAAGCCAAAGTTCTTCTGTTATCCATTTTCTGATTCTGGCTAATTAGAAATGGCCAATATTTATAATTAGCGATAGGTGAGTATATTAATATACTCAAAATACATTACATGCACACAGATACACATTTAATGAAAAAAATATAGATGGGAGTGCTTAAAAGGCATCAAGACATATAATTCCTAGTTGGGACTATCAGTAGTAGGGCACACAACTGTCTTGCATTATTTGTTGGATTAATGTCCTCATAAATTGCCCCTCAGACTTCCGGGACTATGTGAAAAAGTAACTTAAGCAACCCCTATCACAATGCCCCAGGCTGACACTTAACATCACATCTGGCAATTCTTCAATGTATCCTTAAAGAGGTTGTCTAATTATCATACATGGGTAAAATTGCAAAGTGCTTATAAAAACAATCAACTTTGCTCTTTTCTTTTTAAGAATGGAGTTTTTTTTATTTTGTTGTTCACTACTAATTGCCTAGGTTACCGATCACCTCTGCAGTATATCAGAGGAGTCCAGTCTCTTAGGCAAGGAGCGCAGCACTTACAAGCTCTTTCCAATAGAGCTTGTAAGCGCTAGTCAGAAGATTTCTGGATCATTAGATCAGGCAAGCTTCCAAGTATCTGGGTGTATTTTTTTCAAGACTGTTAGAAAATGTGCAGTGTTAGGATGGTTCATTTGCTTTATGTGTTTCAGAATCACGCTATTTTAACATTTATTTTATTTAGGTAATTTCAGTAGCAATTAACCAGATGGTACACAGTCTTTTTTGTTGGCTGATCCGTCTCCTGTTACAAAGCAATGCTGCTTACAACAAGCTATAAAAGGGTGGGGAATCTCTGTGGTAGAAGATAAAAGTAGTCAATAAAAGACAGGAAAGTTTTACACAATACAAATTCAAGGTTTTGTCCAGGATGAGAAAGTAACTTACGGGCTGTTATTTTTCACTTATCCATGGGTTCTGTCTGGTATTGCAGCTGAGCGGCTTGGCTCCATTCAATTGAATGACGATGGGCTGGAATAACAGGCAAAGCACATGGAAAAAGTCCACAAACCAGGACTTACTGATCCCAAACATTCTCTCGGGAAAAATGGGAAAAGAAAACATTAATCTGGCTCAGATTTTCAGAAATACAGCTATGTCTATACACCCTTAAGTTATAAGTTTTTGTGCATTGCTTCTTCACTTCCATACACCTCTCTAATGTCACTCTGTCATCCTGGTGAGGTCATGCTGTCGCATCTAATTATTCCTCTTTTTCTTTTTATTTCTCGTTTTTCGGTCCCTCCCATGTGATCGCTCTCCATCCTCTAGAAGAAATGTGTACTCCTATTCATACTATCTGTAAGTACCTGCGGAAATCACCCTTCCCCCATTAACACATTCCCTCACCCATACCCATTTACTTATTCCATGGCTTACTCATACTGAGCTGCATGAAGGAAATCAATAGTTTAGTAATGGGCCACATTGGGGCTGGTTGAGGATCATGGCTAAAATGTTTAGTAGGATGCAGTATAAGGTATAGGTGGAGGTAAAACACCATGAGTAACAGTCACTCCAAACTCATCTCCATTTCCTTCTCAAGAGTTGTCCTCTCCTGGTGAACACCTCAACTTGGATGCTCATTTTTAGGAGAGGAGCACCTGCCTTTGCTGAACCCACACATGATGGTGTCGCTGTTAATTACTCTTGAAATATTTAGAACTTTTATATCTGGCTTTTATGTCTAGGAAGTGTGGTGGTGAGTCTGACCTCTAAGTGGCAATCAATTGTCCCTCTACCATCTCATCCCCACCTTCTCTACAATCTGTCCCTCTTCGTATTTATGATAAAAGCAGCAGGTAGATGATGATTCCTAATCTTGCTCATCATTTTGGATATTAGAACATGTCAAACTCTAGCTCTAGTATGTCTATGGGACCATTGAAGTGAATCCAGGTGCCATGTTCTCCTAGGTTCTTCTGATTTTCCAACCAGCAGTTTGCAAGGTACAGGGTATCATAGCCTTAAATATAAGTTAGCGTTTACAAAACATCTATATATAATAGTTCATATATTGCTTTATAGATGCAAAAAGTGCTATTATATCATCCAGAATTCTGCCTACAAATTACAGACTGATGAATGACAGTCTGTATCCTGCATCCTATAGGAAGGTTGCAGACTGCCACACTATGCACCCCTTTGTAAGGTCAACCATAAATAAGCTAAATTTGCTGCTGAATTCTGATTTAGGGCACAGTGTTCCTCAATACTAGGTTGATTTGGAATATGCTGCATTTGCTTCCGTATATTTAAATCCTAGAACATGGTCTCTATAAAGCATATAAAAATAATTCCCTGCCCTAACATTGATCAGAGATTTATTTACGCTTTTATTTGATTGTACTGTAGAAAAACAAATTATGGATTTTTTTTGTCTGTTTTGACATGCCTCAACTTTGCACATATGGAGTCGCTACAGTTTTCCCTAGTTCATATTTCCAAGATCTATCAAGTGAAATGGCGGGCCATAAGCAAACAGTTGTTTTGACATCTAGCCACTAACTTAAAGGAAATCTGTCAGCAGGTTTTTGCTACCTCAGCATAATTAGGGAAAAGAGACCCTGATTCAAATGATGTATCACTTAGTTTACTGGGTGCAGCAGTTGTGATTCAATCTGATTTTTAAGAAGTAGAATGCAGCAGAGCTGAGAAAGCTGACCCCGCCCACACTAGACTCTCTGTGAACATTGCCTATTGACAGAAATCTGCATATTAGAAGAGGGGGTGTGGTCAGATGGCTTGGCGTGGGGCAGCTAGTCCCAGCAATGATAAACTCCTAGTTGTAAAACCTTCACCTTGTAAGTACACAATAGCACACAGCCTAGTAAGGGACACATTGTTGAATTCAGTGTTTTAACTCCTACCTCATGTGGTCCTCAGATTGCATAGCAAAAAAAATTGCTGACAGATTCTCTTTAACTCACCCATTTCTATGTGTATTGATCTTATCAGACCATAGAACTATTTTCTTTTTATATCTGTGGTTTTTTTTTTAAATGCCTGCCTCATGTCCCCTGGCTGTTACTTCTCATAGAGTAGTCTTGACATACAGTTGTTTAGCTGTGTTCACTTCCACAGCATCTTGCCCTACCAGATTCATGTGAACTACAAAAACTTGACTGGACCTGAGTGATATCCATTTAACTATTTATTGCACTACTAAAACTAATTACTGGTTTCATTGATGTTTTACACATGCCATACATGTAACTAACGAACGTGTTTCAAAGATTTGTTTCCACTGTGACATTAATTCTGCTGATCAGTGTCAAGAAAGCCAGTTAAGTTCACTGAGAAACAATGCTATTAAACAATTAATCACAAAAAATGGATGAATATGCTTTAAGCAATGTGCACATGATGTGTTTTTTATGTATTTTTTCCATGCAGAAATAGGCCAAAAATGCTATGGAATCCTTATGCATGCTAATTCAATGACAATCCTAAAGTGTTGTGCAGTGTGCACATGGTCAACAAATTTCCTTACGTATTTGCAGTTCATTTTTTTCTGCAGCATGTCAATTCTTTGTGCGTTTTTTTTAGCGTTTCCACACATTAACTTCAATTGAGTCAGTCAAATCAGCAGCAAAAACACAGGTATAAAAATGTTTGCGGATTTGCTGACTTTTTGTTTGCATTTTTACGGACTTCTTTTGGTGTTTCCCACGCTGTCATCTGTGTGACAGCATTGGAAACACAAGCATGGTGGTTCTTATCGGTGGCAACATTACCGTCGGTCAGAGCGCTGCGGGGTCATGCTGTCAGATGTCAGCGTGACCCGCAGCTGTGACCCATGGTAAAACTCTTACTGCAGGTCAGCAGGCGTGGGCTGATGAGACCACTCCTCCCATCAGCCTACGTCTGCTGTCACTGATAACAGTGATGACAGGAGCTGCTAATGGGTGACATAGTCTCTCGTCAGCCGGGGCCTGTGCTCACACTTAAAAAAAAAAAAAAAAAAAAGTAAAGTAATTACATACATATTCAAATAAAAATAAAAAACACATTATAATCACCTAACACTAAATCCCCGACACCCTCGTCTCTTAGAAAAAATGTAAAATAAAAAAACACCATATACTCACCAGTCTGCCATAGTCCACGTAATCCAGAGGATGCCATGGCTATCTCATTTGTAGAACAGTCACATCTGGAGAAAAAAGGCTGCACAAAAAAATGTTACTTTGGACATTTTCACACCATTCTTGCTCCAGCTCCGATAAAGTTGGTGAAGTTGAGTCAGAAGGGGGTGGGTGAGACATAGGCTCAGCAACCCTCACTTGTCAAATTCATAATGAGTGGCAGCATTCGGTATGCCACAAATCTTACACCAGTAGATGCTGGAGTAAAATTTGTGGCGAGGTGCACATTGCGGCGCAAGCCACTAAGCGCCTCATCTGATTCATTAAGAGTAGAGATGAGTGAACTTGTTCAAAAAAATTCGCCAATTTCAAATTTGGCACGAAAATAGCACATTTGGATGTTAAGTTTCAGAAGCATTTTTACTCAAAGTCAGCAAAATTTGGTTAGTTTGGTAAATCATCGCATTTCTACTAATGCTTTTTTTCCTACTTTGACTGGGATAGTGGTGCTGTATGATGGGTTGGGGGTAGGGGGGCATGTTTGATGAGCGGAGAGGGTGTGTAGAGGTTAGAGGAGTGGCACAATCTTTTTTTTCCTTTCCCTTAATTTTGTGTGTTGATTCTGGCAGCCAATCGGGAGTTGAAACCATCCACAACGTCATGATTCAAGGTCTTCTGTGATTGACTGCTGAAGTCACATGTCCCTGGCCATATTAAAAGTGGACATCTTGTTTTGCTGGTGCCATTATCTCAGTGTCACAGTGCAGAGAAGCCGCTCCTGATAATGCTGCAAGTGAACTTGAGGAGGTGGAGGAGGATGAAGATGAGGAGGATGAGGAGGTTATGTTGTGGCATCCAATACAGACATGAAGTGAGGCAACCATGACAAGCACTGCATCCTCATCCCTGAATGTGACCAGCATGATTGCAAGTATGCAGTTTGCAGGGGCGGCAAGGGTTGCCTAGTCTGGGCCTTTTTTGAGAGAGCAAAGGATGACCCAACTCATGTTATCTGCCAAATTTGAATAGAAAAAACTTAGGCAAAAATTGCAATAATTTGACAACTACTTGCAAGATCTGGTACATGCATGATCAACAGGCCTTAGTCTGGAAATCTCACTGCACAAAAATACGGACTAGTGGGCCTCGCCAACCACCAGCCATCCCATCAACCACATCTGCTGCTTCTTCCTCCTCTATCACCATGCCAAGTGTTCACACACAGGTCTCCGGACAAAGAAACCCCATTTGTTTACCCCCTACAGTCGAGGTGAATGAGAGCCCGTCAGCCTCTATGAAAGTGGACATGATTGCTGTTTTTGTGTCACCTAGCACAACACATCTTTCTCAATCCACCATAACATCTCCACCTGCACCTCACTCACAGTCCAGCAGTTTGTCCTGTTTTCCGTACTCCACCTGTTATGATCCCAGTGGCTGGGGATCACAGGAAATACCAGCTAAGTTACTAAGCAAAGTACAAGCTCTAGGGAGGTGGTAACTGGACTGACCACAAATCTGATCCTATCCAAACACACTAAAGGTAGCCGGTGAACGTGCCTAAAATCCTGGACGTCTCGACGCAGCCTGAGAAACTGACTACCCCTAAAGAGAAAGCAAGACCTCACTTGCCTCAAGAGAAATAACCCCAAGGATATAGGAAGCCCCCAACAAATAATAACGGTGAGGTAAGGAGAAAAGACACACGTAGGAATGAAAACAGATTCAGCAACTGAGGCCCGCTAATACTAGATAGCAGAAAACAGATAGAGAACTGTGCGGTCAGCAAAAAACCCTACCAAAATATCCACGCTGAGAATTCAAGACCCCCACACCAACTAACGGTGTGGGGGGGGAGAAACTCAGCCCCCTAGAGCTACCAGCAAGCTGAGAAATCACATATTAGAAAGCTGGACAAGAAACATATCGAACACAGATGATCAAAAAATGAACAAAACGAAAACTTAGCTTCTCTTGAAGAGACTGGTAGCAAGGTAGTCAGAAGAAATCAGAACAGCACTGAATACATTGACAGCCGGCAACAAGTGGAAGTGAAACAGAGCTAAATAGGAAACTCCCAAGTGAATAACGAGGCAGCTGATCAGCCACAGACCCGCAGGATAACAAACAAAGCCACCAGGGGGAGCCCAAAACAAAAGTCACAAAATACCACCTGTGACCACAAGAGGGAGCCTGAAAACAGAGTTCACAACAGTACCCCCCCCTTGAGGAGGGGTCACCGAACCCTCATCAAAACCCCCAGGGCGATCAGGGTGAGCCACATGGAAGGCACGAACCAAATCGGCCGCATGAACATCAGAGGCGACAACCCAGGAATTATCCTCCTGACCATAGCCCTTCCATTTAACCAAATACTGAAGCCTCCATCTAGAAATACGAGAATCCAAGATCTTCTCCACCACGTATTCCAATTCTCCCTCAACCAGCACAGGGGCAGGAGGCTCAACCGGAGGACCCACAGGCACCACATACCTCCGCAACAACGACCGATGAAACACATTATGAATAGCAAACGATGCTGGGAGGTCCAAACGAAATGACACAGGGTTAAGGACTTCCAAAATCTTATAAGGACCGATAAACCAAGGCTTGAACTTAGGAGAGGAGACCTTCATAGGAACAAAGCGAGAAGACAATCACACCAAGTCCCCAACGCAAAGTCGGGGACCCACACAGCGACGGCGGTTGGCAAAGCCCTGAGCCTTCTCTTGTGACAGCTTCAAATTGTCCACAACATGATTCCAAATCTGATGCAACCTATCCACCACAACATCCACTCCAGGACAGTCAGAAGGCTCCACCTGACCCGAGGAAAAACGAGGATGAAACCCCGAATTACAAAAAAAAGGAGAAACCAAAGTAGCAGAACTAGCCCGATTATTAAGGGCAAACTCGGCCAATGGCAAAAAAGTCACCCAGTCGTCCTGATCAGCAGAAACAAAACATCTCAAACAGGTTTCCAAGGTCTGATTAGTTCATTCGGTTTGGCCATTCGTCTGAGGATGGAAGGCCGACGAAAAAGACAAATCAATGCCCATCTTAGCGCAAAAGGTCCGCCAAAATCTAGACACAAACTGGGATCCTCTGTCGGAAACAATATTTTCAGGGATCCCATGCAAGCGAACCACATTTTGAAAAAACAGCGGAACCAACTCGGAGGAGGAAGGCAACTTAGGCAAGGGCACCAAATGGACCATCTTAGAAAAACGATCACACACCACCCAGATGACAGACATTCTCTGAGAGACACGGAGATCCGAAATAAAATCCATGAAAATGTGCGTCCATGGCCTCTTCGGGACAGGCAAAGGTAACAGCAAACCACTGGCACGAGAACAGCAAGGCTTAGCCCGAGCACAAATTCCACAAGACTGCACAAAGGAACGCACATCCCGCGACAAGGAAGGCCACCAAAAGGACCTGGCCACCAAATCTCTGGTACCAAATATTCCAGGATGGCCCGCCAACACCGAAGAATGAACCTCGGAAATAACTCTGCTGGTCCATCTATCCGGGACAAACAGTCTCTCCGGTGGACAACGGTCAGGTCTATCCGCCTGAAACTCCTGCAGCACTCGTCGCAAATCTGGGGAGATGGCAGACAAAATCACCCCTTCTCTGAGAATACCAGCCGGCTCTGAATCTCCAGGAGAGTCAGGCACAAAACTCCTAGAAAGAGCATCAGCCTTTACATTCTTCGAACCAGGCAGGTACGAGACCACGAAATCAAAACGAGAGAAAAACAACGACCAACGAGCCTGTCTAGGATTCAGCCGCTTGGCCGACTCGAGATAAATCAGATTCTTGTGATCAGTCAAGACCACCACACGATGCTTAGCTCCCTCGAGCCAATGTCGCCACTCCTCAAATGCCCACTTCATAGCCAACAACTCCCGATTACCGACATCATAATTCCGCTCGGCAGGTGAAAACTTTCTTGAAAAGAAAGCACATGGCTTCATCACAGAGCCATCGGCGCTTCTCTGTGACAAAACAGCCCCCGCTCCAATCTCGGAAGCATCAACCTCGACCTGAAAAGGAAGAGAGACATCTGGCTGACATAAGACCGGAGCCGAAGAAAACCGGCGCTTCAGCTCCCGAAAGGCCTCCACAGCCGCAGGAGACCAGTTAGTAACATCAGAACCTTTCTTGGTCAAATCCGTCAATGGCTTAACAACACCAGAAAAATTAGCGATGAAGCGACCGTAAAAATTAGCAAAACCCAAGAACTTCTGAAGACTCTTAACAGATGTAGGCTGTGTCCAGTCATGAATAGCCTGAACCTTGACTGGATCCATCTCAATAGTAGAAGGAGAAAAAATGAAACCCAAAAAAGAAACCTTCTGGACTCCAAAAAGACATTTTGAGCCCTTCACAAATAAAGCATTGGCAGGCAGGACCTGAAACACCATCCTGACCTGCTTAACATGGGACTCCCAATCATCAGAAAAAAACAGAATATCATCCAGATACACAATCATAAATGTATCCAGATATTCGCGGAAGATGTCGTGCATAAAAGACTGAAAGACAGAAGGAGCGTTAGAAAGTCCAAAAGGCATCACCAAGTACTCAAAATGGCCTTCGGGCGTATTAAATGCAGTCTTCCATTCATCACCCTGCTTAATACGCACAAGGTTATACGCACCACGAAGATCTATCTTGGTGAACCAACTAGACCCCTTAATGCGAGCAAACAGATCAGATAACAATGGCAAAGGATACTGAAATTTGACCGTGATTTTATTTAGAAGGCGATAATCAATACAAGGTCTCAGAGAACCATCCTTCTTAGCCACAAAAAAGAACCCCGCACCAAGAGGGGAGGAGGAGGGGCGAATAAGTCCTTTCTCCAAGGACTCCTTTATATAACTCCGCATGGCAGCATGCTCCGGCACTGACAAATTGAAAAGTCGTCCCTTAGGAAACTTACTACCAGGAATCAAATTTATAGCACAATCACAATCCCTGTGAGGAGGTAGAGAACTGAGTTTGGGCTCATCAAATACATCCTGGTAGTCTGACAAAAACGCAGGGACTTCAGAAGGAGTGGATGAAGCAACTGACACCACAGGAGCGTCGCCATGAATTCCCTGACAACCCCAACTTGACACAGACATTGCTTTCCAATCCAGGACTGGATTATGAGTCTGCAACCATGGCAGACCCAACACGACAACATCATGCAAATTATGCAGCACAAGAAAGCGAATCACCTCCTGATGAACAGGAGTCATGCACATGGTCACTTGTGTCCAGTACTGAGGTTTATTCGTAGCCAATGGCGTAGCATCAATTCCCCTTAGTGGAATAGGGAATTTTAAAGGCTCCAAAACAAAACCACAGCGCCTGGCAAATGACAAGTCCATCAGACTCAGGGCAGCACCTGAATCTACAAAAGCCATAATCGGGTAAGATGACAAGGAACAAATCAGGGTAACAGACAAAATGAACTTAGGCTGTAAAGTACCAATGGTGATAGATTTATCAACCTTTTTTTTTGCGCTTAGAGCATGCTGAGATAACATGAGCTGAGTCACCACAGTAAAAGCACAACCCATTTTGCCGTCTATAATTTTGCCGTTCACTTCTGGTCAGAATTCTATCACATTGCATAGACTCAGGTGTCTGTTCAGAAGACACCGCCAAATAGTGCGCAGGTTTGCGCTCCCGCAAACGCCGATCAATCTGAATGGCCAGAGTCATTGACTCATTCAGACCTGCAGGCGTAGGGAACCCCACCATGACATTCTTAATGGCCTCAGAAAGACCTTTTCTGAAATTTGCAGCCAGGGCATATTCATTCCACTGAGTAAGCACCGACCATTTCCGAAATTTCTGGCAGTACACCTCTGCTTCATCTTGCCCCTGAGAGAGGGCCAACAACGCTTTTTCAGCCTGGTTCTCAAGATTAGGTTCCTCATAGAGCAATCCAAGGGCCAGAAAAAACGCATCAACACTGAGCAATGCCGGATCCCCTGGCGCCAATGCGAAGGCCCAATCTTGAGGGTCACCACGCAAGAAAGAAATTATAATTTTAACTTGCTGAACGGAATCACCAGAGGAACGAGGTTTCAAAGAAAGAAACAATTTACAATTGTTCTTAAAATTCAGGAACCTAGATCTATCTCCAGAAAACAACTCCGGAATAGGTATTCTAGGCTCTGACATAGGACTGTGAACAACAAAATCCTGAATACTTTGTACCCTTGCAGCAAGATGATCTACACTGGAGGCCAAACTCTGAATATCCATATCAGCAGCTGAGTTCAGAGCCACACCAAGATTAAGAGGAGGAGAGAAGCTAGACACACAGCAGCTAGACACACGGCAAAAAAAAAAAAAAAAATTCTCAAGGCTTCTTTTCTCCTGCTTCTGCCATGCAATTAACACTTTACTGGCCGGCTGTACTGTTATGATCCCAGTGGCTGGGGATCACAGGAAATACCAGCTAAGTTACTAAGCAAAGTACAAGCTCTAGGGAGGTGGTAACTGGACTGACCGCAAATCTGATCCTATCCAAACACACTAAAGGTAGCCGGTGAACGTGCCTAAAATCCTGGACGTCTCGACGCAGCCTGAGAAACTGACTACCCCTAAAGAGAAAGCAAGACCTCACTTGCCTCAAGAGAAATAACCCCAAGGATATAGGAAGCCCCCAACAAATAATAACGGTGAGGTAAGGAGAAAAGACACACGTAGGAATGAAAACAGATTCAGCAAATGAGGCCCGCTAATACTAGATAGCAGAAAACAGATAGAGAACTGTGCGGTCAGCAAAAAACCCTACCAAAATATCCACGCTGAGAATTCAAGACCCCCACACCAACTAACGGTGTGGGGGGGAGAAACTCAGCCCCCTAGAGCTACCAGCAAGCTGAGAAATCACATATTAGCAAGCTGGACAAGAAACATATCGAACACAGATGATCAAAAAATGAACAAAACGAAAACTTAGCTTCTCTTGAAGAGACTGGTAGCAAGGTAGTCAGAAGAAATCAGAATAGCACTGAATACATTGACAGCCGGCAACAAGTGGAAGTGAAACAGAGCTAAATAGGAAACTCCCAAGTGAATAACGAGGCAGCTGATCAGCCACAGACCCGCAGGATAACAAACAAAGCCACCAGGGGGAGCCCAAAACAAAAGTCACACAGTACCACCTGTGACCACTAGAGGGAGCCTGAAAACAGAGTTCACAACATCCACCCTCTCCATGGACAGCAGCCAGCCCTCAGTCCCGCAGTTGTGGTCACGTAAAAGAATGTTTCCTCCTACACTTGCCAAAGTTAAGAGCTTGAACTCCACCATCTCCAATCTGTTGGCCATGGAAATGCTGCCTTTCTACCTGGTGGATACAGAAGGTTTCAGAAAGTTGATGGCCATCGCAGTCCCTCAGTTGCCCAGTCACCAGCATGTCGCAGACAACATCACCCGTTTCCTGAAAAAAATCTATGTCTGCCTGGGTGCATTTCACCACTGACACCTGGATGAGCAAACATGGGCAGGGGTGTTACATCTCACTGATTGGGCACTGGGTGACTCTGGTGGCCCTAGGATGCAGTCGGTCAACGGGCTTCTACACAAGTCTTTGAATCGTCAAGGCTTATGGGACAAACATCTCTAACAGTTGCTCCACTGCTTTTGGCTCCTCCACCTCCTCTACGGCCTCCACCTGCACCCTTAACCCCTTCCTTAAACTGACACACGTTCCAACAGTGCAGATACAACCCCCGCCCCACCGTACTGCACAGCCATTGCTCACTGCAGTCAGGAAGTGATCAAATTAATATGCCTTGGAGATCGCAGTCACACAGGTCGAGTGGTGGACAGCTATCTAGCCGAGTTAGAGCAATGGCTGTCTCCACTAAACCAGTAGCCAGGGAATGCCATGTGCAATAATGGTGCACACCTGGTAGTGGCCCTACGCTAGAGCAACCTCACACACGTACCTTGCATGGCTCACATCCTCAACCTGGTGGTACATCAATTTCTCTGCCACTTTCCTGGCCTGGATGTGCAGCTGCAGAAAGCACGATCGCTGTGTGCTCACTTCTGACAATCGCTCCCCACAGGTCATCGACTTGCATCGCTGCAGAGGTCTTTTGGCCTACTGGTTAACCGCTTAATTTTCGATGTTCCAACATGGTAGAATTCCACTCTGCACTTGTTGCAGTAACTGTGGCAACAGAATCAAGCCCTAGTGCAGTATGTCCTTTTTCATAATCTGGGCCAACACAGTACAGACGTGGTGCAAATCATGCTTGCGAAGGGGGCACAGGTGAAAAACCTCTGCACTCTTCTGCAGTTTTGAAATAGCTACTAAGATGGTTAGCACTGACGATGCCGTCATCAGCATCACTATTCAATTCATCTGTATGCTGGATCGCACTTAGTCTGCATGAGGTGGTGTTGGACCCAGAGGAAAAGGTGGAAGCAGAAGAGGATGAGGAAGGGATAGCTATCTCAAACTTCCGGACTGTCGTCACACAGGCAGGTGCTATGGGAGGGTGGCTTAAAGTGATCAAGGGGGCTCATGACACCAGACAAACTGTTAGTGGAGGTGCAGGAGCTGAGGAACAAATAGAGGAGGATGAGGTGATGGACGTGCAACAGTCAGGAGACAGACTGTTGTCTGTGGTTGGCGGGAAGGAACTGAGGAAGCATCCTTAAGTGTTACCCCGCCACCAACACATCATGGACTTGGACCTCATGGAAGCACCCGACACATGAGCACCTTCTTGCTGCTCTATCTTCAACATGATGCCCTTATTCTTAGAGTTAGAGATAGTGCTGAATAATGGGTTGACACTCTGTTACATCCATAGTACAAGAGTAAATTTTACCACATGCTTCCCTCCCTGGAAAGGGATAAGCACATGTAGGGGTATCAAAACCTGCTTGTAGACAATCTTAAGAGCCATTTTCCCCACACAGCAGTATGGAGCAAAGTGTGTATTCCAGTTCTAGATATCCAATCCCCGGGAACGTCAAGGCATCAAAAACATTAGCAGCAGCAGCAGTGTCAGTGGCATATGCAAATTTCTGTGAGTCATTTCACACTTTTTTTAGACCAGTCCACGCACCAGCACAAGAGAGTACAAGTCTGACACATAGTGAACAACTGAAGAGGATGGTGCAGAAGTATCTGGAGCTCAATATCAATGCAATCAGGGGGGTTTGTAACCTTTGGCATTTTGGTTTTCAAAAATGGAAGAGTGGTCTGAGCTTGCCTGTCATGCCTTGGAAGTTTTGTCATGCCAGCATTCTCTCAGAACGTGTCTTCAGCGCTGCTGGTGGTGTCTTGACGGATAAGCACATCCGACTGTCCACTGAAAGTTTAGACCACCTATCTTTCATCAAAATGAACAAGTCATGGATTTCCAATGACTATGCACCCCAGTCGACTGGGAAGACTAGACTATGGTGTACCTTTTAGTATCATGCATTGATTTCACATTATTGCAGTCTGTGCCACCTTTGTGGTGGCTTTTGTGCCTGCTGTTGCTACTGCTGCTATTACAAATATTTTTTTGAAATGCAGAGACTCCCAGTTGGATCTCGATCTGGTGGGTTGCCTGTAGTAGAAGGTGTGTCAGCGGCCTATTATACTGTTTCTACTCTGCGGAAATTGATGCCACTTTAGTGGTGTATGACAATAAGTTTTTGAAATGTGTAGACTCTAAGCTGGGTTTCTATCTGGTAGGTAGCCTGTGTAAGTAGGGCTCCCAGACAGGCAGGCCCGCACTTACTTTCAGTCAACTACCTATGTTACTTTCCTTACATTTTTCTACAAATATTACAGTATGGAACTGATGTTTTTGCAATCTGAGTGTGGCTGGAAAAAAAAATTGGAGGTGTTGCATGAGTTGTGAGTTCTCCCAGCTAAGAAGGCTTACACCTCTCCCTTAACCACCAGATCCTCATTGAAACCTCAGTTCCAAGCTGTAAATGCTGGGTGTATGGCCCTTAGTTGACTGCTTCTGTGACATTATAAAATGTTCTACTCTGGGTCAAATGATCAGATCAGTCAACAACATGTGTTACTTTCCTTGCATTTTTCTACCAATAGTACTGTATGAAACTGATGCTTGTGCCATCTGAATATAGCTGGAAAGGTCCCCATTGAAACTTTAATTTAAAGCTGTGAATGCTGGCCCAGACCCTGATACCTCGTGCATGGCCAGTGGCTGACTGCTGCTATGCCTTTTGAAAATTCCTACTGTGGGTCAATTGAGGGCACTTTGTGTCTTCTCCTAATTTTAGCTGTTTGGGAAGCTTTTTGTCATCCCTTAAGGTGTTGTATATATGTTTGGTTTATCCTCCCACTGAATCTAATGGGATTCGGGTATGTTTGGCGAACGTCTAAACGTTCGCCGAATTGAACCGAAACTTGAAAGGTTCGCTCATCTCTAACTAAGAGTCGTGTGCCTCTTAATTAGGAGTGTTTGCTAAAAAAAAATCATCTCAACGGTGTTGATGAAACATCTCCTATGTCTATATGTGGTGGCCAATGTGTGTCCACATAATTTTGAAGGTAGCATCATAATTTTGTGCCACTGTGTGTAGGCATGGGTTTAGGCATTTTTGGATGCTGCAGAGGAGTCAAAACCCAACCTTACAAACATTTTTCTTATAAACCATAGATTTTCCAAAACACCTTGCTTGAACAGTGTCAGGTGTGATGAAATATAATTAGATTGTGCTTCCTTTTTCAGTGGTTTCTTTTGGTTTTCTTTTTACAAAAAAATTATTATTATTATTTTTTTTTTTAAAGTTCTGGGCAAACCATTTAAAACACAATGCAGTTTAAAGTAAAATACCTATTAGCTCACCTTTTTCCTACACATCAAATTCACTCTGTGGGTAGTACAATGATCTAAAATTCAAGCCAACACTCGCTTTCTTCCATAAAAGTCAATATACTTTATTTAATCCTTATAAAACCATCCAAACTTCAGTGGCTGTGTACAAAAACAGCTTATAAAAAATATATTGATATCAGCAGCAAAGCACGTTGTGTTTCCATTCTCTTGGGTCCTTAGTCTGTATATTTTGCTACAGATATCTATATAATTTTTTAGATGCTTTGGGGTTGTTTTTTTTGCTGAAGGTTGGATGATTTTACAAGGATTAAATAAAGTACTGACTTTTATAGAAGAAAATGAGTGCTGGCTTGAATTTTGGATCATGAAAAATACTATGCATGTGAAATCAACCTTTGTGATGATGCTGGAAAATTGCTGATTCATGTATGTGGAAATTATTACGTATTAAAGAGGTTTTAATTAGAGATAAACGGATCGATCCACTGAGGATAGGGTTTGAGTTGAATTTGTTTAAATTCCCAGTGTCATGTGAATTTGAACATTTTGAGATTTGCAAATAAAAACCTTCCCCATCATCATAACCCATACTTCTGAAGCATCAGAAAGTGAGCCTTTTGCATTGCTGTGTGGGACTCCCCATAATGCCCTGTAGCTGTGACATTTTATGGATAATCATACTTCGTACAGTGATGGTCAGTACTGGGCCATCACAGATCAGCGGTTCCCAGTGGAGCACAGTTTGTATGGCAGACTTGTTTTCCATCTTCAATGTCACTAGGTCTCTTTACTGTAGAATGTAAGTTTTTATAGTCAGCGGGGTCATCTCTCATACTCCTGTAATCCTTATGGTCTGCAGGATTTTCTCTCTCATCTCTCCTACATGTATATTCTAAGCAATTACAAACTTTCCAGTATTGAGATTCCCTCAAATTTGCCTCAAATCAAAATTTGGGGGAAAATTCAGCACAGTCAGTAAATTCGAATTTCAAAAGATTTTCTTATTTCTAATTTTAATAAAATAAGCTATCATGCACACAGCCATCTTATGTACAAAGTTATAACAGGATACCTAAAAAGGAACATGGGGTCTTACTCAACCAACATGTAACTTCAGTTTCATAAAGAGAAGGATTGTCTTCTGTCAGGATTTCATAGGATTCTAACAAAATAAACTTTGTTGCCCTCTCAATACCAATTGAAAGGTAGTCTGTAAGCAGGTTTTAGCTATGTAATCTGAGGGTACCATAATGTAGGGGGCAGAGACTCTGATTACAGTGATGTGTCACTTACTGGGTTGTGTTTTGCTGTTTCAATACAATCAGTTATTTAGCAGCAAGAGATTACCACTGGAGATGAGCGGACCAAACGCATAGACAACACATTCAGGGGGGCCAAAAAAGCTAACAAAACAACTCAAATTGTTGGAAGACACCAGGAAAAGTGGCATCAATTGCACTATAAATAATTTAAAAAAAATTGACGTGGGTTCCCCTGTATTTTTGATAACCAGCCAGACAAAACTGACAGCTGGGGGGCTGAAACCCTCAGCTGTCAGCATTAGCATGGCTGGTTATCAAGAATAGATTGAGTGAACTCCTATGACCTGCCTGACATCACCACAAGTGTGACAAACTTCTCATGTTCGTGATGCTGTCAGAAAGATCCTGGGAGATCACAGCCAATGAACTCAGTTCAACTTACTGACATGAGTGCGAGCGCCGTTACAACTTTTTGCAAATAGTAAAACAGGATTGCTTACCTGATTTGGTTGTGACAGTTCCAACCCCTGTGTTAGCTTGTTGGAATAGGCCTCTGCAGATCCACCATAAATACAAACATGGATGGAAAGTGGAATGAAATCCGCGCTGCCTGAGGTCCAATGTACGATGAGAGACCAAAAATTGCTTGGGTGCATCTGCTTGTTAACACGTTTACCTCTTCATCAGAACAAACCACAATAAACTGGTTTGTGGTTGTGGTTTGTCCTGATGAAGAGGTATGAATACCTTGAAATGCGTTGATAAATAAAAAACGCATCCTAACAATTTTTGGGCTCTCATTGTACCCTGGACCTCTAGCAGCGCGGATTTATATCCACTTTCGCTCCAAGTTTATATCTACCTCATGCTGCTGTCAGATTATATAACACCAACCTGCTGAGTGATTCCTTTAAGGCTGTGTGCACATGGTGAGCTTTTGCAACAGATTTTTCTGCAACTAAAAACCAGAGTGTTGGTAGGAAAAAATGCTGCATAATATATGTGCATTTTTTACGTGCACTTATGCATTTTTATGAGCATTTTATGTGTTTTTAAATACTTTTTTCCCACTTTAATTTAAATAGGTGAAAAACACTGGAAAAAAAAACAATAACAGAACTACTGCAGATTTTAAAAAAATGTTTGGCTGTTTAAATCTGCTAGGTAAAAATAGGTAGCACATGCATTAGATTTCAGAAACCTCAAAACGCTGCATTTTCTCTGTGGCAAAAACGTACAGGAAAAGATTCACGGCAAAAAACCGTAGCGTGTGAACAGGCCCTTAACAGAGATATTCTTCCTTAAAAACATTGCTGTTGGAGGCATACAGCACTTGACAGAGCATCATATAGTGACACATGGACTTCCCTGCACATAGTACAAAACTGTCAGGGAGTCGTTGTGGCGCCATTCATCGTCCTGCACATGGCATTGACCTCGGAGACAAATACTGAAGAAATAATGAAATGGCTGATTCCTATCTGTCTATGAGTGTCATTCACCTGAATAGATGTGTATTTAAAAGGCTCTGGATAATCTAAAGCTGCAGCGCTACTTCCCTTCTAATGAGAATGACTGTGTGACTGTTCTGCAAGCATCCGATCCCCTACCCAGCTCCTTAAATAGAAAAATATCATCACAAGTAATTCACTTCCCATTATTAATAACAACTGACTCAAACTCATTAGTGATCTGTGGATAAATCTTTTCTTGTAGAGGAAATGTAAGGTGTTAATTACCAAGGGCTATAAGGAAGCAGTGCCCAAGTGTCATAACATTACATAACATTACGACTGTGGGTAACCTAATGCCTGCCAAGCATCCCTGAGCACCCAATTACACCATGAAAAGTAGTAATATGACTTGGCTTGCTCAAAAGAGATATGTGCAGCTGATCTAGATGTGTTAGCCAGTTGTGTCACATCTATAGCTGATTATTCAATCATCTGCCAATTATGATGCTTTAGCTTACATAGACAAAGCCATGCCGCGCCGCCCTGGATGTGTCACTCAATTGGTTCCGAAAAATTTGCTTTAATAAATATCTCACCGAGCAGAAGCCTGTGTCAGCAAGAGACACAATCTGAAAAAAGTCATTTTTGTCTATATCACCTCCCATGGGATCCTTGAGCTTGTCAGACACTGTTCTTTTCTCCTCCAGGAAACTGGCCAAGAAACAGAAAGAAACCCAAAGTGGCTCTCAGAGGGAAATGGGTTTGGTGGCTTCGGATAAAAGCTCCAGCAAACTGAGTTCCACTCGCAATGAAGACACTTTCTCCAGCTGTCAGGACGTCAATGGATTTAGTAAGAACATCACGGTTATTGGGAGGGAAATACTGTATCATTAGAGCAATTATCACGTATGAAATATAAGATCTATTGTACAGCTGAAAGCATTTACACAATCGGGAAGACTTATTAATTCCCACTGGGAAAAGTATAACTGTCTTTCCCGTAGTCAGTCACAGTTTCCTCCGATGCTCCATCCTCCTATAAACTGATAGACCGGCTATTAAAGCTTTAATGGAATAAATCTCAATCTGAATACTTACTCCGAGATCCTGCTATGAACGTAAGCTGGTAAAATAGGCATTTCCTCAAAAGCTCAGTATCATATAAGAGCATACATTGATCTCCGTGCCCGCATTTGTTTATCTTCAAAGCTGATTATTATTTAAGCTTCTCGTTTGGGAAATTTTTGCTCCTCACAAATAAAGGTCAATTGTATAGTCACATTTTCTGATATTTGTCCTTGATAATTTAGTAATAGAATGAGTGGCACTCAGCATATGCCACATTATATCATGGCACATTCCTGTGTGAGTCAGATCTTGCCATATTAATGAATGGCACTGCTGTCTAATGATGCGTAAGGTGAACCATCACCCTCCTGCAGTTACAGTTAGGTTTCCAATGAATTGCACTCAGTACACTTAAAGGGGTAGCCCAATATATACATTCATTTTCACTCTAAATTCCTATCTGTTTAGTGCCATAATCTAGACTATTTTCTAATATACTTGAATAAAATATTCCCTATCCTTCCTTAGCTACACTATCCAACAGTTTTTATTTCTTTTTTCTCAAGTTCAAGATTTTTTTTAAATTCAGATATATTAGAAAAAAGTTTAGATTATGGCATTAAATAGATAGGGATTTAGGATGAAAATGAATTTGTATTTTGGACCGCCCCTTTAACCCCATTACGACCTATGACGTATATGTATGTCACAGGTAGCCTCCACATTTTTGATGCAGGCTTTGGCACTGAGCTCGCATCTTTTCAGGCACATGACAGCTAATTTGATCAGCTGTATGTGCCCCTAATAGTGACGGGTGAAATCATGATCCACCTGCGATTGTTAATCTGGTAAATGCCACTGTCAGAGGCACTTAACATGAGCGTGCCAAAAGAGCATCACTAATCATAAACATGATTGCGGGGCCTCAGTGGGTTGGCATGACAACCGATGGACCCCCCAATGCTTGTCATTGCCGATCTGCTATAAGCGCCGCCCCATGGTTGGCATTCATAGCAGATGATCTTTTCTGCTACACATAGCAGGGCGCTATGTGTAGCACAGGTGATCAGAAGATCGCAGCTTCAAGTCTCCTAACTGGATTATTGACACAGGTGAAAAGTTAAAAAAAAAGTTTTTATGAATATTAAAAAAAAATTAAATAATACAAAAGTTAAAATCACTCCCCATTTGTCAGCTGGTGAAAGGATTAATGTTCTTCAGTCCATAATCACATCAATCATGAAAGCCTAACTGTGACTGCTATGTGATGTTTAACAAGGTTAAAGGCTAAGGTAGGCCTCCCCCCCATAAATGAAGTATTTTTTACTCTGAAACAAACTTTTTTATAAAAGGTATAAATAATGGAGGAGCAGTCTAATTATAAATGTTAAAAACCTATAGTGTGCAGCCCAGGCCGGCCCTGTCCAGGTTTCCAGAAACCTCAGGTATATTTAGTTGAGGTGAGTGAATTTATTCAAATGAAATTTAAAACTACTTGAAATTTTACAAAAATCCATATTCTCCGGAATTCAGTTTTTGCAATTTGCTCCACCAAAATTCTGCAAATTGGTGGCCACCTGCAGACATCACTTGGACCAGGCAAACAGTAAAAAAAATGCTCTCCTGTCCCACCAGGTCCTCCGTGCGTCTTCTTTGGTCCTTCCCTCATCACACACATTCTCTTTGGCCTCTTCCATTTTTTTCCATTCTATGTTTATTATTCTCTGGAGTCATTTAATTTGTAGGAAATAACTTCACTAAAAATCTAATTTCCTTATAAAATCCAAGTGATTTGGCAAATTCAAATCTTGCCAGATCCACTCATTTCAACTTAACAAACTACGGTATCTATCATGTCTGATGAAAAAGTTGTTAAATGTGATGGATTGTAACGTTGCACTGTGACATAACATTTCAGCATGGGAAAGTGCCAATTTATTGCCTCATGACCATGTATAAATTGGTAAATCTCAAAGAACCCATTATACAATGGACAAACTCCCACAATATAGGGGTTTGAAACCCATAGCCTATTGTACCAATGCAAAGACAGGTTACTTGTTAATGCCCTAACTTTGCCCCAGCATATGTATCATATTCATACAGATAATACACTGTATTTAGTGCTACTCCTCTACACAGTAGATCTCACATGTGCTAATTCTTACAGGTGAGTCCATTGCGTCCAAGGTCCAAGTCTTAGTTTATTCTACTGATACATACAGGATTTTAACATCTTATGAAAGATAAGGGCCCATTAAACAGAATAATGGCCTGTCCAAATAAATAACATGGCAAGCCACAACATGAGTCAAGGGAATATACCCAATATTTTATTTATTTTCCATATCAATATGTACAGTATTTACAAAAATCTGGCTTTTTTCATATTGACCTCTATGGCTCAGCATAGGCTGACTCTTTCCAGCACTTATCTCCTTTTGATCACAGATTACAATGCAGAATAACAAATATATAGGTAATACAGGACCCCAGCACTCACATCAAGTGTTGGCCACAGCTCAACTCCTCCTTCTCCCTGTACATTGACCTCTGCACATGTCACAGAACGTGCAGTTGGAGACAATAAACACCTCCTGTCCTATGGTCTATTTTACTTATATAAAACATATAGATTTGAGTGCTGCTAACACCAGCTCAGGGAAGACGGCTGACCCACAATCAAGTACAACAAATAGATTAAAGAAATGTACTATCAGACAAGCAAATTGGAAAAATGAATCTTATTGTAGTTATTAAAATAAAATAGATGATATGGAATATCATATTGAATGAGATCAGACCTCAGTAGAGCCTGTGACAGAACAGATGTATAGTAGATATAAAAAGTCTACAGAAGCCTGTGAAAATGCCAAGTTTTTGTTATGTAAAAAAAATTGTACCAATAAATATAATTTCACAGCTTTTTCCACATTTAATGTAGCCAATAATCTTTACAATTCAAATTAAAAATAAGCTGAAATCTTTTTGGTTGGAAATACATCTTCAGATTTTTAGCAGAGGTGTGAAGGGTTTGATGGAAAATTGACTGATATTTGGAACCGTTCATAATTTCCTCCATCTTAACTAAAGCTCCACTTCCAAATGGCGAAAAACAGTACAAAAACATAATGCTGTCTCCACTATGCTTCACTGTGGCTTTAGTGTTCTTTTGTGATGCGCAGTGTTGGCTTTGAACCAAACATACGGTACCTTTTGAAATTATGGGCAAAAAGTTCAATCGTGGTCTCATAAGACCATATCACATTTTCCCACATGCTCTGGGAAGGCTTGAAGTAGGTTTTGGCATAGTCGGGAATGGATCTTTTCCTTTGTAAGAAACAGCTTTGATCTTGTCATTCTACCCCACAAACCAAACATATGAAAAATATGGGAGATTGTTGTCACATGCGGTACATAACCAGTGAGTGCCAGAATTCCTGCAGCACCTTTAATTTTGCTATAGTCCTCTTGGCAGCCTCTTGGATCAATTCTTTTCTTATCTATTCATCAATTTTTGATCGACATCCAGTTCTAGGTAATGTCAATACTGTACCAAATTTAAGCAATTTCTTGATAACTGTCTTTTCAGTGTTCCATGGTAAATCTAAGGGTACCGTTACACAAAACGATTTACCAACGATCACGACCAGCGATACGACCTGGCCGTGATCGTTGGTAAATCGTTGTGTTGTCACTGGAGAGCTGTCACACAGACAGCTCTCCAGCAACCAACGATGCCGAAGTCCCCGGCTAACCAGGGTAAACATCGGGTTACTAAGCGCAGGGCCGGGCTTAGTAACCCGATGTTTACCCTGGTTACCATCATAAATGTAAAAAAAAAAAACAGTACATACTCACATTCCGGTGTCCGTCAGGTCCCTAGCCGTCTGCTTCCTGCACTGACTGAGTGCCGGCCATAAAGTGAAAGCAGAGCACAGCGGTGACATCACCGCTGTGCTCTGCTTTTACTTTCCGGCCGGCAGTCAGTCAGTGCGGGAAGCAGACGGCTAGGGACCTGACGGACACCGGAATGTGAGTATGTACGGTTTGCTTTTTTTTACATTTACGATGGTAACCAGGGTAAACATCGAGTTACTAAGCGCGGCCCTGCGCTTAGTAACCCGATGTTTACCCTGGTTACAAGCGAATGCATCGCTGGATCGGTGTCACACACACCGATCCAGCGATGAAAGCGGGAGATCCAGCGACGAAATAAAGTTCCAAACGATCTGCTACGACGTACGATTCTCAGCGGGGTCCCTGATCGCTGCTGCGTGTCAGACACAGCGATATCGTATGGATATCGCTGGAACGTCACGGATCGTACCGTCGTAGCGACAAAAGTGCCACTGTGAGACGGTACCCTAATGCCTTGAAAATGTTTGCATCCCTTTGCTGACTGATAAGTTTCAACAATAAGACTCCTTTGCTGTAATGTTAGCAATTTATGGACCATGGCTTTTGATGTAAAATGCAGCTAAGAAAATATCAGGAAAATTCTACTAGAACAGCTAAACTTTATATGGGGCAAATCAGAATAATTCCAAATGGAGGCAGCTGTGTGCTGACTATTATTAAATATGAGTTTAATTGTGATTCTCTATTTCTGAACACAACCACATCCCCAATTATAAGAAGGTGTACTTTTGCAAAAACATTCATTTAGTTTTATTATTTTGATTTTCACTTCAAAACTATTTCAGTTTGTTTCTCAAGGATTTGTACAGATTATGGATGACATTAAAGCTGTACAAAATTCTAACACCATTCTTCTTGATGATGTTTTTACGTAACAAATAACCAGCATTTCAACAAGAGTGTGTAGACTTCCTATATCCACTGTATTTGTACTTCTTGTAGACATAGAGTTGCTTTAAACTGTACACCCTGTAGGGTTAGAGTAGAAAACCTCTCTTGTAAAGATTTTGATGGGTGTTCCATAGCTAGACTGATATGTAACCTGTCTTCCTGCAGGCACTTCCTCTCCCTGCTCCTTCTCTATACAAAGCAAAAACCTGCAGGGAAAATCCTTACTCAATTCCTGCTACTCAGGTAGGGCTTTACAATGAACAAGCCTATCCTGTGAGAATGCTATCGCAAGCCAGTGAGTTTGTCATTACGAGGAGTGCGACTGCCAATCTAAAGTGTATGAGCAAAATAATAACTATGTGAGATTGTCCTTAAAAAAGGGTTTTGTAGGAATGTGGCGAGAATGACATTAACAACGAGGGGCTTATAGTTTAGGTGCAAAAGCTGTATTATTTAATGATCACTTTAGAAAAACCTGTCTGGGCAATTTGGTCTTGATTCTGTGTTTTCTCTTGTTTCCTTCCACATCCTACTGCTACCTTGGTCTTCATTCAACTGACAGTTTCCTCAGACACCGTCCCATCTTCAACACTTCTAGGTAACAAAGCTATAACTGACAGCTTGTTGTAAGACTTAGTCTTTCATAGTAGCCTAGATACTTTAGTATTAATGGTCCTCAAAGTATGCATGAAGAACAAGTAATATTCACCAACATTTTAAGGCCAGGCTTTTCTGTTGCGAACCGCCAAATTTACTGTCCCCTACTGAGATCTGTGGTGATGTTTGATAGGGCTGTTTACAACAAATAGCAAGATGATTGTGTAGAATTAAGAGTCATACAAATTAATGCTTTCAGAAAGAAATTCATTTGTAAATTGTATGCTCAATGTCATGACTTAAATAAGCAAAATTAGTTCAAGATACCTAGACAGTCCTAAAAACTGTTCCATACATGCTTCCCAAGGTACCAAAATCCACACAACAGAATGACTACAGGGTCAAAATAATATATGAAAAGATTATAATTTATTAGTTAAAATGACCAAAACATTAGGTCAACCAACAAATCAAATACCAACGTATAAGAGGGAAATATGCAAAAAGATTGAAAATACATTATGGAATGTTGTACATGTCAGAAAAGACCGGGACATTGGGAGATAATTGAGGCAGAAAACTATAACCTCACATATGGGCAAAAATACAATTACACCGTATGGACCCTGGATCAAGGGTTAACGACTATTACTGCCCTACCGTGCCCATGCTCAATGCCGTAGTGAATCCCCACAGCTCATGCTAGTATAAGGTAACCGCCACACTATCATATCATAACCATAATTACCTGAGAATAGGCGATACCAGGCACCAATCTCCCAATGACCCGGTCCGTCCGCCCAAGGTGCAGACTCATTTCCAGACCAAATCTGGTTATCTTACAGACAGCAGCCACGTAGAGTTGAATCAACCCACATTGACCATACAGACCCACCCATACCGGACATGTGAACCACTGGAAATGGCATATCCCCGTGGACAACTCCAGCCAGCCATCCGTGTTGCAGACCTTCTACAGCACATTACCCAGATGAAGAGAGGGCAAGGGTATGGATTTAAAGAAGAATATGAGGTAAGCTCTTCTAAGACTCTGGCTGAATTATATGCATTTTGATGGATATTTTCCCAAAATATTGCCAAGTCTGCCATTTTGAATTACAAGCAATTATTCACAGGCATGAAGCTGAATCTTTCCTCTATGTTTCCAAACTATTATTAAGGTTTTAATGTTCTCCAAATACTGGCATTGCATAACCTTGGTAATTTCTCTCAATTAAGTATTAGTTAATAAAAAAGAAAAATAAAGCATTATTAGAAATACTGTATTCTAATCCCAACACAAATTGCCCCTGTTGTTCTTCAAGGATTTGACAAAGAGTAGCCCTTGTTAAAATCTTTGCAAAAAAAGACCTTCTTAATTTACGTTATTTTTTTTTTTAATTACCTTTGTTCATCGCCTAACTCAACTTCAGCTATACCTTTTAGTATTTCATATAGTCTACAGTATGCTGTATTTCTACATCCAACATAAAATATTTCCCTTCATCATCTGTTTCTTCAGTGGAAACAAGCCCCAAAAATTGACATTATTAGACTATTTGCAATTTTTATCTGTTTAAATTTGATACAGAAAACAACTTTAGGTAGTTGCTAAGATTAGACATATATAACTTCAAATCACCTTTTGTTCCTCAAATCTTTTCTGAGTAATTAGTTTCTGATTGAATATTTCCAACAAAATATTTTAATCTTGTTTGTGGTTGAGCATAATTATGTTGAGAGAGGCAATGAGAAAATGGTGGCCCTATGACCTCTATTTCACATAGCAAGACAGACAAATCCACATGCAGCTTGACAGTAGAAGTTGCTTTGCTCATTCAGTCTACCCATGGATTTGAAAGCTACACCTGCTACCCCTTTAGTGGTTGAGATGGGGTCAGAGAATCTCTGTTCTTTCGATACTTGGTTGGTATATCTTCCTTTTCTTCTATGTCATCTATAGAATGCTCATATAGAACCTTAACTTCCGGAGTTTCAAAGACAGCACCATTTTACCTTTCCCTGATTTCACTATTCAAAAGTTATTCTCTGATCTCCAAAAGCATTTTTCTCTATAGACTCGGTAATTATTATGCCAGTAACACAGCTGGGAGCAGAGACTGTCCCTTTCCAGCTTAATAAGAGGCCATCTCTTCTCCATTAGGACTATCGAGGGCGATTAGCATCTGCCCCAGGGAGGGAACCATTAAAACAGTCACAGACAGGCTTAGTCTACAGATTAACCTACGAAAGGCTGCACAGGCTAAAGCTATGTTATATCCGCCAGCCTTCCCCTATTTAGTCCTGGCTGTCCTTTTAATAGATCAATGCACTTTTCAAATTCCACTGTTAAGCACTAAAAATATATTTGCTAAATCCCTCAGTGCCATGTTAAACCTATCCTATTTTGAGTTTCAGTGTTTTTTTTTGTCCTAAATACTATATGAGCAATGTTTGTGTCTGTTATATCCAGTTTTTAAATCCAACAAGAATGTTCATATTTTTAGAGGATTTTTTGCATCTACTTCCAAGAAAAAAAATATGAAGTACTTGATAGAAATTTATATTTTTAGGTCATTCTCAATCAATGTTTATGGTTTTGTTGAAGCTTCTACATAGGGTTCAAAGAGATGTTGTATGTGTCACTGATCTTAGAAAACTGGAGAAATACGGTACAGAGTAATCAGTATATAATTACTTTGTTTACTAAAATAGTGATTATGATATATTAAAAATTATAATTTTTTTTACTCCTGAGTAGTGTTGAGCGATACCGTCCGATACTTGAAAGTATCAGTATCGGATAGTATCGGCCGATACCCGAAAAATATCGGATATCGCCGATACCGATACCCGATACCAATGCATTTCAATGGGACGCAAAGTATCGGAATGGTTCCCAGGGTCTGAAGGAGAGGAAACTCTCCTTCAGGCCCTGGGATCCACATATATGTGTAAAATAAAGAATTAAAATAAAAAATATGAATATACTCACCTCTCCGGCGGCCCCTGGACCTTACCGCTGTAACCGGGAGCCTCCGATCCTAAGAATGAGCCCGTGAAGGACCTTCGATGACGTCGCGGCTGACGTCGCGGCTTCTGATTGGTCGCGTGAGTGGTCACATGAGCGGTCACGCGACCAATCAGAAGCCGCGACGTCATCAAAGGCCCTTCACGCGCTCATTCTTAGGAACAAAGGCTCCCGGTTACAGCGGTAAGATCCAGGGGCCACCGGAGAGGTGAGTATATTCATATTTTTTATTTTAATTCTTTATTTTACACATGAATATGGTTCCGATACTGATTCCGGATACCACAAAAGTATCAGAACTCGGTATCGGAATTCCGATACCGCAAGTATCGGCCGATACCCGATACTTGCGGTATCGGAATGCTCAACACTACTCCTGAGCCATAAAGACATCTATTTATTAAAATAAAATTCACTGCTGGCAATAGTATTTGCTTCATGTTAGCTTTGTAGACACAGGTAGATAAAAGTAGCTCTCCAGTTTGATTACTCCCACTGAAAGTGTACAATAGCAAATGAAAAGACAGTATTATATGGAGGTGAGTACTTTAGAGCAGAGGTGTCAAACTGCATTCCTCGAGGGACACCAACAGGTCATGTTTTCAGGATTTCCTTGTATTGCACAGGTGATAATTTAATCACCTGCACAGAATGATTCCAGCACCTTGTGGAATGCTAAGGAAATCCTGAAAACATGACCTGTTGGCGGCCCTCGAGGAATGCAGTTTGACACCTCTGCTTTAGAGTGTGCCACTCCTACAAGAGCTCCAAAGGTGGTTCCTAAGACTGAAGTGCTCTCTGAATTATGGAGTCCAGCATCCGTCCCTCTGTTATAAAGTAATAGCCATAGTTGGCTGCTGGTTGGATGCTGCTGCCTTCACTCAAAAAGCAGAATGGGGGATGTGAGGCCCTTAGTGTTGACAGTTCTTCAGCCTCTAGGCCAAACTAGAAGAGCCCATAATCATTACACCACTCATTCACTGATTATCGGTGATTATCGGTTGTGAAAACATGACAGCAATCTTCTGATAAATGAGCAAAACTTTTGTTTGTTAAGTGATTGGATCATTCATGCCTGTCTTAAGGGACCTTTTAAATGAGCCCACTTCAACCATTAAATGACTGCCAATTGGCTATATACAAGCCAATCGAAGGGCTTTTAGTGGGCTGTTTAAACCAGCTGACTAGAATTTTGTGTGCACAGAACGATTGTTAATACTATAAATCTTAATGCCAATCTAAAATGCAATAAGAGACAATCAAAACATTGTATGTACCCCAAAATTACAGCAGTAGAATGGTCTACTTAGTGCACAAAAATAAGCCCTCAAACAGACCCATATGCTGAAAAACAAAAAATGTTAAGGGTCTCGGAAAATAGCAACACAAGCTTTTTATCTTACTAATTTCCGACCTTTTTTTATCATTTAAATAAAAAGAACCTATACATGTTTGGTATCTACGTACTTGTACTGACCTGGAGAATCATATTGCCCAGTTAGTTTTACCATATATGGTAAATAAAAAAAACAAATAAACAATTGTGGAATTGCACTTTTATTTGCAATTTCAACGCACTTGGATTTTTTTTCCTGCTTACCAGTGCATCACAAAAACCAAGACATCATACAGCTGTGCGGCTTGAAAAATAAAAAAGTTATTGCTCTTGGAAGAAGTGGAGGAAAAAATGAAAATGAAAATATGGAAAATTGCAAGGTTGTGAAGGGGTTAAAATCATCATTGTCTGCAGCACATTCGTTTTGTGTAAACAATCAATGTGCTATACTCAGTGGTGTAACTAGATTCCAATGGGCCCCGGTGCAAAATTTGGACCTGGGCACCCCTCCGCATGTTGGTCAGAAGTATAGGCCCTTATAGTGCTCTAAATCCTATAAGGGCATCCATATTGCCCCCCTCCCTCTTTATGTAGTAATGTTACCCATCCTGTACAAATGTCGATCATGATGGGCCACTTCCATGTATATATGTTCCCCATCCTGGTATATATGTTCCCCATCCAGTTATATCCTGGTATGTGGGCCAATCCTGATAAATACTGTATGTCTCCCAGCCTGGGCCCATACTGGTATATATGTCCCCCATCATGGGTGGACATACCGCTTGTTCAACCAGTGTGGCTGCACCGGGGCCCGGAGGCTCCAGGGGGCTCCTGCAGGGTGGCTAATAATGAGGGCAATCTGGCTAGTTTATCCGGCTCCGAGGCTCCGGAGGGCTCCTGGTCAGATTGCCCTCATGTGCGGCGGGCAGGGAGCAATCCCTGCAGCTCTGCTGCCTGCAAGAGAAAATGGAAAGTGGAATGGATCCATCTTGCTTCCTGTCTCACACAGCAGCAGCTGAATTACATCATCATTCAGCGCCATGGCTGTGCGAGACAGAAAGCTGTCAGGACTCTGAACATTTTTTATTACCTTTTTGTGCATTACTGCCCTTTTCCAAGATGGCGTCTTTGGTCTCATGTGCACTGTGTCTTCCTGCTATAAAACTCCACCCCAGCCTTCAGTCTGTGCTAGAGTATTCTGCCTTGCATCCAGCTCCTGACCTCTGGTGACTCCCTGGCTATATACCTGCTCCTGTGAACCTGTGGGGTTATCCTGCTACTCTGCTCTGAGTTCCTGCTGCATACACCAGTTCCAGTAATCCTCCTTCATCTGCTGCTCGTGTTTACTTCCATCTGCATTTGCTGGACAAGTAAGCTGTTGCTGCTCTGAAAGAACCTGAGACTATTACCCAGACCTCCCTGGTTGAGCTAAGATATTATTTGAACTGCCCTATAAGCATATCTATCTGTGTTTTGGACTAAGCAAGGACCTATTCGTGTCAAGTATCCTCAAGAATAATTGTGCTTCATAGACTTTCTGCATGATTGCATTTTCCTCTGAAGTTTCCTATAGACTGCTGAGCTGCATTTGATATTTGCACCAAGTGTTGTGGACTTGAGTTTCTCTCTGCACCTGTTTGAATCACCATGTGATAATATAGACTTTACCACTTATAAAACTGTGACCTATAGTTGTCTTGTTCCATGCAAAGAGTCTCCTGAGTTATCCCCTATAATTATTACAAAAGCTATCGGCGATGGTGTGGCTTCAGGATACTGTGCGCAGAGGTGAGGTGTGTGTGTATGCAGAGAGGTGAATTGTGCTGTGTGTGTCTATGTGTGTGTAGGTGGAGGAGAGGTAAATGATGTGGTGATGGGGCAGAAGGCAATGATTTGGTTGACGGAAAGGGCAATGATGAGGGTAATGGGGCAGAAGGCAATAATTGGATTGATGGAAAGGGCAATGATGGGGGTGATGGGGCAGAAGGCAATGATTTGGTTGACGGAGAGGGCAATGATAGGGGTGGTGGGGTAGAAAGCAATAATAGGGGTGGTGGGGGAGAAGGAAATGATGGAGGCGGTGTAATGGGCAATGATGGGGATGGCGGGGGAAAAGACAATGATGGTGATGATGGAAAGGGCAATGATGGGGATGGTGGGGCAGAGGAAATGTTGCATGTTGTGGAATGCGTAATAGTGAGGGTGGTGGGGAAGAAGACAATGATGATGGCAGTGGAAAGGACGATGATGGTTTGGTGGGGTGGAGGCAATGATGGAGGTGGTGGAATGGGTAATGATGGGGGTGGTGGTTGAAAAGACCATGATGGTGGTGGTGGTGGACAGGACAATGATGGGGATGGTGGGGGAGGAGTGTTGTGAATTAGACTTTTTGGCTCCCTCTTGTGGTCACTAGTGGTATGACTCTGGGATTGTCTTTTTTCTGTTTGGCACTCATCTGGGTCGTTAGTCCAGGGGTGTCGCTATATTAACTTCCTGGATCCTTAGTCCAGTGCCTGGCATTGTTGTAATCAGATCCTTCTGTTGCTCCTGTCTGCTGGTCCTGGCTCTTGCAAAATTAAGCTAAGTCTTGCTTCTTTGTTTTTTGAGTTACTTGCTTTGCTACTATTTTTGTCCAGCTTGTACTAAATGTGATTTCTGACCTTGCTGGAAGCTCTAGGGGGCTGGTGTTCTCCCCCCGGCCGTTAGACGGTTCGGGGGTTCTTGAATATCCAGCGTGGATATTTTAATAGGGTTTTTGCTGACCATATAAGTCATCTTACTATATTCTGCTATTAGCTAGTGGGCCTCTCTTTGCTAAATACCTAGCTCATTCTTATGTTTGTCTTTTCCTCTTACCTCACCGTTATTATTTGTTGGGGGCTTGTATCCAACTTTTGGGGTCTTTTCTCTGGAGGCAAGAAAGGTCTTTCTTTTCCCTTCTAGGGTTAGTTAGTTCTCCGGCTGGCGCGAGACGTCTAGAACCAACGTAGGCACGTTCCCCGGCTACTTCTATTTGTGGTGCTAGGACTAGATATATGGTCAGCCCAGTTACCACTGCCCTATGAGCTGTTTTTTTGTGTTTGCAGACTTGGTATTGATTCCTGAGACCCTCTGCCATTGGGGTCATAACAGAGGAGGCAATGATCGAGGTTGTGGATTGGTAATGATGGGGGTGGTAGGGGAGAAGACAAAGATGATGGTGGTGGAAAGAACAATATTGGGGTGGTGGGGGAGAAGGAAATGATGGTGGCAGTGGAAAGGACAATGATGGGGTGGTGGGGAGGAGTCAATTATGGAGGTGGTGGAATGGGCAATAATGGGGTGATGAGGAGAAAGCAATGATGGAGGTGGTGAAGAGGGCATTCATGGGGGGTGGGGGAGAGGGCAATAATGGGATGCAGGGGGATGAGGACAATGAGGGGTGTGGGGGATTGGGATGGGAGGAAGGGGTATTTATAATGGATTTAGGAACAGGGGGAGGTGGAGGAAGATGTTATTATCGATTATTATGTCTAACACAGTCCCTTAGTATAAAGTGTACTCACTTATTATGTATAGCACAGTCCCTTAGTTTATAGCGTACTCACTTATGTATAGCACAGTCTCTTAATGTATAGTGTACTCACTTACTATGTATAACACCATCCTTAGTTACATAGTTTCCTCTTTTGTTATGTATAACACCGTCCCTTATTACGTGCCATCCTCTAGTTCTATATGATGCCCTCCCTTATTATATAGCTTCCTCTGCTGTTATGTACAGTGCTGTACATAGTTTATTCTTGTTATTTTTGTTATTCACAGCGCCCTCATTTATTACATAGTCCCCTGTCTTGTTAGATATAAAATGACTACTGATGGAGGAGCCGGTGACCAGACTACCAGTCCATCAGCTCCTCCTTTAGAAAAAAAGCTTTCCCATGCTCCATTAGCAATCATTGCATTATACAGCTAACAGGACAGGACAGTATGTAATAAAAAACAGGGCTCTATAAAATCCAATATGTAAGGGACGGTGCTGTACATAACAAGAGAGGGCACTGTATAATAAGGGATGGCAATATACATAATAAAGGAGACTATATACATACATGTATGTGTGTGTGGCTATATATATATATATATATATATATATATATATATATATACAGTATATATGTAGCTTTGTCACCTTAAAAGGAGGGGGTCCAGACACATTTCCTGCACAGGGGCCCCGAGCTGTCTGTCTCCGCCCCTGTCCCCCATCCTTGTATATATGTCTCCCATTTTGGGCCCATCTTGGTATACATGTCCCTTGTTCTCTTTCTGTTATTTAATGCATAAGAAAAATAAATGATTTTACACACCTTCCCCTGCTCCCACACCGCTCGGTGTTCTTTTCTGTAGCAGGCATCTAAGTCAGCAGCTGACTTCAACATGCAAGCGAATTGCCGCACATGATGTCACTGCCATACAACACCAGTGACTTGCATGACGGCCTTTGACTGACTAGCAGCTTGTATTGTGGTCCTGCAGGTGCACATTCAGCTTGAATATGTGCTGGCGTCGGCAGGCCCCCCTCCTGCATGGGTCAAGTGTCAGTCGCACCCTCTGCAACTGTGATCATTATGTCCCTGGCTGCAGATAACATGATATTCAAAAGCCATTAACAATCTTTCTGCACACATAGAATTTTGGTCTGCCTGTATGGCTAAGTTCACATTAGCATTTGAGTCCTCAGCGTGGTGCTGCGGACCTTTTTCATTAGCTCCGCCTACTTCCGCATGCATCCTGCGTACCTATCTTTAACACTGGGTACGCAGGGACATGCGTTGTATAGGGATGTATCCGTGTGCATCGTTTTGATGTGCCCGCCAAACGCATGAAAATGCAACATGTTGCGTTTGGAGGGCACGTCAAAACGACGCATGCGGATACAAATCATGTCCCTGTGTACTCAATGTTAAAGATAGGTACGCAGGACAAATGCAGAAGTAGGCGGAGCTAAGGAAAAAAGTCCACAGCACCACACTGCGGACTCAAACACTAATGTGAACCCGACCTAAGAAAGATGAGTATAGGTAAATGCAGTGTGTATGTGGATGCAATTGTTATTTCATATTAATTTTTTTCCTGATATTTCCTGTCAGTATAGAATATCTTGTGTCTATGTCCATATTTGCTGTATTTGTGACTTCCATGCAATCTGATTGTATGGTTTTCCAAGTGTCAGAGGTAAGTTGGTGCCACAGAAAAACAGAGGAGAGAGTATGCTGGCGAAATGAGGGCCAAAAGTGAGCCCCCCCATAAAGTGTTTTACTGCGAGCCGTTTGAACAGAAGATACATCTTGTACATCACCTCTACAGGCCTCTCTAAGCATGCCATTACACGGCCACTGATCGACTTGTACATAGCTGATCACTAGTCATTTAACGGCTGAAGTCGGCCTTGAAGGAGTCTATTATATTAATGAAAATAAATGTACAGAGCAGGTTTGGTACATTTACAGAATAACTGCCAGGGGTTTCTTGAAAACTTGAAAGATGGTCATTGCCTTGATATGTGCATATGAAATGACATGATGAAGACTATATTTGTATAGGGGCAGAGTATCAAATGCTAAACCACAGAGAGAAATCTTGGTTTTAGTACCTATCCTGAAGATGTATAGTATGAATTAGCCCTATAGCATATGTTGTAACCAACTGAGGCTATAAACTGTATATATTGGAGATCAATGGAAATGGGCCTACTGTAATAATAGCATAGCCAGGAAGCTTAGAGATTCATTGTGTAATCTCAGCTCCAGTCTCTTCACCCCCATTGTTTGTGATTTTTTCTCTTATTACATCTCTATTTCTGCATTCATTCCTCCGTCTCCAATTTCAATTCCCTGTTCCACTTCTGTTCTGCTGCCTCTCACCACTGTTCTTCAGTCGAGTTATATCAAAGGCAAAGAGTTCTAGTTGTGCCGTATTTGCCTGTGTGTTTGCATTAACACTATTTCTCAAAGGACAATCTCTTGTAAATGCACAAGAAATAATACCAGGGAAAAAAACAGGGCCTTAGGAGATGCAAACAAAGCCTTTATTTTATTGTAGAACATGAAATGCTTGACTGAGCAATGTCTCTTTAAAAAAATAGACCAAAAAAAAAAAGAAGGCAAATTTGAGCAGTGAGAAGAATGGAAAATCTGAAAATCATCTACTAACTATTATTGAAAAATGGCTTATTTGTTTTATTATGTATAACCAGGCTGGCGAGGAGGGGAGGAACCCACCCACTGCACACCAAACAATGCATATCATCCGCAAAACTCCCTTCCTAATTATTTTCTGTCTCAATGTCTCCAAGAAGCCTGTCATGATTTTTTCTTTTGCTCTTTTGTTTTATTCCTTCGTTGCAACTTGCCTTTGTGTTTTTCACACTATTTGTGATGCCGTTCCTTCATTGAAACTAGCTAAATTTCACATACAGACTTTATTCCCATGTTCCCCTCTTTCTGTAGTTTATGATTGGCGTCTTCTGCGAGTGCTCCGCTCCCCTCCCCAATATCCAACATCTCTTCCTGCATCAATGATTCCCTGTTCCTCTCACTCATCAGCCGCTATCTCTTTCTCCCTCCTCTTACCTGTCTTCCGCCTTCCTCTTCTCCAATGTCCCTTTTATTCGTCCTGCTCATCCCCCTTCCTTCTTTCCTTCTTTCTGCATCGTTCTTCCCCCCGGTAACTCAGTATTATGGAATAACTTTATAAATATGTATCAGTTGGTCCTCTCAGCAGAGCTTCTATTTGGAGATATTGAGGGAATTAATGGGGGGGAAATTTCAGCACAAACCGCGCGTTTCTTTGCTTACAATCAGAGACGATTCACAGGCTTCAGCTGCATTTATTCGCTGCCCGAATTCTATTTGTTGTCAAGGAAACCGGGCTTAGAAAACCATGATTGCTTATGCTGTGTTTGTGGCGTTCACACAGCGTGCAGACATCTTTATTACCAGGCCTTAAATATATGTCATGGATTCTGTGCAGCCAGTGCAGCATGAGGAACAGAGACATTGTATTTCTGTGTCCGAAATCATGAAAGCAATAAATAGTTAAGCGTGGCAAGCGCGGGTCCCCATTAGGAAGCGTTTGGGCTCCTATCATGTGACATGCACCATTGGTTGGAAACGACGCTTGCTGCATTATTAAGGGGCCTTGGGTATTACTCGACTCTTTCCGTGGCAAATCTCAGCGCAGGTTTTCCAAGTGCCCAAAAAAATAAAATAAATGCCTTGCATCTGAGAAACCAAGATAAGACTCGGTTTCATTAATGTAGGTCAGATTAATGTGATTTTCAATAAAACAAGTGCAGATTAGTTCAAGTGTCAACGAACCGGTACTAAACGGAGTGTTTACCCTAATAAACGAGCGAAGATAAGTAGAAATCAATAATGTAAATAAATGGCAATTTCTAAGATGTGAGCGCTAATTTCAATAGAGCGGTACAGATAAACAGGCCATTGGTTAAACAAATGAGAAGACTTTGAGGCCACATGGAGAATTAACAAGCAGATGCATAAAGCATCTATAATAAGAAAAGCCTGTTCCGGGAAAGTTGATTGTGCTCACACAATTATACTGTTTTTTGCAATTTGGATGATTTCTATTTGTTAGAGTACGTTCACACAGGCGTATTTTTGGTACATGAAAAAGAATACAGCACACGGGCACCCACCCTTAGGACTAACGTTATTCAGTTGGGCTGTTCAGATTACCTCTTTTTTTCACTGCCTGAATTTGCAAGTGAAAAAATATGGATGTATTAATTTATTCTGTATGTTGGGTCAGACTTATCCATTCAGTCTAAGGGTGTGCAGGAAAAATTGGATCCCATTCAGAACATTTGTTTTTTTACAGATGCATTGCAATTGTTTAACATTAGAAACTGTACACGATCTTGTAAATTATTAATAGCTGCTGCTGTAAAAAAAAAATAAAAAACAGAGTGGACAGGGATGAAAATTGAAATAAAAATCATCTGAGATTTCAGGATGAAACTCTGGTAACTTTCATATTTGCTTGTGTGAACCTGGCCTTTGAAGGAGTTCCAACCGTCGTCTGATCATGAGGTGCCGCTCTACTGGATCAACTGTGAATGGGGAACATAATACAAGTTTTTAATTCTTGAGCTGCACCACCACAAAGGAAGTTCAGTATTAGGCCTCCTTCACACGTCCGTATAACACACGTAGGTACCGGTGTCATCAGTGTTTTCCATCAGTGTGGCATCCGTGTGTCCTTTTTTACCATAAGTGTTTTATCACTGTTTTTCCACTATGGACGAAGAAAGAAAGAAATGACACAGTTTATGCTATGCTTTGCAGTGTTGAACACGGACAGCATCTGTGTCCTGTGCTTATTTATCACGGACCCATAGCCTTGTATTGGCCCTTCTCATCAGTGCTGCCAGAAAAATTTAGGGAAACCATCTAGTAGGTGCTCTACTTTGGCTGAGGATACGTTTAAAGGGCCATAAGATTATCATCCAGAAAAGCGTGGGACGATTTTTTTATCACTTGTCATCCATATGCAATCTGTGTGCAGTCCGTATACAATCTGTTTTTACAGAAGCATTTATTAATCACATACACAACCAGTCACAGTTTCCTATGTTACAGAACTGCGATGTACCTGTAAAAGTTCGATGTTATTTTGTGGCTCTGCTTGGCATCCATTTTTTTTTCTTGCACCAATAGACTTGAAATGGGTGACTATCATCAAATTTCCAGAGGAAAATCGTGCACACTGCAATTTTCTTCACGCGCAGAATCGGTCAGTTAAACAAATTTCTCATCCACACTGCCCCGTTCGATAACATCCAAAAATGTGATCCATTTTTTAACAGATGGCACTTAGACCAAAAACACGGTTGTGTGCATGAGTTCTAATGCATGAGAATCCTACTTTCCAATATTAAAACAAAATTCCCTAATAGTGCAGTAGAAAATGTATTTTTCTTCTATGAACCATGGATGAGATTTTAACAAATCTCATCTACACGCTTGGGAAAAAGATCAGCGTGGAAATGCGGTTTACATCAGCAGCATGTCATTTATTTTCTGTAGATTTTCACAGAAGATTTCGCCCTTTGTAATGCATCTGATGAAATCCACAACAAACCCACAACAAAGTCCGCAGGTAAAACATATAGATTTTGCAGCAGACTTTCAGCAAAATCTCCCCCTTGTTCACATTCCCTTATCAAAACTGGTGCACAACACACAACATTGAAGGAAAACAAATTGATTTCTCTAGAAAAATTTTGGATAAGCACCTTTTCAGTCTTACAAGTAATGGTCACTGCAAGAATAATCTGCAATAATCTGAAACGGTTCAACCATTTGCTCTCTCACATACCACGTGCCGAAGAGCTACGTCAAAGGAACGTGGGAGCAGGCTGAATTTATAGAAGTTATTTCCAGTTACAAGAAGAAAGTGCGCATCTTAAGATGAGTTTGTGGAACAAGCCAATACTGTGATAAAATAATAAAGTAGTGAATGGCTTTCTTATGGGTGAATTAGGAAGGAACTACTGAGCAGCCCACTCAAGAGTATCATGTTTTTATGGATATTTTTCTGTACATTTTGTATTTAATGCATAATGGCAGTGTTAGAACATCAGTTATGCATCTCCGGTGCCATAGCTTTTTGTAAACCATGTCCTTAGATGCCCTAAGACTGTTCTTTATGAATGATCTTCATGACATGTTCAAGAAATAACAAATAAACCAAGAAAAACTTTCAATTAACTTAATCTGTTTGTTGCATGATGATAAAATAGTCAAGTACCATTTCAGCCGTACTGAGGTATGATCACCTCGAAACGTGTTGACAAATAAAACCGCATCCATACTGCATCTGGTCTTCTATTGTATATTGGATTCTCAGCAGTGCAGTTTTACATCCACTTTCATCTTCAAGTTTGTTGACTTCAGCCTTACTGGCACCTCTCTTACCCATTGCTATCTTCTGCCATTTCCAGCGATGCTCCGGTTCTCTCCTGTGACCACACTCGTAATCAGATAGCCCACACAGTGTCTTCTGTGTGGACCAGAAGTCACTTTGTCAATGTAAGGCTTCATTCTTTTTGCACAAATGATAGTCCTTGAGGTATTTCACATGTCTGATTTTTTCCCTTGAACGTAGTGGTCAATGCACGTTTGCAGAGACATATCCAATATTGATCCAAGTGTCGCATTAAAGTCAGCAATGCAAGTCTTTTGGTCCGTGAAAAAAATTGGATGCCATCTGTGTACACATCTTTCAAGACTGAGAGATTTACAAAGCTCAATATACATTTTTCTCCCATCAGCGAAAAACTGATGAAATTCTGAAAAAAATCTGATGAAACTTTGACTAAACTCTGATGAAAATCACTGATGAAACTTAGTCCGTTTTTTTTCTAATACCTGAAAAAAAGCTGATATCTGAAAGAGGTCTAAGTCAATGAGACGCAGAATGAAGCTTTTGAGAAGACAGTCACTAATAGTCTGCAGTCTGAGCCGGCAAGTCAGAGCTGTGGTCGAATGATGCAGGAGAAGGACTTGAGCAGTGCTGGAAATGGCGGAAGACAGTGTTGGGTAAGTGTTTTAATGCACACACTGTACACACATTACTGCTAATTGGTGGTGCAATTAAAAAAACACTGGAGAGATACTTTAAAAACACGTAAAGGAATCTAAGAGAATTTTATCATTGGCTACCCACACTTTTTAGACAGTTACTGCTTCCAATGTTTTGCGCAAAGCAATAATAGAATATAGGGAATAACGGGGGCACGTGTATCCAAATATCATTAGTGTGTAATGGTATTGCTTGGTAATAGAGTATTATTTTGGCATAATTATGAAGTCATAATTTTGCGACAGTAAGGGGTAGACTGATCCTTGAAGCATTAGGAAATGACTTAAAAAGCATAGGGTTCACAGTCCATTTGTTATAAGAGTTTATCTTTATGTTGGAATGATGCATACTGTAACATAGTACATAGAACCTATGAGCTCTTCTTATCTACTGAAAAGCTGTTATACCAGTCCATAGCTACAGCTGTTATGCAAGGCAAGGTTCAGCCGGTTAAGTATCACATCCATTTTTTTTTCTAGTGGGCTTCCTTAGATTAAGACGCCATTTTTAGTTGTTGACATCTTCTTTGGCAGCTTAGATGCATGCTGTATTCCACTGAGGATTTATGCGTTCACATCTCTTTGAAATAGCTGCAGCCTCCAGCTAATCGCAGATAAAGTGATTTGCATAATTTTAGAACTATTTGAAGCCATCATACATGCTAAATAACTCAGAATATCCCCCTTATCTGATTGGACACACTTTACAAGTATTAGATTTCAAACCACAGCTTCTTTACATTATTCATAGGCTGTAGGGAAAATTTTCAGTGCTATCCTATTATATGGTGCATAGAATATCTTCTTCACTGCGGACCAGAGGAGGACGTATTTAGTGTGCAGCCTGTACAGCTGCATTGGGACCCTTTAAGCAAGGCAGTACCACCACCATAAAAATAAGTCCTCAGTTTGCCAGAAAAAAAATTGTGCTTATTATTTGCTTGGTTTACAATTACTGATAGATGGCAATGTAATATGGTTGTATCAGAAAAGGATTTACTAGAGTATAAACCAGGCAGACAGAGGCCAAGATCTCACATGATCTTCTTCTATCTATGTCCACCCCTGAACAGGACCTCAGATGAAAGGTACTGTCACGGGGGAGACTAGGTGGGCAAGAGCTAATAACCCGGGCCCGGGCATGTCTAGGCCTCGACCCTCGCCCTGTCTCCTGTTTCAACCCTAGGCTGAAACCACGGCCCACCACCCGGTGAAAAGATAATACACCAATACCCACAGTTAGTACAGACAAGGATAACGGAAAATATACACCACGCCGCCATCACTAAGGAATACACTATAAATTCGCAGGGCAAAATAAATACAAATATAGGAAGGAGTAAATAAGACAAAGGGAAATACACCACCAGCAACGATACTCCAACTACTAGCTCACCACTCCAGACCGAGATAACAACGCACAAGACAGAAGCTATAATCGGCGACGCCCAATGTTCAGGAGAACTATTTAAAGGCTTCCAATCCGAGCATCAGGTAAATTAACCCAGGACCAGCTAGATAAAATCTAGCCAACGCCAATGAGCACATAGTGGTCAAAAGCGGAATTACCGCTGTCTGTCGAACGACCTGGTCTGAACAGCGTCCGACATGACAGTACCCTGCCTTCTATGAGGGGCCCCAGGGCCCTCACGGCTTATAGGACCCAGCTTGTCCGGATGGCGGTGGTGAAAAAACCTGACCAGCCGATCCGCATGAATGTCCGAGGCTGGTACCCAGGACCTCTCCTCAGGCCCATAACCACGCCAGTGTACCATGTACTGTAAAGTGCAGCGCACTACACAAGAGTCAACCACCTTGGAGACTTCAAATTCCAAATTACCATCCACCAAGACTGGAGGTGGCATAGGCGCCACGTCCACAGAACCCACCACCTTCTTTAAAAGAGACCTGTGTATCACAGTCGCAAGAATATATGAGAATGTCATCTAGGTACACGATAACGAATTTCCCCAAAACATGCGAAAACACATCATTAATGAAATGTTGGAACACTGCAGGTGTATTAGTCAACCCAAATGGCATCACCAAATTTTCAAAATGACCCTCAGGGGTATTAAAAGCCGTCTTCCACTCATCACCTTGACGGACTCTTATGAGGTTGTACGCCCCCCTGAGGTCAAGCTTGGTAAACCACTTAGCACCTGCCACCTGGTTGAACAAATCTGGTATTAGTGGCATAGGGTATGGATCACGAACCAGAATCTGGTTCAATTCCCTGAAATCCAAACACGGGCGTAATCCGCCATCTTTCTTCTTCACGAAGAAGAACCCTGCTGCCACAGGTGAGGATGAAGGCCTGATGTGCCCTTTGCTCAATCTTTCAGCAATGTAATCCTTTAATGCTTGTCTCTCCGGACCAGAGATGTTAAACATCCTTGCTTTAGGCAATTTGGCCCCTGGTTTAAACCTGATAGTACAGTCATAGGGGCGATGTAGCGGCAACTCTGAACATCCCTTCTCAGAGAACACATCAACAAAATCCAGAAGTGACTCTGGAACGCTTGAAGTCACAGCAGACACACATGTGGCCAGGCAATTCTCCTGGCAGAATTCGCTCCACTGAATTATGTCCTGAGTTTTCCAGTCAATTACCAGGTTGTGCATAGACAACCATGGAAAACCCAAAACCACCTGAGCAGGAAGATTCCTGAGCACCTTACATGTAACCTGCTCGGAATGTAGAACCCCAATGTGGAGTTTCAACTCAGCCACAAATTCAGTAATCTCCCCCTGTGAGAGAGGAGCAGCATTGATGGTGACCACGCGGATAGGATGAGGCAGTTTTTCAATCCTAAAACCTGCTGTGCACGCAAACTCCTCATCAATGAGATTTGTGGCTGAACCACTATCCACAAAAACAGTAATTGGCAGCTCACTGCCAGCGATTATAACCTTAGCAGGGAGCATGCATTGAGAAACCACCATGGAGGATATACATAAGCTCAGATTGGTCTCCTCCACACCCTCTGAGCTTAGAAGTTTTCCGCCGTTGCGTTTTTCTTAGAGAGCAGAGGACAGATGTTAATAAAATGACCAGTTTTACCGCAGTAAAAACAGGCTCCCTGCTTCCTGAGCTCAGGGGCTCGATGCTTCACATGTGACACCCCTGCGATTTGCATAGGCTCCGTGGGCTCACCTGCAGGAACCTCACGTGAACCTAAACCCTCTCCCATAGGCGGTGTCTCATGCTCCCCCTGACGCAAATGGCGATCAATGCGGACAACCAGACTCATAGCGGAATCTAGAGAAGTAGGAGTCTCATACATCAGAAGGGCTTTTTTAACCCTTCCAGAAACCCCATGAATAAGCTGACTCCGCAGCGCTGGATCATTCCACTGTGTATCAATCGCCCAGCGATGAAATTCAGAACAGTAATCCTCTGCAACTCGCTCCCCCTGGCGAATAGTGTGTATCTTAGATTCTGCTAGAGCCATTCTGTCTGGCTCATCGTAAATGTTTCCAAGAAAGGAAGAAAAACTCTCCACAGAGTCAAATGCAGCAGAATCAGATGGCAAAGAAAACGCCCATGCTTGGGGATCCCTTACCTGAGGAGATCGGTCGCATACGGAAATATAGTTTGCAAGCTTCATGAAAAGAAACAAATTTACTGCGTTCCCCAGCAAATTTTTCAGGCAAAGGAAACTTAGGCTCAGCAACTCTACCTGTCGCTCCAGCTTGCACATTAGATACTGCTAGTCCCTGTTGCTGCACTGCCCCCCTCAACTCAGTGACCTGTAGGGACAGCGCCTCCAACTGGCGGGTTATGGAAGTCATGGGATCCATGACAAAACAAAAAAAAGGAAACCTCCATTTTTTTTTTTTAATGGCCGATTATAATGTCACGGGGGAGACTAGGTGGGCAAGAGCTAATAACCCGGGCCCCTGCACTTTCCCTCAGACTAGGGAAATCCTGACTGACCCTCTACCTAGAGTTTACACTGATGGTGTGCATGTCTATGCCTCGACCCTCGCCCTGTCTCCTGTTTCAACCCTAGGCTGAAACCAAAGCCCACTACCCGGTGAAAAGATAATACACCAATACCCACAGTTAGCACAGACAAGGATAACGGAAAATATACACCACGCCACAGTCACTCAGGAATACACTATAAATGCGCAGGGCAAAATAAATACAAATATAGGAAGGAGTAAATAAGACAAAGGGAAATACACCACCAGCAACGATACTCCAACTACTAGCTCACCACTCCAGACTGAGATAACAACGCACAAGACAGAAGCTATAATCGGCGATGCCCAATGTTCAGGAGAACTATTTAAAGGCAATGGGCATGGCCCAGCTTCCAATCCGAGCATCAGGTAAATTAACCCAGGACCAGTTAGATAAAATCTAGCCGACGCCAATGAGCACATAGTGGTCAAAAGCGGAATTACCGCTGTCTGTCGAACGACCTGGTCTGAACAGCGTCCGACATGACAGGTACCCATAGATTTAGATAGCTAGTAGCTAAATAATTACCCTCTGTATGTGAACGGTTGGCTCGACTCCCGTACTGCTTAGATTATAATCTGCCGAACCCACCAATTTTGGCTGGATTGACCTGCCATCTACTGTGTATGTGGCCTCCCAACTCTTCCCAGTCAGATGATGTTTGGGGAGATAAAGATGGGGCTATCAAGGGATCCTTTATTTTCAGGAGAGATAAACTGCTGCCATACACAGTAGCTAGTTGTTGGTTGAACAATGGTTCTGTCAATTGTGCAGCCAACAGCTACAGTATCTTGCCTGATTCCCCAATACATAGAAGCTCTTGTCTCAACCAAGCATTGTCGCGTTCTCTATGAGAGAGCCAGTGCCAGACATCTATGGCCATGGCTTATTTCATGGAGAAGAATACGGGGTCTAAATTTGGACATGCTGAATTCTTCTCTCCCCCGATATCATGGGTTGGGGGAAAGTCAGGAGGCCTCACATTTTATTTTACCCCAACTGATCTCACAGATATTAGTGGGTTCCTCCATCATTAGTCAAATGTGTATTGGGGCTTTACTATGCTCTCCCCATAGCATATTAATGCTTGGCCAATCTGAGTATTTGTGTGTGGGAGTCAGAGGCGATAGTTATTAGCCAAATAAGAGCAATCTCAGGTTTGAGCACATTAAATATGTCTATTTGTGGAACAGTAGGTTTGCTAAGACTGGAATCTGATTTCCTGTTCAGAAGGTACCAAGTGATATTTTGCTGAAAATGAACCAAAAGTAAAGTGTGGAATAAAAAAAATTACAAAAGAGACATCGGAGATGAGAAAATTCCAATGACATATTTATAAAGTACGAGATGACAAAAGCCCCCCTCTAAGACCCTGCTGTTTGATAATACTGTCTGTTTTCCCCTTGGCTGCTTTGAAGTGGGATGGAAATGAGCTGTAACTGCTCACGGCGTCTCTGCTGGGAGATTAACTGCTATTAGGATGCTGGATCCTTTAAAGGCAAATAGACCTCTGATCAAAGCGGTGTTCCCAATTAACCGCTCATTACCTGTCTATCCCTATATAAAAGATCCAGCTTCAATAAGCACCAAACGTTCAGCAAAGCCTCGTTCTCTTTGCTTGTCTATGGTACCTGTTAACCACTTTACAGCCAGCTAGGCTGGAAGTGAAAAGGCGACATGAAAAAGTATATCAAAAAGGAGAAGAGAGAGAAAGAAGAAAAGAAGGCGGTAATAGTAGGTTAAAAAAAATAATGGCATAATTACCAGTGGATAGAGGACAATGGCAAAAACGAATATCTAACAAATCTGTATGCAGACAACTAGTTTTAGGATCATGCTGCTCAGTGAGCATCATTACCTTTCTGAATTGTGGTGTCTAAGTGCACAAAACATAGACATCCAGTACGTGCTGATATATAAAAAAAAATAGGGACCAACCTTAACGATCCTTTCTTTCATAGTTCTTATATAGTTTTATGGAGAAGATGAAAGAGAAGTGGTAAAAATAACAAAGATGTTTCATAAAGGCCAGGGGTGCTTGTGAAATGAAATGAAAATTTGACTGCAAACTAAATTGATAAACTTAAAGAATATCACTTCAATATACTGCAAAGTAGGTTGATTGCATAGTTACAGGACAAATGAAATTAAATTTTAGTTGAAAATTAAGGACTTTAAAAAAAAAAAAAGAAACAGAATTCCAAAAATGAGTTCATGCCAAGTCAACTTCAAAGCAGGGCTTTAAACAGGAGACCGAATTATGGCTCTTTACAACCTCTGACTTATATTCAGATGAAATGCATCAACCGCATCGGTGCTCTATTCGAAGTTGTGTTACAGTTATTCCTCTCCTTAACATGATGCTGTATAGGGGCACATATGGAATTAACCTGGCTCTGCAGTACAAATCTGCAGGGATTGCGTAGAAAGATTTTATAACAACTAATACAGCTAATACAACTCTATGAGAAAAAAACGGATCCGGCGTAAAAAAAAACAGATCCGTTTTTTTTCAAAACTTGACGGATTGTGCCTGAAACAAGAAAACTGATGTGTGAAAGTAGCCTTAGGCTTCTTTCACTCTAGCGTCGGGCTCGGCCCATCGCAGTGCGTCGGGCCGAGGTTACCGACGCTAGCGTTCTCTGCGCCGCACAACGGGGGCAGCGGATGCATTTTTCCAGCGCATCCGCTGCCCCATAGTGAGGTGCGGGGAGGTGCAGGGAGGTGAGGGCGGAGTTCCGGCCGCGCATGCGCGGTCGGAAATGGCGGTCCGTCGGCCGCAAAAAACGTTACAAGCAACGTTTTTTGCATCCGACGGTCCACCACAACACGGCGCAACCGTCGCACGGCGGTTGCGACGTGTGTCAATGTGTCACAAATGCGTCGCTAATGTTAGTCAATGGGAAAAAAAACGCATCCTGCAAGCACTTTTGCAGGATGCGTTTTTTTGCCAAAACGACGCATTGCGACGTATTGAAAAAAACGCTAGTGTGAAAGTAGCCTAAGTCGTAACATTCAATAATAACAACTGCTGTGACTTAAATTTCTAAAATGCAACAAGTATTAACATACACGCAAAAAAGGGGAGGGAGGGTGGAACGAGCACCTCCAGGACTCAAAGGGGAAGAGGATGAGACAAGCTACTGGAGCAAATATATACCAGTTAAAAAAGGGGCGGTTGAACTTAGCTCAACAGTCTTTCATTGGCCAATTTAAACTGGGCCAGGTCACCTTAGTCTGACAGAGGGGGAGAGAGAGGAAAAGCCCAGCAAGATGAGTGAATGGATGAGAGGGGCAACCCACCAAACAACCCCAGTGATCCCCTTCTCCTTGCCCCTCCTGAAATATCCAATCCAACAATAACGAGGCAAGCACAAAGAATTGATGGGTGAAGCTTGGTCACAGCTTTAATTTTTTTAATAGAAATATATAAATAAAAGGAAACACTTGAAACTTAACAAAAAGACCAGTAGACAAAAGCCTGAAACATCTACAGGCAAGTAATCCTACTTAGTTGCAAAATTCTGGTGCTTCCTTCGTTGATAACAGCCAAGGAGGATCCTGGGTAGTCCTACACAGGACTCCATCTCCCACCCATCAGGCACAAAGCTCGTTCTGTCCCATCTTGGAGAGCTGACAAGAAAATATCCAATCTAATGTCGGTGAGGTGGACACCATCTGACCTTAGAAGAGATGAGTTGTCACCTTAGAGCTGGCGATGCCTCATTACCATACCAAACTTATCCTGCACGAAATTGGACATGCATGCATTTATGGTGCATCTGGTCTGCTCCACCGCTATCCCGTCCCAAGCTCCCTGCCACACAGCCCAAGAGACTATCTCCAACCAAACTAGTAGGAGTTCAAGGGAAAAAAAATGGGAAACCATTCCATGTCTGACCTCATCATGGTTATAAGCTCAGCAAATTTATAGGAACACAAGTCATGTAATGTTAGTATTACTAGTCCCAAAATATCCCTCCCAATATCAACCACCTCTTTCAAAACTGTGCGTATTTTATATTTCATTTTTCCTGCCACAAGACATGTTTTTGGTGCAAAAATGTCTGCAGCAAATACTTAATGTGTGCACATACCCATACAATAGACTATTTCATACACACAATTTCAGATATATGCCTTAGGCCGGCGTCACACTAGCGAGTTTTACAGACGTATGAGCGCAGAAAATACGTCCGTAAAATACGCATAACACACGGCCCAATGATTCTCTATGGCCCAGCTCCTATCAGCCGTATATTACGCATCCATAATATACGGTATTGTACGGCCGTAGAAAATCGCAGCATGCTGCGTTTGTCAGCGTATTGCGCAAAAAATATGCCAATGAAAGTCTATGGGGGCGAGAAAAATACGGATTCCACACGGACCAGCAGTGTGACTTGCGAGAAATACGCACCGGTGTTCTATCGAAAAGCCGGTAATTCAATTGCCGGCTTTTCATTTCTCCTTCACAAACCCGACATGATATGAGACATGGTTTACATACAGTAAACCATCTCATATCCCTTTTTTTTTGCATATTCGACACTACTAATGTTAGTAGTGTGTATGTGCAAAATTTGGGCGCTGTAGCTGCTAAAATAAAGGGTTAAATCGCGGAAAAAATTGGCGTGGGCTCCCGCACAATTTTCTCCGCCAGAGTGGTAAAGCCAGTGACTGAGGGCAGATATTAATAGCCTAGAGAGGGTCCATGGTTATTGGCCCCCCTGGCTACAAACATCTGCCCCCAGCCACCCCAGAAAAGGCACATCTGGAAGATGCGCCAATTCTGGCACTTGGCCACTCTCTTCCCACTCCCATGTAGCGGTGGGAAATGGGGTAATGAAGGGATAATGTCACCTTGCTATTGTAAGGTGACATTAAGCCAGATTAATAATGGAGAGGCGTCAATTATGACACCTATCCATTATTAGGCTACGTTCACATTTGCGTTGTGCGCCGCAGCGTCGGCGCCACAACGCACAACGCAAACAAAAACACAGCAAAACGCATGCACAACGCTGCGTTTTGCGCCGCATGCGTCCTTTTTTTCATTGATTTTGGACGCAGCAAAAATGCAACTTGCTGCGTCCTCTGCGCCCGGACGCGGGCGCCGCAGGGACGCATGCGGCGCAAAACGCAAGTGCGACGCATGTCCATGCGCCCCCATGTTAAATATAGGGGCGCATGACGCATGCGGCGACGCTGCGGCGCCGACTGCAAATGTGAACGTAGCCTTAATCCAATAGTATGAGATGGTTAATAAAACACACACACATTATTACGAAGTACTTTAATGAAATAAAGACACAGGGTGTTTTAATATTTTATTATTCTCTTAATCCACCTATATTTTGGGAACATTTCTGCGTATTACGGCCGTAAAAAACGGACCGTATTGTCTTACGCCTAGTGTGACGCCGGCCTTATATATACACAAATGCACACACATAGGAATTGTAGTGCACAAATACACAGCCACAAACATGCATTACACAAATAACACATTTAGTAGACATACACATTACATGTACTGTGCATATATTATACACATGTACACTGTGTAGAGGATTGGGCATCATGCATCCTCAGTCTCTTGCAATGCGTTGAGGGGGCACAAGACCCCCACTAAGTTCTCCATTGTGCAGCTCTGTGCACAGCAGACTGCTCCCCTCCCCCTCCTGTTTGCGGACTACTAAAAGTGCTGGAAAGGCAGGAGGGAGAGTTGTAATAATTGCTGTGTGGTTGGTTAAAAGCAATAGTGCTGAATAGGGGGCAGGGGGATTAGTGTCCTTCATCCTGTTGAAGGAACAAACCTGTGGGCAGCAGGGGAGGCTTCTTCATCCTGGAGGCAGCAGTCTGCTCCATAGGAAGTTCAGGGAGAGGGTGAAGTCTGCACTGTCTGAAGATTGCAGCAGCTGTAGCTGAGCAGTGAGTGCAGCAGCAGCCAGGGCAGAGCAGAAAGTGCAGTAGTGCCACTGCTCCTGGCTCTTGTGCAGCTCCTCTCCTGCGTGGAGCACAAACACTTGCAGGGACAGTTACTTCTATGTGTTGTGCTCCCGGGTGCAGGAGAGGTGTGACGCCGCAGGAAGGCAAATGCTAAGGCTATGTGCACACGTAGGAAAAGAGGTGCAGAATTTTCTGCACAAAATCCGCATCTCCTGGCAGTGGCCGTGGTTTTTATGCGGATTTTGTGTGGATTTACTGCAGAATTGATGCAGATTTTGTGCGGATTTTCTGCAGTTTTTGCCACTGCGGATTACTATCATGGAGGGGTGCAGAACCGCTGCAGATCCGCACAAAAGAAGTGACATGCATTTCTTTGAAATCCGCAGCAATTCCGCACTGATATTTCTGCACCATCTGCACAACTTTTTTTTTTCCCCATTGATTTACATGGTACTGTAAATCACAGTGCGGATCTGCAGCGTTTCTGTGCGAAACCTCTGCGGATCTGCAGCAAATCCGCATCGTGTGCACATAGCCTAAGAGTGGACCCTCTGGACCGTGGAACAGACCTACCGCCCGGGTGAGTTGACCTAGTGGAGACCGACCCCTATAGAGGGATCGTCAGGAGCAAGCCCAGAGGTCACTAGAACCACGGTAGCTGATACCAAGCGGGGCGGCTCAAGCAGTGAGCAGGAGCTGGGACTGAATGGAGCCACGGGAGAGTGAGGGATCCAGAGGTGCAGGAGCCGGGAACACAGATACTAGGACACAGAGGGGAGCGGGATGGACACCATGAGCAGACGTCAGGACGGAACCACAGGAAGACTGAAGCGGAGGCAACTGAAAAGAAAAGGTGAAACACGGGAAGAAGATTATGCATCCAGGGCTGAGTACTGGTATATAGAACATAGGTGAGGTTACAAAGGCATGAGCGTGCGGTTGCAGGCAGAGCAGCGAAAATGTATACGGATAGCAGTAAGGGCGTGAGTGCACAAAGCGACAGGCGCAGGCCAGGGCTACAGAGCGAGTAGCAAGTGAATAACCAGGCACCTCCCCTTAGAGGAGGTCCAGAAATGCCCAATGATTCACCCAGATTGGCTGCCGGGGTTTAGTGAGTTAAGGCATCCAAAAGCATAAATTACAGAGAAAATGTGTGGGTGCCCTTTAAGAGTAGATACACGGCGGGACCGAGCAGTGACAGAGCACCGGGAGCCAGGAGAGAAGCCAGAGGGACCATAACCAGCAGCGGAAGGACAGACCGCAGTGGACCATGTAAGTGACCAACGGGCAGGCCGACAGGCAGGCACAGCGGTGGTGACAAGAGGAGTCAGGAAAGGCAGCACTGCTGTGTCTGGCTGCTCTGGAAGAACGTTCCCTCGGGAGGTTCAGAGCATCACGCTTTTGATCCAGGGCTCAGGCCCCAAATGTAGCTGACTAGTGACGTCCCTGCCCTAGTTCTCTGTAAGCAGAATCAAAGTGGTGGGCCCGGAGTGAGTGTGACATGCTGCCAGCATATCTCACCAAGTCCGAGCCCATCCTCCTTGCTTTTGCTCACCAGGCCCCATAACATAAAGTAAGGGTAGTAAGCCCTGATGGTGGCCCTGCTCTCCACGAGAACAAGGCCGGTAATCAGAACTCGCCTATGTGCTCGAAGACTCCGATGATGATAGAGAGCGCCATATGGAGGACTGGGACCTGGGACCCCTCCTGTGAGATCTGGACCTTCGACGCGCATGTGTGGAACGCTTGCTACGTTGGTGTGAGGAGCGGTATCCATGACTATGATGATGATGGGTTGACCCTGATGAGGAAGAGCTGGAACCACAGCGTCTACACCTATATGATTCAGCTTCATTAGATATGGCAGTAGCCAAAACAGAAAAGGCCACCTGGGGCACAGCAGGGGCTGCAGCGTTCCCAGCATCATCTTTATTAACATCAGTCATGCTGGGTACAGCACCTGCAAGCAGGGTTAGCACGCTAGTTGGCAACTGTGTATGTATTGGCATTGGTTCAGGAGTGTCCTCTGCAGAAGTAGAGGTAATGCCTCTGGAACCCATCTGCTCTCTGTAGGGGGGCTGTAGGGGATTCTGTAGTGGCTGCCATGGGATTACTGCCAGCATCTCCCTAATGGCACCGTACATGCTTAGGATGCCATGTGGAGAGAGAATGGGGGGAAAACAGTGGGCTACAATCTCTACTTGGCACGTGTATAGTGGCAGCAACCCAGCAACTAGAGGAACAGAGTGGAGAGAGTGGGTGGAGCTAATTCATAATTTGTCTTCTCAGTGTGCGTGTAAGCACCCAACAGACAGCTAAAAAGGAGCAGAGGGGTAGGTGGAGCTATAGTGGGTGGAGATACCTTGTCTGCACAGCGCTTGTGTGAGCACCCAGCAGGCAGAGAAGTAGAAGTAATAGGGCTGGGGCTGAGATGAACCGGAGGGCAGGAACACCTTACGGATCGCCAACCTCCTGTTATTGTGGCAGCAGGGGAGGGAAGATGGGTATTAAGCCCTGAAATCAGGGCATGCAGCCAATGCTCACCCTCCTGCGACACCCTGGCATGCAGCAGTTCAATAAGGGGATCATACATCACTCACTCTTAACCGGACAGTGCAGACGAGCACCTCCAGGACCCAAAAGGGAAGAGGAGGAGACAAGTTGCTGCAGCAAATATATACCAGGTAAAAAGTGTGTGTGGGGGGGTGGAACCTAGCCCAATGGGATTTTATTGGCCAATTTAAACTGGGCCAGGCTACCTTAGTCTGACAGAGAGGGGAAGGGAGAGGGAAAGCCAAACAAGATGAGTGGTGGGTGGGGCGCCGCAGTCAGTGGCACATTCCATTAACAGTGTTGTGCCATCCAAAAGGAGTATAGTGGTAGCAATGTGGATTAATAACATGGAAGCCCGAAACACTGAATATTTATTAGTACAGTTGAGTGGAATAATACGCGGAGTATTGAGTTCTAGACGAATTTCTGAAATTTTTTTTTTTTACTCTTTGAGATTCAATTGGCGGTTTACAAAAAAAAACTTGCTTGGCACTATTTCCCACACTGCTGGTGCATCAAGTAGCAGGCTAATTTAATTTTGCGTTGCCACGCCGGCTTTCCCATAATGCCCTGCAGCTATGACATCTAGCTGCCTATCATGCCTTCAACAATGGTGGTCAGTAACTGGACCATCACAGATCGGAGGTTCCCAGTGAAGCACAGTGTGTACAGTAGAGTTGTTTCCATCTCCAGAGTCACTAGGTAAGTCTCTCCCGTAGTTTGTAACCTTTCATGGTCAGTGGGGTCCTCTCTCTCTCTCACCTGTAGAGCTGCTATGATCAGTGGGATCCTCTCTCTCTCTCTCTCTCTCTCACACCTGAAGAGCTCTTATGATCAGTGAGGTCCTCTCTTTACCTCTCACCTATAGAGTGTAAGCTCTTATGATCAGTGAGGTCCTCTCTTTCTCTCACCTATAGAGTGTAAGCACTTATGATCAGTGGGGTCCTCTCTTTATCTCTCTCATCTATAGAGTGTAAGCACTTATGATCAGTGGGGTCCTCTCTTTATCTCTCTCACCTATAGAGTGTAAGCACTTATGATCAGTGAGGTCCTCTCTTTATCTCTCTCACCTATAGAGTGTAAGCACTTATGATCAGTGAGGTCCTCTCTTTATCTCTCTCACCTATAGTGTGTAAAGGTACCTTCACACGAAACGACATCGCTAGCGATCCGTGACGTTGCAGCGTCCTGGCTAGCGATATCGTTTCGTTTGACACGCAGCAGCGATCAGGATCCTGCTGTGATGTCGCTGGTCGCTGAGTAAAGTCCAGAACTTTATTTGGTCGTCCGATCGCTGTGTATCGTTGTGTTTGAAAGCAAAAGCAACGATACCAGCGATGTTTTACACTGGTAACCAGGGTAAACATCGGGTTACCAAGCGCAGGGCCGCGCTTAGTAACCCGATGTTTACCCTGGTTACCAGCGTAAAAGTAAAAAAAACAAACAGTACATGCTCACCTGCGCGTCCCCCAGCGTCTGCTTCCTGACACTTACTGAGCGCCGGCCCTAAAGTGAAAGTGAAAGCACAGCGGTGACGTCACCGCTGTGCTGTTAGGGCCGGAGCTCAGTCAGTGTCAGGAAGCAGACGCTGGGGGACGCGCAGGTGAGCATGTACTGTTTGTTTTTTTTACTTTTACGCTGGTAACCAGGGTAAACATCGGGTTACTAAGCGCGGCCCTGCGCTTAGCAACCCGATGTTTACCCTGGTTACCCGGGGACCTCGGCATCGTTGGTCGCTGGAGAGCGGTCTGTGTGACAGCTCTCCAGCGATCAAACAGCGACGCTGCAGCGATCGGCATCGTTGTCGCTATCGCTGCAGCGTCGCTTCGTGTGAAGGTACCTTAAGTGCAGCGCCCCAGAGTCCTGGTCGTTGCAGTACTGTGGCTCCGCCGCTAAGGGGGGCTATGGTACGTCTGATGGCACTGAAGGAGTTCATCTGACCAGGTATCACAGACACCAATACATTTCACAGTCTGGCCTCCAGGGGGAGCTAAGGGTTCTATTTATTAGGCCACTCCTCACAGTCTGGTAAAACTGGGGGTTAGGCAGGAAGTTAGAGAGAAAGCTGACTGGGTTGGAACCAGGCAACACCTTGTGGCAGAGGGTGTTGTAGGGGAAGATTCGGAGGGGTTCCTGTCAGGGGTGGGATCCTGACAGAGGCCTAGCAACCAAAGAGAACGTTACGGGACCGCGCCTGCACGATATAGCGGCGGTACCCCAAGAAAGGATAAGAAGCGAGATTTATTGTGCTAAGTGAGAAACTAGATCAACGCACAAGGAGAATACCAGTAGGAGTCGTGCTGTAAGACGAGGCAACATCCTATTGAGGCGCATAACCGGTGGCCGGAACGCCGAGGAAGTATAGAGCTCCAAGCCAAACTTCAAACCTACGGCAGGACAGTCAGTTACAGGCGGGCTGTCTCACCCAGACCCAGGAAGACACAGGGGGGTAACAACAGGAGTGGGGCGACGCAAGAGTCCCGGAAGAGCTCCGAGCCTCCCATCATACGGGTGCGTCCTAACCGTAAGATCAGGGGGACGTAGAGGGAGAACATCAGGAACGAGTTGTGAGGGAACACGAGAAACAGACACAACAGTTGTGGGGTACTATCCCGTAAGCACAGCAGGGGAGGACCACAACACAAGCGCAGGAAGGTAGGCACAGATTTCCACCTGCAAAGGGAACTCTGGAGGTGCCATCGGACCGGCCGGACTTGCGCAGCCCTGTTAACCGTGTCCCGGATTGAGGACTCAGAAGCCTTCAGTAAAGAGGTAAAGAGACTGCAACCTGGTGTCCTCGTTATTTACTGCACCGCACCACCACCATCATCCACATCTATTATTGTACGCCCCTCAGCAGGGTCACGGACCGGGTCTAGCCACCGTGACAACCCCAGAGCAGAGACTCAGAGGCCCGGTACCGGGTACCCCTCGGCCCTGCGGCAGTGGGGGCGCTGCATAAGCAGTTATGATCAATGGGGTCCTCTCTTTATCTCTCTCACCTTTAGAGTGTAAGCACTTATGATCAGTGAGGTCCTCTCTTTATCTCCCTAACCTATAGAGTGTAAGCAATTATGATCAGTGAGGTCCTCTCTTTATCTCCCTCACCTATAGAGTGTAAGCACTTATGATCAGTGAGGTCCTATCTATCTCTCTTCTGGTCATAAGAGTTTATACACTATAGAAGAGAGAAAAAGAACTTTACCACAGCAGCTGACAATTTTGAATCCCATCTGTTGTGTATTACACAACAGTACCAAGTGAGCATCTTCTTCACCCTACTGTTTTTACTCATCGGCTAATATCCTATTGCACTTTATTGTTTCTCAGTCTTCACTACATATCTTGTAGAGTGTAAAGCTCTTATGATCAGTAGGGTGCTCTCTATCTCTCTCTCCTGTAAGCTCTTATGGTCAGCAGTGTTTTCTCTCTCTACTATAGAGTGTAATCTCTTATGTTCAGCAGGATCCTCTCTCTCTCCTATAGAGTGTATTCTCTTATGGTCAGCAGGGTCCTCTCTCTCTACTATAGAGTGTAATCTCTTATGTTCAGCAGGGTCCTCTCTCTCTACTATAGAGTGTAATCTCTTATGTTCAGCAGGATCCTCTCTCTCTCCTATAGAGTGTATTCTCTTATGGTCAGCAGGGTCCTCTCTCTCTACTATAGAGTGTAATCTTTTATGTTCAGCAGGGTCCTCTCTCTCTACTATAGAGTGTAATCTCTTATGTTCAGCAGAGTCCTCTCTCCTATAGAGTGTAATCTCTTATGTTCAGCAGGGTCCTCTCTCTCTCCTATAGAGTGTAATCTCTTATGTTCAGCAGGGTCCTCTCTCTCTACTATAGAGTGTAATCTCTTATGTTCAGCAGGGTCCTCTCTCTCTCTCCTATAGAGTGTAATCTCTTATGTTCAGCAGAGTCCTCTCTCTCTACTATAGAGTGTAATCTCTTATGTTCAGCAGGGTCCTCTCTCTCTCCTATAGAGTGTAATCTCTTATGTTCAGCAGGGTCCTCTCTCTCTCCTATAGAGTGTATTCTCTTATGGTCAGCAGAGTCCTCTCTCTCTACTATAGAGTGTAATCTCTTATGTTCAGCAGGGTCCTCTCTCTCTCCTATAGAGTGTATTCTCTTATGTTCAGCAGGGTCCTCTCTCTCTCCTATAGAGTGTATTCTCTTATGGTCAGCAGGGTCCTCTCTCTCTCCTATAGTGTGTAATCTCTTATGTTCAGCACGGTCCTCTCTCTCTACTATAGAGTGTATTCTCTTATGTTCAGCAGGGTCCTCTCTCTCTCCTATAGAGTGTATTCTCTTATGGTCAGCAGGGTCCTCTCTCTCTCCTATAGTGTGTAATCTCTTATGTTCAGCAGGGTCCTCTCTCTCTCCTATAGAGTGTATTCTCTTATGTTCAGCAGGGTCCTCTCTCTCTCCTATAGGGTGTATTCTCTTATGTTCAGCAGGGTCCTCTCTCTCTCCTATAGGGTGTATTCTCTTATGTTCAGCAGGGTCCTCTCTCTCTCCTATAGAGTGTATTCTCTTATGTTCAGCAGGGTCCTCTCTCTCCCCTATAGGGTGTATTCTCTTATGTTCAGCAGGGTCCTCTCTCTCTCCTATAGTGTGTAATCTCTTATGTTCAGCAGAGTCCTCTCTCTCTACTATAGAGTGTAATCTGTTATGTTCAGCAGGGTCCTCTCTCTCCTATAGAGTGTATTCTCTTATGTTCAGCAGAGTCCTCTCTCTCTACTATAGAGTATAATCTCTTATGTTCAGCAGGGTCCTCTCTCTTCTATAGAGTGTAATCTTTTGTGGCCATCAGGATCCTCTCTCTCGTAAAGAGTGTAATCTCTTATGTTCAGCAGGGTCCTCTTTCTTTCCTGTAGGGTATAGCCTCTTATGGTCAGCAGGTTAATTTCTCTATTCCATGTATATTTTTCGCGCAATTACAAGCTTTTCAGTATTGAGAATTTTTGGGAAAATTCAGCAAAGTCATCAATTTGAATTTCAAAAGATCTGCTCATCTCTATTAGCATTTTTGGCTTGAGAAAGATATAATTTCAATGCAGAAGAATATTGCCTTATTTGCCGTATCATTTATGGTTTCAATACTAAGAAATATTCTTTATTTCTGACACGTTAGCGGTGCCTGCTGTTTTGCAGCAGCACTATTCCCTTGTTGTTGATTTTTAAATCCATCCAACTGGCCATAGGGAGCTAGCAAAAGTTGAACATATATTTACACCCTGCAACAGAGCTGTGTCTGACATCTGCAGAACTAACCAAGGTGAGACCGCTACATGACACTTTCTCTGTCCTTTGAAAATGATGGAGTAAGAGTGCTCTGCTCTGCACTAAGGACTCTTACATCTGTTTCTTTTTTCTATTTCACTTCACCACAAGGACTGTGGAGGCATTGGTATATATGGTCATACCATGTGTATGATATCATACTTTTATCTTAAACTTGTATTTTAAAGAAATGCCTTTAAGATTTGAAGGCAAAACTGGGGCAAGCAAATTATGGGCAACTACAGTGGCATGTAAAATTTTGGGCATCCCTGGTCAAAATTACTGTTATGGTGAACAGTTAAGCAAGTTGAAGATGAAATGATCTCTAAAAGGCCTAAAGTTAAAGATGACACATTTCCTTTGTATTTTAGGCAAAATATACATATGTAAATATTCATATTTTACATTTTTAAATGGGCCGATGCAATTGTTTAGGTACCCTGCATAACTAGTACCTAGTAGCACTCCCTTTTAAAAGTACAGTATCACAGCATGTAAATGCTTTTTGTAGCCAGACAAGAGTCTTTCAATTCTTGTTTGAGGGATTTTCTTCCTTGCAAAAATCTTCCAGTTCTGTGAGATTCCTGGGTCGTCTTGCATGCACTGCTATTTTGATATCTAACCACACATTTTCAATGATGTTCAGATCAGGGGACTGTGAGGGCCATTGTAAAATCTTCAGATTGCACCTTTTGAGGCAGTCTGTTGTGGATTTTGATGTGTGTTTAGAATCATTATCCATTTGTCAATGGCATCCTCTTTTCAACTTGACAGATGGTGTTCTGTTTGCTTCAAGAATTTGTTGAAATTTCATTGAATCCATTCTTCCCTCTACTCATGAAATGTTCCCCATGCCATTTGGCTGTAACACAACCCAAAAGCTTGATTGATCCACCCACATGCCTAATGGTTGGTGAGTAGTGTTGTTGAGCGATACCGTCCGATACTTGAAAGTATCGGTATCGGAAAGTATCGGCCGATACCGGCAAAGTATCGGATCCAATCCGATACCGATACCCGATACCAATACAAGTCAATGGGACTCAAGTATCGGACGGTATTCCTGATGGTTCCCAGGGTCTGAAGGAGAGGAAACTCTCCTTCAGGCCCTGGGATCCATATAAATGTGTAAAAGAAAGAATTAAAATAAAAAATATCGCTATACTCACCTCTCCGACGCAGCCTGGACCTCAGCGAGGGAACCGGCAGCGTTGTTTGTTTAAAATTCGCGCTTTTACTTGGTTACGTGAAGTCCCGGCTTGTGATTGGTCAGGGCGGCCATGTTGCCGGGACGCGGACCAATCACAGCAAGCCGTGACGAAATTACGTCACGGCTTGCTGTGATTGGTCCGCGTCCCGGCAACATGGCCGCCATTAACCAATCACAAGCCGGGACGTCACGGGAGGCTGGACACGCGCCCATTTTAAAAAGCGCGCGTGTCCAGCCTCCAGTGACGTCCCGGCTTATGATTGGTCACGGCGCCATGTTGCCGGGACGCGGACCAATCACAGCAAGCCGTGACGAAATTACGTCACGGCTTGCTGTGATTGGTCCGCGTCCCGGCAACATGGCCGCCATTAACCAATCACAAGCCGTGACGTCACGGGAGGCTGGACACGCGCGCTTTTTAAAATGGGCGCGTGTCCAGCCTCCCGTGACGTCCCGGCTTGTGATTGGTTGCGCCGCGGTCAACCAATCACAAGCCGGGAGGCTGGACACGCACGCATTTTAAAATTTTAAAATGGGCGCGTGTCCAGCCTCCCGGCTTGTGATTGGTTGATCGCGGCGCAACCAATCACAAGCCGGGACGTCACGGGAGGCTGGACACGCGCCCATTTTAAAATGCGCGCGTGTCCAGCCTCCCGTGACGTCACGGCTTGTGATTGGTTGCGTCTCCCATGTGACTGCGACGCAACCAATCACAAAGCCGGGACGTAATTTTAAAATCCTTAAGGACCTGAAATTACGTCACGGCTTGCTGTGATTGGTTGCGTCTCCCATGTGACTGCGACGCAACCAATCACAACGCCGGAACGTAATTTTAAAATCCTGAAGGACCTGAAATTACGTCACGGCTTGCTGTGATTGGTTGCGTCCCGGTCACATGGGCGGCACGCAACCAATCACAAGCCGGGACTCACGTAAAGGAAAGAAAAGCGCGAATTTTAAACAAAGAACGCTGCCGCTTCCCTCGGTAAGGTGCAGGCTGCGTCGGAGAGGTGAGTATAGCAATATTTTTTATTTTAATTCTCTCTTTTACACATTTTTACATTAATGTTGTTTCGATACCGATACCCGATATCACAAAAATATCGGATATCGGTATCGGAATTCCGATACAGCAAGTATCGGCCGATACCCGATACTTGCAGTATCGGAATGCTCAACACTATTGGTGAGATGTTCTTTTTCTGAAATTCTGTGCCCCTTTTTGTCCACACATACCTTTGAATATTGTGGTCAAAAAGTTCTAGTTTAATCTCATCAGTCCACAGGACTTGTTTCCAAAATGCACCAGCCTTGTTTATATGTTTTTTTGCATACTTTTGATGCTGAATTTTATGGTGAGGACACAAGAGAGGTTTTCTAGTGATGACTCTTTCATGAAAGCCAGATTTGAGCAGGTGTCTCTGAACAATAGAACAATGTACCACAACTCCAGAGTCTGCTAAATCTTTCTGAAGGTCATTTGCAGTCAAGCAAAGGTTCTGATTTGCCTCTCTTGCAATCCTATGAGCAGCTCTCACTGAAATTTTGCTTGGTCTTCCAGACCTTATCTTGACCTCCACTGTTCCTGTTAACTGCCATTTCTTAATTACATTTTAAACTTGAAGGACAGGGCAACTTGAACATGCTTTGTTTTCTTCTTATAGTCTTCTCCTGTTTTGTTGGCCTCTACCATTTTTATTTTTAGAGTGCTAGGCAGCTGCTTAGAATAACCCATGGCTGCTATTTTTTGATACAAGGTTAGAGGAGGCTGGGTTTTTATATAGCTGGGAAATTTGCATCACCTAGCCTTTCTTAATGATGATAGTGAACAAGTCATAACCCTAACATGCAGATTAAAGAGGTTGTTCACAACTAGGACTACCTGTTCTTGATCAAAATGTTTGGCCCTCATCTATATATATAATTGTCTAAGGGCTTTTCTGTCTGTCTGTCTGTCCTGGAAATCCCGCATCTCTGATTGGTCGAGGCCCAGGCGGCCTCGACCAATCAGCGACGGGCACAGTATCGACGTAGATGTCATAATGGAAATCCCGCGTCTCTGATTGGTCGAGGCCGCCAGGCCTCGACCAATCAGCGATGGGCACAGCATGGCAATGATGATGTCATAAAGGTTGCCTCGACCAATCAGCGATCGGCACAGTCTGCCGCGAATTCGCCTCGACCAATCAGCAACGGGCACAGTATCGACGTAGATGTCATAATGGTTGCCATGGCGACGATGATGTCATAAAGGTTGCCTTGACCAATCAGCGACGGGCACAGCATGGCGATGATGATGTCATAAAGGTTGCCTCGACCAATCAGCGATGGGCACAGTCTGCCGCGAATTCTGGAATCATCATTGTCCATATACTACGGGGACATGCATATTCTAGAATACCCGATGTGTTAGAATCGGGCCACAATCTAGTAAAATAATAAAGCTTATACTCGACTCCTGTGCTGGCGCCATGCCCAAGGTGTCAGCACTCACTGTCCCCAGGGCTCTGCTGCAGTGTTGTGTCCCATGACACCAGCACCCAATCAGCTCTGGTGTCAATGTCCCCGCCTTCGGACAAATCAAACATGAAGAGGAAATTCAGGCTGCAGCTGATCTTGGAATTCCTCTTCCTACTCAATTCGACAGGAGGCGGGGACAGTAACACCAGCGCTGAATGGGAGCTGTCAAAACACCACACGAGAGCCCCATGGAGCGCAAGTACGGATACCACAGGAACAGGGCCACCACAAGAGCAAGTATAGGCTTTATTATTTTATTGAGGCCAAGTGAGGGGTATGCAAAGAAGTTGTCCCAGTAGTGAACATCTACTTTAAGGTTTAAAACCTTGGTCATATTTGTCTGAGCACACAAATCTCCAAGGGTGCCCAAACATGTGAATTAGACCATCTTCTTTATTGTAATTTATAAAATGTAAAAGAATGAAAATACATATATTTTTATTTTTTTATTTTTTGCCTAAAATAAAAAGGAAATGTGTCATCTTTAACTTTAAGCCTTTTAGAGATCATTTCATCTTCAACTTGCTTAACAGTTCACAATAACAGAAATTTTAACAAGGGTTGCCCAAACTTTTACATGTCACTGTATACAGTGGGTACGGAGAGTATTCAGACCTCTTTAAATTTTTCACTCTTTGTTTCATTGCAGCCATTTGGTAAGTTAAAAAAAAGTTCATTTTTTCTCATTAATGTACACTCTCCACCCCATCTTGACTGAAAAAACAGGAATGTAGAAATTTTTGCATATTTATTAAAAAAAGAAAAACTGAAATATCACACGGTTATAAGTATTCAGACACTTTGATCAGACACTCATATTTAAGTCACATGCTGTCCATTTCCTTGTGATCCTCCTTGAGATGGTTCTACTCCTTCATTGGAGTCCAGCTGTGTTTAATTACACTGATAGGACTTGATTTGAAACAAAAAGTGAAAAATTTAAAGGGGTCTGAATACTTTCCGTACCCACTATATGTCTGTGACAAGTACAGCAGATACAATTGCCCTTACTTTTAAGTTGACAATGACATGGTAAAAAATTTAGCTTTGCCAAACTCCATAATAAGAAAACCTGGCTAAAAAAAATTGAAGAAAAAAGTAAAAGATCTTGAAAGGAACAATAGGCCATAAATTAGGTAAAAAAAAGGAATTTCCATAAATGATAGTGCATCTACAGATACCGTCGTGTTATAGGGTTACTGTATAAGGTATCCCAGCACTGTACCTGATAACAATAGTTAAAGGACACATTTTGATTTTCCCTGTTTAGTTTCTAAAATAAAAGAGAAGGGAACTACTTCAGATAATATTCCATACAGGAAGATGGTGTAAGAAACTTCCAAAAGCTTGATATACAATGGGTACAGAAAGTATTCATACCCCTTTAAATTTTTCACTCTTTGTTTCATTGCAGCCATTTGGTAAATTAAAAAAGTTCATTTTTTTTCTTTAATGTACACTCTGCACCCCATCTTGACTGAAAAAACACAGAAATGTAGTAATTTTTACAAATTTATTAAAAAAGAAACTGAAATATCACATGGTCATAAGTATTCAGACCCTTTGCTCAGTATTGAGTAGAAGCACCCTTTTGAGCTAGTACAGCCATGAGTCTTCTTGAGAATAATGCAAGTTTTTCACACCTGGATTAGGGAATCCTCTGCCATTCTACCTTGCAGATCCTCTCCATTTCCCTCAGGTTGGATGGTGAACTTTGGTGGACAGCCATTTTCAGGTCTCTCCAGAGATGCTCAATTGGGTTTAGGTCAGGGCTCTGGCTGGGCCAGTCAAGAATGGTCACAGAGTTGTTCTGAAGCCACTTCTTTATTATTTTAGCTGTGTGCTTAGAGTCATTGTCTTGTTGGAAGGTGAACCTTCAGCCATGTCTGAGGTCCAGAGCACTGTGGAAGAGATTTTTATCCAGGATATCTCTGTACTTGGCCACATTCATGTTTCCTTCTATGACCACCAGTCATCCTGTCCCTGCAGCTGAAAAACACCCTCATAACATGATGCTGCCACCACCATGTTTCACTATTTGGATTGTATTGGGCTGGTGATGAGCACTGCCTGGTTTTCTCCACACATACCATTTTGAATTATCACCAGAAAGGTCTATCTTCATCTCATCAGACCAGAGAATCTTATTTCTCATAGTCTGGGGTGTTTTTTTAGCAAACTCTATGCGGGCTTTCATATGTCTTGCACTGAGGAGAGGCTTCTGTCGGGCCACTCAGGCCCGACTGGTGGAGTGCCGCAGTGATAGTTGACTTTGTGGAACTTTCTCCCATCTCCCTACTGTATCTCTGGAGCTCAGCCACTGTGATCTTTGGGTTCTTCTTTAACTCTCTCACCAAGGCTCTTCTCCCACGATTGCTCAGTTTGGCTGGACGGCAAGGTCTAGGAAGACTTCTGGTAGTCCCAAACTTCTTCCATTTAAGGATTATGGAGGTCACTGTGCTCTTAGGAACCTTGAGTACTGCATAAATTCTGTTGTAACTTTGGCGAGATCTGTGCCTTACCACAATTCTGTCTTTGAGCTCCTTGGCCAGTTCCTTTGACCTCATGATTCTCATTTGGTCTGACATGCACTGTGAGGTCTTATATAGACAGGTGTGTGCCTTTCCAAATCAAGTCCTATCAGTTTATTTAAACACAGCTGGATTCCAATGAAGAAATAGAACCATCTCAAAGAGGATCACAAGGAAATGGACAGCATGTGACAAATATGTGTGCCTGAGCAAAAGGTCTGAATGTTTATGACCATGTGATATTTCAGTTTTTGTTTTTTATTATATTTGCAAAAATTTCTACAGTTCTGTTTTTTTTTTTCAGTCACGAAGGGGTGCATAGTGTACATTAATGTTAAAAAATGAACTTTTTTGAATTTACCAAATGGCTGCAATGAAACGAGTGAAAAATGTAAAGAGGTCTGAATACTTTCCATACCCACTGTAGATATGAGGTCTTGGGTGAAAATTCAGCTTGCCTGTGGTTACATTAAAAGAATGAGATCCATGAATTAATACATTTTATGTATCTGTGATATTTGTCATGAATTATATTTTCCAGGCCTTACCTGAGGGTCAGACTGCATCCTGGGATACTGCAAAAGAGGATGAAAACCGTAACAAGAACAGATATGGGAACATCATCTCATGTAAGTTTGACTTTAGCTAGGGAACGTGGATTAGATTGGAGACAAGTCGCGGAGAGACAAAAATATCATCCAATTTTTAGCCTATATTTAAATATTTAGATGAGCACTGTAGCTAAAACTGGTAAACTTTTAAACTAAAAATGTAGACCATCATTTTAAAGAATTTAATTATTTGATTTCTCTGTTACGTCTAGAAATTAAGGAATAAAGTAACAATTTGGCAAGTACAGCTCTGGCAAAAATTAAGAGACCACCACATCAAAACCCTGTCATGGGCACACCAATCTCCAGACATGAACCCCATTGAAAACTTCTGGAATATAATCAAGAGGATGATGGATAGTCACAAGCCATCAAACAAAGAAGAATAAAATTTTTGCACCAGAAACAGTGTGAAAAACTGGTGGAAAGCATGCCAAGACTCATGAAAGCTGTGATTAAAAATCATGGTTATTCCACAAAATATTGATTTCTTAACTCTTCCTGAGTTAAAATATTAGTATTGTTGTTTCTAAATTATTATGAACTTGTTTTCTTTGCATTATTTGAGGTCTGAAAGCACTGTTTGTCTGTTTTTAATTTTGACCATTTTTCTTTGTCATGTATTGCTTGGAAATTCGGAAACATGTCAGAAGTTTATAGACTAACTGAACAATTTACATTTTACTCAAAAATGTACCTATAAAAAGAAAAATCAGATAAACTGAACATTTGAAAGTGGTCTCTAAATTTTTGCCAGAGCTGTATATGTGAGTATTAAATATAGGAATTTTGCTCTGTGTTAATCAAGCTCAGACTTACCTCTTCTTGGTTCAGACCCAGAAAGTTAAAGTGTAAGATAAGGCTTTTCTCAGACACCATTAATTTTTTTGATGCGCTAAGAACGGTCCGAGTTTAATCAGAATTTTGGATTCTAATTTCATCAGAGTTTGGTGAGTTTTTACCGTCAGTGATTTACATATATGTAAAAAAAAAGTAACTTACAAATCTTTTCCTATAAATTACAATATTAATCACAGGCAGTACACGTTATACACTGATGCCATCCATGTGCTGGTCTGTGATTTTCACTCACCCATAGACTTGTATGGGTAATTTAGATTTGTGACTCGGATCAAAAATGTACGTCTTTGTCATGTTTTTGTGGACAAACACAAAATAAAATATGGATGTGAACAGTTGCCTAGCTTATAATGAGTACGTGTTCTGTCAGTGAAAAGCAAAGATAAAACATATGTGTCAAAAACGGACGTGTGAATGATCCAGCTCTAATTAACCACTTTCTGTCATCAGACGTACTATTCCGTCCATGTGGGATGGGCCCTACTTCCCAAGGACGGAATAGTACGTCCAGCACGATCGGCCGCGCTCACGGGGGGAGCGCGGCCGACCGCGGCCAGGTGTCAGCTGACTATCGCAGCTGACATCCGGCACTATGTGCCAGGAGTGGTCACGGACTGCCCCCGGCACATTAACCCCCGGCACACTGCGATCAAACATGATCGCAGTGAGCCAGCGGTATAGGGAAGCTTCCCTGAGATGTTCGGTACAAGGCGATGTGCTCACATTGTACCTAGCGTCTCCTCCCTGCAGTCCCCGGATCCAAAATGGCCACGGGGCTGCATCCGGGTCCTGCAGGGAGGTGGCTTCACAGCGCCTGCTCAGAGCAGGCGCCGGGAAGCCTCCCTGCTGTGCTGTGTGGTCGCCGATCTGACACAGTGCACAGCAAAATGTCAGATCGGCGATCTGTCACTTTACTGGGATGTCCCCCCTGGGGCAAAGTAAAAATGAAAAAAAAATATATATTACACGTGCAAAAAAAATAAATAAATAATTCCTAAATAAATAATAATAATAAAAAAAAATTGTTCCAATAAATACATTCCTTTAGGTAAATAAAAATAAAGAAAACAATAAAAGTACACATATTTAGTATCGCCGCGTCCGTAATGACTCGACCTATAAAGCTGTCCCACTAGTTCACCCCTGCAGTGAACACCGTAAAAAAAAAAAAAAAAAAAAAACGAGGCAAAAAACGCTTTATTATCATACCGCCGAACAAAAAGTGAAATAACATGCGATCAAAAAGACAAAAATAAATAACCATGGTACCGCTGAAAACGTCATCTTGTCCCACAAAAAATGAGCTGCAATACAGCATCATCAGCAAAAAAATAAAAAAGTTATAGTCCTCAGAATAAAGCGATGCAAAAATAATTATTTTTTCTATAAAATAGTTTTTATCGTATAAAAGCGCCAAAACATAAAAGAAGATATAAATGAGGTATCGCTGTAATGGTACTGACCCGAAGAATAAAACTGCTTTATCCATTTTACCAAACGCGGAACGGAATAAGCGCTCCCCCCCAAAAGAAATTCATGAATAGCTGGTTTTTGGTCATTCTGCCTCACAAAAATCGGAATAAAAGGCGATCAAAAAATGTCACGTGCCCGAAAATGTTACCAATAAAAACGTCAACTCGTCCCGCAAGAAACAAGACCTCATATGACTCTGTGGACCAAAATATGGAAAAATTATAGCACTCAAAATGTGGTAATGCAAAAAACATTTCTTGCAATAAAAAGCGTCTTTTATTGTGTGACGGCTGCCAATCATAAAAATCCGCTAGAAAACCCGCTATAAATAGTAAATCAAACCCCCCTTCATCACCCTCTTAGTTACGAAAAATTAAAAAATTAAAAAATGTATTTATTTCCATTTTCCCATTAGGGTTAGGGCTAGGGTTAGGGTTACGGCTAGGGTTAGGGCTAGGGTTAAGGTTAGGGTTAAGGCTAGGTATAGGGTTAGGGCTAGGGTTAAGGTTAGGGCTAGGGTTAGGGCTAGGGTTAGGGTTAGGGCTAGGGTTAGCGTTAGGGTTGGGGCTAGGGTTAGGGCTACAGCTAGGGTTAGGGTTGGGGCTAAAGTTAGGCTTGGGGCTAAAATTAGGGTTGGGGCTAAAGTTAGGGTTAGGGTTTGGATTACATTTACAGTAGGGAATAGGGTTGGGATTAGGGTTAGGGGTGTGTCAGAGTTAGGGGTGTGGTTAGGGTTACAGTTGAGAATAGGGTTAGGGGAGTGTTTGGATTAGGGTTTCAGTTATAATTGGGGGGTTTCCACTGTTTAGGCACATCGGGGCTCTCCAAATGCGACATTGCGTCCGATCTCAATTCCAGCCAATTCTGCGTTGAAAAAGTAAAACAGTGCTCCTTCCCTTCCGAGCTCTCCCGTGCGCACAAACAGGGGTTTACCCCAACATATGGGGTATCAGCGTACTCGGGACACATTGGAAAACAACTTTTGGGGTCCAATTTCTCCAGTTACCCTTGGGAAAATGCAAAACTGGGGGCTAAAAAATAATTTTTGTGTAAAAAAAAAAATATTTTTTATTTTCTCGAGTCTGCGTTATGAACTGTAGTGAAACACTTGGGGGTTCAAAGTTCTCACAACACATCTAGATAAGTTCCTTGGGGGTCTAGTTTCCAATATGGGGTCACTTATGGGGGGTTTCTACTGTTTAGTTACATCAGGGGCTCTGCAAATGCAACGTGACGCCTGCAGACCAATCCATCTAAGTCTGCATTCCAAATGGCGCTCCTTCCCTTCCGAGCTCTGCCATGCGCCCAAACGGTGGTTCCCCCCCACATATTGGGTATCAGCGTACTCAGGACAAATTGGACAACAACTTTTGGGGTTCAATTTACACTGTTTCCCTTGGAAAAATACAAAACTGGGAGCTAAAAAATAATTTTTGTGGGGAAAAAAAATAATTTTTATTTTCACAGCTCTGCATTAAAAACTGTAGTTAAACATTTGGGGGTTCAAAGCTCTCACAACACATCTAGATGAGTTCCTTAGGGGGTCTACTTTCCAAAATGGTGTCACTTGTGGGGGTTTCAATGTTTAGGCACATCAGTGGCTCTCCAAACGCAAAATGGCGTCCCATCTCAATTCCAGTCAATTTTGCATTGAAAAGTCAAATGGCGCTCCTTCGCTTCCGAGCTCTGCCATGCGCCCAAACAGTAGTTTACCCCCACATATGGGGTATCGGCGTACTCAGGACAATTTGTACAACAACTTTTGGGGTCCAATTTCTTCACTTACCCTTGGGAAAATAAAAAACTGGGGGCGAAAAGATAATTTTTGTGAAAAAATATGATTTTTTATTTTATGGCTCTGCATTATAAACTTTTGTGAAGCACTTAATGGGTCAAAGTGCTCACCACACATCTAGATAAGTTTTTTAGGGGGTTTAGTTTCCAAAATGGTGTCACTTGTGGGGGGTTTCAATGTTTAGTCACATCAGGGGCTCTCCAAACGCAACATGGCGTCCCATCTGAATTTCAGTTAATTTTGCATTGAAAAGTCAAATGGCGCTCCTTCGCTTCCGAGCTCTGCCATGCGCCCAAACAGTGGTTTACCCCCACATATGGGATATCAGCGTACTCAGGACAAATTGTACAACAACTTTCAGGTCCATTTTCTCCTGTTACCCTTTATAAAATAGAACAAATTGGAGCTGAAGTAAATTTTTTGTGTACAAAAGTTAAATGTTCATTTTTATTTAAACATTCCAAAAATTCCTGTGAAACACCTGAAGGGTTAATAAACTTCTTGAATGTGGTTTTGAGCACCTTGAGGGGTGCAGTTTTTAGAATGGTGTCACACTTGGGTATTTTCCATCATATAGACCCCTCAAAATGACTTCAAATGAGATGTGGTCCCTAAAAAATAATGGTGTTGTAAAAATGAGAAATTGCTGGTCAAATTTTAACCCTTATAACTCCCTAACAAAAAAAAATGTTGGTTCTAAAATTGTGCTGATGTAAAGAAGATATGTGGGAAATGTTACTTTTTAAGTATTTTGTGTGACATATCTCTGTGATTTAATTGTATAAAAATTCAAAGTTGGAAAATTGCAAAATTTCATAAATTTTGCCAAATTTCCATTTTTTTCACAAATAAACGCAGGTAATATCAAAGAAATGTTACCACTACAATGAAGTACAATATGTCACGAGAAAACAATGTCAGAATTACCAGGATCCGTTGAAGCGTTCCAGAGTTGTAACCTCATAAAGGGACAGTGGTCAGAATTGTAAAAATTGGCCCAGTCATTAACGTGCAAACAACCCTTGGGGGTAAAGGGGTTAAAAACAACCTTACTCTGGGATCACAAAGCATTTGCCAGTACGTTCAAGTAGCTCCATCGGGGCTTATGTCCAATCCCGCCAAAACTGGATTCCGGCATATGATCTTGACTTTCATAATGCAGATGGAGTCACAGTGCGTTCTGTCGTACATTATTTTCGGCCATATAAATCTATTGGAGGAGGGTCGCAAGACATAGTCAACTAGGAGTAAGTCAACTGTGACTCCCAAACCCCGTTTTGTGGGGGTTCAGACATAAGCTCTGACAGAGTCGCTAAACGTAGTGGCAAACGCTATGTGAACCCAGCCTTATTCAGATAGGAAGATTGATGAGCCAAATAAAGAGGCAGTCACCACCCTCAAATGTGTGCTACAAAAAAACTGACCAGCACCTCCATGCAAAATGAGTCAAATGTGAACAGGTAAAACAAAGTCAGTAAAAGCCGGATTCTTTAGGAGCGCTGGATAGGTAGCCCTAGTGAGGGGAGGGCGCACTTTCCCCCCGCAGCTCCAGTCGCACACCTCCGAAGGAGGAGAGAAACAGGAAGAGGGTGAAACTCGGTCAAAGGAGCGCCGAAAGGAAACTCTAACACCAGAATGGGGTTTAAGCCACAACGCGTTGAACATTTCACCTGATGAATACGGTACTTCCGTTGAAATGCGTTGTGGCTTAAACCCCATTCTGGTGTTAGAGTTTCCTTTCGGTGCTCCTTTGACTGAGTTTCACCCTTTTCCAAATGTGAACAGGTGACTGTGATAATACAAACAAGTACAGCAACACGCTGAGTTCGCCAAGGTATATATTAAAGATAATTATAGGAATTATGTGCTATACTTATAGAAATGAGGTAGTTAGTGCACAAATTGGCCAATTTGCGTGAGCCCATCTGTGATGACAAGGCATACCCATAGATGACAACCTACACTATCAAACTTAGACTTACCTCTCCTGGCCTACCAATTAGTACTCCTTCCACATTATGTATTCCCAGTCACCTCTTCCAAGTGGGTCTTTTGAATTAATATGAATCTCTGGTATTTAGAAACTTTGCCTTGTCAATAGCGGTGATTGTGACTTTGTCACTGACTTCCTGAGTAACTTTGCTAGCGGAGACATGTGTCATTGTCAGTGAACCGTACATTACCGAGTCAGTGATTCCTGCCTGTCACTTTTCAGCTGACCTTCATGTGACATCTCAGTGTCTCTTTCTCTCAGATGACCATTCGCGGGTGCGGCTACAGCTGATAGATGGAGACCCTCATTCAGATTACATTAATGCCAACTATGTGGATGTAAGTTACACATTCCCATTCCTTATGCTTTACAAAATGATATAATATCACTGTCAATCAGGCTAAATCAATCTGTGGGCTTTTTTTCTTCCAGGGTTATCATCGACCTCGCCATTACATTGCTACCCAAGGTAATGATGACTTAAAAAAAATAAATGTACATTTTTAAGCTTTAGGACTTGGAATAATGGAATACTGCTTTATACTGCCAAGGCAGAATGTTAGTTGTGTATCCCGGATTTGGCCTTCTAGGTAATGCATCCTTGCTACCTACCCAGCACATTGCGGACACAGCCAAGACCGTCACCATCCTTAATTAACATGACATTCCCTGGTACGGAATAACACAGATTGGTTTATACCAGCATCTTGTAAAAACGTGGAAACAAAATTCCCAAGAATCACCCCCCAAAAAAACAGAGTAAAATACATAGATTCATTAGATAGAAAGTATATTAGTTTTAGGATGATACATTCACTGTGAGGTATACTGAGAACTTGTTTATACTGTAAGACCTGATGAAACAGCAGAATAGCAGCTCAGTATGTGACTGGAATATAAGACATGATGTAGCACAGAATTGTGACTGCAGCTCTGCATGTGACTGGAGTATAAGAAATGATGTAACAGCAGAATCCTGGCAGCCGCTCTGGACGTGACTGGATTATAAGACATGATGTAACAGCAAAATATTGGCTGCAGCTCTGGACATGACTGGAGTATAAGACATGATGTAACAGCAAAATCCTGGCTGCTGCTCTGGACGTGACTGGAGTATAAGACAATATGTAACAGCAGAATCCTGCTGCAGCTCTGGATGTGACTGGAGAATATGACATGATATAACATCAGAATCCTGGCTGCAGCTCTGGACGTGACTGGAGAATAAGACTTGATGTAACATCAGAATACTGGATTTAGCTCTTGACGTGACTGGAGTGTAAGACATGATGTAACAGCAGAATCCTGGCTGCAGCTCTGGATGTGACTGGAGTATAAGACGTGATATAACAGCAGATTACTGGCTGCAGCTCCACTCCTTCCTCTTGCGTCTCACCCGAGTCCCAGCTTCTCAGCCTGAATCCGTATGTTACTGTGTTTGTAATCCACATGTCACAGCATAGCATAGTACAAACTTTGGAGAAGAAAAAAAATCATTTGGTTCTTTTTCTGCCAAACACTATGGACAGCAGAGGAAAGGACCTGTTCATTGCAGATTGTCCGGGAAGTTACGGATGGTTGGTAAATGGATAGTGACTTCAGGGATTTATACCGATTCCCAAAGCCAGATGAGACAAACAAATTGGATTCTAGCATGACCATTATAGAATTCAGAACCACATTTTTTTAAACTCATACATGTATTTCTAGTATATTTAGACATTACATAAATGTACTTGGTATTAAAAAGGAAACCGCGTTGTGACATATTGTATTGGATCATCTGTTAATCCCCTAGGTCCCATGCAGGAGACAGTAAAGGATTTTTGGAGGATGATCTGGCAGGAAAACTCAGTCAGCGTGGTGATGGTGACAAATCTGGTGGAAGTCGGAAGGGTATGAGACCTAAACTTGATGAAAGAATACTGCTAATCTTTGTGAGGTGTTAGGGGTGAGGAATGGGTTAGGGCTTAAAAGCTTGTGTAGTACAAATAGACTGGAGAAATCGTAAATCTGATAAAAGACAGGAAAACACTACCAGAAATCACAAAAAGCAATTGGGCTAAAAAGTTGAAGGCAAAAATCATTCTCTGTTAGGTAAAAGCCTGTGCTCCGTGCCTAGTGTTCAATCTTGATAGATGAATCATCTAGTTTTATCTAGCCTTAGATGTCTTCTATTTCCTGCCTTCCATATGAAATGTAAAAATAAGTCATTATTATCAGAAGGTGACTCAGGCACATGAATATGAAATATTAACAATCTAGTTCTTCATTCATTTCACTATAATCAACCAGGAGCTGTAAGCCTCGAAATACAATGACCTCATCTGCTAGATGTATATGGAAGGTAGAGGGGATATAGCAATAATAATAGTAAGCGTTGTGTGATCTATTAATGTTGTGCCAGGTGGTTTTCTGTTTTCCCCTATTATGACCCATGGAACAAAACAGACTCCCCCGCCTGCTAACAATGAAGTCCCCTATGAGACTGAGCATTGAAGAACTTGTCACTCCTAGAAAGTTGCAAATTATTGTGTTTCATTTACATGTGCAATCCATAGATTAATGGATAAGGTTTCAGTCAGATTTTAGAAAATGAAAACCATGTGGTCAGAGAATGGAAAAATAGTGGTATTATATGGGATGGGACCCTACTTGAGCACCCACCTTTAGCAGGAGTGCCGTGTTTCTGTTACACATCCCGTGAGATTGAGTCCTTCACAAATGCTACCTAATAGGAAGGTGGTTAGGACTGACAAAAGCTGAGTTGCCTCTCTACAGGAGCCCTGTAGCAGCCACATGGTCTGCCGCTATTGCATGCATACATGTTCTCCATCATTCTCCATTCACATATTAGCCAAAAGTAATATTCTGTTCTTTAACTAAATTCTAGGTAAAATGTGTCAGGTACTGGCCTGATGATACTGAAGTCTACGGTGACATTAAGGTATCCCTTATAGAAACAGAACCATTGGCAGAGTATGTCATCAGGACATTTACAGTGCAAAAGGTAAATCATAAATTTGGGTCAACCATTTCAGAGATTTACCAAGTGATTGATTCCTGATGTTAGGATGTTAATGCACCTTGTTTTTTTATTTTAGAAAGGATCTCACGACATTCGGGAAATTCGCCAATTTCACTTCACCAGCTGGCCAGATCATGGCGTACCATGTTATGCCACTGGTCTTTTGGGCTTTGTCAGACAGGTGAAGTTCCTTAACCCACCAGATGCCGGACCAATCACTGTGCATTGCAGGTAACAATATGTTACACAATAGCAAGAAAAAAAAAACCTTCTCCACTTCTGTTACTGATTCCTACTGAATGGTTTCGTACTAACAGTACTGTTCCTTGGGGGCTGGTAGCAACGCCCTGTGATGTAGTGTAGTGGTGGGGACAAACAAGGAAGCAGGAGAGGCCAATATAGTTAACAACGGAAAATCTTTTACTGAGGTAGAAGATGAAAAAATATAACTTATAACGTATCAGATTGGATGGTATTCACACTTGGATTTGACAGATGTGACAGTAGAGATGGTTATATATGGCATTACTTTACATTTCATCTTCAACATGATCTCACAACAATCATACAGTTCCATATTAGCAGAATCCTCCTGTCCTACTTCCTACATACCGGCTACTGCATCTACATTTCCAGATGCTCTGATCAGGCAATAAATAGAATTCTTTCTCTAAATCTTCCTCATTAGCTCGGAAACTTGTAATCCACCTCTTTATCAGGGTGACCATGTCCAGCCCAGAACAGTCGCAGGACTACTAATAGCTCTGATCCACCCTTGTTCTTAACTATGTTTGGGCCTCTCCCAGCTTCCCACTGAGCTGTACCCTCTTCCAGGATAATGCTTCTGGATTCCTCTTCTGATAGAATCTACTTTCTGTCTGGCTGATGCTCACTGTGCTCTAACTACAGGCACTTGAATGTACAAGGCCTCAACAGCCCTTTATAATGTGAAGATCTTCACTGAACTTCCCACCAATTGCTAACCCATTCTTTACCTAAACTCCTGCATCTAGTTTTTTACAGTACACTTATAAACCAATGCAGCAGCTGAGAAATGCATCAACATAACACAATACAATTACTATATGATCTTCAGGGGGTGCTAACCATTTATCCACTCTCTTATAAAAGCTCACACAACCCAATAATGTCCACCATGGGCATTAAGCTCCCCTTGTTTATCTGCCTTTCTCCTCAACCTAGTATTGGATAAAAAAAAATGTATAACCCATAGTTCTTTCATCTGTCTTGTTGCCCATGGAGAGGACAAATCTATGTTGGATTTTTATCTTCTATTGGAATGTAGAAAGCCACCGATTTGAGAGCGTCATTCTTTGCAATGGGTCAAATGCTAGCTGCATGGCCTGACTCCAATGTAAATACACTCCTGTATGTTGCACACGACAACTATCTGCACACATGTGCTCTGTAGTATTAATATACAATCCTTTTATCATAATAACACAGTTCCCAATTAATTTGCCCACTTAAGTCAAAATCTCCATCCGCCACAAGTCATAATGGTGCCCTGGGAGTCGTACTAGAAGGGTGTATGTAGTAATGAGAACAGAACTACCATCAATTTAAGTCTCTTCCTTAGAACTCATTCTAGTTTTATTCCACGTTGAATACTGCAAATCGTCCACTGGTTTTAGGGTATTTGGAACAAATAATTATAATGATTTTCTTTCTAATAACCTGTAATCAATGGAAATTACCTTGTAATGTTATACTTCTAAATTGGATTTTGATGTTATTATATACAGTAATGTTAAGAAATAATACTCATAGAACCTGTCACTATTAATAATGACTTTATTCCATAGCGCTGGAGCTGGGAGAACTGGCTGTTTTATAGCCATCGATATTATGCTGGACATGGCGGAGAATGAAGGAGTAGTGGACATATTCAACTGTGTGCGGGAGCTGAGAGCTCAGAGAGTCAACATGGTACAGACCGAGGTAAGATGAATTTATCCAAAGAGCATTGGAGGAGGTTACAGCCGCAATGTTCAAAAGGTAATGACTGGTCCACACTGCAACATCGAAAATGAAACACCTATGGGAATATTACACCTGGTCAGCAGGAAACGAATAGGTGGCCTGTGGGCTGTGTAATCCTCCATGTGATTCTAATGCACTACTCAAACATAATTCAAGGGATTTCTTATCTATATATATATATATATATATATATATATATATATATATATATATATATATATATATATATACACTCACCGGCCACTTTATTAGGTACACCATGCTAGTAACGGGTTGGACCCCCTTTTGCCTTCAGAACTGCCTCAATTCTTCGTGGCATAGATTCAACAAGGGGCTGGAAGCATTCCTCAGAGATTTTGGTCCATATTGACATGATGGCATCACACAGTTGCCGCAGATTTGTCGGCTGCACATCCCAAAGATGCTCCATACAAGGCAGGATGGATCCATGCTTTCATGTTGTTTACGCCAAATTCTGACCCTACCATCCGAATGTAGCAGCAGAAATCGAGACTCATCAGACCAAGCAACGTTTTTCCAATCTTCTACTGTCCAATTTCGATGAGCTTGTACAAATTGTAGCCTCAGTTTCCTGTTCTTAGCTGAAAGGAGTGGTACCCGGTGTGGTCTTCTGCTGCTGTAGCCCATCTGCCTCAAAGTTCGACGCACTGTGCGTTCAGAGATGCTCTTAGGCCTACCTTGGTTGTAACGGGTGGCGATTTGAGTCACTGTTGCCTTTCTATCAGCTCGAACCAGTCTGCCCATTCTCCTCTGACCTCTGGCATCAACAAGGCATTTCCGCCCACAGAACTGCCGCTCACTGGATTTTTTTTCTTTTTCGGACCATTCTCTGTAAACCCTAGAGATGGTTGTGCGTGAAAATCCCAGTAGATCAGCAGTTTCTGAAATACTCAGACCAGCCCTTCTGGCACCAACAACCATGCCACGTTCAAAGGCACTCAAATCACCTTTCTTCCCCATACTGATGCTCGGTTTGAACTGCAGGAGATTGTCTTGACCATGTCTACATGCCTAAATGCACTGAGTTGCCGCCATGTGATTGGCTGATTAGAAATTAAGTGTTAACAAGAAGTTGGACAGGTGTACCTAATAAAGTGGCCAGTGAGTGTATATATATATATATATATATATATATATATATATATATATATATAGCGGGTGAAAAAAGCATTGAACACTTCACCAATTTTCTAAGTAAATATATTTTTGAAAGGTGCTATTGACATGAAATTCTCACTAGATGTCGGTAACTAACAACCCATCCAATCCAAACGGACAAAGAAATCAATTTTCTATACTGTAAATATAAAAATATATTTATAAAACGCACTATGTGATACCTTGTCATGCAGTGAATAGCAAGGCCAGTAGCTAAATTGAAATTTTTATTCCCCGTAGAGTTGCTGAGTTTTTCAATATAGGAGCCTCGTGCCTGATGGTTGTTCCCTCTCTAAAGCTTTTTTTGTGACCACTGGACCAATTTGCCATTACCTATTTCACTAGCAGTGCAATTCCTCTGTAATGGAGACTCCAACACAGTTTCTCCTGCACAAAAATTAGCCAACCAAGTCTGGTCCATGTCTCTCCATAGCTGCCTTTTTTGACGTATATGACACTGATATTACATTCACAAATGTATTTAGTGAATATAGTTATGGAATACAGAGAAGCATCATCCTTGTTTTCATGCCTATTATTTGAAAATGAAAAAAATCATAGAGTCATAACCCCAGGTTGCAGGTAAAAAATATAGAAAACATAGGAAAAGACAAAAAAGCGCTAACAGAGGATTTAATTAAAGTTGACTTTAAGACAAACAAAACCTATTCATTTATTGAGACAACATTATAACTTACTGTTCCAATTAATTAATTTGCTCTTTTTTCTCTAGGAGCAGTATGTTTTTGTTCACGATGCCATCCTTGAAGCCTGTTTGTGCGGAAACACTGCCATCCCAGTATGTGAATTCCGTTCTGTCTATTACAACATCAGTCGCATAGATCCACAGACGAACTGCAGCCAAATCAAAGACGAGTTTCAGGTTAGTGATCTCACAAGTAAGGCTCTGGTCACAGTTTTTAAGTTTCTTTCCATGCTTTATATATTTTAAATGTAAGAGTAGCATATTCTGCAATCTTTTTTTTTTTCCATCACTAATACAAGAATCCTTATAGAAATCTTACTCGCAGTTGTCCTGCAAACCACTTTAAAGAAAAACCACCAGAGTGGTTGGATCTTGTCTCCTAATTTATGACTATTCTGTACATTAGGCTGCAGATCATAATAAAATGTTTAGTGTCTTGATTATCTGAAATTTTGTTGCCTTTAGACCTTGAACATTGTGACTCCTCGAGCGAGGCCAGAAGACTGCAGCATAGGACTTTTACCCCGGAACCATGAAAAAAATCGGGCTTTGGATGTCCTACCCCTGGACCGGTGCCTTCCCTTCCTCATCTCACTGGATGGAGAGACTAGCAACTACATTAACGCCACACTCATGGATGTGCGTATATTCTTATATACAAGCAATTAGCTTATAGCCAGACTTTATTGCATACAGATGCAGGTATCCATTATAAGCAGTGTCGCTATCTGTCACGCGGAGCTGTGAGTCTGATCTGTCACAGGAAGCGTACTGACTGTCACACACCAGGGGGTGGCCTGATCTCGCAGCTTGTGTCGGAGATCTGACAGCTCCTTGCTGCAAAGGGAATATTTCCAGGATAATCCTGTCTCGCACCCTAGACTGACAGATTATGTGATCAGATACTGCTGAATAAACTGTGTATTAGCCAGTCTGCTGTGCACACTCCCTTCTGTCACTGCCTGTCAGCATCTTTATGATGATACATAAACAATCCGATTTCTGCCATCTAGTACTGATGGCTAAGCTCCAAAACGGGAGGAAAACCTTCATTTTACCACATTTCATCTTCAATCAAATCATTTGTTGTTTTGTCTTCTAGAGCCATAAAAAGCCAGCAGCGTTTTTGGTTACTCAGCACCCATTACCCAATACTGTGCCCGATTTCTGGAGGTTGGTGTTTGACTACAACTGCTCCTCCATTGTTATGCTCAATGAAATGGATGCAGCCCAGGTACAGTCACTGGAAGAATACAGCCTTTTTCTCATTTTGAATCTTTTCATCAGTTTCTACATTTTCTTCATTTCAAAGGGAATGTATCATCAGAAACATTAAATATTAATATAACAGACTTCTACTACTTTCTTTTTCTTATTCTTGCTTCCGTTTTATTTTATTTTTTGTTGCCACAATTTTTTTTTTAAATATTAGAGTTTTCACACAGGTCATTAGTGCAGATATATTAGACCAAAGTTTCGTGTTTTCTGTAGCTTTGTTGTGGAAATAGTATATTAGTCAAGTCATTTTTTAATAGGTTTTCCTTAAGTTATTACAAAGTAACCAAATAATTTTACTTTAAGCAAAAGGGAAGGGAAAGAACAGAGGAGGGGGAAGAGAATGGAACAAATGGAAAGAAAGGTATGGAGGGAAAGGAGTCAATTGTCAATTAAAAGAAACGATCAAAAGCATGGGATTATCACTAGAAGTCCATAGTTTCCTGCTTGAACAACCAGACAGAGGGGTCTTACCTGATAAGCCAATCATCAGTGGACTAGTTTATCCATCTACAAGCTGGACATGGGTGATCTGGAAATATAAACTTGCATGGTACCACCATTGACTGGTTGGTTCACCAAATGGAAGGGTCTAATCAAAAGGTCACGCTCTTCAGTAGTTAAGAGTCTTGCCCTCAGGCCTCATACACGGCCAGAAAAGTCCAAATTCCATAACCTAGGTTTCACTCAATGGTTGACCTCTATGAAGTTCAGACTTGTTTTAGCCAGCATTGAACAGTGGGGAAGTCTGGACAGAATATCATCTGGATACCTACTTTTCACTGTTAAATGCTAAGTAAAAAGTTTAGGACGCTCTCACTATGTCTGTACCTCAAAGGAGGTGCCTGGTTCAGATGCCAACAGGAGTCTAGCGTTTTCCACTCAGAAAAAATGGAAAAGAGAGGCCCAAGTTGCCAAAAAATTGTACTTATTTGGTATACCTGCAACCATAATGATCATAAAATTACACTAAAAAACATGATAAAGATTTTATCTGGTCTGTCCAGGATTATCTCTTAGTCCAGGTAGTGACAGAGAGGACTCTGTCAATATAGTGTCTGCTAAATTGTATTTTATAAGCCCTAATGTATCGCACAAGGAAGCTGGACACTTTTATAACTTTGATATTAAATGTTTACTGTCATCTACTCATAGATTTCTTCCTGTACTTAATCCATACAGCTAAACTTATTTAATGGCTAAACACCAGTCAACCTCACAATCTCGCTCACTTTCTCCAACATCTAGTACTAATCCAAGCCATTGCAATTTGACCTGACAGCATTTCTATATTTGAATTATTCCAGAGCAGAAATACTGTTCTATACCAGAAGGTTAGACCCATAAATATGGTACATTTCTTGGTTAATACAAAAAATATGAAGTCGTAGTTATCCAATTCAACAGATATTTGATAGTGGCAATTTAAAGGGAGATGTGAACACCAATATTTGCAGAGTTACTTGTAAAAGGTCACGTCTGTTTGTCTATTTCTAACAAAATTGAACTCCAGGCTGAAGGCTCTTTAATAAATACATTGCAGTTTTAGCACTGGGTCAGGATGGACTTTCAGTCACTTAATGAAGGCTAAGATTGCATCTATTCAATGACATCAAACAACAATATTTTATAGAGGCCACACAACCCAATTTTTGGTGCAATCCTCAGTTGCTTTAGATATTACTGTGCAAATCTAGCTTAAAAGGATATTTCCATTGAGTCATGTTGTAGCTTAGTACTAGCATATGCCATATGGTTAGTGGAGGTCCACCCTGTAGGAACCTCTCCAATCCTGAAGACAATAGGTGATACTGCCCACCATTCTCCGTAAAGTGAACTGTATGCCACATACGTGAATGGAGCTGTGATGCAGTTTCCTGCCCAGTGAGTGTAGGAGATAAACTTTCATGGAGCTCCTTCATTCTGAGGATCATTGGGGTGACAGCAGGAAGATGCCTACCAATGAATGGCATAGCCTAAAAGTTGGCTGCAGGATAGGCTGTTATGATTGGGGAAGCTCACTTGTAATGTTATACTGCATCCAAAGAAACGGATGCCTATGTAATACATGGCGGTGGTGAGTCTATCAGAGTGAGATGTTCTCTTTACAGAAGCCTAGCTTTTAGAAAGGTTACACCAGTAAGAAACTCCACTTTATGATGTCCATATGCCATCCTAGGTGGGACAAATAATGACTGGCACAAATTAAAACTGCTGCCACATAGAGAGCCCCATATCTATTGCTTTTCTGTAAGGCACATAGCGGTAAAAGTTAAAACCTTTATAATCCAATAATACTCTGATTTTCTGCTGAGACTTCATCAAGACAAGGAACACAAAGCTGAATGAAAATTTCAATGACAATTGAAGATTGACAGGTTTTTGTTTCACGTACATATTCTGTTTTAGTTAAGACTTGTTTTCTTTTCTTTTTTTAAGTCTAGCTTTTCTACTTCTGCGGGAGACATGCGGGAGACATATTTCCCTTCTCAATGAACAGCTGCCCATCCCACATCTATGCATGTCATTTCATCTCACTGTTATTTCTCTCTCTCTGTGTGATTATGCTACTCTGCATGTTGGTCTGATTCTATGATTGCTGATTATAGCCCTGAATGGTATTATTTTTCAATTCTTTTGTTATTCTATCAGTGTTTTTGTTTCACCCAGCGTGTTTCTACACAGCGCTGCATGCTCATGCTTTGCTATGCATTCATATGAACAATGTCTAAGTGTCAGTTCCCTCTACTAGCTGTGTCTCCAGTACTGGCCAGAGAAGACCTCCTGTTGCTATGGTCCAGTGCAGGTGGAGTTTGTATCAGCAGATATTGATGAGGACACCATTAGTCGGATATTCCGGATATGTAATATGGCACGGGTAAGACCATTAGATACAATTAGACTACTACAGTAAGTAACAAAAAAACTGACATTATTTGCTTATATTGCAGCCTCAAGATGGGTATCGCATTGTACAGCATCTCCAATATATTGGGTGGCCAGCATACCGGGATACCCCTCCATCCAAACGCTCTATATTGAAGGTTGTACAAAGATTGGAAAAGTGGCAAGAACAGTATGATGGCAGGGAAGGCAGGACAGTTGTGCACTGTCTGTAAGTACAGAACCGTCTCAAGTTTTTGAAGTTTTATGGAGCTAAAATAAATCTGATGAAAAAATAGACATTTTTCCAATATAGTTTCTGTATCAATTTTTCCATGATCAAGAACCCTATTGAAAGTCATTCATTAAAAACCTTCATTTTCGATTTTTATTTTATTTTATAGATGCAGTACATAGAATGTCTATGTCTTTTTGTTAATTGGGATGGTACCGATTCGGTACTCACTTTAATTTCTAGAATAAAAAAAGCCTTCCCATAAACACGATGGAACTCAGCATCATTTACTGGATCATGTCATCAGTAGTGGTACATAGTGGTCCCTATAATTACTTACTTAGTGTAAATAATGATTTAATAAGCTCCGTAATGGAGGGTACCAATACAAACTGCTAAAAATAAGTACATTGAAGAGATTTATTGAAGGGGATATCAAATTTTGGTGACATTGTACTTTAGGCTAAAAAATATTTTTATAAATAGAGACGAAAAGCTGAACCGCACAGCCCTTGTCACTAAGAGCTACCACAGTGGTAGCTGATGAGTGCTGCCGCATTTTTTCTAGCTCTTAAACAATATTTTTGCTATTGGATTTCATTAACAATTTTTGCACCACTTGCCTTCTATAGACCCTGTGTTATACTGTCTATTGCTGACTGCATAATGACTTCACTGACAAACCATCACTGAGCACAGACCACATCAAAGTTGAATGTGCAAGGAAGCAAGAAAGCCTGTAAAAGCCAAATGGTGCAACATTTTTAACCCCTTTCTGACATTGGACGTACTATCCCGTCGAGGTGGGGGGCCAGTATGACCACCGACGGGATAGTGCGTCCAGCGCGATCGGCCTCGCTCTCGGGGGGAGCGCGGCCGATCGCGGCCGATCGCAGCCGGGTGTCAGCTGACTATTGCAGCTGACATCCGGCACTATGTGCCAGGAGCAGTCACGGACCGCCCCCGGCACATTAACCCCCAGCACACCGCGATCAAACATGATCGCGGTGTGCCGGCGGTACAGGGAAGCATCGCGCAGGGAGGGGGCTCCCTGCGTGCTTCCCTGAGACCCACGGAGCAATGCGATGTGATTGCGTTGCTCCGAAGGTCTCTTACCTCCTCTCCCTGCAGTCCCCGGATCCAAAATAGCCGTGGCATCCGGGTCCTGCAGGGAGGGAGGTGGCTTACCAAGTGCCTGCTCAGAGCAAGCGCTTGGTAAGCCTGCAGCACTGTAAGTCAGATCGCCGATCTGACAGAGTGCTGTGCAAACTGTCAGATCAGCGATCTGTGATGTCCCCCCCTGGGACAAAGTAAAAATGTAAAAAACAAAAATTCCACATGTGTAAAAAAAATTCCTAAATAAAGAAAAAAAAATATTATTCCCATAAATACATTTCTTTATCTAAATAAAAAAAAAAACAATAAAAGTACACATATTTAGTATCACCGCGTTCGTAACGACCCAACCTATAAAACTGTCCCACTAGTTAACCCCTTCAGTGAACACCGTAGGGGGGAAAAAAAAACGAGGCAAAAAACGCTTTATTATCATACCGCCGAACAAAAAGTGGAATAACACACGATCAAAAAGACGGATATAAATAACCATGGTACCGCTGAAAACGTCATCTTGTCCTGCAAAAAAAGAGCCACCACACAGCATCATCGAAGAAAAAATAAAAAAGTTATAGTCCTCAGAATAAAGCGATGCAAAAATAATTATTTATTCTATAAAATAGTTTTTATTGTATAAAAGCGCCAAAACATTAAAAAATGATATAAATGAGGTATCGCTGTAAACGTACTGACCCGAAGAATAAAACTGCTTTATCAATTTTACCAAACGTGGAACGGTATAAACGCCTCCCCCAAAAGAAATTCATGAATAGCTGTTTTTTTGTCATTCTGCCTCACAAAAATCGGAATAAAAAGCGATTAAAAACTGTCACGTGTCCGAAAATGTTACCAATAAAAATGTCAACTCGTCCCACAAAAAATAAGACCTCACATGACTCTGTGGACCAAAATATGGAAAAATTATAGGTCTTAAAATGTGGAGACGCAAAAACTTTTTTGCTATAAAAAGCGTCTTTTAGTGTGTGACGTCTGCCAATCATAAAAATCCGCTATAAAAAATGCTATAAAAGTAAATCAAACCCCCCTTCATCACCCCCTTAGTTAGGGAAAAATAATAAAATTAAAAAAATGTATTTATTTCCATCTTCCCATTAGGGTTAGGGCTAGGGTTAGGGCTAGGGTTAGGGTTAGGGCTAGGGTTACGGTTAGGGCTAGGGTTAGGGTTAGGGCTAGGGTTAGGGCTAGGGTTAGGGTTGGGGCTAGGGTTGGAGATAAAGTTAGGGTTAGGGTTGGGGCTAAAGTTAGGGTTCGGGTTGGGGCTAAAGTTAGGGTTAGGGTTTGGATTACATTTACGGTTGGGATTAGGGTTGGGATTGGAGTTAGGGGTGGGTTAGGGGTGTGGTTAGGGTTACCATTGGGATTAGGGTTAGGGTTGTGTTTGGATTAGGGTTTCAGTTAGAATTGGGGAGTTTCCACTGTTTAGGCACATCAGGGGCTCTCCAAACGCGACATGGCGTCCGATCTCAGTTCCAGCCAATTCTGCATTGAAAAAGTAAAACAGTGCTCCTTCCCTTCCGAGCTTTCCCGTGCGCCCAAACAGGGGTTTACCCCAACATATGGGGCATCAGCGTACTCTGGACAAATTAGACAACAACTTTTGCGTCCAAGTTCTCTTGTTATCCTTGGGAAAATATAAATTTGGGGGGCTAAAAATCATTTTTGTGGGAAAAAAAAGATTTTTTATTTTCACGGCTCTGCGTTGTAAAGTGTAGTGAATCACTTGGGGGTTCAAAGTTCTCACAACACATCTAGATAAGTTCCTTGGGAGGTCTAGTTTCCAATATGGGGTCACTTTTGGGGGTTTCTACTGTTTGGGTACATCAGGGGCTCTGCAAATGCAACGTGACGCCTGCAGACCAATCCATCTAAGTCTGCATTGCAAATGTCGCTCCTTCCCTCCCGAGCTCTGCCATGCGCCCAAACAGTGGTTCCCCCCCACATATGGGGTATCAGTGTACTCAGGACAAATTGGACAACAACTTTTGGGGTCCAATTTATCCTGTTACCCTTGTGAAAATACAAAACTGGGGGCTAAAAAAATCATTTTTGTGAAAAAAAAAGAATTTTTATTTTCATGGCTCTGCGTTATAAACTGTAGTGAAACACTTGCGGGATCAAAGCTCTCAAAACACATCTAGATAAGTTCCTTAGGGGGTCTACTTTCCAAAATGGTGTCACTTGTGGGGGGATTTAATGTTTAGGCACATCAGGGGCTCTCCAAACGCGACATGGTGTCCAATCTCAATTTTTAATTGAAAAGTCAAACGGTGCTCCTTCCCTTCCGAGCTCTGCCATGCGCCCAAACAGTCGTTTACCCCAACATATCGGGTATCAGCGTACTCAGGAGAAATTGCACAACAACTTTTGGGGTCCAATTTCTTCTCTTACCCTTGGGAAAATTAAAAATTGGGGGCGAAAAGATAATTTTTGTGAAAAAATATGATTTTATAAACTTCTGTGAAGCACTTGTTGGGTCAAAGTGCTCACCACACATCTAGATAAGTTCCTTAAGGGGTCTATTTTCCAAAATGGTGTCACTTGTGGGGAGTTTCAATGTTTAGGCACATCAGGGGCTCTCCAAACGCAACATGGCGTCCCATCTTAATTCCAGTCAATTTTGTATTGAAAAGTCAAATGGCGCTCCTTCCCTTCCGAGCTCTGCTATGCGCCCAAACAGTGGTTTACCCCCACATATGGGGTATCGGCGTACTCAGGACAAATTGCACAACAACTTTTGCAGTCCAATTTCTTCTCTTACCCTTGGGAAAATAAAAAATTGGGAGCGAAAAGATAATTTTTGTGAAAAAATGTGATTTTTTATTTTTACTGCTCTGCATTATAAACTTCTGTGAAGCACTTGTTGGGTCAAAGTGCTCACCACACATCTAGAAAAGTTCCTTAAGGGGTCTATTTTCCAAAATGGTGTCACTTGTGGGGGGTTTCAATGTTTAGGCACATCAGGGGCTCTCCAAACACAACATGGCGTCCCATCTTAATTCCAGTCAATTTTGCATTGAAAAGTCAAATGGCGCTCCTTCCCTTCCGAGCTCTGCCATGCGCCCAAACAGTGGTTTACCCCCACATATGGGGTATCAGTGTACTCAGCACAAATTGTACAACAACTTTTGGGGTCCATTTTTTCCTGTTACCTTTGGTAAAATAAAACAAATTGGAGCTGAATTAAATTTTGTGTAAAAAGAGTTAAATGTTAATTTTTATTTAAACATTCCAAAAATTCCTGTGAAACACCTGAAGGGTTAATAAACTTCTTGAATGTGGTTTTGAGCACCTTGAGGGGTGCAGTTTTTAGAATGGTGTCACACTTGAGTGTTTTCTATCATATTGACCCCTCAAAATGACTTCAAATGAGATGTGGTCCCTAAAAAAAATGGTGTTGTAAAAATGAGAAATTGCTGGTCAACTTTTAACCCTTATAACTCCCTAACAAAAAAATTTTGGTTCCTAAATTGTGCTGATGTAAAGTAGACATGTGGGAAATGTTACCTATTAAGTATTTTGTGTGACATATATCTGTGATTTAAGGGCATAAAAATTCAAATTTGGAAAATTGTGAAATTTTCAAAATTTTCGCCAAATTTCCATTTTTTTCACAAATACACGCAAGTTGTATCAAAGAAATTTTACCACTATCATGAAGTACTATATGTCACGAGAAAACAATGTTAGAATCGCCAAGATCCGTTGAAGCTTTCCAGAGTTATAACCTCATAAAGGGACAGTGGTCAGAATTGTAAAAATTGGCCCGGTCATTAACGTGCAAACCACCCTTGGGGGTAAAGGGGTTAATGAAACCCTATTTCAAATATGATTTTTTTTTTAACTCCCCCAGAAAAGCATTTGATTTAAAAAAAAGTCTTCAACAGTGGACAACTCCTTTAATACTAGTAGAAGGTAAATAATAGTACACTAATTAATTAATTAATCCATTTTGTATTTCCAATTTTCTAAGGGTTACATGATATTTACATAAAATTGTTTAAAGAGATTTTCCATCAATTGAATCTGAATTTACACTTTCACTGTAGTTCTGGTTGTGAGCAATTGAGATTAACCGAGAAGTCCTTCAACATTTATTTTACAAACTCTTCCATACATTTCAATAAACACCCAAACCTGTATGTGATGTGCAGTGTTCTTTCTGGAAGACATGAATTTGTCATGAATTGCTTTAGAGAAGTGCCCACCACACAAAATGAAATAGTGCACTGTCCTTTCATCATTCTTCATAATTTCACATTTCAATCCCGGCACAGCACTCATCGACATTTGATGAGTGCTGTCCTTGGTGCTGAAACAGTTCTGCAATTACACAGTGGAATTTGGCATTGGTTTTCTAATTCTTTTTTTTCAATAAAGTGTCTAAATGGATTCTACCATGTCAAGATTTGCAACTTTAAATATTATGTTCACAAAAAAACATAATTGTACTGCTTATATTTTAATTCTACATAAATATATTCTTCACTTGCTTATTCCATAACATATCTTTTGCTGGTCCTGAGACTGTATTAGGTTTTGATGATCGCTATTAGATGCAGTGGACAATTAAAATGAGACAGCAGTGAATATTAAGGAAATTGTGAACACACATCCAGACTATAATACAGGCTTGTAATTCTCTCAAAGATAAGTAATGCAATTTGCTTATAATATTTCTCAACTTTGTGTCTGAATTTATTTTATCTGTAAACTGTAAAATGATCTTCAAGGGTGAACATTAGAGATAATCAAAATAATTCAATGCAAATCAAATTTGAGTAAACATTATGAAATTTGCATTCAAACGACTTGCATTTCAATTGGCACTTAATCGCAAAAAAAATGCCCATCACCATTTTACACATTGCAGAAGATTACATACATTAATACCAGAAGGCAGACATGACCTCAGGTGTGAAAGTGCAGACCTCCTCTTAATGCATACCATCATATGGTATAGTATATCTGATCAGGAGGGACTATCATTGACTGTATGACAATCTAAACAAATAATGCAGCAGCCATTTTAGAATGGATTTAAGACAGTTAGTGGACATTAGAGCTCATAGGCCAGGACAGGATGAGAAAGCGCTAAAACATCAGAAAGATACTTCAGAGAGGGATAGCAGAGTTTCCAGCAGCTGTGCCAAGCTCAATGTGATTGATCAGTGGTATCGTGAAGCTCTCATCTATCATGCTACATTTGAAATACGATTGAAACATTTTTCTTCATTATTAATGCACTAAAGAGCAAATACAAGGCAGCACAATAGTTTTTAGAGCATGCTGAGTTGCCAGTGTTCAGGGACAGTCCAGACACCAATCAGTGACAAGCTGTGCTGGGTCTCCTATGAGTGTCCTTGTTCTAAGTGATTCATGGGCTATTTAGCTGGCTGTCAGTCTCTAATTAATGACAGTTGTAGCCTTAGCTCAGTGGCGCATGTTTGCCTTATACTTCAGTGTTCTATCTCTGATCTATTGCTGCTTGACCTTAAACCTTGCCTCTGACCATCCATTTGCCTAGCCATTTGTATTGATCCTCAACTTTTCTGGAATTATGTCCTCGGACCGTGATTTGACTAGGTCTTTGCCTCACCCCTTTTGTTTATGATGGGCACTCTTCGTATCTGACCTCAGACCTCTTGACTACCCAGCCTCAAGGCTTGTCTGTGATTATTAACTAGCATCACAATCAGACTGTGCATTTGCATGTCATAAGACTATACTAAGTTTTTGGATTTCTTGCACAATCATTTCTGTGAAAGGCAACATAGTTACATAGTTAGCAAGGCCGAAAAAAGACATTTATCCATCCAGTTCACCCTATATTCCATCAGAATAAATCCCCAGATCTACGTCCTTCTATAGAACCTAATAACTGTAAGACACAATATTGTTACGCTCCAGGAAGACATCCAGGCTTCTCTTGAACCACTCGACTGAGTTGGCCATCACCACCTTCTCAGACAATGAATTCCGGATTCTCACTGTCCTAACAGTAAAGAATCCTCTTCTATGTTGGTAGAAAAAACTTCTCTCATCCAGACGCAGAGAATGCCCCCTTGTGACCGTCACAATCCTTGGTATAAACAGATCCCCGGAGAGATATTTGTATTGTCCCCTTATATACTTATACATGGTTATTAGATTTCCCCTCAGTCATCTATTTTCTAGACTAAATAATCCTAATTTTGATAATGTCTCTGGGTATTGTATTTCCCCCATCCACTTTATATATTTTGTTGCCCCTCCTTTGTACTCGCTCTAGTTCCATTATATCCTTCCTGAGCATCGGCAACCAAAACTGTACACATAAATAATAATAATAATAATAATAATAATTTTCCAATTAAGCACCTGGTGATGTTTTTGTATATATGAATAAAGAAACTACACAGTTTGCAAAACGTTCAACCATTTGAGTGCGGCTGATTTTCCTTTTACTTGGACTGTTAGTTCATGCCTGCACCAACTGAGTAACAGAGTGCACATCTTTTTTTCTGGCCCCAAAACTGTACACAGTACTCCATGTGCGGTCTAACCAGGGATTTGTACAGAGGCAGTATAATGCTCTCATCATGTGTATCCAGACCTCTCGATACACATTATCAATAATGGAATAATTATTGCGGAATAATTATTTTTGAAAAATGCAAAAAAAAGTTCTGCAAACCCCAGATATTTAACTGAAGCAGTTTACCTCACAAACTATGTGTGTTGCAAACTTTTTTTTGCACAATTGTTGTGCTAGTCAAATGTTATATCCACACATGCTACACTTAACAAAGTGCCCTATTGCAGGTTAAGGTGCTGTCCGTGACTTGGATTTCTTAATTTATTATTTTGCCATAACTTTGTTAGAAAATAGACTTTTTTTGACAACTGTTCATGCCACATTTATTCTGTGGCTCGCTGCCACATTTTGCTCTTGGGCATCTTATTACATGCTTCTTGGCAAGGACTGAACAATTTAGGTTGAAAAGAATGTCAAAACATAATTATAGTGTTGTACAAAATGTAAAAGAAAAAGTATCAATGTTGATGGACAAGGTAGTGTAAGGCTATGTGCGTACATAGAATATTTGCTTGTAGAAATTATTGCAAGATTCCTGCATTTCTTGGCAGCAAAAAGGCTGCAGCAAAACCGCGCTTTTGCAGCAACTTTTGGTGCGTTTTTGCCATGTTTTTGTTTGTTTTAGCATGCATTTTTGTACAGCAATGGAGTCTTTTTTAAGCTAAATAATGATATTTAAAAAAAGTTTTGTGATATAATTTCTTGGTTCAGCACCACCTTTTTCATTCTGATGCAGTAGAATCAGGGTAATGGGATTAGGGCTTAATGTCAGCATCTGTCATAGACACTAAAGGTACCTTCACACGAAACGACGCTGCAGCGATTGCGACAACGATGCCGATCGCTGCAGCGTCACTGTTTGATCGCTGGAGAGCTGTCACACAGACAGCTCTCCAGCGACCAACGATGCCGAGGTCCCCGGGTAACCAGGGTAAACATCGGGTTGCTAAGCGCAGGGCCGCGCTTAGTAACCCGATGTTTACCCTGGTTACCAGCGTAAAATGTAAAAAAAACAAACAGTACATACTTACATTCGCGTCCCTCGGCGTCCGCTTCCTGCACTGACTGGCTGACTGAGCGCCGGCAGTAGCAGGGCACAGCGGTGACGTCACCGCTGTGCTGTGCTTTCACTTTCACTTTGCGGCGCTCAGTCAGTGTGGGAAGCAGACGGCGGGGGATGCGAATGTGAGTATGTACTGTTTGTTTTTTTTACATTTTACACTGGTAACCAGGGTAAACATCGGGTTACTAAGCGCGGCCCTGCGCTTAGTAACCCGATGTTTACCCTGGTTACCAGTGTAAAATATCGCTGGTATCGTTGCTTTTGCTGTCAAACACAACGATACACGGCGATCGGACGACCAAATAAAGTTCTGAACTTTATTCAGCAACCAGCGACCTCACAGCAGGATCCTGATCGCTGCTGCGTGTCAAACTAAATGATATCGCTAGCCAGGACGCTGCAACGTCACGGATCGCTAACGATATCGTTACAAAGTCGTTTCATTTGAAGGTACCTTAAGTCCTAGGCTTAGTAATGAAAAGGTCATCCAGATCAGCCAGACACCCTAATTATTAAGTCGGTAAGTACACAAACACAAACACACACAAACAAACACACACACACAAACAAACACACACAAACACGCATTGTCACCAGGCTATGTAGGAGTGTTAACAGAATAAACCTACATAAGCTATAACTAAACAGCAACTCTTAATTTAAAAAAAAAATGAAAAAAAAAATTGCGTGGGCTCTCGTGTAATTTTCATAACCGGCAGAGGGAAAGCCGATGGCTGAGGGCTGATATTACTATTCTGGGAAGGAGATAATAGCTATAAAGGTTCCCAGGCTAATAATATCAGCTCACAGCTGTCAGCTTAGCCTTTACTGACTAGTTTACAGTGGGTCCCCAGAAAAAAATTGACATATGGTCACCATATAAAATCTAACCAGCAAAGGCTAGGTCGACAACTGTGAGCTGATATTAATAGGCTTTTAAGAGACCATAGATATTGGCCCCCTTCCAGATTAAAAACATCAGCTCTCAGCCACCCCAGAAAAGACGTATCTATAAGATGCGCTTAGCCTTGCTTTTCTCACTTGCTCTGTAGTGGTGGCAAGTGGAGTAATGGCTGGGAGGAGGATTGATGTCACTTTTGTATTGTCAGGTGACATAAAGCCCACAGCCAACAGGTTAGTAATGGAGAGTCATCTATAAGATGCCCCCATTACTAACCCCATAGTGATATTATAAAAACACACACCCAGAATAAAGTCCTTTATGTGAAATAATGACACAGACTCCTTTATTGCATCTAAATTAAACAATACTCATTGAATGCCTAATCCACTAAAGCCAACATCTCCTACAACAAAAATAAAATAATAAAGCACAATATTCCTCACCTGTCCGCAGATAAGATAATCCATAATATCCCACGATGATCCTGATGACTTTGAGAGAAGCACTGATGTGACTGTTCTCAAAGACAGCCGGCGATACATTGACAGTAGGTATTCGCTCCTGCAGTGTATAGCACTGAGCTGCTGTGAGATAGTTCACCGGACCCTTGCGGTACCACTACTGCATGAGAAAGTTCTCACGCAGCAGTGGTGCCATAAGTGAGCGTACTGGAGCTCATTAGCTGATGAATTCCTCTGACTTCCTTCATGGCAGCTCAGTGGTACACTGAGGGGAGGGAGTGATTACCTCCTGTCAGTGTATCGCGGGTAGCCAGGTAGACCAGTCACATCTCCTGATGTAACTGTTGTACACGTAAGATCGCTGTGGGACACACAGGATTACATGTACTACGGTGGACAGGGAAGCATAAGGTGGTTTATTATTTCTTTTTTCTAGGAGACATGGGCATCAGGGATTGGGATGAAAGGTCAGTATATGTTGTTTTTTTATTTCACTTGTTTTCTAGGAGACAAGGGCTTCGGAAATTTGGTGTTAGGTGAGTATAATGTGTTTTTTATTATTATTTGAATATGTATGTAATTATTAGAGTTGAGCGACTTTCATTTTTTTAAGATCGAGTCGGGTTTTGTGAAACCCGATTTTGTCCAGAGTCGAGTCGAGTGCAGTCGGCCGATTATCGCTAAAAGTCGGGGATCGACCGAAACACGAAACCCAATGCAAGTCAATGGGGAAGCATAGTCGGCAGTGAGTGGAGGCCAGGAAAACACCTACAGTGCCCATTTTAATGCCAAAAACATCCATTCTTGTTTCTGAAGCTTGTCAATCTTAATTAACTTTATAATAATAGTTGGGCATAGGGAATTGGGGGTCATTTGGCAAAAGTTGTGGGGGGAGTAGGGCTGGCTCAAGTTTTTCGTGGGCCCAGGAAATGCGGACTACGTCATGGCGGTGTTGCAGGGAAAGGTAAGTATTTCAACGTTGCAAGTGCTGTGATCCTGAGCAAGCAGGGGAGGCCCACTCGTTCGCATTGGCACTGGCACAGGGCCCCTCAAAGTACGGCGGTGTGTTTGCATGGCGGGGGCGCCTCCCACCAGCAGCGACACTTTTGCATACTCTGAGGGGCCCTGTGCCAGTGACGTCGCCAACGAGTATGCCCCCCCACCTGATGAAGGAACCTGCACTTTCATCTGCACCTTCCTCTCTGTCCCTGTGTAAGGTGGTATAACATGCGGGAAGGGGAACCTTACTTTCAGCAGGGTCAGATTCTGGCTGTGTAGAGTATAAGGGCAATGTAGTGGTCTAGGTCAATGTACCAGCAGACTCATCTAGCAGTGGCTGGGCAATGGGCAGGATGAGGAGGAAACAGATATAGGGCCAAAGAATAAAGTAGGCTAAATGCAGTTCAAAATTGGTAACAGTACTAACCAGGCGGCATTGCTTTGTTCAGTGGAGTAGCAAACCCAAGAGCAGCAGACACTGTTTCAAGGGCCTAACCACACTAGTAGGCCAAATGCAGTTTAATATCTGATAGTATAGGGCGAAAGCCAGAATGTGGAAGCTCAGCTTTGTTCAGTTGAGGACAACACCAGGCAGGGGCAGACAGACACCTTTAGTAGGCCGGAACAGCCAATTTTTTAAAAAAACAGCAGTTAATAAGAGGCAGAAGGTAGAAGCTCAGCTTTATTCAGTTGAGGACAACACCAGGCAGGGGCAGACCCCTTTAGTAGGCTGGAACAGCCAATTGCATTTTTAAAAATGGTAATTTGGAACAGAAGGTTGAAGCACAGCTTTATTCAGTTGCAGCTTCTTGGCAATAATATAAAGAAGACGAGACAGGACAACACTCGTTGGATGCCATATCTGTGTTTTCACTGGAAAAAAAACTGTCAGTTAACTACTTGTAGGAGAAAGTTTTTGTAGCTGGAGGCCACTTTTTGTATTGTACCAGTTTTTTGTTGTATGTTTGGAACTGAAGGTTGAAGCTCAGCTTTATTCAGTTGAGGACAACACCAGGCAGGGGCAGACAGACATCTTTAGTAGGCCGGAACAGCCAATTGCATTTTTAAAAATGGTAATTTGGAACAGAAGGTTGAAGCACAGCTTTATTCAGTTGCAGCTTCTTGGCAATAATATAAAGAAGACGAGACAGGACAACACTCGTTGGATGCCATATCTGTGTTTTCACTGGAAAAAAAACTGTCAGTTAACTACTTGTAGGAGAAAGTTTTTGTAGCTGGAGGCCACTTTTCGTATTGTACCAGTTTTTTGTTGTATGTTTGGAACTGAAGGTTGAAGCTCAGCTTTATTCAGTTGAGGACAACACCAGGCAGGGGCAGACAGACACCTTTAGTAGGCCGGAACAGCCAATTGCATTTTTAAAAATGGTAATTTGGAACTGAAGGTTGAAGCTCAGCTTTATTCAGTTGAGGACAACACCAGGCAGGGGCAGACAGACACCTTTAGTAGGCCGGAACAGCCAATTGCATTTTTAAAAATGGTAATTTGGAACTGAAGGTTGAAGCTCAGCTTTATTCAGTTGAGGACAACACCAGGCAGGGGCAGACAGACACCTTTAGTAGGCCGGAACAGCCAATTGCATTTTTAAAAATGGTAATTTGGAACTGAAGGTTGAAGCTCAGCTTTATTCAGTTGAGGACAACACCAGGCAGGGGCAGACAGACACCTTTAGTAGGCCGGAACAGCCAATTGCATTTTTAAAAATGGTAATTTGGAACAGAAGGTTGAAGCACAGCTTTATTCAGTTGCAGCTTCTTGGCAATAATATAAAGAAGACGAGACAGGACAACACTCGTTGGATGCCATATCTGTGTTTTCACTAGAAAAAAAACTGTCAGTTAACTACTTGTAGGAGAAAGTTTTTGTAGCTGGAGGCCACTTTTTGTATTGTACCAGTTTTTTGTTGTATGTTTGGAACTGAAGGTTGAAGCTCAGCTTTATTCAGTTGAGGACAACACCAGGCAGGGGCAGACACCTTTAGAAGGACGGAAAAGCCAATTTTTTTAAAAACAGCAGTTAATCAGAGCCAGAAGGTAGAAGCTCAGCTTTATTCAGTTGAGGCCAACTTGAATAAGGGACTGCAGACAGACTTTGCAGGCTGTCCCCTGTGTGGACCATGCATCCAATACATTAACCCATTGAGCCACAAAGGACACGTAACCTTCCGTGGCCAGGCCTACAGGTCCATGTGTCTGTTGTCAGGTATACCTTTGGACTGACAAATTGACAGAATGCAAGGACAATGCGGTCTTTAACATGCAGGTGGAGGGGTGGGATGGCTTTTCTCGCAAAAGAATTGTCAACTGGGTAGCTCATAGCGTGGTATATCATAGTTCATCCTGGCTTTATTAATATTAAATTAAATTAAAAAATAGGCTCTATGCACTTTATAATTGGTTCCAGGGGTACACGGGCAGCAGTGGTCTGGTCAGTGGAGGCCTAGTGGAAGGAGGGAGCGCAGAAAGGCTTCGAAGGCCTAACATAATTAAATTGGGCTGGCTGTAGGCACTTTATTATTAGTTACAGGGGTACACGGGCAGCAGTGGTCTGGTCAGTGGAGGCCTAGTGGAAGGAGGGACCGCAGACAGGCTTCAAAGGCCTAACATAATTAAATTGGGCTGGCTGTAGGCACTTTATTATTAGTTACAGGGGTACACGGGCAGCAGTGGTCTGGTCAGTGGAGGCCTAGTGAAAGGAGGGACCGCAGACAGGCTTCGAAGGCCTAACATAATTAAATTGGGCTGGCTGTAGGCACTTTATTATTAGTTACAGGGGTACACGGGCAGCAGTGGTCTGGTCAGTGGAGGCCTAGTGGAAGGAGGGACCGCAGACAGGCTTCGAAGGCCTAACATAATTAAATTGGGCTGGCTGTAGGCACTTTATTATTAGTTACAGGGGTACACGGGCAGCAGTGGTCTGGTCAGTGGAGGCCTAGTGGAAGGAGGGACCGCAGACAGGCTTCGAAGGCCTAATATAATTAAATTGGGCTGGCTGTAGGCACTTTATTATTAGTTACAGGGGTACACGGGCAGCAGTGGTCTGGTCAGTGGAGGCCTAGTGGAAGGAGGGACCGCAGACAGGCTTCGAAGGCCTAACATAATTAAATTGGGCTGGCTGTAGGCACTTTATTATTAGTTACAGGGGTACACGGGCAGCAGTGGTCTGGTCAGTGGAGGCCTAGTGGAAGGAGGGACCGCAGACAGGCTTCGAAGGCCTAACATAATTAAATTGGGCTGGCTGTAGGCACTATATTATTAGTTACAGGGGTACACGGGCAGCAGTGGTCTGGTCAGTGGAGGCCTAGTGAAAGGAGGGACCGCAGACAGGCTTCGAAGGCCTAACATAATTAAATTGGGCTGGCTGTAGGCACTTTATTATTAGTTACAGGGGTACACGGGCAGCAGTGGTCTGGTCAGTGGAGGCCTAGTGGAAGGAGGGACCGCAGACAGGCTTCGAAGGCCTAATATAATTAAATTGGGCTGGCCGTAGGCACTTTATTATTAGTTACAGGGGTACACGGGCAGCAGTGGTCTGGTCAGTGGAGGCCTAGTGGAAGGAGGGACCGCAGACAGGCTTCGAAGGCCTAATATAATTAAATTGGGCTGGCTGTAGGCACTTTATTATTAGTTACAGGGGTACACGGGCAGCAGTGGTCTGGTCAGTGGAGGCCTAGTGGAAGGAGGGACCGCAGACAGGCTTCGAAGGCCTAATATAATTAAATTGGGCTGGCTGTAGGCACTTTATTATTAGTTACAGGGGTACACGGGCAGCAGTGGTCTGGTCAGTGGAGGCCTAGTGGAAGGAGGGACCGCAGACAGGCTTCGAAGGCCTAATATAATTAAATTGGGCTGGCTGTAGGCACTTTATTATTAGTTACAGGGGTACACGGGCAGCAGTGGTCTGGTCAGTGGAGGCCTAGTGGAAGGAGGGACCGCAGACAGGCTTTGAAGGCCTAACATAATTAAATTGGGCTGGCTGTAGGCACTTTATTATTAGTTACAGGGGTACACGGGCAGCAGTGGTCTGGTCAGTGGAGGCCTAGTGGAAGGAGGGACCGCAGACAGGCTTCGAAGGCCTAATATAATTAAATTGGGCTGGCTGTAGGCACTTTATTATTAGTTACAGGGGTACACGGGCAGCAGTGGTCTGGTCAGTGGAGGCCTAGTGGAAGGAGGGACCGCAGACAGGCTTCGAAGGCCTAACATAATTAAATTGGGCTGGCTGTAGGCACTTTATTATTAGTTACAGGGGTACACGGGCAGCAGTGGTCTGGTCAGTGGAGGCCTAGTGGAAGGAGGGACCGCAGACAGGCTTCGACGGCCTAATATAATTAAATTGGGCTGGCTGTAGGCACTTTATTATTAGTTACAGGGGTACACGGGCAGCAGTGGTCTGGTCAGTGGAGGCCTAGTGGAAGGAGGGACCGCAGACAGGCTTCAAAGGCCTTACATAATTAAATTGGGCTGGCTGTAGGCACTTTATTATTAGTTACAGGGGTACACGGGCAGCAGTGGTCTGGTCAGTGGAGGCCTAGTGGAAGGAGGGAGCGCAGAAAGGCTTCGAAGGCCTAACATAATTAAATTGGGCTGGCTGTAGGCACTTTATTATTAGCTACAGGGGTACACGGGCAGCAGTGGTCTGGTCAGTGGAGGCCTAGTGGAAGGAGGGACCGCAGACAGGCTTCGAAGGCCTAATATAATTAAATTGGGCTGGCTGTAGGCACTTTATTATTAGTTACAGGGGTACACGGGCAGCAGTGGTCTGGTCAGTGGAGGCCTAGTGGAAGGAGGGACCGCAGACAGGCTTCGAAGGCCTAACATAATTAAATTGGGCTGGCTGTAGGCACTTTATTATTAGTTACAGGGGTACACGGGCAGCAGTGGTCTGGTCAACGGAGGCCGATTGTAATGAGTGTCTGCCAGTTAGTAGTCCAAAACAACAACTAAATGTGAATGTCTCGCATTAAAACAAAACAAAAACACTAAAGGGTGCAATCATTAGGTTCAGGGGTGGGATCCTCTGCGTTGTTTCAGACCTACTAATTTTGCGCAAAGTATTTACTGTGGTAAATAGAGTACACTGCCCCTGACTATGTTAAGTACCATCATACATGTCAACACAATGGTATTGTCAGTGGCAGGTACGGAAGGATGTCAGCGCATAGACTTAACATTGGTGGAAGTGTGAGAGATTACTGTGGAAGTGGTAGAGCAATGTTTGACCTGGGGGTGGGTGAACTCTCTTGAGGCCGGCGTTACAGGCCCAAGGCCCCTCATGTTACATCAGTGTGTCTGACGTTGGGTGCGCACCACCACCGCCAGAGACACTTTATTGTACTATGAGGAACCCAGTAGCAATGCCGTCGACCAAAAGCGAGTACACCCACCTCTTCAGACAAACAGCAGTCTCACGGGTGCTTGCGCCAAGTCGCGATACCACGGCCCCGTGTGGGGAGTTTGGCCATTTAGGGAGGTGTAAACATGTCGTATGCTGGACAATCAGCTGCAGCAAATTAGACATTAGAAAAGTAATTCACAGTAGTCCACAGGCAAGAGCTTTTCATAGGAAAGCTAGGTGTCGGCCGGGCAAGGTGGGGCAAAAGATTTCGAAATCCAGTTGTGGTTCATTTTAATGAATGTTAGATCGTCAACATTTTGGGTAGCCAGACGAGTCCTTTTTTCGGTTAATATTGAACCTGCAGCACTGTATACTCTTTCTGATAGGACACTTGCTGCCGGGCAAGCAAGCTCCTGCAATGCATATTCTGCCAATTCTGGCCAGGTGTCTAATTTTGATGCCCAGTAATCAAATGGGAATGACGGTTGAGGGAGAACATCGATAAGGGATGAAAAATAGTTAGTAACCATACTGGACAAATGTTGTCTCCTGTCACTTTCAATTGATGCAGCAGTACCTGTCCTGTCTGCGGTCATAGCAAAATCACTCCACAACCTGGTCAGAAAACATCTCTGTCCAACGCCACTTCTGATGTGTGCACCCCTAACACTCCTAGTCTGTTGCCCCTTGAGCTCGTGTGAGAACGATCACGTGCGCTGTGTGCTGGGAATGCCTGAAGCAAACGGTCAACAAGAGTTGATTGTTTGGTTGCTAATATTAGTTCCAAGTTCTCATGTGGCATAATATTTTGCAATTTGCCTTTATAGCGTGGATCAAGGAGGCAGGCCAACCAGTAATCGTCATCGTTCATCATTTTCGTAATGCGTGTGTCCCTTTTTAGGATACGTAAGGCATAATCCGCCATGTGGGCCAAAGTTCCAGTTGTCAAATCTCCGGTTGTGATTGGGTGAGGGGCAGTTGCAGGCAAATCTACGTCACTTGTGTCCCTCAAAAAACCAGAACCCGGCCTTGACACGCAACCAATTTCCAGTGCCCCCGGGAAAGGTTCCGCATTAAAAATATACTCATCCCCATCATCCTCCTCGTCCTCCACCTCCTCTTCGCCCGCTACCTCATCCTTTACACTGCCCTGACCAGACAATGGCTGACTGTCATCAAGGCTTTCCTCTTCCTCTGGTGCAGACGCCTGCTCCTTTATGTGCGTCAAACTTTGCATCAGCAGACGCATTAGGGGGATGCTCATGCTTATTACGGCGTTGTCTGCACTAACCAGCCGTGTGCATTCCTCAAAACACTGAAGGACTTGACACATGTCTTGTATCTTCGACCACTGCACACCTGACAACTCCATGTCTGCCATCCTACTGCCTGCCCGTGTATGTGTATCCTCCCACAAAAACATAACAGCCCGCCTCTGTTGGCACAGTCTCTGAAGCATGTGCAGTGTTGAGTTCCACCTTGTTGCAACGTCTATGATTAGGCAATGCTGGGGAAGGTTCAAAGACCGCTGATAGGTCTGCATACGGCTGGCGTGTACAGGCGAACGTCGGATATGTGAGCAAAGTCCACGCACTTTGAGGAGCAGGTCGGAGAACCCAGGATAAGTTTTCAATAAGCACTGCACCACCAGGTTTAAGGTGTGAGCCAGGCAAGGAATGTGTTTCAGTTGGGAAAGGGAGATGGCAGCCATGAAATTCCTTCCGTTATCACTAACTACCTTGCCTGCCTCAAGATCTACTGTGCCCAGCCACGACTGCGTTTCTTGTTGCAAGAACTCGGACAGAACTTCCGCGGTGTGTCTGTTGTCGCCCAAACACTTCATAGCCAATACAGCCTGCTGACGCTTGCCAGTAGCTGGCCCATAATGGGACAACTGGTGTGCAACAGTGTCATCTGCCGATGGAGTGGTTGGCCGACTGCGGTCTGTGGAAGAGCTGTAGCTTCTGCAGGAGGACGAGGAGGAGGGGGTGCGAACGCCTACAGCCAACTGTTTCCTAGACCGTGGGCTAGGCACAACTGTCCCTAAATTGATGTCCCCTGTGGACCCTGCATCCACCACGTTCACCCAGTGTGCCGTGATGGACACATAACGTCCCTGGCCATGCCTACTGGTCCATGCATCTGTAGTCAGGTGCACCTTTGTACTCACAGATTGCCTGAGTGCATGGACGATGCGCTGTTTAACATGCTGGTGCAGGGCTGGGATGGCTTTTCTGGAAAAAAAGTGTCGACTGGGTAGCTCGTATCGTGGTTCAGCATACTCCATCAGGGCTTTGAAAGCTTCGCTTTCAACTAACCGGTAGGGCATCATCTCTAACGAGATTAGTCTAGCTATGTGGGCGTTAAAACCCTGTGTACGCGGATGCGAGGATAAGTACTTCCTTTTTCTAACCAGAGTCTCATGTAGTGTGAGCTGAACTGGAGAGATGGAGATCGTGGAACTTGCGGGTGTGCCGGTGGACATGGCAGACTGAGAGACGGTTGGAGACGGTATTGTTTCCGCCGGTGCCCTAGATGCAATATTTCCGCCTACAAAACTGGTGATTCCCTGACCCTGACTGCTTTTGGCTGGCAAAGAAACCTGCACAGATACTGCCGGTGGTGCGGAAAATGGTGGCCTTACAGTGACGGAAGGGATGTTGCGTTGATGACTAGCTTCATTGGCCGAGGGTGCTACAACCTTAAGGGACGTTTGGTAGTTAGTCCAGGCTTGAAAATGCATGGTGGTTAAGTGTCTATGCATGCAACTAGTATTGAGACTTTTCAGATTCTGACCTCTGCTTAAGCTAGTAGAACATTTTTGACAGATGACTTTGCGCTGATCAATTGGATGTTGTTTAAAAAAATGCCAGACTGCACTCTTCCTAGCATCGGATCCCTTTTCAGGGATTGCAGACTGAGCTTTAACTAAGGGGCCCGGCAGATGGAACCTGTTGCGATGTTGATGCCTGCTGCGGCCCCTCCTCCACCTCCGCTTCTGAACTACTGCTGCCTGCACCCTGTTCCCCCAATGGCTGCCAATCGGGGTCAACAACCGGGTCATCTATTACCTCCTCTTCGAGCTCGTGTGCAACTTCGTCTGTGTCACTGTGTCGGTCTGTGGTATAGCATTCGTGGCGGGGCAACATAGTCTCATCAGGGTCTGATTGTGGATCTGTACCCTGAGAGGGCAATGTGGTGGTCTGAGTCAAAGGAGCAGCATAGTACTCTGGCTGTGGCTGTGCATCAGTGCACTCCATGTCAGAATCTACTTGTAATGGGCATGGCCTGTTAAGTGTTTCACTTTCTAAGCCAGGGACGGTATGTGTAAAGAGCTCCATGGAGTGACCCGTTGTGTCGCCTGCTGCATCCTTCTCTCTTGTTGTAGTTTTTGCTGAGGAGGACAAGGAAGCGACTTGTCCCTGACCGTGAACATCCACAAGCGACGCGCTGCTTTTACATTTACCAGTTTCAGAAGAGGAGGCAAAAGAGCTAGAGGCTGAGTCTGCAATGTAAGCCAAAACTTGCTGTTGCTGCTCCGGCTTTAAAAGCGTTTTTCCTACTCCCAGAAAAGAGAGCGTTCGAGGCCTTGTGTAGCCAGACGACGAAACTGGCTCCACAGCTCCAGACTTAGGTGGAATATTTTTATCCCCATGACCACCTGATGCTCCACTACCACTACCATCATTACCAGCTGACAATGAACGCCCACGGCCACGACCTCTTGCACCAGACTTCCTCATTGTTTTAAAAAATTAACCAAAGTAACTTTATTTGTTGCTGTCAAACAACTTACACGGTGAGCTATAACTTCAGTATGATTTCTATATCCCTTAACAGGTTGGTGAGACCACAAGGAAAATCAGGCACAATGTTACACACTCTGTTTTCTGTGGCACAAAATCACAGAGATGACACACACGCAGGACTGTCACTCAAGCACTAATGTCAATATTATTCTCCCACCTAATTTTTTTTTTTTTTTTCTCAGGGAGACTTTAGAAACCAAATAAGATAAAATGTTTTTTTCAGGGACAATTTAGAAACCAAATACTAATAAAAAAAAAAAAATAGCCTTTCTATGGCCCACAATTAGAGAGAGAGAGGTGGCAAACCCAGGAGTCAAGATTGGCACACAAGCTGAAAGGGCAATATTACTCTCCCACTGTTTTTTTATGTATTTTTTTTTTTCAGGGAGACTTTAGAAACCCAATAATATTAAAAAAGCAAAAAAATAAATAGGCTTTCTATGGCCCACAATTAGAGAGAGAGAGGTGGCACACCCAGGAGTCAAGACTGGCACACAAGCTGAAAGGGCAATATTACTCTCCCACTGTTTTTTTATGTATTTTTTTTTTTTTCAGGGAGACTTTAGAAACCCAATAATATTAAAAAAAACAAAAAAATAAATAGGCTTTCTATGGCCCACAATTAGAGAGAGAGAGGTGGCACACCCAGGAGTCAAGACTGGCACACAAGCTGAAAGGGCAATATTACTCTCCCACTGTTTTTTTATGTATTTTTTTTTTCAGGGAGACTTTAGAAACCCAATAATATTAAAAAAAATAAAAATAAATAGGCTTTGTATGGCCCACTGAATGAGAGATGGCACACACAGGAGTGGCACACAAGCCCTGACTGAGGCCAATATTTTTCTCCCACTGATTGATGTAGTGTTTTTGTGTTGAGGTAGATTTTAGAACACAAATCTAGGAAAAAAATAAATAGGCTTTCTATGGCCCACAATTAGAGAGAGAGAGGTGGCACACCCAGGAGTCAAGACTGGCACACAAGCTGAAAGGGCAATATTACTCTCCCACTGTTTTTTTATGTATTTTTTTTTTCAGGGAGACTTTAGAAACCCAATAATATTAAAAAAAGCAAAAAAATAAATAGGCTTTCTATGGCCCACAATTAGAGAGAGAGAGGTGGCACACCCAGGAGTCAAGACTGGCACACAAGCTGAAAGGGCAATATTACTCTCCCACTGTTTTTTTATGTATTTTTTTTTTTTCAGGGAGACTTTAGAAACCCAATAATATTAAAAAAAAAAAAAAATAAATAGGCTTTGTATGGCCCACTGAATGAGAGATGGCACACACAGGAGTGGCACACAAGCCCTGACTGAGGCCAATATTTTTCTCCCACTGATTGATGTAGTGTTTTTGTGTTGAGGTAGATTTTAGAACACAAATCTAGGAAAAAAATAAATAGGCTTTCTATGGCCCACAATTAGAGAGAGAGAGGTGGCACACCCAGGAGTCAAGACTGGCACACAAGCTGAAAGGGCAATATTACTCTCCCACTGTTTTTTTATGTTTGTTTTTTTTTTCAGGGAGACTTTAGAAACCAAATAATATTAAAAAAAGCAAAAAAATACATAGGCTTTCTATGGCCCACAATTAGAGAGAGAGAGGTGGCACACCCAGGAGTCAAGACTGGCACACAAGCTGAAAGGGCAATATTACTCTCCCACTGTTTTTTTATGTTTTTTTTTTTTTCACGGAGACTTTAGAAACCCAATAATATTAAAAAAAACAAAAAAATAAATAGGCTTTGTATGGGCCACTGAATGAGAGATGGCACACACAGGAGTGGCACACAAGCCCTGACTGAGGCCAATATTTTTCTCCCACTGATTGATGTAGTGTTTTTGTGTTGAGGTAGATTTTAGAACACAAATCTAGGAAAAAAATAAATAGGCTTTCTATGGCCCACAATTAGAGAGAGAGAGGTGGCACACCCAGGAGTCAAGACTGGCACACAAGCTGAAAGGGCAATATTACTCTCCCACTGTTTTTTTATGTATTTTTTTTTTTTCAGGGAGACTTTAGAAACCAAATAATATTAAAAAAAGCAAAAAAATAAATAGGCTTTCCATGGCCCACAATTAGAGAGAGAGAGGTGGCACACCCAGGAGTCAAGACTGGCACACAAGCTGAAAGGGCAATATTACTCTCCCACTGTTTTTTTATGTATTTTTTTTTTTCAGGGAGACTTTAGAAACCCAATAATATTAAAAAAAGCAAAAAAATAAATAGGCTTTCTATGGCCCACAATTAGAGAGAGAGAGGTGGCACACCCAGGAGTCAAGACTGGCACACAAGCTGAAAGGGCAATATTACTCTCCCACTGTTTTTTTATGTATTTTTTTTTTTCACGGAGACTTTAGAAACCCAATAATATTAAAAAAAACAAAAAAATAAATAGGCTTTGTATGGGCCACTGAATGAGAGATGGCACACACAGGAGTGGCACACAAGCCCTGACTGAGGCCAATATTTTTCTCCCACTGATTGATGTAGTGTTTTTGTGTTGAGGTAGATTTTAGAACACAAATCTAGGAAAAAAATAAATAGGCTTTCTATGGCCCACAATTAGAGAGAGAGAGGTGGCACACCCAGGAGTCAAGACTGGCACACAAGCTGAAAGGGCAATATTACTCTCCCACTGTTTTTTTATGTATTTTTTTTTTTCAGGGAGACTTTAGAAACCAAATAGTATTAAAAAAAGCAAAAAAATAAATAGGCTTTCTATGGCCCACAATTAGAGAGAGAGAGGTGGCACACCCAGGAGTCAAGACTGGCACACAAGCTGAAAGGGCAATATTACTCTCCCACTGTTTTTTTATGTTTTTTTTTTTTTTTCACGGAGACTTTAGAAACCCAATAATATTAAAAAAAAACAAAAAAATAAATAGGCTTTCTATGGCCCACAATTAGAGAGAGAGAGGTGGCACACCCAGGAGTCAAGACTGGCACACAAGCTGAAAGGGCAATATTACTCTCCCACTGTTTTTTTATGTATTTTTTTTTTTCAGGGAGACTTTAGAAACCCAATAATATTAAAAAAAAGCAAAAAAATAAATAGGCTTTCTATGGCCCACTATTAGAGAGAGAGAGGTGGCACACCCAGGAGTCAAGACTGGCACACAAGCTGAAAGGGCAATATTACTCTCCCACTGTTTTTTTATGTTTTTTTTTTTTTTTTCACGGAGACTTTAGAAACCCAATAATATTAAACAAAACAAAAAAAAGAAATAGGCTTTGTATGGCCCACTGAATGAGAGATAGCACACACAGGAGTGGCACACAAGCCCTGACTGAGGCCAATATTTTTCTCCCACTGATTGATGTAGTGTTTTTGTGTTGAGGTAGATTTTAGAACACAAATCAAGGAAAAAAATAAATAGGCTTTCTATGGCCCACTCAGTGAGAGATGGCACACACAGGGATGGCACTGTAGCAGAAATGCCAACCTTAATCTTCCACAAGAAAAAAAACAAAAAAAACAGGGACTGTCCTACAATTACTATCTCCCTGCAGTAATGTAAGCCAGGTATGGCAGGCAGCAATAGGGGTGGACTGATGCACAAATTAAATAAAAAGTGTGGACAAACAAAAAAGATAGCTGTGCAGAAAGGAAGGAACAAGAGGATATGTGCTTTGAAAAAAGCAGTTGGTTTCCACAGTGGCGTACACACAGCAATACAGCTATCACGGAGCCTTCTAGGGCAGCCCAATGAGCTACAGCGCTGAGGGAAAAAAAAAAAAAAATAGCTTCCACTGTCCCTGCACACCGAAGGTGGTGTTGGACAGTGGAAATCGCTACAGCACAAGCGGTTTGGTGGTTAGTGGACCCTGCCTAACGCTATCCCTGCTTCTGACGAAGCGGCAGCAACCTCTCCCTAAGCTCAGATCAGCAGCAGTAAGATGGCGGTCGGCGGGAACGCCCCTTTATAGCCCCTGTGACGCCGCAGACAGCAAGCCAATCACTGCAATGCCCTTCTCTAAGATGGTGGGGACCAGGACCTATGTCATCACGCTGCCCACACTCTGCGTTCACCTTCATTGGCTGAGAAATGGCGCTTTTCGCGTCATTGAAACGCGACTTTGGCGCGAAAGTCGCGTACCGCATGGCCGACAAGCACAGGGGTCGGATCGGGTTTCATGAGACGCCGACTTAGCCAAAAGTCGGCGACTTTTGAAAATGAACGACCCGTTTCGCTCAACCCTAGTAATTATTTTACAAGATTTTTTTGTTTTTTTAAGTGTGAGCACAGGCGCCAGCTGATGAGAGACTTGCTTCTCCCATCAGCGGCTCCTGCCATCACTGTTATCAGTGACAGCAGACATAGCCTGATGGCAGGAGTAGTCTCATCAGCCCATGCCTGCTGACCTGCGGTAAGCTTTTTACCATGGGTCACCGCTGCGGGTCACAGACACAACTGTGAGGTCGTGCGGACATCTGCCAGCATGACCCCGCAGCGCTCTAACGGACTGTCTTACTGGTGGTAGCGTTACCCGCGATAAGTACCACCGCACCAGTGTTTCCCATGCTGTCACACAGATGACAGAGTGGGAAACGCCATAAAAAGCTGGTACAAATGCAAACAAAAACTCAGCAAATCTGCAAACATTTTTATACATGCAATTTTGCAGTGGATTTGACTGACTCAATTGAAGTCAATGTGTGGAAAATGCTAAAATTCCGCACAAAGAATTGATATGCTGCAGAAAAAAACGCACGGCAAATACTCAAAGGAAATTTACTGATCATGTGCACAACACTTCAGGATTGTCATTGAATTAACTTGCATAAGGATTCCATAGTGTTTTTGGCCCATTTACGAGCTGCGAAAATGCATAAAAAATGCACCATGTGCACATAGCCTAAAAGAAAAAGAAACATATACCATGGCTAAGAATGTGGGAGTCTCTAACAACAGCAGAAGCCCCACCTCCGTTGGCACCAACTATCTTGGCAGTGGTACTACCAAATACAGGACACAATTGACCTACTTTGCCTCCAGCAAGGGTGTCAGTGGGGAAGAAGCAGAGAGCATTATAAAATATATGACACATGTGTCTCAGTCACAGCAGCATGATATTACCTCTGACAGAAACACCTATATATGAATCAGTGTTCTGCATAGAATGGTTTGACAGATCACAAATCAATAAGAGGGCCAATTTTTGGAAAAAAAATGTTTTTTTAAAAAAATATTAAAATTCTGTCAGATCACATCGCATTGCTCCGAGGGTCTCAGGGAAGCAGGCAGAGAGCCTCCTCCCGATGCTTCCCTATGCCGCCGGAACACTGTGATCATGTTTGATCGCAGGGTGCCGGGAGTTAATGTGCCAGGAGCGGTCCGTGACCGCTCCTGGCACATAGTGCCGGATGTTAGCTGCGATAGACAGCTGACATCCGGCCGCGATTGGCTGTGCTCCCGCGTGAGCGTGGCCGATCGCATATGACGTACTATCCCGTCACTGGGAATTAAGTCCAAGGTCACCTCAACGGCATAGTACATCATATGGGATTATTAAGGGGTTAACCACTTTCCGACATCGGGCATAATAGTATGCCGATGTCGGACTGCCACTGTTTGGTGCTGGCTCCGGTGCTGAGCCCGCACCTTTCCGGGCACATGACAGCTGATATATACAGCTGACATGTGCCCTCAACAGCTGCTGGTGGAATCACAATCCACCCGCGGTCGTTAACTAGTTAAATACCGCTGTCAATTTCTGACAACAGTATTTAACTCGTGCTTCCAGCAAGCGCGCCGGAAATCCCGCCCATCGGTGACCATGTGGGTGACTAATGGGTTGGCATGACAAACAGAGGTTTCCAGCCGACCTCTATGGTTGTCACTGCCGGATTGCTATGAGCGCTGCCCGGTGGTCGGCGCTCATAGCAAGTGAGCATTTCTGCTACATACTGTCACGGGAAGCCTAGGTGGGCAAGAGCTAATAACCCGGGCCCCTGCAATTTCCCTCAGACTAGGGAAATCCTGACTAACCCTCTACCTAGAGTTTACACTGATGGTGTGCATGTCTAGGCCTCCACCCTCTCCCTGTCTCCTGTTTCAACCCTAGGCTGAAATCACCACCCAGTGAAGAGATCATACACCAATACCCACAGTAAGCACAGACAAGGATAACGGAAAATATACACCACGCCGCAGTCACTCAGGAATACACTATAAATGCACAGGGCAAAATAAATACAAATATAGGAAGGAGTAAATAAGACAAAGGGAAATACACCACCAGATACGATACTCCAACTCCTAGCTCACCACTCCAGACCGAGATAACCAAGCACTAGACAGAAGCTATAATCGGTGACGCCCAATGTTCAGAAGAACTATTTAAAGGCAGTGGGCGTGGCCCAGCTTCCAATCCGAGCACCAGCTAAATTAACCCCGGACCAGCTAGATAAAATCTAGCCGACGCCACTGAGCACATAGTGGACAAAAGTGGAATTACCGCTGTCTGTCGAACGCCCTGGTATGAACAGCGTCCGACATGACAGTATCCCAACTTCTACGAGGGACCCCAGGGCCCTCACGGCTTATAGGACCCGGCTTGTCCAGATGTCGGCGGTGAAACATACTGACCAGCCGGTCCGCATGAACGTCCGAGGCTGGTACCCAGGACCTTTCCTCAGGCCCATAACCATGCCAGTGTACCAAGTACTGTAAAGTGCGGCGCACTACATGAGAGTCAACCACCTTGGAGACTTCGAATTCCAAATTACCATCCACCAAGACTGGAGAAGGCATAGGTGTCGCGTCCACAAGACCCACAGTCTTTTTTAGCAACGATCTGTGGAACACGTTGTGTATCTTATACACCGTAGGAGGTTCCAATCGGTACGCTACAGGGTTAATGACGGCGGCGACCCTAAATGGACCAATAAACCTTGGACCCAATTTAAGGGATGGTATCTTGAGTCTTATGTTTTTTGTGGATAACCACACCCAGTCATCCACACTCAGATCCGAACCTGGCACACACTACTGTCAGCCACACGTTTGTACCTAGCACCCACGCTCAACAGGCGCTGTTTAACTCTCCTCCAGACAGATGACAATTGTGCTCCTAACTGGTCTTCCTCCGGAACGCCGGAAGAGCCCCTCTGACTCAAAGTACAAAATTGAGGATGTAGCCCATAAACACAAAAAAAAGGAGACTCCCCAGACGACTCCTGGCGGTGATTATTGATGGCAAACTCAGCCAAAGGAAGGAACGTTGACCACTCCTCCTGGTTATCAGAGACAAAACAGCGTAAGTACTGTTCCAAATTTTGGTTCATACGCTCAGTCTGACCATTTGACTGAGGATGAAACGCCGAAGAATGAGACAACTTGATCCCCAGCCATGAGCAAAATGCTTTCCAAAATTTTGCCACAAACTGAGTACCCCTATCAGACACGATGTCAGATGGAACCCCATGAAGTCTGACCACCTCATGCACAAATACCTGAGCCAAAGTCTTAGCGTTAGGCAATGAAGGCAAAGACACAAAGTGCAACATTTTTGAAAACCGATCAACAATCACCAAGATGACCGTGTTCCCAGCTGAGGAGGGCAAATCAGTGATGAAATCCATGGAGATTTCCGTCCATGGCTTACTAGGTACCTCAAGAGGAAGTATTGTGCCAACAGGACGGGAGCGGGGCGTCTTAGCCCTAGCGCACGTGGTACAAGCTGACACGTATGATACCACGTCCTGTCGGATCTTGGGCCACCAAAACCGACGTGACACCAACTCCAAGGTACCTCTAACCCCTGGGTGGCCAGCCAGGACAGCATCATGATGCTCCGCCAAAACCTTTAAGCGGAGATGAAGCGGTACAAAAGATTTGTTGATGGGAAGCCCAGATGGTACTTCCTCCTGAGCCTCGGCAATCTCAGCCTCAACCTCGGTAGTGAGAGCCGAAACCACAACACCCTTTTGGAGGATGGGTACTGGATCCTCCCGAGGTTCTCCCCCCAGAAAACACCTGGACAGAGCATCCGCCTTAGTGTTTTTAGACCCCGGTCTGTAAGTGACAACAAAGTTGAACCGCGTGAAAAACAATGCCCAGCGAGCCTGCCTGGGAGACAGACGCTTGTCAGACTCCAAATAAAGCAAATTCTTATGGTCGAAAATAACAGTAACCTGATGAACCGACCCCTCCAAGAAGTGTCACCATTCCTCAAAGGCCAACTTGATTGCCAACAACTCCCTGTTGCCGATATCGTAGTTACGTTCGGCGGGCAACAGTTTCTTAGAAAAATAGGCGCATGGACGCAAATCACTCAAAGATGAGCCTTGTGATAGTACCACCCCCACACCAACCTCAGACGCATCGACTTCCACAACAAAAGGTTTTGATACGTCTGGCTGCACAAGAATGGGGGCTGAAACAAAACTGTTCTTAAGAAATTCAAACGCGCGCACAGCAGCCTCAGGCCAAACGGAGAAATTGGTACCCTTTTTAGTCATGTCAGTTAGCGGTTTAGCAATGATGGAAAAATCCTTGATAAATTTCCTATAGTAGTTAGAAAATCCAAGGAACCGCTGAAGTGCTTTCAGGTTATCAGGCCGTTCCCAATGCTGCACCGCTTACACCTTAGCGGCGTCCATTTTAAAACCAGAAGCAGACACAATATAACCCAAGAAAGGCAACTCTTGAACAGAAAATACACATTTCTCAAGTTTAGCATACAGCTTATTCTCTCTGAGAAGCTGTAACACCTGCCTGACATGATCTAAATGAGTATCACGGTCGCAAGAATATATGAGAATGTCATCTAGGTACACGATAATGAATTTCCCCAAAACATGCGAGAACACATCATTAATGAAATGTTGGAACACTGCAGGTGCGTTAGTCAACCCAAATGGCATCACCAAATTTTCAAAATGACCCTCAGGGGTATTAAAAGCCGTCTTCCACTCATCACCTTGACGGACTCTTATGAGGTTGTACGCCCCCCTGAGGTCAAGTTTGGTAAACCATTTAGCACCTGCCACCTGATTGAACAAATCCGGTATCAATGGCATAGGGTATGGATCACGAACCGTAATCTGGTTCAACTCCCTGAAATCCAGACACGGACGTAATCCGCCATCTTTCTTCTTCACGAAGAAGAACCCTGCTGCCACAGGCGAGGATGAAGGCCTGATGTGCCCTTTGCTCAAACTTTCAGCAATGTAATCCTTTAACACTTGTCTCTCCAGACCGGAGATGTTAAATATTCTTGCTTTAGGCAATTTGGCCCCTGGTTTAAACCTGATAGTACAGTCATAGGGATGATGTGGTGGCAACTCTGAACAACCCTTCTCAGAGAACACATCCACAAAATCCAGAAGTGACTCCGGAACACTTGAAGTCACAGCAGACACACATGTGGCCAGGCAATTCTCCTGGCAGAACTCGCTCCACCGAATTATGTCCTGAGTTTTCCAGTCAATTACCGGGTTGTGCATAGACAACCATGGAAAACCCAAAACCACCTGAGCAGGAAGATTCCTGAGCACCTTACATGTAACCTGCTCAGAATGTAGAACCCCAATGTGGAGTTTCACCTCGGCCACAAACTCAGTAATCTCCCCCTGTGAGAGAGGAGCAGCATTGATGGTGACCACGCGGATAGGATGAGGCAGTTTTTCAATCCTAAAACCTGCTGTGCGTGCAAACTCCTCATCAATGAGATTTGTGGCAGAACCACTATCCACAAAAACAGTAATTGGCAGCTCACTGCCAGCGATAATAACCTTAGCAGGGAGCATGCATTGAGAAACCACCATGGAGGATATACATAAGCTCAGATTGGCCTCCTCCACACCCTCTGAGCTTAGAAGTTTTCCGCCGTTGCGTTTTTCTTAGACAGCAGAGGACAGATGTTAACAAAATGACCAGTTTTACCGCAGTAAAAACAGGCTCCCTGCTTCCTGAGCTCAGGGGCTCGATGCTTCACATGTGACACCCCTGCGATTTGCATAGGCTCCGTGGGCTCACCTGCAGCAACCTCACGTGAACCTAAACCCTCTCCCATAGGCGGTGTCTCATGCTCCCCCTGACGCAAACAGCGATCAATGCGGACAACCAGACTCATAGCGGAATCTAGAGAAGCAGGAGTCTCGTACATCAGAAGGGCTTTTTTAACCCTTCCAGAAACCCCATGAATAAACTGACTCCGCAGCGCTGGATCATTCCACTGTGTATCGACCGCCCAGCGACGAAATTCAGAACAGTAATCCTCTGCAACTCGCTCCCCCTGGCGAATAGTGCGTATCTTAGATTCTGCTAGAGCCATTCTGTCAGGCTCATCGTAAATGTTTCCAAGAAAGGAAAAAAAACTCTCCACAGAGTCAAATGCAGCAGAATCAGATGGCAAAGAAAATGCCCATGCTTGGGGATCCCCGCTTAACAATGACAACACCAGGCCCACATGCTGAGCCTCATTACCCGAGGAGATCGGGCGCATACGGAAATATAGTTTGCAAGCTTCACAAAAAGAAACAAATTTACTGCGTTCCCCAGCAAATTTTTCAGGCAAAGGAAACTTAGGCTCAGCAACTCTACCTGTCGCTCCAGCTTGCACATTAGATACTGCTAGTCCCTGTTGCTGCACTGCCCCCCTCAACTCAGTTACCTGTAGGGACAGCGCCTCCAACTGGCGGGTTATGGAAGTCATGGGATCCATGACAAAACAAAAAAAAAGGAAACCCCTTTTTTTTTCTTTTTTTTTTAAATTTATTTAAGGCCGATTATAATGTCACGGGAAGCCTAGGTGGGCAAGAGCTAATAACCCGGGCCCCTGCAATTTCCCTCAGACTAGGGAAATCCTGACTGACCCTCTACCTAGAGTTTACACTGATGGTGTGCATGTCTAGGCCTCCACCCTCTCCCTGTCTCCTGTTTCAACCCTAGGCTGAAACCACCACCCAGTGAAGAGATCATACACCAATACCCGCAGTAAGCACAGACAAGGATAACGGAAAATATACACCACGCCGCAGTCACTCAGGAATACACTCTAAATGTACAGGGCAAGATAAATACAAATATAGGAAGGAGTAAATAAGGCTGGGTTCACATTGCGTTAATGGGTGATCGCTAACGGACAGCGTTGCATGGCGAAAATGTCGCAATCAACGCCGTGCAACGGGTCCGTTAGCGCACCCATTGACAGCAATGTTAATTTCGCCAGCAGCGCATCACTAGCGCGTGCCTTTTTCGGCTCGCGCTAGTGATGTGCCGTTCTTTTGTGACGCGCCTCGGACGCTGCTTGCAGCGTCCGCGGCGCGCCCGAGGTCCGTTCCCCGCTCTCGCAGATCGGGGATCTGCGAGAGCGGGGACGTTAACGCGACCCCCAAACGCGATCCATAAAAATACATTGCGTTAGCGCAATCCGCTAGCGCTAGCGCTAAACGGATTGCCCTAACGCAATGTGAACCTAGCCTAAGACAAAGGGAAATACACCACCAGATACAATACTCCAACTCCTAGCTCACCACTCCAGACCGAGATAACCAAGCACTAGACAGAAGCTATAATCGGCGACACCCAATGTTCAGAAGAACTATTTAAAGGCAGTGGGCGTGGCCCAGCTTCCAATCCAAGCACCAGGTAAATTAACGCCAGACCAGCTAGATAAAATCTAGCCGATGCCACTGAGCACATAGTGGACAAAAGCGGAATTACCGCTGTCTGTCGAACGCCCTGGTATAAACAGCGTCCAACATGACACATACAAGCGATCTGTTCATCGATTGTATGTAGCAGACCTGATAGGATTATGGCAGCTTCTTGTCTCCCATGGAAACTATTGAAGCATGCCAAAAGTAAAATAGAAGTTTTAAAAAATACAAAAATGTGAAAGTTCAAATTACCCCCCTTTGCCCCATTGAAAATAATTTAAAAAAAAAATCAAACTTACACATATTTGGTATCGCCGCGTTCAGAATTGCCCAATCTATCAATGTAAAAAAGAATTAACCCAATTGTTAAACAGTGTAACGAGAAAAAAGTAAAAACTCCAAAATTACGTTTTTTTGGTTGCTGCAACATTGCATAAAGATGCAATAACGGGTGATCAATAGATTGTATCTGCAACAAAATTGAATCACTATAAACGTCAGCTTGGCATGCAAAAAAAATACGCCCTCAACCAACCTGAGATCATGACGCTATGGGTCATGTTTTAACAAATTTTAGAAATGTTTTTCACCACTTAAATAAAAAATAACCTGTACATATTTGGTGTCTATAAACTCGTAAATACCTGGAGAATCACAATGGCAGGTCAGTTTTAGCATTTAGTGAACATGGTAGAAAAAAAACAACTGTGGGATTGCACTTTTTTTTTGCAATTTCACCGCACTTTGATTTTTTTCCCCCGTTTTCCAGTGCATGATATGTTAAAACCAATGGTGTAGTTCAATAGTACAACGCATCATGCAAAAAACAAGCTCTGATATGGCCATTTTGACCACAAAATAAAAAAGTCATGGCTGTGGGAAGAAGGAGAGCAAAAAATGAAAAAGCTAAAACAGAAAATGGCTCGGGGATAAGGGGTTAAATGAGCTGTTGGTTACTACCGGATTACCATGTGTTTATATGGCAAGGTGACCTTGCAATTACTAAGGCTGTAAATGCCTAAGAACATTGAAAGGGGTTGGATACAGTACTAGGAGTCATCAGAGTTCTACACATATTTTCAGAGTTCTTGGAGTTCATGGCAAATTTGGGAAAAATTCACTGAAGCTGGCAAATTAATACTTAAAAAATTCGATCATCTCTAAAAACAAGTAATCTTTAAAAGTGAAAAATACCATATAGAGAAAATTATTTACATAGAGTGCTTAACATTTCCTAGGGATCATCCTTTTTAATGTTAATACAGGCATCATAAATATAAATGTGGATGAGACTAATACAGCAATTCAATATGATTTTAAAAAAATTAGATAAATAATCATATTTATTTTACAACAATTTTGTTAAGTCTTTGTTTTTATACAAACACTAACATTAAATGAAACAATAAGATGAGTTATTATAAATAGGTAAGTCTTATGCTGGGTCTACACATGTTGACCACTGCTTTTACAGTAAATGACTTCCAGCTACATGCACACTAATCAGTGGTTATTTACTGGCCTGTTTAGACTGGACAACCACAATTCAATGCACACAGAATTGTCATTATTATGATCATTTTGGAAGCAAAGAATAATGTTATCACCAGAACGTGGTCTGGTTCTGCCAGGGCCGGACTGGGACTAAAATTCAGCCCTGGCATGTGAAGGTACACAGGCCCACCTGTCATATGGTGAGTTTGTAATATGTTTGTGCACCTCTATGTTACAAGAAGTGAGGGGAGTGTAACACGACTGTATGACATATAGTCAGAGCTGTGACCAGTATTACAGCTCAGTCCTATTTATTGCCCTTAGCTGCAGGAGCGGTCAAAGCAGTTATTTTACATACAGGGCTTGGTCTCGTAAATAATGAAGAGGATGCTGCGCTCTCCATAGTGCTGCTGCGGCCTCTTTATATAGCGGTTGGGCTGGGATGCAAAAAGTCAGATACCCACTGAGCTAATATTTAGGTATTTATTTTACTCACTGATATAGCACCATAAATTCTGCAGCCCTTTACAGGCATTATCATCAATGTCCCCATTAGGGTTCACAAACAATTGATTGTCCTTATCAATAAGTATTTGGAGTGTGTGAGGAAACTGGAGAAAACCACGCAAAGATAGGGAGAAGATACAAACTCCTTGCAGATGTTGTCCTTGGTGGGATTTGAACCCAGGACCTCAGGGCTGCAAAGCAACAGTGCTAACCCCTGAGCCACAAAAAATCTCTGCAAAGTACAAAGGCCAAGATATATATTACCGCCACATAGTGACCATATAGTAGTAGATATCAGTTCTACAGAACATATAAGAGATCACAGCACAGTTACAGATGGTGATTTACAACTGATGATCTTTCTCATGGAATTGTTCACTTTTCCCGTCTTTTCCATCTGGCCCAGACCAACATGACAACTCCTCCAGTCCGACACGACAACTCCTCCAGTCAGGACTCGTCTGCAGAGATAACAACAAATACACAATTGACTTCTCAGGTTTCCAACACTGTCTCCAGCTATTCCCAACCTGCACAAACTCCTCGTCCTGCTGATACCCCAATATTGAGCCACTGCTCTATGTGTCCCTATTACTGCACCTGCTGTTTGGCACAATTACAGCTCTCCTCTTACTGCCCCACATAATAATGCCACCATTGTGCCCCTTACATAGTAATAGTGCCTCCTTTGTTCCCTTTTGATGGTAAGTTTGCCTCCTAGAAAATATTAATGCACTGTATAATGGCTACCGCACATTAGCTCCCAAATTGTATAAAGGCCCCCAAATTAGTCCCCAAACTATATAATGGTCCCCGATTTAGTACCCAAACTGAATAATGTCCCCCCACAATGTCCTCCAGCTGTATAATGGAGCCCGCATTAGTCCCACAAGCTGTATAATGGCCCCTGCACTAGTCCACAGAGGACTACAAGTAATAATCTTAATAATAATCTTTATTTTTATATAGCGCTTACATATTACGCAGCGCTTTACAGGTTGCACACATTATCATCGCTGTCCCCGATGGGGCTCACAATCTAAATTCCCTATCAGTATGTCTTTGGAATGTGGGAGGAAACCGGAGAGAACATACAAACTCTTTGCAGATGTTGTCCATGGTGGGATTAGAACCCAGGACTCCAGCGCTGCAAGGCTGCTGTGCTAACCACTGCGCCACCGTGCTGCCCAAGTGGCCTCAATTCACCCACAGCACAAATTGTAAAATGGCAGTGCAGCAATCAGCCATGCATGAGGTATCGGGGTCTGGGCCAGCATATACAGCTTTCAATTGAACGTCACAGAAAGACGAGATGGTTGAGGGATCGGTGTAGGCCTCCTGTGCTGGGAGCCATGATACCACATGCAACACCTCTACTTGCTTTCATGCTGAGCCACACTCAGGTGGCACAAATATCACATACATTTTGTAGACTACTATTGTCAGAAAAATCTAAGGATGGTAACACTGGTAGTTGACTCCAATGAAGTGGAGGCCTGACGGTCTCGGAGGCCTACTGCTACAGACAACACGCATGAAGGAGTCTACACATTTGCAAAAATTATTGGCAGACACTAACAAAGTGGCATCAATTTCACCACAGTAGAAATAGTATAATAGGGACCGACAGGTCTTCCACTACGCCCAGTCCAGCAGATGGACACCCAACCAGGAGTGGCTGGGTAACACTGATACTTATTTCCTCCATCCCCCTCGCCAACCACGAACAACAGAGAGGGGAGGATCATCACCGCCACAAGGATTGCACCGTTATCGGACATGGCCTTCCCTGGATACAGGTTCAGCGGAGACAGCTATTGATCAAACTCAGCCTGGAGAGCTGTCCACAACTTTTCAGCTGTATGATGCGATATCCAAGGCATATAAATTTTAAGACTGCCTGATTGCAGTGAGCCCTGGCTGCACAGTATGGAGGTGGGGGATTCACTCTGCACTGTTGGACTGCTTATCTCATTAAGGCAGAGGTTGAGGGAGCAGATGGAGGCCCTATTGGAGATAGAGTTGGAGGGAGAAGCAGTGGAGGAAGTGTTATATGTAGAGTTTTGTCCTGCAAGACTTGTGGAGCAGAGGCTGCCTCCACAACCACCAGAGTCACCGAATGCCCAGTCAACGAGATGCAATGCCCTTGGCCATACTTACTCGTCCAAGTGTCTGAGGTGGCCTGCACCCTGGCAGACATAGATTTGGTCTAGGAATGGGTGATGTCTGCGACATGCTGGTGTAGTGCAGGCACAGCTTTCCTAGAAAAGTAATGGCGACTGGGCAATTGGTACAGGGGGACTGTGACGCCCATCAGGTTTTGGAAACCGTCTGTATCTACCAGGTGGAAAGGCAGCATTTCCATGGCAAACAGATTGGAGATAGTTACATAGTTATTAAGGTTGAAGAAAGACTTTAAGTCCATCTAGTTCAACCCATAGCCTAACCTAACATGCCCTAACATGTTGATCCAGAGGAAGGCAAAAAAAAACCATGTGGCAAAGAGTAAGCTCCACATTGGGGAAAAAAATTCCTTCCCAACTCCACATACGGCAATCAGACTAGTTCCCTGGAACAACGCCCTATCAAGGAATCTAGTGTATATACCCTGTAACATTATACTTTTCCAGAAAGGTATCCAGTCCCCTCTTAAATTTAAGTAATGAATCACTCATTACAACATCATGATGGTGAAGTTCATTCTCTTAGCTTTATCATGCGTAAGAGGAAACAATCTTTTGCATGACCACAACTGTGGTACCATGGGCTGGCTGCAGTGCTGAGAGATGGCGGAGTTCAGAGAACCAGAGAAAGGGCTGGACCGTGAGAGAGGTGCAGGTGGAGATGTTACAGTGGATTGAGAAAGTTGTGGTGTGCTTGTTCTCTGAGATCGGTCAAAAACAGCAGGCATGTCTGCTTCTGTTACAGCTGGCGGTGGGTTCTCAGTCAGCGTGACTGGAGCTGGTAAAGTACCCGAGGTTCTGCTGTCGAAGACCTGCTCTCAATAGTTGGCACGGTAACAGAGAGGGAGGAAGAAGCAGCAGCAGATGTGATTGATGGGGCAGCTGATAGTTGTTGAGGTCCACTGGTCCACATTTTATAGCAGAATAACAGAATAACGCATGTTGATTGCGCATGTGAAGGTTCATACATGTAGTAGTTAAGCTATTGCACTTTTTACCTCTACTCTTTTTTTTTTCAACATTGGCTGATTATGTGAGTTGACAACAAAAACAATTCAAACAAGTTGTTAGGCCAAAAAAGTAATCAAAAGAGTATATTAGACTTAAATGGAAAAATTTTCTTAGCACAAATACATAGAAACAGAGTATCTCTACTTATGCAGAGTACCACAGGATCCAAAATGCAAGTATCGCAAGAGCACACAAGTGAATATTAATAAATTTATGAGTAGAAAATATGAACTGTAAAGTAGCACAAAGTAAGCAAATTGATGCCAGCTATACTGCTGAAAGGAAACCCAGACAGCCCCTCAAATAACCTGGTATAAGGAATTAGCCTCTAGGGAGGGAGTGGATGTCAGGGCACAACAAAATGCAAATGCCAAAATGCTAAATAAAGTGCGTGCAGTGTATGAATGCAAGCATCACTCCTCCTGACAAAGTTATGGCGAAACGCACGTAGGGGCGGCAGGCCAGGGGATTCGGTCACCGTACTATGATTGTAAGTACTTGCTTAATGTATGTACCTTATTAGTGCTTTAATTTATTGTACATTTAAGTCTAATATACTTTTTTGATTCCCTTTTCTTGCGCTAATCAGCTTGTTTGGGTCCTTTTTGTAGTCTTAGTATTTTTTTAGTTTTTTCTGACTTATTACTTACCCCATTGTGTAGGGAATTTCAGTGTCTAAGATTATGTGAGTTGGCTCATCTTTTGCAGTGTCATAAAAGGCCCATGCTAGGGAACCCTTGCCACCCCTGCGAGCTGCAGACCTGCGGACGCTGCTAGTCACAGCCACAGTTGTGGCTGAGGATGCATTGCTCATCATGGCTGCATCACTACGTGTCTGTGATGTACGGCGCAACGTAACCTCCTTGTCTTCCTCCTCAGATGACCTACTCAGCTGTGTGCCTCTATGTTCACGCCAACTGGGATCTAACACTTAATCATCATCATCTTCTGTGTTATCACATTCATCGCCCTTAGAGTTGCCCTCCTCCTCTTCCAGCCGCAATGTGCACACATAAAGTTAGGAGAAAAAAATTACTCTCGTGATACAGTGACCTGCATCATTGTGAATGCAAACAGCTGAATTTCAGAGGCAGCAAATTACAAGGTGAAATATGACATGCTGAATTGCGTTAGTCACAGAAGAAAGAATTATTTCAGTGTGGATGGTGCCGGTATGACATACAAGATATTCTACAAACAGTTTGAAAGTGATCTGTCCCCTACTGTGTGACGTTAGTAACAGAAGACTTTTTCTTTGGCCTCTGGATCAAGCCTCTATAACACACTAGATGCTACAAGCAATTTGAAAGTGAGATGTCCCCTGTTGTATGATGTTAGTAACAGAAGAATTTTTTGGGGGTCTCTGGAACAGGCCTCTATAACACACTAGATGCTACAAACAATTTAAAAGTCAGGTCCCTTACTGTATGAAGTTTAGCAACAGAAAAATAAATTGTTATGTGCGTGAAATCTGCAGACAGCTTTATTTCAACCCAACAAAATGACAAAGTGGGATACGTCGGGCTGTATAAATTTTTTTAATGTGTGTTAGGTCTGCAGACAGTTTCATGTCACCGCAGCACTAAATGATGATGTGGGATACAGCAAGCTGTTTCACATTTAGCTAGCGAAAAAAAATAATGCTATACTCATGCATGGAGCTCAATAGAAGCAATGCACAACACACTTGTAGGACATGTGCCCTGCTGGCTTTGTCTGTGGACCTCAGTAATGGCAAAAGAAATTGCTGGAAGGTCAATTTTACAGCCACATTGGACAGTAGCTAGATAAACTATCTGACTGATAAACAAAAGCCTAGCTATCTAGCTAAAATCTTGCTGCTAACAGTGCCAGAGACAGGAGCAGCCTCTCTGTGCTGTTACTGAGTCAAAATGGCTCTAAAACAACATGTTTTCTGTTTATATGGAGAGGGACATGTGATTTCAGCAGCCAAACACAATCCGTTGTGTCAGGACATTGTGGATGTTTCCTGTGCCCTGATTGGCTAGCTGTAATGTGCACACATAAAGTTAGGAAAAAAAATTACTCTTGTGATACAGTGACTGGCGTCATTGTGAATGGCTGGTATGTGTTGCCGAGACAGAGGTGGTCCTCTGCGCTGTAAGCCCGAAATGTTGTTCTGGGACTTGTAGTTGCACAAGTGTTTGTTTAGTTTTAAGGGAGGCTTACAGGGTTAGCCGGAGAGCTGGGCAGGTCTGACTAACCACACACACCTCCCACCTGTGGGAGTGGCTTATGTGATATAATGTGACTGAGTTCTGGTCACATGGTCGGTGTGTAAGGTCCTGGAAGGCATGTGTGTTGATCGGTCCTATGAGTAGATAGACATCCTGAATAGCACACTAAGAGGCTGTGGACCTGGAAGGCCTGTGTGTTGGGAGGTCCTGAGTGTGGACTAGATCCCTGAATAGCACACAGAGAGGCTGTGGACCTTGATGGCCTCTGTGTTGGATGGTCCTAGGAGTAAGACCGGAGTCCTGAAGAGCACGGGGTGAGGCCATGGTCCTGCAGAGCCTGTGACAGCTACTGTGTTGGGGAAGCTACCGTCTTTTTGTGGGTCAGGAAATATCGGGTGGCCTGGTGAGCAAGGCATCATCCAGGATGGTGATCCCAGTTAGGCAGCTTCCCTGGGAATGAGGACTGACAAGGAGTCAGCATGTGGAGCAGGAGCTCCAGGAAGGTAACTCCAGAAAGGGGGTTTTAATAACGGCAGAGAAGTAGCTGTCATTGGAACAGACTGTCGGTGGTGATTATGTTCCGTTGATGTACATAATGAACTGTTTGTGGTGCGTTTTATGAATCTAAATAAACACCCCCGCTTTTTAGCCAATGTTACCGATTTTTTCCGATTTTATAATTTTTTTTTCCAATCACGAATCCGAATGTGCCATATTTGTGCTGATTTTATGTTTGGTGATCGATTTCCGAACAAATTCGCTCAGCACTAATGAAAATAGCATCAAACTAAGCCATACACTGTATGCTAAAACAGAAGAATTAAAGATCTTTCAGGACTGAGTACTTCCTTAATTAAAAATCTTTTTTTTTTTGTCAACAGAGTTACATACCGTAATAACCCTGAAAGCTTTTATAACAGTACAAAAAAGCAGTTTTCTTAACTTGACCAGGGCTGAACTGTGAGTAGCTTGAGCTTTGCAACCCCTCATTCTCGTTATCAACGACGATACAGGGTTCTACACACACAATGATTATATGTTGATTAGGTCCTCTTGGGGGTTCTTTGCCCCTGGTAATCCACAAGACTTCAGTCCCATTAAGCTGAGTAGGACTGAGCTGCGGTATTAGGTTCAACCTCCAATATAGCCAAGTGGCTTGAGCTTCATAACCCTTCATTCTGATTATCAAAAGAGGTCCAGGGTTATAAACACAATAATCAAACATTGATTACATCCTCTTCTGGGCTGCTTTGTCTCTCGCAATCTACAGCAGTTTATTTTCAATAACCTGACTGAGACTGAGCTGCAATATAGGCAAATGGCAGGAGCATTGTGGCCCTTCATGGTCAGACTCCAAAAGATCAAACTTTGATGGTTTGAGTGTGTGTGTGTGTAAAAGCCACCTCTTGCAGTTATTGAAATTTGTCTCATAGGTCAGAATTCAACCTCCCTAAAGAAAAATTACTGTATATTGCTGGGTTTTACAATAAGGTAACGAGTTAGTGGATGACGTCATCAAATCTCTATAATCTTAAGATTTGTTGCATTCACATCTGCTAGAGGGGTTGAACCCTAGCTACCATTTAGAGTAAGTTGGTGATGGGGACTGGTCTTGGGGTCATAGACTTCTGGGTAAGTTCCTTAAGTTAGTTTTTTTTGTATACAGTGTATTGCTAGAGGGGTTATGTCTTGTTGGCAAAGTTTTTTTTATAAACATCGAAGTAAATAGGACAACTCAAACAGATATATTTAAATGGGTTGTCCAAGAGCTTGGATATAAAAACTCTAAGTAAGTGCCTTACGTTTTTAAAGTTTGCGGCAATATTGGAGTTCATGAATTCATTAGTCGCAGTATGCTGATGGATTGTGTATGTATCAGAAGAAATGTCTTCTCCTCAGCTGAATGAGCAAAAAATATTTTTTTTCTGTAGCCTCAGTCCTCAATGCACAGAATATTTATTTTTTCTCCTCTCACAGCCCTTCTGCAGCCTCTCACAGGTACATACTGAGGTGTACAGAATTCAGCTCGTCATGACGTGACTAGGACAGTATACAGTTTGAATTACCTGATGCAGGCCATTTTATTGCATTCTTTGAGAACCCCTTTAGTGTTCATTCTTTATATCATATTTGGAACTCCAGAAGTGACAAATAAAACTCAAATGAGATTTATATAGGACTATTGATGGTTAACCGAAACCCTTTCTGTGCTTATGCAACAGTTCTGTTTATTCAACCAAAAGTACAATATGTTCAATGCAAAAACTAAAAATAATAACCACATCTCAAGGATGCAATTTCTCTTTTTTTGCCATCATCTATACTTGACTGGGTTAAATGGACTGGAAAAAAGACATAAGCACTTGTATACTGTTTATTTTACAAACTGCAATGTGCAATGATAGAGCGATTTAGATGCTGGAATAAGACAGCTGTACAGTAGATATATCTTCATTCCTGAAAGGAGAGTTAAATATACAGTATCTGCTACATTACATTAACCTCCTCCACAGCTTGGTTCTGATTCTGGAATAGAAGGGTTCATTTAGTGTCACCTTAATCACCTTGCATGTTAAACTTAAGGCAAGCGACAGTTGGATGGTATGACAGGCATAAATGTGAGTGGGCAGGCTTCACAGTGAATACAAACCAATGTTTGTTATATGCAATCTTACAGGAACTGCTATTAGATTTCCCAAATCCCCAAAATTATATTCTTCAACTGAATAAAATAAAAAAAACACATTTTTGTTAGGAGATATTTCCCAGTCTTTAAGGGAAGGTCCACTATTGCAGCCTAGTTTTTATTACTGCCCTATGTGGTAGAGCGGCTCACTCGCCTGGACACAGAGGTAGAAACAAAACATTGTCTCTTTAAGAGCACGCTTGGTTTATTAAAGGCAGCATAAACCGAGCTGGGAAAAATAAACACCGACAAAATCGCATAAACAAACAAAACAAAAACACAGTCCTTCTTCTAGCGGAGATCAGCCCGCTCACGGTTAGCGATGTCCACAGTTCAGGTCCTTTAAAGGGAACCTGTCACCCCCAAAATCGAAGATGAGCTAAGCTCACCAGCATCAGGGGCTTATCTACAGCATTCTGTAATGCTGTAGATAAGCCCCCTGATGTATCCTGAAAGATGAGAAAAAGAGGTTAGATTATACTCACCTGGGGGGCCGATCCAGTCTGATGGGCGTCGCTGTCCGGTCCGGGGCCTCCCTTCTTCATAGGATGATGTCCTCTTCTTGTCTTCATGCTGCGGCTCCGGCGCAGGCTTACTTTGTCTGCCCTATTGAGGGCATAGCAAAGTACTGCATTGCGCAGGCGCCGGGCCTCTCTGACCTTTCCCGGCGCCAGACAAAGTACGCCTGCATCGGAGCCGCAGCATGAATACAAGAAGAGGACGTCATCATAAGAGGATGGGAGGCCCCAGACTGGACTGCGACGCCCATCGGACCAGACCACAGCGGGACCATCCCTGGGTGAGTATAATCTAACCTCTTTTTCTCATCTTTCAGGATACATCGGGGCTTATCTACAGCATTCCAGAATGCTGTAGATAAGCCCATGATGCTGATGGGCTTAGCTGATCTTCGATTTTGGGGCTGACAGGTTCCCTTTAACATGTAACACGGGCACAAACACTTTCCTGTAGTACTTCCTCTCCAGGCATACTGAAGACTGCTGCCTTTGGAAACCTGCTACTTAAGCCCTAGACCATGTATCGCATGCATCATGTGACTGATCACATGACTGTGACATCACACAGGTCCTGCCAGCACACGGTGGTGCCACCTCTGCAGGTGGAGATAAGGTGGACATCCTCCAACTCTATGGGTGTCTACATAAAAACCAGCCCATTATGCAACTTAGCTTAAAGGTCACAGCACGTAGTGTGCTGAAGGAAAATACTCTGGGTTTTATATCACTGATGCCATTAGGCGTAGTGAAACATATCTCTCTGCTAGCACTTTACCAGTGACTTTGTCACATATTCCCCCTCTGTCCAAAGCCGGGGGGTTTTGGCACCTTCACTGGCTAAACAGGAGACTCTGGACAGGGCATCTGCATTTCCATGCAACTACCCTGGCCTGTGCTCTACATGAAAAGTAAAGTCCAGGAGCGCAAGAAACCACCTAGTTACCCAGATATTCTTCCCCTTCTTTTCCCTCATGCATCTCAGGGGCGCATGATCCGACACTAGCCTGAACTTTCTGCCTAACAGGTAGTATCTCTGGATGTCAACTACCCACTTGATGGACAAGCACGCTTTCTCCACGATGGCATACTTATTCTCACAGGAGGAGAGTTACATACTCAGGTATAGAACTGAATGTTTGTCCTCATGTATTTCCTGTGACAACACAGCTCCCAAAAACAGACCTCGGAGGCGTCCGTCTGGTGCATGAACTCCTTAGTGAAGTCTTGTGCGACCAAGACCAGCAGTCTGCACAAGATGAGCTTCAACTCCAGAAATGCCATCTCAGGTTCAGGGGACCATTTGACCATCAATGACTTTGTGCCCTTGAGAAGATCTGTCAGGGGGCGGCTATTATGGCAAAATACAAGATAAATCGCCAATAATATCCCACAATTCCCAGAAATGCTCTAATCTGCTTTTTGGAGACCGGCTGAAGCCGCTTTTGGATTGCCTCCACCTTGTCTATTTGTGGCTTTATCTCGCCCCTTTCAATGACATAGCCCAAGTACTTTGCCTCCTCTTTCCTGAGAGCGCACTTGGGTTTATGGTAAACCCTGCCTTCCTCAGTACATCCAGAACTGCCTGGACCTTCTTCTTCCCCAATTCAGGCTAAAGATCATGATGTTATCCAAGCAAGAGGCGGAGTACTTGCCCTCTGGAAGGTAGCTGGGGCTACTTGTACACCGAACGGCATCCGAGTATACTGGAAGCACCCGTCAGGTGTAGAGAAGGCCATCTTCTCCTTGGCACTTGGAGACAGGAGAATTTGCCAGTACCCTTTCGTTAGGTCCAGGGAGCTGATGCATCTGGCTGATCCTAACTTCTCAATAAGCTCATCGATCCGAGGCATTGGATATGAGTCAAACTCCGACACCTCATTGAGCTTCCTATAATCATTACAGGAGTGCCACTCTCCATCCAGATTTAGCACAAGGACAATAGGGCTGGACCAGCCACTCTTTGACTCCTCAATGACCCCCAGGCTCAACATTCTCTTCACCTTCTTGGAGATCACCTCACAGTGAGCTTCAGGAATCTGATACGGCCTTTGGTTCACCCTCACATGCGGTTCAGTCAGATTTTGTGCTTCACATCCTCCACACATCCTAGTAACTCCAAAAACAGGTCTAGGTTCTGCTGACGCAGCTCACAGTACTGTTGTTTCTGGGAAGGTGACAGTGTCTCTTCCACTGTGACATCCTCGACCTTGGCCTAAGGATGGGCCCCTAGGCATGTTGCTCCTACCGGATTCCTGTCTCGCCACAGTTTCAGCAGGTTAATCTGATACACATGGTATGGTTTTCTTCTCTCTGGCTGGTGGACCTTGTAGTTGACGTCACTTAACGCTTCAACCACCTCGTATGGCCCTTGCCACTTGGCCAGGAATTTACTTTCAATGGTGGGGATCAACACCAACTGTCTTAGTCTTGCCAATTGATTGTAGACCCCTGCCTGGGCCTCTTGTGCTTAAATGAGACTCTACCTCACAATCGGCATCACATCCGCATTCCTGTCTTGCATCTGGGCCACATGCTCAATAACACTTTGGTGGGGTGTTACCTCCGCTTCCCAGGTCTCCTTTGCAATGTCCAGAAGACCCCGAGCGATGGTACACCGACGTCCTAATTTGGGTAATCTGGAGGGTCTTGCACAACTCCCTCATTACCTTGGACATGAACGGTGTCTCTTGGTCTGTTATTATTTCCTTTGTCAGGCCTGTCCGGGAGAAAATGTGTACTAGCTCCTTGCTATAGTCTGGGCTGAGGAGTTTCTCAGTGGTACCGCCTCCGGGTACCGCTTAGCATAGTCTATTACCACCAGGATGTATTCATGACCCCTGGCGGACTTAACTAAGGGCCCGACCAGGTCCATGGCAATGCAGTCAAATGGGACTTCGATTATGGGTAACGGAACCAGGGGACTGCAGAAGTGAGATACGGGGCAGTTAGCTGACATGTAGGGTAGGACTGGCAGAAATTAACAAGGTCCCTGTGACACCCAGGCCAGTAGAACCTCTGAAGGACTCGCTCTTGGGTTTTATCTATGCTTAGATGTCTCCCCCCAAGACATGAGCAAGGGCCAGATCTTGTACCCTACGTCTATAGAGTCCCAGGACTAACAGCTACTCTAATACTTCCCCTTGCTTTTTAGTGACCCAATATAGCAACTTCTCATTGACTGCAAAATATGGGAAACTGGTGTCTGCCCCCAGCTCTTGGGCCCATTCATCACAGTCACATTTTCAAGTGCATTTTTTTAAAAGTAAATCCTGCATTTGGGCAGTCCCAAATTTCCGGCCAGAAATCCCCAGTTCAGGAATTTTGACCTCACTGGTCACCATCTTGTCCTCGTCACCAGCCAGGACACAGAAGGGGAACTCATCCATCTCTGACTGCAATGGGTTTCATCAGGGTTGAGCTGGCTCCTGTCTGCGTCCCTTGGTATCCCTACCTTTCCCCACAAGTCCCAGAAAAGGCTGAAGTCCTGCCCAATTATCAGGAAGAAGATGAGAGGCAACAGAGCCAATAGTGCAGACTACCTGAAGGCTGCTATCAAAGCAACCTGGGCTTCCATAACACCTCAGCAGTGCCACAGGCTTATCGCCTCCATGCCACGCCACATTGATGAAGTAATTGATGGAAAAGGAGCCCCGACCAAGTATTGAGTGCATTTACTGAACATACATTTCAGTAGGGCAACATTTCGGGTTTTAAAAATCAATTTTAAAGCTGATGTTATGAAGTGTTCTAGTTTTCTGAGACAATGACTTTTGGGTTTTCATTGGCTGTAAGCCATAATCATAGACATTAACAGAAATAAACACTTGAAATAGATCACTCTGTTTGCAATCACGCTATATATGAGTTTCACTTTTTGTATTGAAGAATTGAAATAAATTAACTTTTTGATGATATTCTTGTATCTCCCCTCCAGCACTTTGCCATTGACCTTGCCACACTTAATATATCTAAAGTACAGTAGAAAATCAAGCAACTATGGCAATAAACTGAGTTAAAGAAAAACTATAATTGTGTCAGCACATGACATGTGCAGACCTATATGTTTCAATAATAGCAGATCTCAAAACAAAACCTGTGTAGTCTAATTCTACAGTCACCCTCCCTTTTATTTGATCTCTGTGTACTAAGACAGTTTTGGTAGAATAGCAAGAAGAATGAAACTCATGGATCACAATATGGCACAGGATCTGTTTGTGGTTTGTTATGGAAATACATATATCTGGAAACACAGCAGGATTTCGGAATGGTTGTGAATATCTATCTATGAGCACCAATTTATGGATGGTGGAAATCAATCAATAACTTTTACTAAATTTTGGTAACTGACAGTTTGAAATTTTGGCCATATTATTATATTAACTATATTTCTTTAACTTTAAAAATAACATATTGCTAAGTATCAGTTGGCACTGATAAATATTTTGTATTCAACCTTTGATAAGCAAAGGCATATAAATAGGTTAAGGAGGCCTTGAAGCATAAAAGGAACTCTTGCTATTAGTGGTTGAAACCACTATACTTCTAATCATGTGGGGCAGGAAGATGTACTATTTGGGCTATTTTTTGCCCTATCTCCAATTTTTTTCCACCTAATCTTGGAGCAGCATAATGTAGAAGCAGAGACCCTCATTCCATCAATGTGTCAGTTACTTGGCTGCTTACTGTAGTTTTGATAAAATCACTTTTTTTTTATCAGCCTGAGATTATCACTAGATGACTCGTTGGCCTGCTGCCATGTAGTCGAACCCCTCCCCACCACTTATTGGCAACTGTATGCCTATGCACAAAGTACACAGAAAGCTGCCTATCAGTGTTGTGGGTGGTTATACAGAGCTCAGCATTCAGAGAACTGGTAGATCTGCAGTAGTAGTAGTTTGATTTTATAAAAAAAAAATACGACACCCAACCCAGCAAGTGACACATCACTGGAATCAGCTTTTAGCCCCCTACATTAAGCTTCACTTTATGGGGTCTGTAACAATAGTATGCCTGCACAGAGTTTCAATCATCCAAAATAATGGGCGCAGCCAACCTGTGATAACAACTTCTCTGTTCTGGCCCAGTAAAGCTGTATGGACTGTCTAAGAAATCAAGATTATTTTTCATGATAGTTCTGGGAGACTACCCCTACTAACAGTAATAGTATAAAATATCCACAGTACTCCAACGCTAACGGCCATCTGTATATGCGACCTGTAAACTCGACCTGTTCACTGCTAGCTCCTTACAGAGATAGACAAGTGCAGTCAACATCATTGGGCTTACAAGATCTATAGATGCACCACAGCAAACCAGTATATGCCTTTTTAACTGCACCAGTATGCATATGGATTGTAATATTGGCTAAAGCATTGCAAGCATCTTGTAAAAGGCCTTTGAGTCAGATATATTATTTTCTCTCCCTCAGGAACGGAGGAGGTCGTAGTGGAACGTTCTGTGCTATCTGTAGTGTGTGCGAGATGATCCAGCAGCAAAATATTATTGATGTGTTTCACACCGTGAAAACCCTGCGGAATAACAAGGCAAACATGGTGGAAGCACTGGTGAGTGACTGGCCACTGCTGCATCTAGTGAAAAATATAAAATAGCAATATCCTCTTTTGCAATGAAAAATAAAAGCAAGACTTAATATCCTTCCGAACTGAACCATCTGAAGCTGCAGTCATGCTGTCTTCTGTGTGTGGGAAGGGGGTTAGCAGCTGCTTTCTACAGCACAACTAGATGTAACTTCCCTAGGATGTACAGATTTTCTATGCAGTATTTACATTGTCTGACTGGTTTAGTGATCTCATATCTCCCACACAACTAAATATGTTTGGTGTTTTATATTTAGCCATAGTTTGTTAACTACTGTAACTGTATAATCTCTCTTTTTTATGCCCACACATCATAATATCTCTTGGATGCAATTATGATTGAAAACTATTTTCCAGAGCGTCTCACTCGACTTCTTGTCACATTATCTCTACTTGTTCATATTGTGATCTTATCATTCGAAGGATTGGTTACAGTACTAGTTCATGATCACAGGCAGCATCGGACTTGGATGCCAAGGATCCCACTGGTAACCAAGCGTGGGCCCCATTTTTCAACTACATGTAAATGTGACATTATTCTCAATCACAAATTTCTATAACAATGAACTGGGTAGAACAATGAACTTTGTCTGTACATATACACTGTTCATATAAAAGGGTTGTGGCCCACTTTTGCATACGGGCTCACCAGAGGATTCTCCTGTTCTCCTTTGGGCCAGTCCAAGCCTGGTCACAAGTGATTAGCTACTGTGCAGTGGATTTCAGAGGTTAACAGTTGGGACATCTCAAAGCATGATTAGTTGATCCCACTAATATTATTATATTCATACAACCTCTATATAATGTGTATGGCCAACGTTAAAGTTTGAAGGAAACTTGTAACTTAATTTTCTTACCCCGAAGAACTGGAATGGAATTTTATATTGTGGCTTGTGGGACATAGAGCAAAGCCAGGAAAGACAGGAGATGGGCATAACACCTCACCTGAACAACACTGCTCAGATGACTTTTGAAAGTTATTTAGCATAAAGCACAAGCATAACTTCATTTTTACATTGCTAAATGCAGTTTATAAGGGGGACACCTCAAGAAAGAATGAAGTGTCAAGTTCCTTTCAAACCTTTATAGTTGGCCAAAGACTAGATAAAAGATGTCTGAACACGATAATATCAGCAGAGGATCAGCGGATCAAGTGTTGGGTTGTCCCAGATATCGACTTCTCAACCCCACTGTAGCTTTCTCATGATTGTACTTGCTTACTCATTGCTCTAAAATGGATGATGCCAAGTTTAATGTTTGCTTTTTTCCCATTTCAGGAACAATATAAATATGTATATGAAGTTGCCTTGGAATATCTGAATTCCTTCTGATCCTGCCAGCCTGGAGAAAAGGGAGGTGTGAGAAGATGACCTGGTCCTATGCAGCCCCTGTGTGGCTTACAAGACTTGTTTATGGGGTGGGTGGGTGGACAGTGCTTGTTGCTGATCAGTAACAGACACTTTGCACAGTATGAGATTCCACATTGAAGTGCATATTAGGATAAAGGAAAGTTGAGCAGCAGTATATATAAGAGCACATCAAAGAACAATGCCTTTTTTCTGACTATATTTACCACTAATCTACTCTACTCTTTTTCCGTGGCCTCTTTTCATTTCCTCTCTGCTTTCCTGTTCTGTCCAACCACATAGACACTATATGCATCAATTTGTGACCCGACAAACTCTGGCAAGAAAAATCAAAGACAGTAAAGTGTTTTCGATTCCTCAAAAAGAGCTAGAGGATTTCTATATACGCGGATGCAGAACTCCAGCCATTTTCTAGGGACATTTATGTCTTATCATGCCAGTCACTCATAAACTGCCTCTTGGATGAATGCACTGGCAGAGATAATAAATCTCCGCATTCACATATTACATATTATAGGATAATGCTCCCTTCTTTAAACCGTATTCTGTTGCTCTTTGCAGCAAACCCCAAGGTCCAGGTGATGTGGTCTTGTTCTCTTTCTAATGAACCTGTCTTTATTTATTGCTGTAAATGTTCTTGGGGAGGGGGCAAAGCAGTTTGTATTCTGGAAAATTGTCTTGCAATGGAGCGTCCAATAAAATTGTGATGTTTTTTCTTAGTAATGCTTGTACTGTCATGAATATCGTGTGTATTCCTGTAAAAGATGATTGACTCTTGTTTAGTAAAAGGCTTAGAGGTGGGAAAAGGGTTGACTACTGGATAAAATCTCTTCAATAAATTCTACATGACCAAAAGAAGTATAAAGGTATAAAGATAGCTTCAAAGTGGTTTTCCACTTTTCAAGACCTTTTTTAATTTCTTTGCCTACTTTGACATATTGTAACATAGTTTGACATATGTTTTTTGTGTTTTTTCAATAAATGGCCATAAACAGCAGCTGTGGTCCTAAGCTGGCTATACACATTAGATAGATGTTGGTTGATGATTAAAAAACTGTTAAAGGAAAGTTTATTTTGTAAATGATCCTTTGGCCAGCACAACCATACACAATTTAGTTAACATTGGCCACTGTTTTACCATTGCTATACATGTACGATCATATAATGGCCGATATCTGTGTTGTCACAGGAGGGTGAGGGTCACTATAGAAGGATAAAAGATCTTTCATGGACCGTTTTTTGTGTACAAGCCTTGTGACTTAAATACAATCAACATTTCAAACCCGACAGACTTGACAGTGCCCAGTGTTTTTGCTGGATGACGGGCTGTATGGTCGCATCATGCAACAACGCAGCTTGCCATCTAGATGTAGCAGAGCTAAACCCATTGTGGGACAAATGGATTAGCAGCATCTCAGTGGAAAGGTGAGGACTAGGGTTGAGCGAAATGGATCGGTCATTTTCATAAGTCGCTGACTTTTGAAAAGTCGGGTTTCATGAAACCGGACCCGATCCCTGTGTGGGGTCGGCCACACGGTACGCGACTTTCAAGCCAAAGTCGCGTTTCAATGACGCTAAAAGCGCCATTTCTCAGCCAATGAAGGTGGACGCAGAGTGTGGGCAGCGTGATGACATAGATCTCAGTCCCCACCATCTTAGAGAAGGGCATTGCAGTGATTGGCTTGCTTTCTGCGGCGTCACAGGGGCTATAAAGGGGTGTTCCCACCGACCGCCATCTTACTGCTGCTGATCTGAGCGTAGGGAGAGGTGCCGCTTCGTCAGAAGCAGGGATAGTGTTAGGCAGGGTACATTCACCCCCAAACCGCTTGTGCTGTAGTGATTTCCACTGTCCAACACCACCTTTTGTTTGCAGGGACAGTGGAAGCTACATTTTTTTTCCTCAGCGCTGTAGCTCATTGGGCTGCCCTAGAAGGCTCCCTGATAGCTGTGTTGCTGTGTGTGTACGCCGCTGTGCAAACCAACTGCTTTTTTCAAAGCACAAATCCTGTTGTTCCTTCCTTTCTGCACAGCTATCTTGTTTGTTTGTCCACACTTTTGTTTTTTTTTGTGCAGCTGTCCACTGCTTGTTATTGCTGCCTGCCATACCTTGCTGAGATTACTGCAGGGAGATAGTAATTGTAGTACAGTCCCTTTTTTTTTTTTTAATTCTCCCTGAAAAAAAAAAAAATAGTGGGAGATTAAGATTGGCATTTCTGCTTGAGTGCCGGTCCTGTGTGTGCCATCTGTCTCAAATTATTGGGGCACAGAAAACCTAGTGTGTCATACTGGGAATTTTTTTTTTTTTTAAATTCTCCCTGAAAACAAAAAAAATAGTGGGAGATTAAGATTGGCATTTCTGCTTGAGTGCCGGTCCTGTGTGTGCCATCTGTCTCAAATTATTGGGGCACAGAAAACCTAGTGTGTCATACTGGGAATTTTTTTTTTTTTTAAATTCTCCCTGAAAACCAAAAAAATAGTGGGAGATTAAGAGTGGCATTTCTGCTGGAGTGCCGGTCCTGTGTGTGCCATCTGTCTCAAATTATTGGGGCACAGAAAACCTAGTGTGTCATACTGGGAATTTTTTTTTTTTTTTTAATTCTCCCTGAAAACCAAAAAAATAGTGGGAGATTAAGATTGGCATTTCTGCTTGAGTGCTGGTCCTGTGTGTGCCATCTGTCTCAAATTATTGGGGCACAGAAAACCTAGTGTGTAACATTGGGCCTGATTTTCCTTTCAGTGTCAGCCACCTATAAAGGTATATATAAATCCTACAGAAGTTTGAGTTCACCTTATAAGTTGTTTTACAGTAACAAATACCGTTACTTTGGTTACATTTTGCAAACAATGAGGAAGTCTGGTGGAAGAGGTTGTGGCCGTGGGCGGTCATTGTCAGCTGGTAATGATGGTAGTGGTGGTGGAGCATCAGGTGGTCGTGGTAAAAGCAATACAGCACTTAAGTCTCGAGTTGTTGAGCCAGGTTCGTCGTCTGTCTACACAAGGCCTCGAACGCTCCCTTTTCTGGGAGTAGGAAAACCGCTTTTAAAGCCGGAGCAGCAAGAACAAGTTTTGGCTTTCCTTGCTGACTCAACCTCTAGCTCTTTTGCCTCCTCTTCTGAAAGTGCTAAATGTAAAAGCCGCGCGTCGTTAGTGGATGTTCACGGTCAGGGACAAGTCGCTTCCTTGTCTTCTTCACCCAGAACAAGAGAGAAGGATGCGTCAGGCGACACAACGGGTTACTCCATGGAGCTCTTTACACATACCGTTCCTGGGTTAGACAGTGAAACAGTTAACAGGCCATGCCCATTAGAAGTTGAATCGGACATGGAGTGCACAGATGCACAGCCACAGCCAGATTACTATGCTGTTCCTTTGACTCAGACCAGAACATTGCCCTTGCAGTGTACTGAGACAGAATCAAACCCAGCTGAGACTATGGTGCCCCGTCACGACCGCTATACCACCGGCTTACACGGTGACGCAGACGAAGTTGCACACGAGATAGAAGAGGAGGTCATAGATGACCCAGTTGTTGACCCCGATTGGCAGCCATTGGGGGAACAGGGTACAGGCGGCAGTAGTTCTGAAGCGGAGGAGAAGCCGCAGCAGGCATCAACATCACAACAGGTTCCATCTGCCGGGCCCGTATCTGGCCAAAAACGCGTGGCAAACCAAAACCAGTTGGAGGACAGCGTGGCCATCCGGTTAAAGCAGCTCAGTCTGCAATGCTTGAAAAGGTATCCGATAGTAGAAAGTGTGCAGTCTGGCATTTTTTTAAACAACATCCAAATGATCAGCGCAAAGTCATCTGTCAAAAATGTTCAACTACCTTAAGCAGAGGTCAGAATCTTAAAAGTCTAAATACAAGTTGCATGCATAGACATGTAACCACCATGCATTTGCAAGCCTGGACTAACTACCAAATGTCCCTAAAGGTTGCAGCACCCTCGGCCAATGAAGCTAGTCAGCAATACCACATCCCTTCCCTCACTGTAAGCCCACCATTTCCCGCACCACCTGCAGTATCTGTGCAGCTTTCGTCGCCAGTCCAAAGCAGTCAGGGAATCACCAGGTTCGTAGTAGGAAACACTGCATGTAGGGCACCGGCAAGAATACCATCTCCAACCCTCTCTCAGTCTGCCATGTCCACCGGCACCACCGCTAGTTCCACGATCTCCAGCTCTCCAGTCCAGCTCACCCTACATGAGACTCTTGTTAGGAAAAGGAAGTACTCATCCTCGCATCCACGTACACAGGGTTTGAACGCCCACATTGCTAGACTAATCTCATTAGAGATGATGCCCTACCGGTTAGTTGAAAGCGAAGCTTTCAAAGCGCTGATGGACTACGCTGTACCACGCTATGAGCTACCCAGTCGACACTTCGAGAAAAGTCATCCCAGCCCTCCACCACCATGTTAAAGAGCGCATCATCCATGCACTCAGGCAATCTGTGACTACAAAGGTGCACCTGACAACAGATGCATGGACCAGTAGGCATGGCCAGGGACGTTACGTATCCATCACGGCACACTGGGTGAATGTGGTGGATGCAGGGTGCACAGGGGACAGCATTATTGGGACAGTTCTGCCTAGCCCACGGTATAGGAAACAGTTGGCTGTAGGCGTTCGCCCCCCCTCCTCCTCCTCGTCCTCCTGCAGAAGCGAGAGCTTGTCCACAGACCGCAGTCGCACAACCACTCCATCCGCAGCTGCCACTGTTGCACACCAGGTGTCCCATTATGGGACAGCTAGTGGCAAGCGTCAGCAGGCTGTATTGGCAATGAAGTGTTTGGGCGACAACAGACACACCGCAGAAGTTCTGTCCGAGTTCTTGCAGAAAGAAACTCAGTCATGGCTGGGCACTGTACATCTTGAGGCAGTAAAGGTAGTGAGTGATAACGGAAGGAATTTCATGGCTGCCATAGCCATTTCCCAACTGAAACACATTCCTTGCCTGGCTCACACCTTAAACCTGGTGGTGCAGTGCTTCCTGAAAAGTTATCCGGGGTTACCCGACCTGCTCCTCAAAGTGCACAGACTTTGCTCGCATATCCGCCGTTTGCCCGTACACTCCAGCCGTATGCAGAACTATCAGCGGTCTTTGAACCTTCCCCAGCATCGCTTAATCATCAATGTTGCAACAAGGTGGAACTCAACACTGCACATGCTTCAGAGACTGTGCGAACAGAGGCGTGCTGTTATGTATTTGTGGGAGGATACACATACACGGGCAGGCAGTTGGATGGCAGACATGGAGTTGTCAGGTGTGCAGTGGTCGAAGGTACAAGACCTGTGTCAAGTCCTTCAGTGTTTTGAGGAATGCACACAGCTGGTTAGTGCAGACAATGCCATAATAAGCATGAGCATCCCCCTAATGCGTCTGCTGATGCAAAGTTTGACGCACATAAAGGAGCAGGCGTCTGCAGCCGAGGAAGAGGAAAGCCTTGATGACAGTCAGCCATTTTCTGGTCAGGGCAGTCTACAGGACGAGGTAGCGGGCGAAGAGGAGGAGGACGAGGAGGATGATGGGGATGACTATTTTTTAAATGAGGAAGCTTCTCCGGGGCCAATGGAAATTGGTGGCGTGGCAAGGCCGGGTTCCGGTTTTTTGAGGGAGACAAGTGACAAAGATTTGCCTGTAACTGCCCCTCAAACCAGCACAACCGCAGATTTGACAACTGGAACTTTGGCCCACATGGCGGATTATGCCTTACGTATCCTCAAAAGGGACCCACGCATTATTAAAATGATGACCGATGACGATTACTGGTTGGCCTGCCTCCTTGATCCTTGCAATAAAGGCAAATTGCAAAATATTATGCCACATGAGAACCTCGATCAAGTATTAGCAACGAAACAAGCAACTCTTGTAGACCGTTTGATTCAGGCATTCCCAGCACACAGCGCCGATGATGGTTCTCACACGAGCTGCAGGGGGCTACAGGGCAGAGGTGTTAGAGGTGCACAAATCAGAAGTGGCGTTGGACAGAGGGGTTTTCTGACCAGGTTGTGGAGTGATTGCGCAATGACCGCAGACAGGACAGGTACTGCAGCATCTATTCAAAGTGACAGGAGACAACATTTGTCCAGTATGGTTACTAACTATTTTTCAGCCCTTATCGATGTTCTCCCTCAACCGTCATTCCCATTTGATTACTGGGCATCCAAATTAGACACCTGGCCTGAATTGGCAGAATATGCATTGCAGGAGCTTGCTTGCCCAGCAGCTAGAGTGCTATCAGAAAGAGTATTCAGTGCTGCTGGTTCAATATTAACCGAAAAAAGGACTCGTCTGTAGTGTTGAGCGATACCGTCCGATACTTGAAAGTATCGGTATCGGAAAGTATCGGCCGATACCGGCAAAGTATCGGATCCAATCCGATACCGATACCCGATACCAATACAAGTCAATGGGACTCAAGTATCGGACGGTATCCCTGATGGTTCCCAGGGTCTGAAGGAGAGGAAACTCTCCTTCAGGCCCTGGGATCCATATTAATGTGTAAAAGAAAGAATTAAAATAAAAAATATTGCTATACTCACCTCTCTGACGCAGCCTGCACCTCACCGAGGGACCCGGCAGCGTTGTTTGCTTAAAATTCGCGCGTTTACTTCCTTACGTGAAGTCCCGGCTTGTGATTGGTCGTGTGCCGCCCATGTGGCCGCGATGCGACCAATCACAGCAAGCCGTGACGTAATTTCAGGTCCTTCAGGATTTTAAAATTACGTTCTGGCTTATGATTGGTCGCGTCGCGGTCACATGGGCAACGCGACCAATCACAAGCCGTGACGTCACGGGAGGCTGGACACGCGCGCATTTTAAAATGCGCGCGTGTCCTGCCTCCCGTGACGTCCCGGCTTGTGATTGGTCGCGTCGCCCATGTGGCCGCGACGCGACCAATCACAGCAAGCCGTGACGTAATTTTAGGTCCTTCAGGATTTTAAAATTACGTTCTGGCTTGTGATTGGTCGCGTCGCGGTCACATGGGCGACGCGAAAATGCGCGCGTGTCCAGCCTCCCGTGACGTCACGGCTTGTGATTGGTCGCGTCGCGTCGCGACCAATCATAAGCCAGAACGTAATTTTAAAATCCTGAAGGACCTAAAATTACGTCACGGCTTGCTGTGATTGGTCGCGTCGCGGCCACATGGGCGACGCGACCAATCACAAGCCGGGACGTCATGGGAGGCAGGACACGCGCGCATTTTAAAATGCGCGCGTGTCCAGCCTCCCGTGACGTCACGGCTTGTGATTGGTCGCGTCGCCCATGTGACCGCGACGCGACCAATCATAAGCCAGAACGTAATTTTAAAATCCTGAAGGACCTGAAATTACGTCACGGCTTGCTGTGATTGGTCGCGTCGCGGCCACATGGGCGGCACGCAACCAATCACAAGCCGGGACTTCACGTAAGGAAGTAAACGCGCGAATTTTAAGCAAACAACGCTGCCGGTTCCCTCGGTGAGGTGCAGGCTGCGTCGGAGAGGTGAGTATAGCAATATTTTTTATTTTAATTCTTTCTTTTACACATTTTTACATTAATGTTGTTTCGATACCGATACCCGATACCACAAAAGTATCGGATCTCGGTATCGGAATTCCGATACCCGCAAGTATCGGCCGATACCCGATACTTGCGGTATCGGAATGCTCAACACTACTCGTCTGGCTACCCAAAATGTTGATGATCTAACCTTCATTAAAATGAACCACTCCTGGATTTCAAATTATTTTGCCCCACCTTTCCCGGCTGACACCTAGCTTTCCTTTAAAAAGGTCTTGCTTGTGGACTGGTCTTACTGAGTGTTCCAATCTCTTAATTTGCAGCAGCTGTTTGTCCAGCATATGACATGTTTACACCTCCCTAAATGGGAAAACTCCCCCCACGGGGCCGTGGTCTCGCCACTTGGCGCAAGCACCCGTTAGAGTGCCGTTTATCTGAAGAGGTGGGTGTGCCCGCTTTTGGTCGACGGCACTACCACTGGGTCCCTCATAGTACAATAACGTGTCTCTGGCGGTGGTGGCGCGCAACCAACGTCAGACACACCGTTGTAACATGAGGGGCCCTGGGCCTGTAGCGCCGGCCACAAGAGAGTTCCCCCCCAGCTCAAACTGGGCTCTACCATGTGCAAAATTATCTCTCACAGCTCCAACAATGTTTAGTCTATGCGCTGACATCCTTCAATGCCTGGCACTGACAATACCAATTTGTTGACATGTATGATGCTAGTTTAAATAGTCAGGGTCAGTGTCCTATATTGACACCAGTAAATACTTAGTGCCAAATTACTATGTCTGAAACTCAGCAGAGGAGCCCACCCCTGTACCTAAGTATGCCACACTTTTGTTTTTTTATTTTGTTGTTTTGCGAGACATTAACATCTATTTATTTTTTGGGAGTACTAACTGTGTCAGACACTCCTTCCATTCGTCCTCCGCTGACCACACCAATGCTGCCTGTGTAGCCATGTAACCTATTTAAAACTGCATAGAGCCTATTTTATTATTTTAGGCCTAGTAAGTCTGTCTGCGGTCCCTCCTTGCAATCGTCCTCCGCTGACCACACCAATGCTGCCTGTGTACCTATGTAACCTATTTAAAACTGCATAGAGCCTATTTTATTATTTTAGGCCTAGTAAGTCTGTCTGCGGTCCCTCCTTGCAATCGTCCTCCGCTGACCACACCAATGCTGCCTGTGTACCCCTGCGAGATAACTCTAAGTGCCTTGAGCCTATTTTTATTTATTTTAGGCCTAGTAAGTCTGTCTGCGGTCCCTCCTTGCAATCATCCTCCGCTGACCACACCAATGCTGCCTGTGTACCCCTGCGAGATAACTCTAAGTGCCTTGAGCCTATTTTTATATATTTTAGGCCTAGTAAGTCTGTCTGCGGTCCCTCCTTGCAATCGTCCTCCGCTGACCACACCAATGCTGCCTGTGTACCCCTGCGAGATAACTCTAAGTGCCTTGAGCCTATTTTTATATATTTTAGGCCTAGTAAGTCTGTCTGCGGTCCCTCCTTGCAATCGTCCTCCGCTGACCACACCAATGCTGCCCGTGTACCCCTGGAACCTATTTTAAAGTGCATAGAGCCTATTTTTTTATTTTATTTAATATTAATAAAGCCATGATGGACTACGCTGTACCACGCTACGAGCTACCCAGTTGACACTTCTTTTGTGAGAAAAGCCATCCCAACCCTCCACCAGCATGTAAAAGACCACATTGTCCATGCACTCTGGCAATCTGTGAGTACAAAGGTGCACCTGACAACAGACGCATGGACCTGTAGGCATGGCCACGGATGGTTACGTGTCCATTACGGCGCAATGGGTTAATGTGGTGGATGCATGGTCCACAGGGGACAGCCTACTAAGTCTGTCTGCAGTCCCTAATTCAAATTGACCTCAATTCAGGTTTTCGGGCTTTTTTAAAAAATAGGAAACTGCATTTGGGCTACTAGTTTGGTTGGGGCCTACTAGTGATGTCTGCCACTCCTGGGTGTTCTCCTCCTCCTGGGTGTTCTCCTCCTCCTGGGTGTTCTCCTCCTCCTTTGTGTTCTCCTCCTGGTTTCCTTGTCTGAGCTTCAACCTTCAGGCTCTCATAAAGTATTTTTAAATGTAACACTGCAGTTGCCCTGCTACCTGGGTTGGGGCCTAGTAACGGTGTCTGCCGCTCCTTGGTGTTCTCCTCCTGGTTTCCTTGTCTGAGCTTCAACCTTCAGGCTCTCATAAAGTATTTTTAAATGTAACATTGCAGTTGCCCTGCTACCTGGGTTGGGGCCTAGTAACGGTGTCTGCCGCTCCCTGGTGTTGTCCTCCACTGAAAAAGCTGAGCTTCAACCTTCAGGCTCTCATAAAGTATTTTTTAATGTCACACTGCAGTTTCCCTACTACTTTGGTTGGGGCCTAGTAACAGTGTCTGCCGCTCCTTGGTGTTCTCCTCCTGGTTTCCTTGTCTGAGCTTCAACCTTCAGGCTCTCATAAAGTATTTTTAAATGTAACACTGCAGTTGCCCTGCTACCTGGGTTGGGGCCTAGTAACGGTGTCTGCCGCTCTTTGGTGTTCTCCTCCTCCTTGGTGTTCTCCTCCTGGTTTCCTTGTCTGAGCTTCAACCTTCAGGCTCTCATTAAGTATTTTTAAATGTAACACTGCAGTTGCCCTGCTACCTGGGTTGGGGCCTAGTAACGGTGTCTGCTGCTCCTTGGTGTTCTCCTCCTCCTTGGTGTTCTCCTCCTGGTTTCCTTGTCTGAGCTTCAACCTTCAGGCTCTCATTAAGTATTTTTAAATGTAACACTGCAGTTGCCCTGCTACCTGGGTTGGGGCCTAGTAACGGTGTCTGCCGCTCCTTGGTGTTCTCCTCCTCCTTGTTGTTCTCCTCCAGGTTTCCTTGTCTGAGCTTCAACCTTCAGGCTTTCATAAAGTATTTTTAAATGTAACACTGCAGTTGCCCTACTACTTTGGTTGGGGCCTAGTAACGGTGTATGCCGCTCCCTGGTGTTGTCCTCCACTATATAAAGCTGAGCTTCAGTCTTTAGGCTTTCGGCCTATAGTATCAGATATTAAAATGCATTTGGCCTTCAACTTTGGTTGGGCCCTACTAACAGTGTGTGCCGCTCCCTGGTGTTGTCCTCCACTGTATAAAGCTGAGCTTCAGTCTTTAGGCTTTTGGCCTATAGTATCAGATATTAAACTGCATTTGGCCTTCAACTTTGGTTGGGCCCTACTAACGGTGTGTGCCGCTCCCTGGTGTTGTCCTCCACTGTATAAAGCTGAGCTTCAGTCTTTAGGCTTTCGGCCTATAGTAGCAGATATTAAACTGCATTTGGCCTACTAGTGTGGTTGGGCCCTTAAAACGGTGTCTGCTGCTCCTGGGTTTGCTCCTCCACTGAACAAAGCAATGCCGCCTGTTTAGTCCTGTTACCAATTTTGAACTGCATTTAGCCTACTTTATTCTTTGGCCCTATATCTGTGTTTCCTCCTCATCCTGCCCATTGCCCAGCCACTGCTAGATGAGTCTGCTGGTACATTGACCCAGACCACTACATTCCCCTTGCATGCTACACAGCCAGAATGTGTCCCTGCGGAAAGTCAGGTTCCCCTTCCCGCATACTATACCACCTTACACGGGGACAAAGAGGAAGGTGCAGATGAAAGTGCTGGTTCCTTCATCAGGTGGGGGGGAATACTCGTTGGCGACGTCACTGGCACAGGGCCCCTCATAGTACGCAAAAGTGACGCTGCCGGTGGGAGGCGCCCCCGCCGTGCAAACACACCGCCGTACTTTGAGGGGCCCTGTGCCAGTGCCAATGCCAAAGAGTGGGCCCCCCCTGCTTGCTCAGGATCACAGCACTTGCAAAGTTGAAATACTTACCTCTCCCTGCGCCACTGCCATGACGTGGTCCAGATTTCCTGGGCCTACAAAATACTTGAACCAGCCCTACCCCAAAAAACTTTAGCCAAATGACCCCCAATTTCCAATGCCTAACTATTATTATAAGGGAAATTAAGATTGACAAGCTTTATTAACAAGAATGGATGTTTTTGGCATTAAAATGGCCACTCTAGGTGTTTTCCTGGCCCCCACTCACTGCCGACTATGCTGCCCCATTGACTTGCATTGGGTTTCGTGTTTCGGCCGATCCCGACTTTACGAGATAATCGGCCGATTTCACTCGACCCGACTTTTGAGATAGTCGAGTTCCGCGAAACCCGACTTGACCCTAAAAAAGTCAAAGTCACTCAACCCTAGTGAGGACTATTGTTGTTTTTTATTTTTAACTCTTTTGCAGATGAAAAGGGCGTCGAGGGAATGGGCAGGGTCGTAGGTATGGTTTAATTAAGATTTATTAAAGGAGTCTGTGTCATTCTTTCAATTAAAAGACTTTATTCTGTGTGTTTATGTTTTCATAAAATGTGTGTTAGGGCTAGCAGAACGCACAGAGTAATGAGAGATACAGTACAGACCAAGTTTGGACACACCTTCTCATTTAAAGATTTTTCTGTATTTTCATGACTATGAAAATTGTAAATTCACACTGAAGGCATCAAAACTATGAATTCAATTCACACATGTGGAATTACATACTTAACAAAAAGTGTGAAACAACTGAAAATATGTCTTATATTCTAGGTTCTTCAAAGTAGCCACCTTTTGCTTTGATGACTGCTTTGCACACTCTTGGCATTCTCTTGATGAGCTTCAAGAGGTAGTCACCGGAAATGGTTTTCACTTCACAGGTGTGCCCTGTCAGGTTTAATAAGTGGGATTTCTTGCCTTATAAATGGGGTTGGGACCATCAGTTGTGTTGAGCAGAAGTCTGTTGGATACACATCTGATAGTCATACTGAATAGACTGTTAGAATTTGTATAAGAATTTGTGGCAAGAATAAAGCAGCTAAGAAAAGAAAAACAAGTGGCCATCATTACTTTATGAAATGAAGGTCAGTTAGTCCGAATAACTGGGAAAACTTTGAAAGTGTCCCCAAGTGCAGTTGCAAAAACCATCAAGCGCTACAAAGAAACTGGCTCAAATGGGGACTGCCCCAGGAAAGGAAGACCAAGAGTCACCTCTGCTTCTGAGGATAAGTTTATCCGAGTCACCAGCCTCAGAAATCGCAGGTTAACAGCAGCTCAGATTAGAGACCAGGTCAATGCCACACAGAGTTCTAGCAGCAGACACATCTCTACAACAACTGCTAAGAGGAGACTTTGTGCAGCAGGTCTTCATGGTAAAATAGCTGCTAGGAAACCACTGCTAAGGACAGGCAACAAGCAGAAGAGACTTGTTTGGGCTAAAGAACACAAGGAATGGACATTAGACCAGTGGAAATCTGTGTTTTGGTCTGATTAGTCCAAATTTGAGATCTTTGGTTCCAACCACCGTGTCTTTGTGCGACGCAGAAAAGGTGAACGGATGAACTGTACATGCCTGGTTCCCACTGTGAAGCATGGAGGAGGAGGTGTGATGGTGTGGGGGTGCTTTGCTGGTGACACTGTTGGGGATTTATTCAAAATTGAAGGCATAATGAACCAGCATGGCTACCACAGCATCTTGCACCTGCATGCTATTCCATCCGGTTTGCATTTAGTTGGACCATCATTTATTTTTCAACAGGACAATGACCCCAAACACACCTCCAGGCTGTGTAAGGGCTATTTGACCAAGAAGGAGAGTGATGGGGTGCTACGCCAGATGACCTGGCCTCCACAGTCACTAGACCTGAACCCAATCGAGATGGTTTGGGGTGAGCTGGATCGCAGAGGAAAGGCAAAAGGGCCAACAAGAGCTAAGCATCTCTGGGAACTCCTTCAAGATTGTTGGAAGACCATTTCCGGTGACTACCTCTTGAAGCTCATCAAGAGAATGCCAAGCGTGTGCAAAACAGTCATCAAAGCAAAAGGTGACTACTTTGAAGAACATAGAATATAAGACATATTTTAAGTTGTTTCACACTTTTTTGTTAAGTATATAATCCCACATGTGTTAATTCATAGTTTTGATGCCTTCAGTGTGAATTTACAATTTTCATAGTCATGAAAATACAGAAAAATCTTTAACCCCTTCACCCCGAAGCCTGTTTTCACCTAAGTTACAGGGCCAATTTTTACAATTCTGACCACTGTCATTTTATGAGGTCATAACTCTGAAACGCTTCAACGGATCCTGGTGATTCTGACACTGTTTTCTCGTGACATATTGTGCTTCATGATAGTTGTAAAACTTCTTCGATATGACTTGCATGTATTTGTGAAAAAAACAAAAATGTGTTGAAAATTATGAAAATTTAGCAATTTTCAAAATTTTAGTTTTTATGCCCTTAAATTAGAGAGCTTTATCACATTATATAGTTAATAAACAACATTTTCCACATGTCTGCTTTACATCAGCACAATTTTGGAAACATAATTTTTTTTTGTTAAGGAGTTATAAGGGTTAAAAGTTGACCAGCGATTTCTCATTTTTGCAACAAAATTTGCAAAACCATTTTTTTTTACAGACCACCTCACACTTGAAGTGACTTTGAGGGGTCTATATGACAGAAAATGCCCAAAAGTGACACCATTCTAAAAACTGCACCCCTCAAGGTACTCAAAACCACATTCAAAAAGTTTATTAACCCTTCAGGTGCTTCACAGGAATTTTTGGAATGTTTAAAAAAAATTGAACATTTAACTTTTTTTTCACAAAATTTCTACTTCAGTTTGTTTTATTTTACCAAGGGTAACAGGAGAAATTGGACCACAAAAGTCGTTGTACAATTTGTCCTGAGTACGCCGATATCCCACATGTTGGGGTAAACCATTGATTGGGCACATGGCAGAGTTCGGAAGGGAAGGAGCGCCATTTGACTTTTCAATGCAAGATTTGCTGGAATTGAGATCAGAACCCATGTCGCGATTGGAGAGCCCCTGACGCGCCTAAACAGTGGAAACCCCCACAAGTGACACCATTTTGGAAAGTAGACCCTCTAAGGAACTAATCTAGATGTGTGGTGAGCACTTTGAACCTCCAAGTGCTTCACAGAAGTTTATAATATAGAGCCGTAAAAAAAATGTCATATTAATTTTCACAAAAAATGATCTTTTTGCCCCCAATTTTTTTTTCCCAAGGGTAACAGGATAAATTGGACCCCAAAAGTTGTTGTGCAATTTGTCCTGAGTACGCTGATACTTCATATATGGGGATAAACCACTGTTTGAGCACATGGCAGAGCTCGGAAGGGAAGGAGCGCCGTTTGACTTTTCAATGCAAAATTGGCTGGAATTGAGATCGGAACCCATGTCGCGTTTGGAGAGCCCCTGACGTGCCTAAACAGTGGAAACCCCCCACAAGTGACCCAATTTTGGAAAGAAGACCCCCTAAGGAACTTATCTAGATTTGTGGTGAGCACTTTTAACCCCCAATTGTTTCACTAAAGTTTAGAATGTAGCGCTGTGAAAATTAAAAAATCATTTTTTCTTTCCACAAAATGATGTTTTAGCCCGCAATTTTTTTTCCCCAAGGGTAACAGGAAAAATTGACCACAAAAGTTTTTGTCCAATTTGTCCTGAGTACGCTGATACCCCATACATGGGGGGGAACCACTGTTTGGGCGCACGGCAGAGCTCGGAAGGGAATGAGCGTCATTTGAAATGCAGACTTAGATGGATTGGTCTGCAGGTGTCATGTTGCATTTGCAGAGCCCCTGATGTACCTAAACAGTAGAAACCCCCCACAAGTGACCCCATATTGGAAACTAGACCCCTCAAGGAACTTATCTAGATGTGTTGTGAGAACTTTGAACCAACAAGTGTTTCACTACAGTTTATAACGCAGAGCCGTGAAAATAAAAAATATTTTTTTTTCCACGAAAATGATATTTTAGCCCCCACATTTTTATTTTCCCAAGGGTAACAGGACAAATTGGACCCCAAAAGTTGTCCAACTTGTCCTGAGAACGCTAATACCCCATATATTGGGGGAACCACTGTTTGGGCGCACAGGAGAACTCGGAAGGGAAGGAGCACTGTTTTAGTTTTTCAAAGCAGAATTGGCTGGAATTGAGATCGGACACCATGTCGCGTTTGGAGAGCCCCTGATGTGCCTAAACAGTGGAAACTCCCCAATTCTAACTGAAACCCTAACCCCAACCCTAACCCCAGCCCTAACCCTAGCCCTAACCCCATCCCCAACCCTAACCCTAGTCCTAACCCTAGCCCTAACCCTAACCCTAATGGGAAAATGAAAATAAATACATTTTTTAAAATTTTATTATTTTTCCCTAACTAAGGGGGTGATGAAGGGGGGTTTGATTTACTTTTATAGCATTTTTTTTGCGGATTTTTATAGTTGGCAGCCATCACACACTAAAAGATGTTTTTTATTGCAAAAAATAGTTTTTGCATCACCACATTTTGAGAGCTATAATTTATCCATATTTTGGCCCACAGAGTCATGTGAGATCTTGTTTTTTTGCGGGACGAGTTGACGTTTTTATTGGTACCATTTTCGGGCACATGACATTTTTTGATCGCTTTTTATTCCGATTTTTGGTAGGCGGAATGAACAAAAACCAGCAATTCCTGAAATTCTTTTAGGGGGGGCGTTTATACCGTTCCACGTGTGGTAAAATTGATAAAGCAGCTTTATTCTTCAGGTCAGTACGATTACAGCGGTACCTCATTTATGTAATTTTTTTATGTTTTGACGCTTTTACACAATAAAAACTATTTTATATAAAAAAAATAATTGTTTTTGCATCGCTTTATTCTGAGAGCTATAACTTTTTTATTTTTCTGCTGATGATGCTGTATGGCGACTTATTTTTTGCGGGACAAGATGACGTTGTCAGTGGTACCATGGTTATTTATATCCGTCTTTTTGATCGCGTGTTATTCCCCTTTTTGTTCGCCTGTATGATAATAAAGCGTTGTTTTTTTGCCTTGTTTTTTTTTTTTTTTTGCGGTGTTCACTGAAGGGGTTAACTAGTGGGATAGTTTTATAGAGCGGGTCGTTACGGACGTGGCGATACCAAATATGTGTACTTTTATTGTTTTTTTTAATTTACATAAATAAATGGATTCACTGGGAAATGTTTTTTTTTTCTTTATTTGAGGATTTTTTTTTTTTTTTTATACATTCTATCTTTTTTTTCTTACTTTCTAACATTGTCCCAGGGTGGGACATCACTGTATTAGATCAGATCGTTGATCTGACAGTGTGCATAGCACTCTGTCAGATCAGCGATCTGACAGGCAACTTCAGGAGGCTTTCCGGCGCCTGCTCTCAGCAGCTCTGAGCAGGCGCCGGCTAGCCAGGTCATTTCATGACCCGGAAGGAGTCCCGCGGCCATCTTGGATCCGAGGACTCCTTCCGGATCACCGGAGCAACACGATCTCATCACGTTGCTCCGGTGGGAGAGCGCAGGGAGCCCCAGTCCCTGCGCGATCCCCCTCTATGCCGCTGTCACTACTGACAGCAGCCTCAGAGGGGTTAAATGCCTGTGATCGGCGCTAGCGCCGATCGTGGGCATTGCTGCGGGGTGTCAGCTGTCATATACAGCTGACACCCGCACCCGATCACCGCGGCGCTCAGCGCGAGACCGCGGTGATCGGTGCGCCGTACTAGTACTGCGGCTGGCACAAATGCAATGCCGGCAGCGCAGTACTAGTATGGCGCATGGCGCAAAGGGGTTAAATGAGAAGGTGTGTCCAAACTTTTGGTCTGTACTGTAGATACAAGGTGCGTTCGCAGCCCGGGGTCGACCGTGCAGAGATACCTGCTACTAAGTAATGGCGGATGGACACTGTGCTCGCACTGGGTTAACCTCACCTCGTGTGAAATGTAAGCAACCTCTGTCATGCTGTACACAGGAAACTATTACCCTAACTAGGGTTGTGCTTGCTCTGGAACTCTTCTGTGCTAATTGCACACATAAAGGAACCAGATGCTAAGCCAAGGCTAATTGCCCCCACTGACGCTAGCTGCCTTCCTGAGTGTACAGCCCCAGAGCTAAACAGACTCTCCACATATGACTGAGTGGTAGAGTATCCACTGGCAACAGCCAAACACAATTGATACCAGCGCATGGCCGTGCGGCCATGCAAACCTTTTGTAGTTGCAGCATCTTTAGGACCTTCCTAGTGGAACAATAGGACCTGCAACAGGACATGAGTATGTGACTCCCGACCTCCAATGAGAGGTCTTCCCTTGAGCATGCTCAGAAGGAGAAAAGCAGGACTTAGTCCCAGAAGCTTCAGTTCGCCGCTGACCAGTACTGGCTACAATGGCTGAGCCTGGAAGCCAAGCCAAGAGAGTTTTTTGAGGATGAGTGTGATTGAGGCATGTTTGAACCATGAGGGGAAAACACCAGTTATAAGTAATAGGTTGAAGACATTCGTTAGAGTTAGGATGAAGACTGTGGTAAGGTTTGGGATGAAGTGGGATGTGATCTGATCAAGTGCACCGGTGGTGAGATGTGATCTTGAGAGTAGGGTGAATAGTTGGTCTTCTGTAATGGTGGAGAAGCTGGTTTTGGAGGAGTAGGGCTGAGTAGTTAGGAAAATTGGTTGTGGGGGTGGTAGGCCAAAGCTTTCTCTGATGTTACCAATCTTCTTTTTGAAGAATGAGGCAAAGTCTTCAGCTGAGATGAGTGAAGAGGGAGGAGGTGCTGGGGGACGGAGGAGAGAATTGAAGGTGTTGAATAGCTGTTTAGTGTTGAGAAACAGGGAGGATATGAGAGATGAGAAGTAGGTTTTTTTTGCTGCAGCGAGTGTGGTCTTGAAAGTAGTGAGGGACTGTTTGAATGCGATGAAGTGCTTGTTAGAGTGTGATCTTTTCCATCTCCGGTCAGGAACCCTGAAAACCCTCCTCAGTTCTATTCTAACCTGTCACACTGTGATTTTACGTGGCAAATGAATTGCCGGCTTTTCCAAGGAGATTGGTGAGTAAATGGTCTGAGTATTGTGGGATGTGATCTGATTTCCGATTAGTTTTCAATTTAAAGAGAATATTCTGGGTATATATCAAATATGTAAATCATAACAAATCCCATAAAAATAAATTTTATTACTCATTTAAAATGCCTACCAAACCTGTGGCTACCGACACACAAAAATCACAAACACCGTGACTACAAACCACTGTGAACAAACACTGATAAAGGGATACTTGTTCCTGCTATGGTGCCTGTACTGATACCTTCCTAGCTGCGGGGGTTGGCACCCTAGGGGGAGCGTTGTGGCGCCCCCACTCAACGATGGCTTACCCTAGGGTCCCTGGATATACCCTACAAAATGAATGGACCCCTCTACACAAGATGCAAAACTGAAGGATTCCCTGATAGCTAGACAAACATCACACCTATAACTAAGTCATAAAGAAAGCATTTTTGGTACACATCTTGACGATATCTAGGTGCTGATAAAAATTGGGGGCACAGAAGTCTATATATTGGTGTTGTATCATCACATGTATATATAAATACAGACCAGTATTGTGTAAAATCTATATATATTGCCACCTTTTGCCAAGATACATGTTCTCCATTGTTTTTAATATGGTTGGGGGATCAGGTTTTCCTTAGTTATAGGTGTGATGTTTGTCTAGCTATCAGGGGATCACGGTGTTTGTGATTTTTGTGTGTCAGTAGCCAGTTGGTGGCATTTTAAATGAGTAATAAAATCTGTTTTTATGGGACTGATTTCCGATTACAATCGCAGCATGCTGCAAGTTTCTTCCAGTCTGATCATGATCCGACCTGAGCTGGAAAAAAAAACCGCAGATGAACACACAATCATAGAATAACATTGGTCCGAGAGTAACCTGATTTTTAAATGGATTGCATTCGTCCAATATCATCACATATACAGTGGGGAAAAAAGTTTATTAATCAGCCACCAATTGTGCAAGTTCTCCCAAATAAAAAGATGAGACAGGCCTGTAACCGACATCATAGGTAGACCACAACTATGAGAGTCAAAATGAGAGAACAAATCCAGAAAATCACCTTGTCTGATTTGGCAAGATTTACTTTGCAAATTGTGGTGGAAAATAAGTATTTGGTCATTAACAAAAGTTCATCTCAATATTTTGTTATATATCCTTTGTTGGCAATGACATAGGTCAAACGTTTTCTGTAAGTTTTCACAAGGTTGGCACACACTGTTGGAGGTATGTTGGCCCATTCCTCCATGCAGATCTCCTCTAGAGCAGTGATGTTTTGGGCCTACCGCTGGGCAACACGGACTTTCAACTCCTTCCAAAGGGTTTCTGTGGGGTTGAGATCTGAAGACTGACTAGGCCACTTCAGGGCCTTCATATGCTTCTTACAAAATCTCACGATACATGGCCCCATTCATTCTTTCATGTACATGCATCAGTTGTCCTGGTCCCTTTGCAGAGAAACAGCCCCAAAGCATGATGTTGCCACCCCCATGCTTCACAGTAGTTATGGTGTTCTTTGGATGAAACTCAGCATTCTGTCTCCTCCAAACACTACCAGTTTTGTTACTACCAAACAGTTCTACTTTGGTTTCATCAGACCATATGACATTCTCCCAATACTCTTCTGGATAATCGAAATGCTTTTTAGCAAACTTCAGATGGGCCCAGACATGTACTGGCTTGTTCACTGTGCGCGCAGCTCATGTGTTCTGGTTTTACATAATTGTTTTCTTGTTTCCACAAGACTGGGGAGGCCTCCACCCCTCTTTTTTTGAGCTGTGCGCACAGGAGCCGTTCTGTCCAGCGTGTCCACATGGACATTCCTTTTCTGAATCCTGCTCATACAGGTATTGTACATATGACCAGGTTTTAAATACATCAGATAGGGATTACATACATTAGTTAGGACTGCTCTGATATGGGTATACCTTGGCGATTGGTAGAGCGGCTTAATATACATTTTTTGCAAAAAACATATCAACCAAATACCCTGTTTTTTCCATCTTTTTACTAGCACTTGCCGTCCACTGTGATTTTTTTGCAACAGAGTGTTTTTGGTTTTACTGTGCTTTTTTGTGTTTTCATGTACTGGCTTAAGCAGGGGGACACGTCTGGCACTGCAAGATCTAAGTCCCTGGTGGTGTAGTGTGTTACTGATGGTATAAATATATATACCAGCTCACCCATCAATGCATTAGCTGAACTTTGGGAGCATGGACCCACTGTGTCCAAATGTGTATAATCCAAAGAAGAAGAATGTCCAGCTCCGTGAAGATAAAGTTTCTTTATTCACAAAACTTGTAACATAGAGGATACAAACTTCAGCACAGACCGAATAAGTGTGAATATCAACGTGTTTCTGGAGACTAAGCTCCCTTAATCATGACATTCCAAGTAACACATACTGTATGTCCCACTTAAATATCCCTAGACCGGTGAACACACCGGTAAAATGGGTAATTGATGTAACTAGTTTGGGGTGAACTAGACAAATATAAAAGATTACAAAACATGATAATTTAAACAAGCAACATGGCTTCTATCTATATCAGATTTGTGACACTACGCTGTCTCGCATAGTGCTGCTATTTAAGTCCTCTCTGTTCCTAGCATTTCAGTTACTTTTCACATGCTTGTGCAGCGCCCCAGAGTCCTGGTCGTTGCAGTACTGTTGCTCCGCCGCTAAGGGGGGCTATGGTACGTCTGATGGCACTGAAGGAGTTCATCTGACCACGTATCACAGACACCAATACACTTCACAGTCTGGCCTCCAAGGGGAGCTAAGGGTTCTATGTATTAGGCCACTCCTCACAATCTGGTAAAACTGGGGATTAGGCAGGAAGTGAGAACAGAAAGCTGACTGGGTTGGAACCAGGCAACACCTTGTGGCAGAGGGTGTTGTAGGGGAAGATTCGGAGGGGTCCCTGTCAGGGGTGGGATCCTGACAGAGGCCTAGCAACCAGAGAGAACGTTATGGGACCGCGCCTGCACGATATAGCGGCGGTACCCCAAGAAAGGACAAGAAGCGAGGTTTATTGTGCTGAGTGAGAAACGAGATCAACGCAACAAGGAGAATACCAGTAGGAGTCGTGCTGTAAGACGAGGCAACATCCCACTGAGGCGCATAACCGGTGGCCGGAACGCCGAGGAAGTATAGAGCTCCAGGCCAAACTTCAAACCTACGGCAGGACAGTCAGTTATAGGCGGGCTGTCTCACCCAATTGACCTAGGAAGACACAGGGGGGGTAACAACAGGAGTGGGGCGACACTAGAGTCCCGGAAGAGCTCCGAGCCTCCCCGTCATACGGGTGCGTCCTATCTATAAGATCTGGGGGGACGTGGAAGAACATCAGAATCGAGTTGTGAGGGAACACGAGAAACAGACACAACAGTTGTGGGGACTATCCCGTGAGCACAGCAGGGGAGGACCGCAACACACAGCGCTAGAAGGTAGGCACAGATTTCCACCTGCAAAGGGAACTCTGGAGGTGCCATCGGACCGGCCGGACTTGCGCAGCCTGGTTAACCGTATTCCGGACTGAGGACCCTGAAGCCTTCAGTAAAGAGGTAAAGAGACTGCAACCTGGTGTCCTCATGATTTACTGCGACCGGCACTTCACCACACCATAACGACATCCCATACCACCACCTTCATTGTACGCCCCTCAGCAGGGTCACGGACCGGGTCTAGCCACCGTGACAATCCCAGAGCAGAGACTCAGAGGCCCGGTACCGGGTACCCCTCGGCCCTGCGGCAGTGGGGGTGCTACAACTTGGCGTCACAAACAGGATCTACTTAAGCCTGAAGAATCAGGTCATGTGTGCCTTGGAACTGTGATTTATTATACTTGGACTGTGACTTATCGCAAAGACTGTGTATTGCCACTTGCCGCCACAAGTTCCCGCCAAAACCCGCCGCCATTGCAGCACCACAGGGAGCGCAGAGGAAAAAGGAGGGCGTGCCATGGGAGGAGACCACCAAAGCGGCACCAAAAGTAGCGACTGCCCCCTCCGACTTCTGCTGCGAGATGACGACCTGCCCAGCAGTAGAGGAGAACCGCCCCCTGATTTGCAACGGCGGGAACAAGGAGAAGAGGGAGCTCGACCTCGGAGAAATGGCGGAGCAAGGTGCATGCGTTGCCGCCGAATGCCGGACAGCGATGATGAACAGCAAATGCCCGAGAGACAGCGAAGCGAGTCCGGCTTGCCCTCACCCGCCAGCGGCGGATCCACTTCCACCACAGCGGAAGGGTCTGAACTCCTTGGAACCACCGGCGGAGAAGCCGAGCCTACCTATCCCGACCACGGAGCCATGGAGAGCGGAGCCACATCGAGAGGCCGTCCTGGAGGAGCCGCGGTCCGGGCTGCAGCCGATTCCAGTGTCCTTGTCAACGGAACGGATTGACATCGGTGGAATCACATCAGGCGCAGGTATGGAGGGCGCCCCTACTCCCCCGGCCGATTCTGCTCCCCTGCCCGCTCCCGCTCCCGCGACCGCTCCTCATCCCAACAGTAACTGCCTCTTCTCGGTCGAGCGGGTGATCCTCACCCCCGACGCGATGGGGGAGCTGGTACCTCCACTACCAACCAAGATGGGAGAACCCATAGATGTGGGCCCAGATTGGGTGATCCTCCGGTGGGACACCCCCTGGACCGAGCCAGATGGAGCTCGGGGGGATGGCCTCACCCTTGCTGTGCTCACTTGGGAACAATACAAACAATGTCTGATCCTACATTGGAAAAACCGAAAAGAGACCGAACAGACAGATCCGCTAACAGTACGACATCCAAAGCCTGCGCACGGCAGGAAAGACGTGGTAAAGCGGGGAACGGTGCTGGCCTTCCACCCGAAGAGGGGTTGGGGCTCCATACAGGAACCGGGACTACCGACTGACGTCTTCGTTACTAGTTACAACGTGAAAACTCCTTGCTGCAACCAATATGGTGACCCATTGCAAAGGGGGGATCAGGTGATCTACACCCGCCACCGGATTGCGCAAGGATGGTGCGCTCGGAACGTCCAACGCTGTGAGCCTGAAGGGGCGTCACCTGTTGCCCCGACCACGACTGATCCGGGCTTGACAGATCTTGTTACTATCACCACCATCCGCCTTGTGGCGGCTACCGAACTTGCAGACAGGGTTAGCCTTCAGATCCAGACACCGGGTGATCTGATGGCACCTGAGAGATCAACCACCGGTACTGACACCGCATCGGCCGCAGATCAGCGACCGCTTCCTGCACAGCCGGAAACTGAGTAAGCCAGAATGCTTCATCATGTATATAGTTAACTGTTTGTTCTTCTGATGTTTTTGCTGCTACAACCCGATCAGGGTTAACTCTTAAAGGGATCCCTTTGTTTACCCGGGATCCCTTCTTCTGCTTTTTGTTTTTGTTTCCTGTTTATTCATCATTGAAAGAACTGCTGAATCATGAAATGCATGATTACAAACTTCTTGTAAATAGTTTGCACCTTCTTAAAGGTGCTCTCTACTGGTTTTACACAAGGAAAGGACTCTTTGCGAAGACACTGGTTTTGGAACCAGCACCGAGTCCTTACTGCGAACAGACTTGCAGCTTGAGAAGTTGCGCTACCTCATAGAGACTTGGTCCCCTCTTAAAGGGGATGTTCACATATTGCACTTATGAACCGTGTTGCCTTGAGATGGTTAAATGGCAATAATGTCTTGAAAGAAGAAGTTAAATGTAGCTAACTAGTTAATTATGAGAAATGTTTAATGATGTTGATAGAAGAATAAGGACAGAAAGTGAACCCGTACGGGGTTAGTCAGTGAGTCCTCCTAGGAGCCATACAGAGATGGCTCAGTAATCCGAACTGAAAGATGGATGATAAGTTCAATACCGTGTATAGTAGTAGAAAGGCAGTAGGCCCGGGCGGAAAGGGGCGGTCCTGTAACAGAAAGGAGAGGCAGTAGGCCTGGAGCAGTTAGGACAGGCGGTCCTGCAGATGTAAAGAGGAGAATGCAGAAAAGTTGATTAGCCTTATAATGTTTTATAAGAAGGTCTTTAGTGGATTCAGCGAGTACGTCCTTAAAGGCAATGTTAAATTATTGTTCAAAAATTTTGCACTTAGTAGAATACCCAGTTGGGTAAGAAAGGTATTTATAGTATGGTATTTAAAGTATTTAACCATGTTTGTAACGTTCAAGTGTCCTCACCTCCCATAAAGGGAAGCTCTGTTAAAAAGTTTACTTGTACTTGCATTTTCAAAATTGTATGTCTTTTTGCTGACATGTATTGTTGTTTTCTTCCCAGTCCAGGAGTACTGGATTTAACCGGGGGGAGTGCAGCGCCCCAGAGTCCTGGTCATTGCAGTACTGTTGCTCCGCCGCTAAGGGGGGCTATGGTACGTCTGATGGCACTGAAGGAGTTCATCTGACCAGGTATCACAGACACCAATACACTTCACAGTCTGGCCTCCAGGGGGAGCTAAGGGTTCTATGTATTAGGCCACTCCTCACAATCTGGTAAAACTGGGGGTTAGGCAGGAAGTGAGAACAGAAAGCTGACTGGGTTGGAACCAGGCAACACCTTGTGGCAGAGGGTGTTGTAGGGGAAGATTCGGAGGGGTCCCTGTCAGGGGTGGGATCCTGACAGAGGCCTAGCAACCAGAGAGAACGTTATGGGACCGCGACTGCACGATATAGCGGCGGTACCCCAAGAAAGGACAAGAAGCGAGGTTTATTGTGCTGAGTGAGAAACAAGATCAACGCAACAAGGAGAATACCAGTAGGAGTCGTGCTGTAAGACGAGGCAACATCCTACTGAGGCGCATAACCGGTGGCCGGAACGCCGAGGAAGTATAGAGCTCCAGGCCAAACTTCAAACCTACGGCAGGACAGTCAGTTATAGGCGGGCTGTCTCACCCAATTGACCTAGGAAGACACAGGGGGGGTAACAACAGGAGTGGGGCGACGCTAGAGTCCCGGAAGAGCTCCGAGCCTCCCCGTCATACGGGTGCGTCCTATCCATAAGATCTGGGGGGACGTGGAAGAACATCAGAATCGAGTTGTGAGGGAACACGAGAAACAGACACAACAGTTGTGGGGACTATCCCGTGAGCACAGCAGGGGAGGACCGCAACACACAGCGCTAGAAGGTAGGCACAGATTTCCACCTGCAAAGGGAACTCTGGAGGTGCCATCGGACCAGCCGGACTTGCGCAGCCTGGTTAACCGTATTCCGGACTGAGGACCCTGAAGCCTTCAGTAAAGAGGTAAAGAGACTGCAACCTGGTGTCCTCATTATTTACCGCGACCGGCACTTCACCACACCATAACGACATCCCATACCACCACTTTCATTGTACTCCCCTCAGCAGGGTCACGGACCGGGTCTAGCCACCGTGACAATCTCAGAGCAGAGTCTCAGAGGCCCGGTACCGGGTACCCCTCGGCCCTGCGGCAGTGGGGGCGCTACACTTGCGTTATTCTCTCTGGTAACAAATAATCTTTGCACTATTTTTTATATAAAAAAACAAGCCAGGCATATGTTAAACGATGAGCATTTGGTATTTTAACACTAAAAAGCACATAGGTTGTGCCTGTCGTCTGTGGCTTCAAATACAAATGAATATCTTGCTCCTGTTTATTTTTAAGGGTATATCACCAACTTTCATAGTTAATTAAAACATTTGTTACCAACTAGTTTACACTAACTGGTCTTTAATCCATGGCAGGCATAATTGCTTGTTCTTCTAGAATTGTTTTTCAGTCATAATTTTTTATCTTTGAACATCACATTTTATCCTTTACAAATTTCATTGTGGAATTTCTCTTGTTTTAATTGTATAATAACGATTATTCAGAATATTGCTGTTTTCGTTGCTGCTGATTTTGCATGCCTATGTTGTTTGTATAAATTATCATGTTTTGTAATCTTTTATATTTGTCTAGTTCACGCCCACACCCCAAACTAGTTACATCAATTACCCATTTTACCAGTGTGTTCACCGATCTAAGGGTATTTAAGTGGGACATACAGTATGTGTTACTTGGAATGTCATGATTAAGAGAGCTTAGTCTCCAGAAATGCGTTGATATTCACATTTATTTGGTCTGTGCTGAAGTTTGTATCCTCTATGTTACTGATGGTAGGCTTTGTTACGGTGGTCCCAGCTCTATGCAGTTCATTCATTAGGTCCCAGTGTGGTTCTGGGATTTTTGCTCACTGTTCTAGTGATCATTTTGACCCCACGAGGTGAGCTCTTGCGTGGAGCCCTAGATCCAGGGAGTGGTCTTGTATGTCTTCCATTTTCTTATTATTGCTCCCACAGTTGATTTCATCACACCAAGCTGCTTGCCTATTACAGATTCAGTCTTCCCAGCCTGGTGCAGGGCTACAATTTTGTTTCTGTTGTCCTTCGACAGCACTTTGGTCTTCACCATAGTGGAGTTTGGAGTGTGACTGAGGTTGTGGACAGGTGTATTTTATACTGATAGCAAGTTCAAACAGGTGCCATTACTACAGGTAATAAGTGGAGGACAGAGGAGCCTCTTAAAGAAGAAGTTACAGGTCTGTGAGAGCCAGAAATCTTGCATGTTTTTAGGTGACCGAATACTTATTTTCCACCATAATTTGCAAAATAAATCTTGCCAAATCAGACAAGGTGATTTTCTGGATTTGTTTTCTGATTTTGACTCTCATAGTTGTGGTCTACCTATGATGTGAACTACAGGCCTCTCATCTTTTTAAGTGGGAGAACTTCACAATTGGTGGCTGACTAAATACTTTTTTCCCCACTGATTTTACTGAACAGGCACATGAATTGCCGGCTTTTCTTCTACCTATCTATTTATCTATCTATCTATCTATCTATCTATCTATCTATCTATCTATCTATCTATCTATCTATCATCTATCTATCTATCATATATACTGTATGTCACCAGCTTTAGTAGTCCACATGCAACAACGTTTTTCACCGCTACTGGGTGATTCCAGAATTCGCGGCAGACTGTGCCCGTCGCTGATTGGTCGAGGCAACCTTTATGACATCATCGTCGCCATGGCAACCATTATGACATCTACGTCGATACTGTGCCCGTCGCTGATTGGTCGAGGCCTGGCGGTCGAGGGCTGGCTAATAGCCACTAGAATTCCGGTTCCACCGGAAAGGAGTGTTTGTGTGCTTCTCTGTGTGCGTGACCACTGACTGCCATCAGCTCCGCAGTTAGCTGTGTTCCTCTGTGACGCTAACAGGGCACAGCGTGTTCTTTTCAGTGTGACTCAGTGAAGTAATTGAGTTCACTCATACCGCCATATAGTGCAGTCATCTTCAAGCAGCAGGTTCTCTCCTGCACGGTGGACCCCGGGCTCCGAACGCACCAATTATAACATCTATATTAACTCGGTGCGTTCCGCCAGTCCTTACATAATACTAGTGCCAGTGTCTGACTAGAAAATGGCGGATGATCAGCATCTACAGCGGTACATCCAGCAGCTGGAGGGTAGGTGTTATGGACCTGGTGGTTAGGAGCACCTGGAATGACCTGATGAGTAAACTCAGAAAACGGAACTAGCTCTGGGGAAGTGGGAACTCTGCTGACCGCAAACTCTACTCCTATCGCACACACTAGAAATAGCCGTGGAGCGTACCTAACTCTCCCTAGACGCCTCTTCACAGCCTAAGAGCTAACTACCCCTAAAGATAGAAATAGAAGCCTAACCTTGCCTCAGAGAAATACCCCAAAGGTAAAGGCAGCCCCCCACATATATTGACTGTGAGTTTAAGATGAAAGTCACAAACACAGGAATGAAACAGGTTTTAGCATAGGAGGCCAGACTTACTAAATAGCCAGAGGCTAGAAAAGAATACTATGCGGTCAGCATAAAAAAACTACAAAACCACGCAGAGTATGCAAAAAGACCCCTGCACCAACTCACGGTGTGGAGGTGCAACACTGCACCCCAGAGCTTCCAGCTAGCAAGGATACATCATGATAGCAAACTGGACTAGAATTTAGCAGAGCTAAGAAATATATTCAGGCAGCAGTAACAACAAATGAACTAGCAGGGACTTAGCTTCTGCTGGAGTAGACAGGTCCTCAGAGAAGTCCAAGAGAGATCTGAACCAATTCTGATACATTGACAGCTGGCATCAGGTAACGATCTGAGTGGAGTTAAATAGGGAAGCAGCATAGCAACATAACGAGAGCAACTGACAAAGCCAACCTAGTGATCAGCAGTTCCGCTCGAAGCCACCAGAGGGAGCCCAAGAGCTAAACTAACCAAAGTACCATTCATGACCACAGGGAGTCCGAGAACGGAATTCACAACAGGTAGGTTGGCGGCTCTTGAGCGCACAACCTCAGATGTGGATGTTACAGCAGTCGCTGTTCAGGCTGCTAGTGTAGCTGCAGCCAGTTTGTCCTCTGCCACCCCTGTTCCGACTTTATCCCATCTCCCGCTACCAGACAAGTTTGCTGGTGACAGTAAGCTATGTCGGGGATTCGTGAGCCAGTGCACCATACATCTAGAGCATCTGGCTGCACGTTTTCGTACGGAACGGGATAAGGTGGGAGTTATCTTATCCCTTTTGTTGGGAAGGGCTTTGGAGTGGACAACGCCACTATGGGAGCATGATGATCAGAGTGCAGAGTGCTCCTTGCTTCCTGGACACTTTGAAGCAGGTCTTTTTAGGACCTCGTGTCACCCATGATAAGGCGCTCCAACTGTTGGCAATTACACAGGGTTCGTTCATGGTCAGCCAGTTCGCCGTCCAATTCCGGACTCTGGCATCAGAGCTGGAGTGGCCAGAGAAAGTCCTTATTCCGGTGTTCTGGAAAGGACTGGCAGACCATGTGAAGGACGCCTTGGCCACCAGGGAGATTCCTGCCACACTGGAGGAGCTCATTGCAATCTCTACCCGCATCGACCTCCGTTTTAACGAGCGGAGGTTAGAGCGGACCCAGTGTAGGCAGAGGTTCCGGTTGGCTCCTACCTTCGCCAGCCCTCTGGAATCTCCTGTTCAGGTGTCCGACGCCCATGAGGCCATGGATGCTTCTCGAGCGGGACCTAAGTCCCGGGCCGCTCGAGTACCCGTGGTTTGTAATATTTGCCAACAGTTAGGACATTATGCCAATAGCGGTCGGTAAACGATCACTTCTAGTAACCATTGGAGGAGGTTCACTAGACACAGCGGCATTTTCCTCTAAGTTGTCCTTTAAAGGGACAATCTCTTAAGGCTCGTCCACTCTAACAGTTGAGCTTTGTGTGGACTCTGGATCAGAGGGGAATTTCATGTCCTCTGCCTTCGCTCAGCGCCATGCAATACCCCTGGTGATGCTGGCCAAACCGGTGACTGTTCGAGTGGTAAATGGGTCAACACTGCCCTCACAAATCACACATCAGACCATCCATTTCTCATTATCTATGTCCCCTTCCCATCAGGAGATTATCGCCCTTCTTGTCATTCCCGAGGGAACAGACGAGATTCTGCTAGGAATACCTTGGCTCTGTTTCCACTCCCCACATATTGAGTGGACCACAGGGAGGATATTGGGTTGGAGTGAATCTTGTAAGGGCAGATGTGTGAGGGAGTCCGTTTAGGTGTCCACTACATAGATACCCGCAGATCTTTCTTCCCTTCCCAAGTGCTATTGGTCCTATGCAGACGTGTTCTCCAAGAAGGCTGCGGAGACCCTTCCGCCTCACCACCCATATGACTGTCCTATTGACCTCATGCCTGCAGCTGAACCTCCTTGGGGATGGGTCTATCCCCTCTCTTTCCCGGAGATGTAGGCTATGTCCCAATATATCCAGGAGAATTTGGCAAGGGGGTTTATTAGGAAGTCAGTGTCACCTGCAGGGGCGGGGTTCTTCTTCGTGCAGAAGAAGAACGAAGAACTACGTCCATGCATAGATTACAGGGGTCTTAACGCCATCACCATTAAGAATAAGTACCGTTGCCCCTGATATCTGAGCTCTTCGATAGGCTACAGGAAGCAAGGGTATTTACCAAATTAGATCTGCGGGGTGCTTATAACCTGATTCGCATTTGTGAGGGGGACGAATGGAAGATGGCGTTTAATACCAGGGATGGGCACTATGAGTATCTGGTGATGCCCTTCGGGCTCTGTAATGCCCCAGCCGTTTTCCAAGACTTTGTGAATGACATCTTCTGGGATATGCTCTCCACCTCGGTCGTAGTCTATCTGGATGATATACTCATCTACTCTCCAGATATTGACTCCCACTGGAGAGAGGTTCGCAAGGTCTTCGACCTCTTACGGGCAAACTCTCTTTATGCCAAGTTGGAGAAATGTGTGTTTGAGCAGGAGTCCTTGCTTTTTCTTGGTTATATCATCTCCGCCCAGGGATTGGCTATGGATCCTGCCAAACTACAGGCTGTGATGGACTGGCAGGAACCTCATTCTCTCAAAGCGGTGCCGCATTTTATGGGGTTCATTAATTATTACCGTCAGTTCATTCCGCATTTCTCAACTTTGGAAGCTCCCTTGATAGCCCTCACCAAGAAGGGAGCAAATCCCAAATTGTGGTCAGAGGCAGTCTCCAAGGCCTTCCTCTCTATTAAATCTCATTTTGCTAGCGCTCCCATCCTTCATTGCCCCACTGTAGATAAGCCGTTCATAATGGAGGTGGATTCCTCATCTGTTGGTGCTGGTGCAGTCCTCTTCCTAAAGGATGCTCAAGGTCGGAAGCATCCCTGCTTCTTCTTTTCCAAGATCTTCACACCAGCAGAGAGGAATTATTCCATTGGGGACAGGGAGTTGCTAGCTATGAAGTTGGCTTTCTCTGAGTGGAGCCACCTCCTGGAAGGGGCTCGCTTTCCCTTCCAGTCTTCACCGACCACAAAAATTTGGTGTACTTACAAACAGCTCAGCGGCTAAATTCTCACCAGGCCAGATGGTCCTTATTCTTCTCCCAGTTCCATTTCACCCTCCATTATCTCTCTGGGGAGAAGAACATACATGCTGATGCTCTCTGTCACTCCGTTACGTCTTCTGAGGAGGAGGAAGAGGAGCCTTGGCTTATTGTTCCTTCTGAGAGCCTGAGAACCGTGGCTCTGGTTTCGCTAGTGTCGGTGCCCCGGGCAAGACTTTTGTACATACTAATTTGTGACCAGAGGTTCTCTCTTGGGCTTATTCATCCAGGGTGGGTGGATATTTTGGGACCAAGAGGACATCTGAGCTGTTGGCGAGGGTGTACTGGTGGCCGCACATGGCCCGTGACATCAGAGACTATGTTCGGGCGTGTGTCTCCTGCGCCAAAAATAAGTCTCCTCGTCAACGGCCGGCTGGGTTACATTATCCTCTGCCGGTGGCAGACAGGCCCTGGGAGATGGTCAGGATGGACTTTGTGGTGGGCTTACCCAAGTCTCGTGGTTGCACCATCATTTGGGTAATCACCGACCATTTTTTTGTAAATGGTGCACCTGGTGCCACTTCCACAGTTACCTTCTGCACGGGCCTTGGCAGCGTTGTTTATAAGACACATTTTCCGCCTACACGGTATGCTGGACCAAGTTGTCAGTGACCGGGGTCCCCAGTTTGCGTCTTGGTTCTGGAGAGAGCTTTGTCGTTTACTCAGCACTGAGTTAAATCTCTCTTCTGCATATCATCCCAAGATGAATGGATTGGTAGAGAGGACCAATCAGACCTTGGTCACATATTTGTGACATTTCGTTTCTGCCAGGCAGGATGACTGGGCATCCTTGCTACCATGGGCGGAGTTTGAGCTTAACAACGCCACTGGTCAGACTCCATTCCTCCTAAATTATAGTCAGCATCCGCGGGTTCTTGTGCCTATGCCCGTGTCTTCCGCCGACTCCAGGGTGGCAGACTGGGCTGTGGAGGCACGGGACATTTGGGACCACACTCAGGATGCCATCCGGGCCTCCAAGGAGAGAATGAGGTCCTCTGCTGATGCACATCGGCGCCCCGCTCTGACCATTGCTCCTGGCGACTTAGTGTGGCTCTCTGTAACATCAGGCTGTGAGTTAAGTCCACTAAGGCTGCTTTCACACTAGCGTTGGTACGGGGCCGTCACGCTGCGTCGGCCCGACGCATACTGTGCAAAAAATGACCGACGTGGGCAGCGGAAGCAGTCTTATGATGCTTCCGCTGCTCCATTGCAAGGTCCGGGGGGGAGGGGGCGGAGTTTCGGCTGCGCATGCGCGGTCGAAAATGGCAGTCTCGACGCACAAAAAACGTTACATGTAACTTTTTTGTGGCGGCGGTGCGCCAAAACACGGCGCAACTGTCACACCACAGTTGCAACGTGTGGCACTGCGTCGCAATGCGTCGCTAATAAAAGTCTATGGAGAAAAAACGCATCCTGCGGGCAACTTTGCAGGATGCGTTTTTTATTCACAACGATGCATTGCGACATGCAGTGCACGACACTAGTGTGAAAGTAGCCTAAGTTTGCTCCTCGATACCTTTCAAGGTCCTCGAACAGGTTAAACCTGTGGTCTACCGTTTTGCCCGTCCTCCACGCCTAGGTATAACCGACAACTTTCATGTGTCCCTCTTAAAGCCCATACACATGTAGCGCCCCCACTGCCGCAGGGCCGAGGGGTACCCATTACCGGGCCTCTGAGTCTCTGTTCTGGGGTTGTCATGGTGGCTAGACCCGGCCCGTGACCTTGCTGAGGGGCATACAATGAAGGTGGAGGTATGGTGATGATGTTATGATGTGGTGCAGGTCGCAGTAAATAACGAGGACACCAGGTTGCAGTCTCTTTACCTCTTTACTGAAGGCTTCAGGATCCTCAGTCCGGAATACGGTTAACCAGGCTGCGCAAGTCCGGCCGGTCCGATGGCACCTCCAGAGTTCCCTTTGCAGGTGGAAATCTGTGCCTACCTTCTAGCGCTTGTGTGTTGTGGTCCTCCCCTGCTGTGCTTACGGGATAGTCCCCACAACTGTTGTGTCTGTTTCTGAAGTTCCCTCACAACTCGATTATGATGTTCTGCTTCGTCCCCCAGTTGATATGGCTAGGACGCACCCGTATGACGGGTAGGCTCGGAGGTCTTCCGGGACCCTAGAGTCGCCCCTCTCCAAATGTTGCCCCCTATGTCTTCTTAGGTGATTTGAGTGAGACAGCCTGCCTATAACTGACTGTCCTGCCGTAGGTTTGAAGTAAGGCCTGGAGCTCAGTACTTCCTCGGCGTTCCGGCCACCGGCTACGTGCCTCAGTAGGATGTTGCCTCGTCTTACAACACGACTCCTACTGGTGTTTCTCCTTGTTGCGTTGGTCTCGTTTCTCACTCAGCACAATAAACCTCGCTTCTTGTCCTTTCTTGGGGTACCGCCGCGATGAAGTGCAGGCGCGGTCGCGTAATGTTCTCTCTGTTCGCTAGGCCTCTGTCAGGATCCCACCCCTGACAGGGACCCCCCTGAATCTTCCCCTGCAACACCCTCTGCCACAGGATGTTGCCTGGTTCCAACCCAGTCAGCTTCTCACTAACTTCCTATCCAACCCCCAGTTTTACCAGATTGTGAGGAGTGGCCTAATACATAGCACCCTTATCTCCCCCTGGAGGCCAGACTGTGAAGTGTATTGGTGTCTGTGATACCTGGTCAGGTGAACTCCTTCAGTGCCATCAGATGTACCATAGCCCCCCTTAGCGGCGGAGCATCAGTACTGCAACGACCAGGACTCTGGGGCGTTGCACACATGTCCCAGTTTTCCGAGTCATCTGCTGGGACATCGGGTTCGTCTTCGGATGATTACGAGGTGAACGCTATTTTGGAGTGCAAGGTGGTACGTGGGAAAAAGTTTTACTTGGTGGACTGGAAGGGTTATGGCCAAGAGGACAGGTCCTGGGAGCTTGTTGAGAATATTCAAGCTCCGCTGCTCATTGCTGCCTTCGAGTGTAGCGAGGCCCAAGAAGGGGGGTAATGTTAGGGGTCAAGGGACATATAGCTACATCCAAGGTCGCCTCCCTCCCTTTGATGCGAGCTCCAGCGATGAGCCCACAACTTTCCCGGCACATGTCAGCTGATGAAGTTGGCTGACATGTGCCCCTAACATATGTGCATGGAATCGTGACCACCCATGGCTGTTAACATGTTAAATGCCGCTGTCAAGTTCCGACAGCGGCATTTAACACGCCGGCTCTGGAAGCATGTCATAAACCCCACCCACTGGCACCCGTGTTACATGACCGGGGTTTGCCGATTGGTTGGAATGACAAGCCAGGGTCTGCAGGAGACACCTGTGGTTGTCATCGCCAAACTGCCGAAGTGCCACTAGCACTCATAGCAGATGAGCATATTTACTTCACACAGCAGGGCTGGGTGTAGCGTGATCAGAATATCACGGCTTCTAGTCTCCCATACAGACTATTGAAGGCAGTGAAAAAAAGGAAGTTTTTAAAAATGTAAAAGAAACTGACAAAAAGAGAAAAGTTTAAATCACCCCTGTTTTGCCCCATTCAAAACAAAGCAATTAAAATAAATTAAAAAATACACATATTTGGTATCACCACGCTCAGAGTCGCCAGATCTATCAATAAATGAAAAGAACAAATCCGAGCTGTAAACGTAACGCGAAAAAAAATCAAAACACGAGAATTAGGTTTTTTGATTGCTGCCACGTTGCATTAAAATGCAATAACAGACAATCAATAGACTGTATCTACACCAAATGGTATCAATAAAAATGTCATCTTGGTGCACAAAAAATAAGCCCTCATCCAGCCCCAGATCATGAAAAATGGAGCCGCCACAAATCTCGGAATACGGCAACATTTTTTTTTTTTTCAAACTTTGGATTTTTTTTCACCACTTAAATAAAAAAGAATCTATACTAGTGTTGAGCATTCCGATACTGCAAGTATCGGGTATCGGCCGATACTTGCTGTATCGGAATTTCCGATACCGAGATCCGATACTTTTGTGGTATCGGGTATCGGGTATCGCAACAACATTAATGTAATAATGTGTAAAAAAGAGAATTAAAATAAAAAATATTGCTATACTCACCTGTCCGACGCAGCCGGGACCTCAGCGAGGGAACCGGCAGCGTTGTTTGTTTAAATTTCGCGCTTTTACTTGGTTACGTGAAGTCCCGGCTTGTGATTGGTCAGGGCGGCCATGTTGCCGGGACGCGGACCAATCACAGCAAGCCGTGACGAAATTACGTCACGGCTTGCTGTGATTGGTCCGCGTCCCGGCAACATGGCCGCCATTAACCAATCACAAGCCGTGACGTCACGGGAGGCTGGACATGCGCGTATTTTGAAAAGCGCGCGTGTCCAGCCTCCAGTGACGTCCCGGCAACATGGCCGCCATTAACCAATCACAAGCCGGGACGTCACTGGAGGCTGGACACGCGCGCTTTTCAAAATACGCGCATGTCCAGCCTCCCGTGACGTCACGGCTTGTGATTGGTTAATGGCGGCCATGTTGCCGGGACGCGGACCAATCACAGCAAGCCGTGACGTAATTTCGTCACGGCTTGCTGTGATTGGTCCGCGTCCCGGCAACATGGCCGCCATTAACCAATCACAAGCCGTGACGTCACGGGAGGCTGGACATGCGCGTATTTTGAAAAGCGCGCGTGTCCAGCCTCCAGTGACGTCCCGGCAACATGGCCGCCATTAACCAATCACAAGCCGGGACGTCACTGGAGGCTGGACACGCGCGCTTTTCAAAATACGCGCATGTCCAGCCTCCCGTGACGTCACGGCTTGTGATTGGTTAATGGCGGCCATGTTGCCGGGACGCGGACCAATCACAGCAAGCCGTGATGTAATTTCGTCACGGCTTGCTGTGATTGGTCCGCGTCCCGGCAACATGGCCGCCCTGACCAATCACAAGCCGGGACCTCACGTAACCAAGTAAAAGCGCGAATTTTAAACAAACAACGCTGCCGGTTCCCTCGCTGAGGTCCCGGCTGCGTCGGACAGGTGAGTATAGCGATATTTTTTATTTTAATTCTTTCTTTTACACATTAATATGGTTCCCAGGGCCTGAAGGAGAGTTTCCTCTCCTTCAGACCCTGGGAACCATCAGGAATACCGTCCGATACCTGAGTCCCATTGACTTGTATTGGTATCGGGTATCGGTATCGGATTGGATCCGATACTTTGCCGGTATCGGCCGATACTTTCCGATACCGATACTTTCAAGTATCGGACGGTATCGCTCAACACTAATCTATACATGTTTGGTATCTTCGAACTCATAATGACCTGAAGAATCGTAATTAGTGTTGAGCATTCCGATACCGCAAGTATCGGGTATCGGCCGATATTTGCTGTATCGGAATTCCGATACCGAGATCCGATACTTTTGTGGTATCGGGTATCGGTATCGAAACAACATTAATGTGTAAAATAAAGAATTAAAATAAAAAATATTGCTATACTCACCTCTCCGACGCAGCCTGCACCTTACCGAGGGAACCGGCAGCGTTGTTTGCTTAAAATTCGCGCTTTAACTTCCTTACGCGAAGTCCCGGCTTGTGATTGGTCGCGCGCCGCCCATGTGGCCGGGACGCAACCAATCACAGCAAGCCGTGACGTAATTTCAGGTCCTTCAGGATTTTAAAATTACGTTCCGGCGTTGTGATTGGTTGCGTCGCGGTCACATGGGCGACGCAACCAATCACAAGCCGTGACGTCACGGGAGGCAGGAGACGCGCGCATTTTAAAATGCGCGCGTGTCCAGCCTCCCGTGACGTCACGGCTTGTGATTGGTTGCGTCGCCCATGTGACCGCGACGCAACCAATCACAGCAAGCCGTGACGTAATTTCAGGTCCTTCAGGATTTTAAAATTACGTTCCGGCGTTGTGATTGGTTGCGTCGCGGTCACATGGGCGACGCAACCAATCACAAGCCGTGACGTCACGGGAGGCAGGAGACGCGCGCAAATGCGCGCGTCTCCTGCCTCCCGTGACGTCACGGCTTGTGATTGGTTGCGTCGCCCATGTGACCGCGACGCAACCAATCACAACGCCGGAACGTAATTTTAAAATCCTGAAGGACCTGAAATTACGTCACGGCTTGCTGTGATTGGTTGCGTCCCGGCCACATGGGCGGCGCGCGACCAATCACAAGCCGGGACTTCGCGTAAGGAAGTTAAAGCGCGAATTTTAAGCAAACAACGCTGCCGGTTCCCTCGGTAAGGTGCAGGCTGCGTCGGAGAGGTGAGTATAGTGCAGCGCCCCAGAGTCCTGGTCGTTGCAGTACTGTGGCTCCGCCACTATGGGGAGCCATGGTGCGTCCGATGGCACTGAAGGAGTTCATCTGATCAGGTATCACAGACACCAATATGTTTCACAGCAGGGCCTCCGGGGGGAGCTAAGGGTTCTATTCATTAGGCCACTCCCCACCATAGTGGGTAAACTGGGGGTCAGGCAGGAAGTTAGATCAGAAAGCTGACTGGATTGGACGAAGCAACACTCAGTGGCAGAGGGTGTTGTGGAGGAAGAGACAGTAGGGTCTCTGCCAGGGGTGGGATCCTGGCAGAGGCTTGGCATTGGAAAGAACGTAACGGGACCGTGCCTGCTCAGAATAGCGGCGGTGCCCTAAGAAAGGACTAGAAGCGAGATAGATTGTGCTGAGTGAGAAACGAGATCAAGCAATAGGAGAATTCCAGTAGGGGTCGTGCTGTAAGACCGAAGCAACACCCTGCTGAGGCGCACTACCGGTGGCCGGAACGCCGAGGGAGTATTATAACATTCAGCTTTAAGCAATACTCTAAACAGCGACAGGACAGTCAGTTTAAGGCGGGCTGTCTAACACATATCACCTATGAAGTCTTGGGAGGCAATTGCGGGAGAGGGGCGTATCTAGGGTCCCGGAAGAACTCCAGGCCTATCCGACAAACGGGTGCCGTTCCAACTGTAACATCAGGAAGGGACGGAAGATTAGAAGAACATCATTTAATCGAGTTGTGAGGGAACTTAAGAAACAGACACAACAGTTGTGGGGTACTTTCCGTAAGCACAGCAGGGGAGGACTACAACACATAGCGCTAAGAAGGAAGGCACCGATTTCCACCTGTGAAGTGAACTCTGGAGGTGCCATTGGACCGGCCGGACTTGCGCAGCCTGGTGAGCCGTACTCTGGACTGAGGACTCAGAGATCTCCAGTAAAGAGGTAAAGAGACTGCAACCTGGTGTCCTCGTTATTTACCGCGACCTGCACCCCACAACTGCACCGTTACAACACCACTTATTGCACCGGACGTCCCCCACTGACAGACAGGGCCACGGACCGGGTCTAGCCACCGTGACAACCCCAGGACTGAGACCTAGAGGCCCGGCTCCGGGTACCCCTCGGCCCTGCGGCGGTGTGGGGGCGCTTCAAATCTTGGCGTCACGAACAGGATCTACTTAAGCCTGAAGAATCAGGTCATGTGTGCCTAGAGACTGTGATTTGTTGTGCTTGGACTGTACTTTATTAAGAGGACTGTGTGTTGTGCCATTTGCCGCCAAAATCCGCCGCCATTGTAGCGCTGAGGAGAGCGCAGGAAGAGAAGAGGGGCGTGAAGGGGGCGTAGGCAAGCTGGAGAGCGCGAACAGCAATGGCCGCCCAGTCTAAGTATTTCTGTGTCCTGAGGACGTGCCCGTCAACAGCCGAGGTCCGCCTCCTGATCCTGGTCGGAGGGTGGAGACCATGGGGACGGGGCCGCCCACGAAAGAGACCGCGGGAAGAAGACATTGGAGAGGACTCGGAGATAAAGATGGCGACACCAGAAGCACCGCATGGGGATGGTCGAACTCCGAGAGAGGCTGGACAGCCCGGTGTGGCTCAGGATACGCCGCCGCTGCGGGAGCTGACCCTCACGGAGCCAACGATGGGCCGACCCCCCAGGCCGCCGTCGGAAGAGTGCGTGGCCGCAGCCAAGGCCCGGCGGATCGCTGCTCGCCTGGAGGCCGATGCTCGAGTGACTGCTCGGCTGGGCCGGCCCACGGAGGTCTGCTTGTCTCCAGTGTCCCTTGATCCTCTCAACCCGGTCGCGGCTGGAAGTGCGCCGCTGACACCAGGCTTGAAGCTCCTGCCTGAAGCCGAACACCTGCGGCACATGATGGCTGCATGGCGAGCCCGGCCACAACCGGTACCCCAGGTAGACTTGCTCACTGTTGCGGAGCCCCCCTTGTCCCACTGGGGTGTAGTGGTCTCCTTTAACCCCCAATATGGACGCGGGGTCATCCAGGAGATTGGGGAGCCGCTGCAAATCCACGTGGAACGGGAAGAAGTGGAGCCCTGCAGCGGAAGGTTTCTCCGCGACCTGGAGCCAGGTGATGCGGTGACGTACACCCGATGGAGGAGGGCTACGGGAGAAGCTGGCTGGGTGGCGCGAGGTGTTCAGCGGTGCATCGCCCTCCAGGCTGCTGCTGAAGCACCGGAAGAAGGTGATCCCAAGGGAAAAGCAGCGGAGCCTGGCCCCGCGGAACCACAAGAAGCCCGACCTCGCCGTGCCCCGGAGGAACGTGTGCGCCTGCCAGTAAGAAGGGCCTCCCGGTGAGGGATTTTATCATTGCTGGGACCGGAACGGCGTCCTGGCTCACCAGTGCGATCTGTTGGCCTGGTGAGGCCGGATAGGAGACCACCTTCCGCTTCACCACAGTAAGGTTTTACTGTTTCTTTTGAAAATGTAAATAGTTCTCCTTTTAACTGTTTGTTTACTGTTTGCTGCTAAACCCGTCCAGGGTTAACTTTTTATGGATCCCTTAGTTGACCCGGGATCCTTATTGTTTGTTTTTCTACAAGTTTGCACAAGTTTTACAAACTGAGAAATCATGAACAGTGCATGATCCAAACTGTCTTGTAAATAGTTTGCACCTTATTAAAGGCGCTTCCTACTGGTTTTATTTAAAGACTCTTTGCGAAGATACCGTTCTGGAACCTTTGCTGAACAAAGACTGGTAGGCTGAGAAGACGAGCTACCTCAGAAAGACTTGATCCTCTTTTAAAGGGGATGTCCAACAGCGCACTTACGAGAGATACTGTTTTAAGAACAGTAATGCCATGGTAATGTTGGAATGAGAAAAGTTGTATGTGTTTTAACTAGTTAAATGTAAAGAAATACTGATGATGATGCTCTGGAAGAAATGTAACTGTTTTGCATATAGGAAAGTTATGTGTGTTCAATTTGTTTAAAATGTGAAAACTAGATAATGTTCTTTGAAAAAGAAAGATGCAGAAAGCCCGTAGGGGCAGATTTAGAGTTCTGCTTAAGTGAAAGTAAGAAAGTAATAATGAAGGTGAGGATAGAAGGTAAACCCTGAGTCCCCATAGAAAGTTAATAATGTGTTACTAAGGACAGAAAGTGAACCCGTAGGGGTTAGTGAGTGAGTCCTTATAGGAGCCAAGTAGAGCCGGCTCCATGTTCTCTAATTGAAAGGAATGTTATGTCTATACCATGTATAGTAAAGAAAGGCAGTAGGCCCTGGCTGAACGGGGCGGTCCTGTAAAAGAAAGGAGAGGCAGTAGGTCTGGTGCCATAGGGACAGGCGGTCCTGCAGGTTCAAAGTAGGAGAATGAAAAGTTAACTTGCCCTGTAATGTGATTATGGGAAGGCCTTTAGCGAGCTAGGAGTGTATGTTCCTTGAAGGCAATGTTAAATTATTGTTCATTTAATTGCACTTAGTAGAATACCCGGTTGGGTAATGAGAGTTAATTGTAGCCTGTTGCTATGATATTTAATTATGTTTGTAACGTTAAAGTGTCCTCACCTCCCATAAAGGGAAGCCTGTTCAAGTATACTTATTGTTTACACTCAACAAAATTGTATGTCTTTTTGCTAACCTGTATTGTTGTTTTCTTCCCAGTCCTGGAGTACTGTGTTTAACCAGGGGGGAGTGCAGCGCCCCAGAGTCCTGGTCGTTGCAGTACTGTGGCTCCGCCACTATGGGGAGCCATGGTGCGTCCGATGGCACTGAAGGAGTTCATCTGATCAGGTATCACAGACACCAATATGTTTCACAGCAGGGCCTCCGGGGGGAGCTAAGGGTTCTATTCATTAGGCCACTCCCCACCATAGTGGGTAAACTGGGGGTCAGGCAGGAAGTTAGATCAGAAAGCTGACTGGATTGGACGAAGCAACACTCAGTGGCAGAGGGTGTTGTGGAGGAAGAGACAGTAGGGTCTCTGCCAGGGGTGGGATCCTGGCAGAGGCTTGGCATTGGAAAGAACGTAACAGGACCGTGCCTGCTCAGAATAGCGGCGGTGCCCTAAGAAAGGACTAGAAGCGAGATAGATTGTGCTGAGTGAGAAACGAGATCAAGCAATAGGAGAATTCCAGTAGGGGTCGTGCTGTAAGACCGAAGCAACACCCTGCTGAGGCACACTACCGGTGGCCGGAACGCCGAGGGAGTATTATAACATTCAGCTTTAAGCAATACTCTAAACAGCGGCAGGACAGTCAGTTTAAGGCGGGCTGTCTAACACATATCACCTATGAAGTCTTGGGAGGCAATTGCGGGAGAGGGGCGTCTCTAGGGTCCCGGAAGAACTCCAGGCCTATCCGACAAACGGGTGCCGTTCCAACTGTAACATCAGGAAGGGACGGAAGATTAGAAGAACATCATTTAATCGAGTTGTGAGGGAACTTAAGAAACAGACACAACAGTTGTGGGGTACTTTCCGTAAGCACAGCAGGGGAGGACTACAACACATAGCGCTAAGAAGGAAGGCACCGATTTCCACCTGTGAAGTGAACTCTGGAGGTGCCATTGGACCGGCCGGACTTGCGCAGCCTGGTGAGCCGTACTCTGGACTGAGGACTCAGAGATCTCCAGTAAAGAGGTAAAGAGACTGCAACCTGGTGTCCTCGTTATTTACCGCGACCTGCACCCCACAACTGCACCGTTACAACACCACTTATTGCACCGGACGTCCCCCACTGACAGACAGGGCCACGGACCGGGTCTAGCCACCGTGACAACCCCAGGACTGAGACCTAGAGGCCCGGCTCCGGGTACCCCTCGGCCCTGCGGCGGTGTGGGAGCGCTTCAATAGCAATATTTTTTATTTTAATTCTTTATTTTACACATTAATATGGTTCCCAGGGCCTGAAGGCGAGTTTCCTCTCCTTCAGACCCTGGGAACCATCAGGGATACCGTCCGATACATGAGTCCCATTGACTTGTATTGGTATCGGGTATCGGTATCGGATTAGATCCGATACTTTGCCGGTATCGGCCGATACTTTCCGATACCGATACTTTCAAGTATCGGACGGTATCGCTCAACACTAATCGTAATGGCAGGTCAGTTTTAGCACTTAGTGAATACGGTAAAAACAAATACAAAATACAATTGTGGAATTGCACTTTTTCTGCAATTTCATTGCACTTTGAATTTTTTTTTTCCATTTTCCAGCACATTATACGGTAAAATCAACGATGTCCTTCAAAAGTACAACTCGTCCCTCAAGAGCCAAGTCCTCACACGGTCATATTGAGGGAAAAATAAAAAAGTTATGGCTCTGGGAAGAAGGGGAGCAAAAAACGAAACTGCAAAAACTCAAGGGGATAAAACGAAACTCATAATTACGGTACTTAAAATTGGCATAAATATTGCATACAATTTTAATCATTGTCATTACTTTCCCAACTGTTACATACTAAAAAGTCATTTTAGTCCTACTATTGACAATGGACCAAACTCAATGGAGTCTGTTGTGCCCGTGTGATGCCAGTAGCCTTTGTCAGTATTATGTGCATTCACAGGAAACCAGGCTGCATTGTACTGCCGTATTCCCATTCATAAGGTAGCAATGGAGCATTAAATCAAAATAACTAACCCATTGATTTCTTCATCGTAGTTCAAACAAAGATTCCAAAAAAGAAAAAAAATTGGTTTCTCATATCCAGCAGGGAATGAATTCCCTACCTTATTTGGAGTCATTGAGAACAGTGGAGCAAGGATCAATGGAAGGATTATGCTTCATCCCATTAAGAGACTGAAATAATAGCTCATTTATGAGCTCTCTGTTGTTGATCGTGGTGTGAAATGAAATCAATGATGTAAAAATGTTCCTTAAATGTCAAGTCCTATTCTAGAAATAGAAAGGTCTCTCTGTCCAGCAGCTGTGGAACAAGAAGTCCCAGCATTTGGCCTTGTAATTCAATAATTACTTGGCAGCCTCAAGGTTCCAGTCACTAATTTAGATTTAAACAATTAAATGCAGGAACACAATTCTGTTAAAGGGAATACAGAATTATAAAAAAAATATGACGGCTATCTTCCAAACATAGCGCCACATCAGTCATCAGGTTGTAACTAGTATTGTTTCTCAGCCACATTAATGTCGCCTAATCTAATCCAGAGACAATAAATCCCGTACAACCCATAATAAAATGCCACATTTTATACTGACCATACTAAACTATAATATAAGCTTCTATGCAATCAGCAAATTAGTGTGTAAATAAAATATAGCATTTATGTTCTTGCATTGCCTATTTTAAGCAAAAACACATACAGTCGATATTTGTGAGACTACCATGATAGCTCTGTATTCTCGTCATCACCGTGGATTTCCAGCCTGTGAGTGTTCTGGACAGTGTACATATTTGTGGCACAGCTCAGTTGTTATTGAATTTTTAATACATTTTTTAAAAAGTGGTATTTAGTTAAATGATTGTATGAAATGTGTCAGTAAAATGTCACTGTCATTCTGGAACTTTTTCGCTTTGTTCACACGTGGCATTTTGGCTCCATTTTTTGTTTTTCAAGTGGATTAGATGAGTGATTTGTCTACAGTGCATGTAAATGTTGCCAAAAATGCTGCAAAAAACATTTTTTGCAGCGTTTTGCACTTTTTCATTAACTTTCTATAGATGAAAAATGAAAAGGTGAAAATCAACCAGGAAAAAAAAGCAGTAGTGCATGAGATTTCTGAAATCTCATAGCTTTTGCTGTTACTGTAAAACAGAACACAGTTTCATTTCTGCAGCAGAAAAAAAAAAAACAGAACAAAAAATGCTGTAAAAACACCACATGTGAACATAGGCTTCCTGGAAGTTGGAGGTAGGATGAGATAACAGACTTTACCAACACTTCTTACATGCATACATGATATCATTCTGACTATATGAGGATAGACAGAAGACTGTATTTGTCGAATGAGAAATATGGCCGTCTTTCTGTGCCCTAAGGGTATGTTCACACCGGTCATTTTTGCTGTTTTTTTCTGAAGCAAAATCTGATTTATTGGCAGGAAAGAAGCTGCTGCAATATCACATGTTTTGGTGTTTTTTTGGTGCGTGTTTGTTGCGGCTTTGTTTTTTTTTTCATGCGTTTTGGAGGCTAACTTGTGTCTCTCTGTGCATGCTAATAAAGTTGAGTGCCCCCACAGAAGAAAAAATTACTTGCTGTAGAACCATACCTCTAGATTCTTTGAAAAGCCGATAATTGATATGCCACTTACAGTAAAGTCACACTGACAGGTTAGAAAAGAGTAAAAATTGCTCAAGAATAGCAGCAGCAATGTGGCACAAGTATGTACACAAATTATATCTAGTTTTTATAATATCTTGTTGCTACAGCAGTAACAGGATGAAAAATATGGACTGGTCGCTAATCAACATGAACATAGAAAAAGGATGTGGAGACCACATGGTATGGAATAGAAACAGAGTGATCTATTTCAAGTGTTTATTTCTGTTAATGTTGATGATTATGGCTTACAGCCAATGAAAACCCAAAAGTCATTATCTCAGTAAATCAGAATAATTAACAAAAAACACCTGCAAAGGTTTCCTAAGTGTTTAAAAAGGTTCCATAGTCTGTTTCAGTAGGCTCCACAATCATGGTGAAGACTGCTTACATGAAAGATGTCCAGAAGGCAGTCATTGACACACTCCACAAGGAGGGTAAGCCACAAAAGGTCATTGCTAAAGAAGCTGTCTGTTCACAAAGTGCTGTATCCAAACATATTAATGGAAAGTTGAGTGGATGGAAAAAGTGTGCTAGGAAAAGGTGCACAAGCAACCGGGATAACCGAAGCCAGGGGAAGAGTCCTGAGGAGATAATTTGCATATTCCCAGAGCCTTCGGGGATAAGTGAAGAGTCTCCTCGAGCTCAAAGAACACTGGATTTTGTCCATTGCAGCTGAAAGGAGGACCTCGGTAAACCAGGGGAAGAGTCTTGAGGAGATAATTTGCGTATTCCCAGTGACTTCGGGATTAAGTGAAGAGTCTCCGCGAGCTCAAAGAACACTGGATTTTGGCCACTGCAGCTGAAAGGAGGACATCTGTAAGTAGGGGAAGAGTCCTGAGGAGATAATTTGCATGTTCAAAGTGGCTTTGGGGATAAGTGAAGAGTCTCCGCGAGCTCAAAGAACACTGGATTTTGGCCTGAGGAGATAATTTGCATATTCCCAGTGCCTTTGGGGATAAGTGAAGAGTCTCCGCGAGCTCAAAGAACACTGGATTTTGGCCTGAGGAGATAATTTGCATATTCCCAGTGCCTTCGGGAATAAGTGAAGAGTCTCCGCGAGCTCAAAGAACACTGGATTTTGGCCATTGCAGCTGAAAGGAGGACATCAGTAAATCAGGGGAAGAGTCCTGAGGAGATAATTTGCATATTCCAAGTGCCTTCGGGGATAAGTGAAGAGTCTCCGCAAGCTCAAAGAACACTGGATTTTGGACTGAGGAGATAATTTGCATATTCCCAGTACCTTCGGGATAAGTGAAGAGTCTCCGCGAGCTCAAAGAACACTGGATTTTGGCCTGAGGAGATAATTTGCATATTCACAGTACCTTCAGGGATAAGTGAAGAGTCTCCGCAAGATCAAAGAACACTGGATTTTGGCCTGAGGAGATAATTTGCATATTCCCAGTGCCTTCGGGGATAAGTGAAGAGTCTCCGCGAGCTCAAAGAACACTGGATTTTGGCCTGAGGAGATAATTTGCATATTCCCAGTACCTTCGGGGATAAGTGAAGAGTCTCCGCGAGATCAAAGAACACTGGATTTTGGCCATTGCAGCTGAAAGGAGGACATCAGTAATTGATGTATTTTTTACCGCTTTTATATCTTTTTGACAGTAAGAATATGGAAGAGGCCAGGAGTAGTGTTGAGCATTCCGATACCGCAAGTATCGGGTATCGGCCGATACTTGCGGGTATCGGAATTCCGATACCGAGATCCGATACTATTGTGGTATCGGGTATCGGTATCAAAACAACATTAATGTGTAAAATTAAGAATTAAAATAAAAAATATTGCTATACTCACCTCTCCGACGCAGCCTGGACCTCAGCGAGGGAACCGGCAGCGTTGTTTGCTTAAAATTCGCGCGTTTACTTCCTTACTTGAAGTCCTGGCTTGTGATTGGTCACGTGCCGCCCATGTGGCCGCGACGCGACCAATCACAGCAAGCCGTGACGTAATTTTAGGTCCTTCAGGATTTTAAAATTACGTTCTGGCTTGTGATTGGTTGTGAATGCGCGCTTGTCCTGCCTCCCGTGACGTCCCGGCTTGTGATTGGTCACGTCGCCCATGTGACCGCGACGCGACCAATCACTAGCCAGAACGTAATTTTAAAATCCTGAAGGACCTAAAATTACGTCACGGCTTGCTGTGATTGGTCGCGTCGCGGCCACATGGGCGGCACGCGACCAATCACAAGCCGGGACTTCACGTAAGGAAGGAAAAGCGCGAATTTTAAGCAAACAACGCTGCCAGTTCCCTCGGTGAGGTCCAGGCTGCGTCAGAGAGGTGAGTATAGCAATATTTTTTATTTTAATTCTTTATTTTACACATTAATATGGTTCCCAGGGCCTGAAGGAGAGTTTCCTCTCCTTCAGACCCTGGGAACCATCAGGAATACCGTCCTATACATGAGTCCCATTGACTTGTATTGGTATCGGGTATTGGTATCGGATTAGATCCGATACTTTGCCGGTATCGGCCGATACTTTCCGATACCGATACTTTCAAGTATCGGACGGTATCGCTCAACACTAGCCAGGAGCCATTTGGTGAACTGCATTTCTTGCTACATGTTCACAGACTTACCAGTGGAAAAGTCAAACTTCACATGCCAGAAATGCAAGCTTATGTCCCTGTTGGAGGAAAAGTTGCAAGATCTAGAAGAGAGGTTAACAACCTTGAAAATCATTAAGGAAGGTGAAGAGTTCTTAGACAGAGCAGAATTATCTCTTCATGTTACAGAAAGAGAAGAAATACCAAGTGCACCTGAAGAAACAGAGGAATAGAAGCATGTGACACAGAGAAGCAGGAGGATCAAGAGGCAGTCAGCACCCATACTGCTCAGGAACCAATACCAGGCTCTCACAAAGGAGAACAACGGAGAAATACATCAAGATAAGACTTTGCCACAAAGAACAACCTTGGATGCCCTCAGAGTCCTCCTGAATGGAGAAAGAAAAATGTTGTGAAGAAGAAACGGAGAGTTGTGGTCATGGGGGGAGTCCCTGTTGAGAGGAACAGAAGCCGCAATCTGCAGACCGGATATAGCCTCAAGAGAAATGTGCTGTCTTCTGGGTGCAAAAATTAAAGATGTGTCTGACAGGATATCAGGACTCATCAGACCTACAGACGACCACCCATTCCTGTTAATACATGTGGGGACAAATGACACTGCAAGAACGGACCTGGAAACCATCTGCAGTGACTTTGAAAACTTAGGAAAGAAAGTGAAAGAGCTGGGAGCGCAGGTGGTCTTCTATTCCATCCTCCCAGTAGATGGCCATGGAACAAGGAGGCAGAATAAGATTCAGCAGGTGAACAACTGACTACGTCGATGGTGCCGTCAGCAAGGATTTGGATTTCTGGATCACGGATTGAATTATCTATATGATGGACTACTTGCTAGAGATGGGGTGCACTGTTGTGAAATTGGATTCTGGGCTCCCCCGGTGGCCACTTGTGGAATTGTACTTGTGTGCATCATCCCCTCTGTTCACCTGCTCCTATCAGGATGTGGGAGTCGCTATATAACCTTGCTCCTCTGTCAGTTTCATGCCGGTCAACAATGTAATCAGAAGCCTTCTGTGCATGTTCCTGCTACTAGACAACTCCTAGCTAAGTTGGACTTTTGTCCTTGTGTGTTTTTGCATTTTGTTCCTGTTCACAGCTGCTGTTTCGTTACTGTGTCTGGAAAGCTCTTGTGAGCGGAAATTGCCACTCTGGTGTTATGAGTTAATGCTAGAGTCTTAAAGTAATTTCTGGATGGTGTTTTGATAGGGTTTTCTGCTGACCATGAAAGTGCCCTTTCTGTCTTCATGCTATCTAGTAAGCGGACCTCGATTTTGCTAAACCTATTTTCATACTACGTTTGTCATTTCATCTAAAATCACCGCCAATATATGTGGGGGCCTCTGTCTGCCTTTTGGGAAAATTTCTCTAGAGGTGAGCCAGGACTGTCTTTTCCTCTGCTAGGATTAGGTAGTTCTCCGGCTGGCGCTGGGCATCTAGGGATAAAAAACGTAGGCATGCTACCCGGCCACTTCTAGTTGTGCGGCAGGTTTAGTTCATGGTCAGTATAGTTTCCATCTTCCAAGAGCTAGTTCTCATATATGCTGGGCTATGTTCTCTCGCCATTGAGAATCATGACAGTTTGACCGGCCCAAAAAAGGGTTAAATTACTGGCTGAGAAAGGAGAGAAAAAAGAAGTCTGCTACAATTTTTTTTTTTTTTTTTCTTCCTCTAGTTCTGAGTGTGCTCTTAATTGAATCACTTGCTAGTTTGCCTATGCTGCAGCCTTCCTCTCTTTCTCTCCTTCTAATCCTTGAATGGCTCTGTGTTCACCTGTTTCAAATGGATCTTCAGAGTGTAGCTACAGGTTTGAATAATCTCGCCACAAAGGTACAAAATTTGCAAGATTTTGTTGTTCATGCACCTATGTCTGAGCCTAGAATTCCTTTGCCTGAATTCTTCTCGGGGAATAGATCTCACTTTCAAAATTTTAAAAATAATTGCAAATTGTTTTTGTCCCTGAAGTCTCGCTCTGCCGGAGACCCTGCACAGCAGGTCAGGATTGTAATTTCCTTGCTCCGGGGCGACCCTCAGGACTGGGCTTTTGCATTGGCACCAGGGGATCCTGCGTTGCTCAATGTGGATGCGTTTTTTCTGGCCTTGGGGTTGCTTTATGAGGAACCTCATTTAGAGCTTCAGGCGGAAAAGGCCTTGATGTCCTTGTCTCAGGGGCAAGATGAAGCTGAAATATACTGCCAAAAATTCCGCAAATGGTCTGTGCTTACTCAGTGGAATGAGTGCGCCCTGGCGGCGATTTTCAGAGAAGGTCTCTCTGATGCCATTAAGGATGTTATGGTGGGGTTCCCTGTGCCTGCGAGTCTGAATGAGTCCATGACGATGGCTATTCAGATCGATAGGCGTCTGCGGGAGCGCAAACCTGTGCACCATTTGGCGGTGTCTACTGAGAAAACGCCAGAAAATATGCAATGTGATAGAATTCTGTCCAGAAGCGAGCGGCAGAATTTTAGACGAAAAAATGGGTTGTGCTTCTATTGTGGTGATTCAACTCATGTTATATCAGCATGCTTTAAGCGTACTAAGAAGCCTGACAAGTCTGTTTCAATTAGCACTTTACAGTCTAAGTTTATTCTATCTGTGACCCTGATTTGCTCTTTGTCATCTATTACCGCGGACGCCTATGTCGACTCTGGCGCTGCTTTGAGTCTTATGGATTGGTCCTTTGCCAAACGCTGTGGGTATGATTTGGAGCCATTGGAGGCTCCGATACCTCTGAAAGGGATTGACTCCACCCCATTGGCTAGTAATAAACCACAATACTGGACACAAGTGACTATGCGTGTTAATCCGGATCACCAGGAGGTTATTCGCTTTCTGGTGCTGTATAATCTACATGATGTTTTGGTGCTGGGATTGCCATGGCTGCAATCTCATAACCCAGTCCTCGACTGGAGAGCTATGTCTGTGTTAAGCTGGGGATGTAAAGGAACTCATAAGGGACGTACCTTTGGTTTCCATTTCATCATCTATTCCCTCTGAGATTCCTGAATTCTTGTCTGACTTTCGTGACGTTTTTGAAGAACCCAAGGTTGGTTCACTACCTCCGCACCGGGAGTGCGATTGTGCCATAGACTTGATCCCGGGTAGTAAATACCCTAAGGGTCGTTTATTTAATCTGTCTGTGCCTGAACACGCGGCTATGCGAGAATATATAAAGGAGTCCTTGGAAAAGGGACATATTCGTCCTTCGTCATCTCCCTTAGGAGCCGGTTTTTTCTTTGTGTCTAAGAAAGACGGCTCTTTGAGGCCGTGTATTGATTATCGACTTTTGAATAAAATCACGGTTAAATATCAATATCCGTTACCACTGCTTACTGATTTGTTTGCTCGTATAAAGGGGGCCAAGTGGTTCTCTAAGATTGATCTCCGTGGGGCGTATAATTTGGTGCGAATCAAGCAGGGGGATGAGTGGAAAACCGCATTTAATACGCCCGAGGGCCATTTTGAGTATTTGGTGATGCCTTTTGGTCTTTCAAATGCCCCTTCAGTCTTCCAGTCCTTTATGCATGACATTTTCCGCGATTATTTGGATAAATTTATGATTGTGTATCTGGATGATATTCTGATTTTTTCGGATGACTGGGACTCTCATGTCCAGCAGGTCAGGAGGGTTTTTCAGGTTTTGCGGTCTAATTCCTTGTGTGTGAAGGGTTCTAAGTGTGTTTTTGGGGTTCAAAAGATTTCCTTCTTGGGATACATTTTTTCCCCCTCTTCCATCGAGATGGATCCTGTCAAGGTTCAGGCTATTGGTGATTGGACGCAACCCTCTTCTCTTAAGAGTCTTCAGAAATTTTTGGGCTTTGCTAACTTTTATCGTCGATTTATTGCTGGTTTTTCTGATGTTGTAAAACCATTGACTGATTTGACTAAGAAGGGTGCTGATGTTGCTGATTGGTCCCCTGATGCTGTGGAGGCCTTTCGGGAGCTCAAGCGCCGCTTTTCTTCCGCCCCAGTGTTGCGTCAGCCTGATGTTGCTCTTCCTTTTCAGGTTGAGGTCGACGCTTCTGAAATCGGAGCTGGGGCGGTGTTGTCGCAGAGAAGTTCCGACTGCTCCGTGATGAGACCTTGTGCCTTTTTTTCCCGTAAATTTTCGCCCGCCGAGCGGAATTATGATATTGGGAATCAGGAGCTTTTGGCCATGAAGTGGGCTTTTGAGGAGTGGCGTCACTGGCTTGAGGGGGCCAGACATCAGGTGGTGGTATTGACTGACCACAAAAATTTAATTCACCTTGAGTCTGCCAGGCGCCTGAATCCTAGACAGGCACGCTGGTCGTTGTTTTTCTCTCGGTTTAATTTTGTGGTGTCTTACCTACCGGGTTCTAAGAATGTTAAGGCGGATGCCCTTTCTAGGAGTTTTGAGCCTGACTCCCCTGGTAATTCTGAGCCCACAGGTATCCTTAAAGATGGAGTGATATTGTCTGCCGTTTCTCCAGACCTGCGGCGGGCCTTGCAGGAGTTTCAGGCGGATAGACCTGATCGTTGCCCACCTGGTAGACTGTTTGTTCCTGATGATTGGACCAGTAGAGTCATCTCTGAGGTTCATTCTTCTGCGTTGGCAGGTCATCCTGGAATCTTTGGTACCAGGGATTTGGTGTCAAGGTCCTTCTGGTGGCCTTCCCTGTCACGAGATGTGCGAGGCTTTGTGCAGTCTTGTGACGTTTGTGCTCGGGCCAAGCCTTGTTGTTCTCGGGCTAGTGGATTGTTGTTACCCTTGCCTATCCCGAAGAGGCCTTGGACGCACATCTCGATGGATTTTATTTCGGATCTGCCTGTTTCTCAGAAGATGTCTGTCATCTGGGTGGTGTGTGACCGTTTCTCTAAGATGGTCCATCTGGTTCCCTTGCCTAAGTTGCCTTCTTCTTCTGAGTTGGTTCCTCTGTTTTTTCAAAATGTTGTTCGTTTGCATGGTATTCCGGAGAATATCGTTTCTGACAGAGGGACCCAATTCGTGTCTAGATTTTGGCGGGCATTCTGTGCTAGGATGGGCATAGATTTGTCTTTTTCGTCTGCTTTCCATCCTCAGACTAATGGCCAGACCGAGCGGACTAATCAGACCTTGGAGACATATTTGAGGTGTTTTGTGTCTGCGGATCAGGATGATTGGGTTGCTTTTTTGCCTTTGGCGGAGTTCGCCCTCAATAATCGGGCCAGCTCTGCCACCTTGGTGTCCCCGTTTTTCTGTAATTCGGGGTTTCATCCTCGATTTTCCTCCGGTCAAGTGGAATCTTCGGATTGTCCTGGAGTGGATGCTGTGGTGGAGAGGTTGCATCAGATTTGGGGGCAGGTGGTGGACAATTTGAAGTTGTCCCAGGAGAAGACTCAGCTTTTTGCCAATCGCCGTCGTCGTGTTGGTCCTCGGCTTTGTGTTGGGGACTTGGTGTGGTTGTCTTCTCGTTTTGTCCCTATGAGGGTTTCTTCTCCTAAGTTTAAGCCTCGGTTCATCGGCCCGTACAAGATATTGGAGATTCTTAACCCTGTGTCCTTCCGTTTGGACCTCCCTGCATCCTTTTCGATTCACAATGTTTTTCATCGGTCATTGTTGCGCAGGTATGAGGTACCGGCTGTGCCTTCCGTTGAGCCTCCTGCTCCGGTGTTGGTTGAGGGTGAGTTGGAGTACGTTGTGGAAAAGATCTTAGACTCTCGTGTTTCCAGACGGAAACTCCAGTATCTGGTCAAATGGAAGGGATACGGTCAGGAGGATAATTCTTGGGTCACTGCCTCTGATGTTCATGCCTCCGATCTTGTCCGTGCCTTTCATAGGGCTCATCCTGATCGCCCTGGTGGTTCTGGTGAGGGTTCGGTGCCCCCTCCTTGAGGGGGGGGTACTGTTGTGAAATTGGATTCTGGGCTCCCCCGGTGGCCACTTGTGGAATTGTACTTGTGTGCATCATCCCCTCTGTTCACCTGCTCCTATCAGGATGTGGGAGTCGCTATATAACCTTGCTCCTCTGTCAGTTTCATGCCGGTCAACAATGTAATCAGAAGCCTTCTGTGCATGTTCCTGCTACTAGACAACTCCTAGCTAAGTTGGACTTTTGTCCTTGTGTGTTTTTGCATTTTGTTCCTGTTCACAGCTGCTGTTTCGTTACTGTGTCTGGAAAGCTCTTGTGAGCGGAAATTGCCACTCTGGTGTTATGAGTTAATGCTAGAGTCTTAAAGTAATTTCTGGATGGTGTTTTGATAGGGTTTTCTGCTGACCATGAAAGTGCCCTTTCTGTCTTCATGCTATCTAGTAAGCGGACCTCGATTTTGCTAAACCTATTTTCATACTACGTTTGTCATTTCATCTAAAATCACCACCAATATATGTGGGGGCCTCTGTCTGCCTTTTGGGAAAATTTCTCTAGAGGTGAGCCAGGACTGTCTTTTCCTCTGCTAGGATTAGGTAGTTCTCCGGCTGGCGCTGGGCATCTAGGGATAAAAAACGTAGGCATGCTACCCGGCCACTTCTAGTTGTGCGGCAGGTTTAGTTCATGGTCAGTATAGTTTCCATCTTCCAAGAGCTAGTTCTCATATATGCTGGGCTATGTTCTCTCGCCATTGAGAATCATGACAGTGCACCTTACGAAGACTGGAAAACATGTATTTGGAAGTCGCCTTGCTACACTCATCAGGAAACCTTTAAACTAGAACAATATGGGAAGGGAAGCAAAAGGTCAGAAAAAGCCATACACCTGACAAATACTATTGAGAACTCTGCTATTAGAAGTGGAAACAAAGGACAAAGACAAAAAAATCTAAAAAATAAAAATATTAGAGAAAGAGAAACCAATCACAAACTAAAATGTTTATATATGAATGCCCAAAGCATGGGCAACAAACAAGGAGAATTGGAACTACTAACACAGGAGAAGAAATATGATGTCATTGGAATCACTGAAACTTGGTGGGACAATATACATGATTGGAATACAAGGCTAGAAGGATACAACTTATTTGCAAGAAACAGACTTAATAAACGAGGAGGAGGTGTCGCATTGTATGTTAGAAAAGCGTATATCTGCACAGAGATTGAAGCTTCAGAGACTGGGAGTTCTGTGGAAACTGTTTAGGTAAGAATACAAGGACCAAACAATGGAAAGGACACCATTGTAGGCATTTACTACAGGCCGCCTGTGCAAGCTGAGGATATGGATGAAATATTTATGCATCAAAAAACATGACATAGTTGTCATGGGAGATTTCAGCTATCCAGACATTTATTGGGAATCTCTCTCAGGCAAAACTAACAGGTCAAGCAAATTCTTACCCTCTCTTGCTGACAATTTTATCTTCCAAAAGGTGGGAGAGAAAACAAGGGTATCTGCTACCTTGGATCTAATCCTTATAAACAGGGAGGAAATGATTGAGGAGTAGTGTTGAGCGATACCGTCCGATACTTGAAAGTATCGGTATCGGAAAGTATCAGCCGATACCGGCAAAGTATCGGATCTAATCCGATACCGATACCCGATACCAATACAAGTCAATGGGACTCATGTATCGGACGGTATTCCTGATGGTTCCCAGGGTCTGAAGGAGAGGAAACTCTCCTTCAGGCCCTGGGAACCATATTAATGTGTAAAATAAAGAATTAAAATAAAAAATATTGCTATACTCACCTCTCCGACGCAGCCTGGACCTCACCGAGGGAACCGGCAGCGTTGTTTGCTTAAAATTTGCACGTTTACTTCCTTACGTGAAGTCCCGGCTTGTGATTGGTCGCGTGCCGCCCATGTGGCCGCGACGCGACCAATCACAGCAAGCCGTGACGTAATTTTAGGTCCTTCAGGATTTTAAAATTACGTTCTGGCTTGTGATTGGTCGCGTCGCGGTCACATGGGCGACGCGACCAATCACAAGCCGTGACGTCACGGGAGGCTTGACACACGCGCATTTTAAAATGCGCGCTTGTCCTGCCTCCCGTGACGTCACGGCTTGTGATTGGTCGCATCGCGTCGCGACCAATCACAAGCCAGAACGTAATTTTAAAATCCTGAAGGACCTAAAATTACGTCACGGCTTGCTGTGATTGGTCGCGTCGCGGCCACATGGGCGACGCGACCAATCACAAGCCGGGACGTCACGGGAAGCAGGACAAGTGCGCATTTTAAAATGCGCGCGTGTCCAGCCTCCCGTGACGTCACGGCTTGTGATTGGTCGCGTCACCCATGTGACCGCGACGCGACCAATCACAAGCCAGAATGTAATTTTAAAATCCTGAAGGACCTAAAATTACGTCACGGCTTGCTGTGATTGGTCGCGTCGCGGCCACATGGGCGGCACGCGACCAATCACAAGCCGGGACTTCAAGTAAGGAAATAAACGCGCGAATTTTAAGCAAACAACGCTGCCGGTTCCCTCGCTGAGGTCCAGGCTGCGTCGGAGAGGTGAGTATAGCAATATTTTTTATTTTAATTCTCTCTTTTACACATTATTACATTAATGTTGTTTCGATACCGATACCCGATACCACAAAAGTATCGGATCTCGGTATCGGAATTCCGATACCCGCAAGTATCGGCCGATACCCGATACTTGCGGTATCGGAATGCTCAACACTATTGAGGAGGTAAGAGTGGCTGGGACCCTAGGAGGCAGCGACTATGCTATTTTAGAATTTTGGATAACTAGAGGAGGAAGACCTGTGAAGACTCAGACATCAAGGTTAGGTTTCAGAAAGGCAGATTTTAAGGGACTCCGAAAGAGAATCAGAGGGATCCAATGGCTGGTTATCCTTAAGGGCAAAAATGTCCAGGAAGGATGGGAAATCTTGAAAAATTAGATTCTCAAAGCACAATCGTTAACAATTCCGAAAAGAGGGAAGAATAGGAAGCATTTAAAGAAAACTAGGATGGATGAACACAGAACTTAAACACATGCTAAAAACAAATAAAGAAATGTTTCTCAAATGGAAAGAGGGAGGCATATCTAAAGAAGAATATAATGCTGTCTGCAGAACCTGTAGGGCACGAATCAGATTAGCTAAAGCTGACAATGAATTAAGGCTTGCAAGAGACATCAAAAGCAATAAAAAAGGATTTTGGGGATATGCCAAAAGTAAAAGAATAGTCACTGTCCTATTAAGGGAATAGAAGAATCCAGGATATCTATAAACAGAATGATAGTGAGGAAACAGTTAGCTAACATAAATGAATTCAAGTCTCCAGGTCCAGATGAATTACACCCTAGAGTACTGAAGGAGATAGAAGAAGAATATTTTGAACCACTCTCCATAATCTTTGAAAATTCTTGGAGAACAGGAGAAGTCCCAGAAGACTGGAGAGGAGCAAATGTTGTTCTTATCTTCAAAAAGGGGAAGAAGGTGGACCCAGGGAACTATAGGCCGGTGAGTCTGACTTCTATACCAGGAAAGATATTTGAAGAAATTATTAAACAACATGTATGTAAGTACCTGGATAAGAATGAAGTGATTAACCAGAGTCAGCATGGGTTTGTAACTAATAAGTCATGTCAGATTAACTTAAAGGGAACCTGTCACCTGAATTTGGCGGGACCAGTTTTGGGTCATATGGGCGGGGTTTTCGGGTGTTTGATTCACCCTTTCCTTAGGCTAGGTTCACATTGCGTTAGGGCAATCCGTTTAGCGCAAACGCTAGCGGCCTGCGCTAATGCAATGTCCCAAAAGGGATCGCGTTTGGCGATCCCGCTAGCGCAGATGCCCGATCTGCCCTAGCGAGGAACGGACCTCGGACGCTGCAAGCAGCATTCAAGGTCCGTCCAAAAATAACGGGACATCGCTAGCGCATGCCAAAAATGGCATGCGTCAGCGATGTGTTGGCGACCCGTTGGGCACATTGCGGTCAATGGGTGCGCTAACGGACCCGTTACATAGCGTTAATTGCGACAATTGCACCATGTAACGGAGTCCGCTAGCGGACACTAGGGTTGAGCGAAACAGATCGGCACTTTTCAAAAGTCGCCGACTTTTAGCAAAGTCGGGTTTCGTGAAACCCGACCCGATCCCACTCTGGGATCGGGTCGGCGGTACACGATCTGTAATCCAAAGTCGGGTTTCGTTTTTTATATATATATATATATATATATATGTCATAGAGAGACACATATATATATATATATATATATATTTATATTTCCTTCAGCGCGATAATGTTGAAAAGCCGGTAATTCAATTGCCGGCTTTTCATTTCTCCTGCCTAAACCCGACATGATTTGAGACATGGTTTACATACAGTAAACCATCTCATATCCCCCTTTTTTTTGCATATTCCACACTACTAATGTTAGCAGTGTGTATGTGCAAAATTTCGGCGCTGTAGCTATTAAATTTAAGGGTTAAATCGCGGAAAAAATTGGCGTGGGCTCCCGCGCAATTTTCTCCGCCAGAGCGGTAAAGCCAGTGACTGACGGCAGATACTAATAGCCAGGAGAGGGTCCATGGTTATTGGCCCCCCCGTGGCTAAAAACATCTGCCCCCAGCCACCCCAGAAAAGGCACATCTGTAAGATGCGCCTATTCTGGCACTTGGCCACTCTCTTCCCACTCCCGTGTAGTGGTGGGATATGGGGTAATGAAGGGTTAATGCCACCTTGCTATTGTAAGGTGACATTAAGCCAGATTGATAATGGAGAGGCGTCAATTATGACACCTATCCATTATTAACCCAATTGCTTGAAAGGGTTAAAAAACACACACACACATGATTAAAAAGTATTTTAATGAAATAAACACACCGGTTGTTTTAATATTTTATTGCTCTCTCAATCCATTTGAAGACCTTCGCTTGGCAATATAATAAAAAAACAATATACATACCCGCTGATGAACTGTCACGTCCCATGAGGTAATCCATCTGAAGGGGTTAAAATATTTTACAGGCAGGAGCCCTGCTAATGCAGCTGTGCTCGTGCCTGTAAGCCCCGGCGAATGAAGGAAATGTAGGTCAATGACCTATAGTTACCTTCAGTCGCGGTGATGCGCCCCCTGCTGGATGTCCTAATATGACCTGGAGCGTGGGAAAAAGTTCCCAGGCTGCAGTTCTTGAGGACATCCAGCAGGGGGCGCATCACCGCGACTGAAGGTAACTATAGGTCATTGACCTACATTTCCTTCATTCGCCGGGGCTTACAGGCACGAGCACAGCTGCATTAGCAGGGCTCCTGCCTGTAAAATATTTTAACCCCTTCAGATGGATTACCTCGTGGGACGTGACAGTTCATCAGAGGGTATGTATATTGTGGGTTTATTATTTTGCCAAGCGAGGGTCTTCAAATGGATTGAGAGAGCAATAAAATATTAAAACAACTGGTGTGTATTTCATTAAAATACTTTTTAATCATGTGTGTGTGTGTTTTTTAACCCTTTCAAACAATTGGATTAATAATGGATAGTGTTATGATCCCAAGTGGCGGAGGATCACAAATAGATTAGCAAGTGATTAAACTAAGGACGAGCTCTAGGGAGATGGTAACTGGACTGATCGCAAATCTGAACCTATCCAAAACAACTAGAGGTAGCCGGTGAACGTGCCTAAAAAATTCTTAGACGTCTCGAGCCAGCCTGAGGAACTAGCTACCCCTAAAGAGAAAGAAAGACCTCGCTTGCCTCCAGAGAAATAATCCCCAAAGATATAGAAGCCCCCAACAAATATTAACGGTGAAGTAAGAAGAAGGCACATACATAGGGATGAAATCAGATTCAGCAAAAGAGGCCCACTAGTACTAGAAAGCAGAAAATAGAGCAGGGGTCTATGCGATCAATAACAAACCCTTACAAAATATCCATCCTGAGATTTCAAGAACCCACACACCAACTAACGGTGTGTGGGGAGAAACTCAGCCCACTAGAGCAACCAGCAAGCGAGGGAATTACATTTTAGCAAGCTGGAACAGAAAACATGATAAACATTGCTGATCTAAAAATGAGCAAACAAAACTTAGCTTATCCTGGATGGACTGGGAGCAAGGTAGTCAGAAGGAATCTGAGTAGCACTGATTACATCGACAGCCAGCAACAAGTGAAAGTAAAACAGAGCTATATAGGAACGTCCCAGAGGATAACGAACCAGCTGATAGCCAGAGACCAGCAGGATAACAAACAAGGCCACCAGGGGGAGCCCAAAGCAAAAGGCACACCATACCACCAGTGACCACAAGAGGGAGCCCGAAAACAGAGTTCACAACAGGATAGGTGTCATAATTGACGCCTCTCCATTATTAATCTGGCTTAATGTCACCTTACAATAGCAAGGTGGCATTAACCCTTCATTACCCCATATCCCACCGCTACACGGGAGTGGGAAGAGAGTGGCCAAGTGCCAGAATAGGCGCATCTTACAGATGTGCCTTTTCTGGGGTGGCTGGGGGCAGATGTTTTTAGCCACGGGGGGCCAATAACCATGGACCCTCTCCTGGCTATTAATATCTGCCGTCAGTCACTGGCTTTACCACTCTGGCGGAGAAAATTGCGCGGGAGCCCACGCCAATTTTTTCCGTGATTTAACCCTTAAATTTAATAGCTACAGTGCCGAAATTTTGCACATACACACTGCTAACATTAGTAGTGTGGAATATGCAAAAAAAAGGGGGATATGAGGTGGTTTACTGTATGTAAACCATGTCTCATATCATGTCGGGTTTAGGCAGGAGAAATGAAAAGCCGGCAATTAAATTACCGGCTTTTCAACATTATCGCGCTAAAGCAAATATTAAAAAAGTATGCTTCCCCATTGAAATGCATTGGGTTTCGTGTTTTGGCCGATCCCCGACCCCGACTTTTCAATAATATCGGCCGATTTCACTCGACCCGACTTTTGAGAAAGTCGGGTTTCGTGAAACCCGACTCGATCTCAAAAAATGAAAAGTCGCTCAACCCTAGCGGACACCCATTAACGCAATGTGAACCTAGCCTTACACGCTGGCTGCATGCTGGCCGCAATATTGGATTGAAGTTCATTCTCTGTCCTCTGGAGTACATGCCTGCGCAAGGCAATATTGCCTTGCGCTGGCGTGTACTCCGGAGGACAGAGAATGAACTTCAATCCAATATTGCGGCCAGCATGCAGCCAGCGGGTAAGGAAAGGGTGAATCAAACACCCTTAAAACCCCGCCCATATGACCCAAAACTGGCCCCGCCAAATTCAGGTGACAGGTTACTTTTAATTTCCTTCTATGCCAGAATCACTGACTGGGTGGATTTGGGAAATGCTGTAGATATAGTATATCTTGACTTCAGCAAAGCATTTGACAAAGTATCTCACACAATCCTTATTGAAAAAATGACTAAGTATGGAATGGACAAGGCAACTGTTAGGTGGATTCATAACTGGCTTAGTGATCGGACCCAAAGAGTGGTCATAAATGGCTGCACATCCAGTTGGAAGAATGTCTCAAGTGGGGTACCACAGGGCTCTGTCCTGGGCCCTGTATTGTTCAACATCTTTATCAATGATTTAGATGAAGGAATTGAAGGTAAACTGATTAAATTTGCTGATGACACAAAGCTAGGAGGGATAGCTAATACTAGAGAAGAGAGAGGATTCAAAAAGATATAAATAAACTGGAGCAGAGGCAGCAACTAACAGAATGGGTTTTTAACAAGGAAAAATGCAAAGTACTACATCTGGGCAATAAAAAAGAAAAAAACATATACAGAATGGGAGGAATAGGGCTAAGCAACAGCACATGTGAAAAAGACTTGGGTATACTAATAGATCACAGACTGAACATGAGTCAACAGTGTGATGCAGCAGCAAAAAAGGCAAATGCAATTCAGGGATGTATTAACAGAAGCACACAGTCTAGATCACGCGAAGTCATTATTGCCCTCTACTCATCTTTGGTCAGACCTCATCTGGAATACTGTGTCCAGTTTTGGGCACCACATTTTTAAAAAGACATCAACAACCTGGAGCAAGTTCAGAGAAGAGCTACCAGAATGGTGACCGATCTGCAAACCATGACCTATGAGGAACGTTTACAGGATTTGGGAATGTTTAGCTTGCAAAAAAGAAGACTGAGATGAGACTTAATAGCTGTCTACAAATATCTCAAGGGCTGTCACATTCTAGAAGGATCATCTTTATTCTCGTTTGCACAAGGAAAGACTAGAAGCAATGGGATGAAACTAAATGGGAGGAGACACAGATTTGATATTAGAAAAAACTTTTTGACAGGGTGATCAATGAGTGGAACAGGCTGCCACGAGAGGTGGTGAGTTCTCCTTCAATGGAAGTCTTCAAACAGGGGCTGGACAGACATCTGTCTGGGACGATTTAGTGAATCCTGCTTTGAGCAGGGGGTTGGACCAGATGACCCAGGAGGTCCCTTCCTTCCAACTCTATCATTGTATGATTCTATGATTCTAAGCCTTGAAAGGATTGTTAAGAAAAGGCCATTCAAAAATTTGGGGGAGATACACAAGGAGTGGACTGCTGCTGGAGTCATTGTGTGCATGAGACTTCTTAAATCTCATAGACTTTGCTGGTACTGTAAAAAGCAGCAGAAAATTAGCATAAAAATGCAGCAAAAAAAGCAGCTAAACTGCCCATTGTGAACATACCCTAAGAGAAATAATGCAACTGTAGGAGACGACCTTGGTCAGCAATCTTGGTGTAGAAGAATTTCCACATGTGCAGTAATTCATAATTAAAATGGATAAGAGATACGTAATCTAAACATGCGGACTCTCATTATATTCTAATTATTAAGTTTTGGTGTTTTAGTCAAAACCTGTTGCAAACATTTTGTATTAAATTGGGCACAGAGAAGTGCAATGACAATGGACAAACATTGGTAATAGACAGGGCCATGCTTCCTTGCTTAGTGACTTAGGCACTGTCATAGGTTGCTATTTTTACCACTAGTCAGTTTGTGAAATTTTAGAACTGCCAGATCTGCCCCGGTGGCTGACTGTGAAAGAATCTTGGAGTAACAGCAGATCAATCATGAAGCCATAGATCAAACCATATAGTATACAATTGAGTATTGAAGTGTGTACCATGTTAAAATTACCTATGTTTTGTTGTATCCTTCACTACAGTGTCAGCTGTAGTGGTGTAATGTAAGCCATACTCTGCAGCAGGGAAAACAAATTCTCTTGAGTAATCAACCCCCTTTGAGCATCTGGCAATATTGAGGAAAGCCTTCTAAGAAGATCACATAGATGTGATCATCCGCGTGGATTAATCTGCTCATCTCTAAAATACGCTCGTATTAATATCCTAGTTAACTCAATCTGTCTGGTTAGGTATAAAACGGAATGGTAACCTGTATTAAATACCAGCCAATTTGACAACACATGGCAGTACCAGACTTGTTAAACTACCTAAATTGTAGAAATGGTCCAAAACTTATCACTTTCTGGCAGGGCAGATGTCTGCCTTTCTGGTGCTTATACATAGGTGGTGCAAATGGAAGTAGCCATGCTTTTCTCGCACAGAAGAGTGCAAAATTTTCCCTGTTAAAGATTTTTTCTTTGCTAAATGAAAAAGTGAAAGCAATTTCACAAAGCGTTCAGAAATTAATCCTTTAGGGAGCAAAAACACGTGTACTCAACTCTCTTGAACGTGAAAAACTAATGGCTAATTTTCACTAGGTGTGAAAACAGTATTTTTTTTGTGAATCCGCAACAGGTTTGTGATTCTCAAAACAAGTTACAAAGACTTTTTACACGTTCCAAAAATTAGCTCTTTCTAAGGGAATAGAAACGATCTGTTTTCAAAATGAAGAAACAATGGTTTGTTGTCAATTTGTTGTTGTTATTCGATATTTTGTGAACTATATGATGCCTGTATACCCTTAAGAAAGTACATCACAATTAGTGTTGAGCGATACCTTCCGATATTCGGAAATATCGAGATCTGATTGGATCGGTCGATATCCAAAAAATATTGGATATCACCGATACCGATACCGGAAACCAATGCAAGTCAATGGAACACAAATATCGGAATGAAAATAAGCCCTTTCTTTCCTTGTACATCCTGTTCTGGAGGGGGGAAGAGTGTGGACGGTGCGTGAACGGAGACTGCGTGTCCGTATGGGACCGTGGGGGGTCTGTGCAGGCCTGCCGGGGATCTGTGCGGCCTGCCGGGGGTCTGTATAGGCCTCTCGGGGGTCTGTGCGGCCTGCCGGGGGTCTGTGCGGGTGTGCAGGCATCGTCCGATGAGACTACAAGTCCCATTGGGAAATGCCTGCTACAATGGCAGTGATTGACACATTAGCCAATAATGGGACAGTAGTAGTCCCATCATCCGGCTAATGTGTTGAATGTAAAAAAAAACCAAAAAAACATACATACAACATACATACTACATACATACTACATACTTACAAACTACATGCATACTACATACATACATTCATACTACACCGTTTATTTTTTTGAGCAGTGTATATACATATATAGCAGCATCATGTAATTATTTGTACAATTATACAAACAAGGTAATATCAATATGAGGAAAGGGAGTGGAGCATCACCCAGTCCCGGTACACCCCTTACAGCTGCAACACTATGTTAGGCCTAATGATTTTTTCATGGAAATAAGGTCTTCTGATTTGCCACTTAAACACAGTTTTAGCACAAACGATTTAGAGTAGCTCATCGGGCCTCGTGGATGCACCACTATTTTACTACTAATTTTTTGTGTGGAAATCTGGCCTCCTGACTTGTCACTGAAAGACAGTTTTAGCACAAACGATTTGGAGTAGATTGGGCTTCCACAGACTGTTACAGTTTTTGCTCTGCACTGTGACACTGAGCAAATGGCGCCAGCAAAACAAGGTGTCAACTTTTTATATGGCCAGGGACATGTGACTTCGGCGATCAATCACAGAAGACCTTGTTTCATGACGTTGTGGATGGTTTCTGTGCCCTGATTGGTTGCTAGAATCAACACACATAAAGTTAAGGGAAAAAAAACAAAAGCGCATGCCACTCCTATAATCTCTTCAGACCCTCCTTTAACCTCTCACACCCCCTTCCCTCATCAAACACATCCCCCATCTCCCCTGCTCATCATACAGCAGCACTATCACAGCCGAAGTAATACCAAAGCATTAGTGGAAATGAGATAATTTATCAACCTGTGACCGACTTTTGCCGACTTTGAGTAAAAATGTTTGTGAAAGCGAACATAAATCCAAATGTGCTACATTCGCACCAAATTTGAGATTGGCGAACGTTTTCCAAATATGTTCGCTCATCTCTAATTACGACCTGCCTTTCATACCAATACTGCCAGGATGGTTGTTGCCCGAACTACTGCTAGAGGGTCCCATATTTTTTGCTTTGCTATGGTTAGTTTTTTTCTCATATTATAGCATGTCAGTTGCTAATGCCATGTTTGTTTTAAGATATATTTTAGACACAATTAACGATTACATCCTTTACCAAAATGTGTTACCAGCCACACCTAACCAAACCTGGAAAACTATTGAATCAACCAAAAATGAAAGAAGGGCTCATGTGTTGGTCAAAATGGCTACTACAGCGCAAGCATGGCCTTACTGTATGTAATCCAGTAATATTCTATATATGTATAGCTTTTTTATTTATTCTATTCTGACCTGTCAGCGTGATTTTAATGTATGCGGCACATGAATTGCTGGCGTTCCAAAGGACATTGGTGCATAAAAATCAGATAGCACTCGCATGGTCCGATTTGTTTCTCGCACCCAGAGGCTTGCATTGGCGAGTCTCGGTGACAATTGCAGCATGCTGCGATTTTACACATACATCAAATACAGCTGAGAAAATAAACGCTGATGTGAGCTGCCCCATCGATTAACGCTGGACCGAGTGCTATGCAATGTTTTCTGGCATAGCACTCGCCCGTATTCTACGGTAGTGCGACACCGGCCTTCATCAGCTGCTCCTCTACTTTAAATAAATAATTTAACAAAAAACCTGCATGGGTTCCCCTGTATTTTTGATAACCAGCCAGGCAAAACTCATGGCTGGGGCCTGCAACCCTCAGCTGTCAGATCCAGCAAGGCTGGTTATCAAGAAGAGGGGTCCCCACTCCGTATTTTTAATTATTTAAATATTTTTTTTTTTAAATTGCATGATGTCCCCCCAAAAGAAAACAAAATATAGCTTTTATTAATAAATTCTAAAAAAACATCAGTCCATATGGACTGATGCTTTTTTTTTAGAATTTATTAATAATAGCTATATTTTAGAGGTTTGCTTTCTTTTGGTTCTATATTTATATATCAGACCCTATTCATTTATTTTTTCATTTTTCTGGTTTCCACTTTTTAAGCACATCAGCGGCTCTCCAAATGAGATATGGCATCTGACTCAATGCATTTTTGAGTTCAAAAAGTCAAATGGTGCTTCTTCCATTCCCAGCCTTGCTATGCGGCCTAACAGTAGTTTTCCACCACATATGGGATATCGGCGTACTCAGAAGAGATTGAGCAACAAATTTTTAGGTCCCCTTTCTTTTGTTGCCATTGTGAAAATAAAAAAAATTGGTGCTAAAATAATATTTTTTCTGGTAATAATGTGATTTTTTTATTTTCACTCCTCTAAGTTATAAACTTCTGTGAAGCATCTGGGGGTTCAAGGTGATCGAAAAACCACAAAAAAAGGACTAAACATCCTCCAAAAATTCAAGAATTTAAACAGCACAAAGGGACTGCAGTGCTTACCTGTCCAGGTGTCTGAACTAGTGCACACCCATGATGCAGCAAGCCAAAAAATCAACTAATGCCTCATATATTATTTATATATGTATTTTTTTGCACGCCATTTTTCAAGGTGCAGCCAGGCCAGGGCCGGACTGGCCGTCGGTCACTTCTGGCAAATGCGTCTATGACACCGGTACAGTTGAATGCAATGATGGAGGAGAGAGCATCTGCTGACACTCCCTCTCCCATCATTCCCCGCTCTGCCTCTGACACTGTGGGTGCGTGATGATGTCATATCATCACATACCTGCTGTGTGCCGGGCAGACTGCAGCTGCTGAGACCGGAGCCAGGAGCAGCGCAGGGCACGAGGAGAGGTGAGGATTGTATGTTTTTTAAAATATATCAATGAGTGATAACTGGATTGTGGGGCTATTGGGGGGTGCGCTGCATTACATTCTATGAGGGGCTGCATTACATTCTATGGGGGGCTGCATTACATTCTATGGGCATTGTATTATATTCTATGGGGGGCTTTATTACATTCTATGGGGGCTGTATTATATTCTATGGGGGGCTGTATTACATTCTATGGGGGGCTGTATTACATTCTATGGTGGGCTGTATTTCATTCTATGGGGGTTGTATTATATTCTATGGGGGGCTGTATTACATTCTATGAGGGAGGATTGCATCATACTCTTTTATGGGGCTACATTATATTCTATGGGGAGGTAGGCTGTATTATATCCTATATTAAATGTATTCTATGTATTACATGTATTATATTCTATGAGGGGTGAATGCATCATACTCTATGAGGGGGCTACATTATATTCTATGGGGAGCTGCATTATACTATATGAGGAGGGCTGCATTGTATTCTATGGAGGGGTTACATTATATTCTATGGGTGGCTGCATTATACTATATGGGGGGGTTACATTATATTCTCTGGGGGGTTACATTATACTCAGGGCTACAATATATTCTGTGGGGTGGCTGCATTATACTCTGGGGTGGCATCATTATACTATATGTGGGCTGCATTATACTATATTGAGGACTATGGGGAATACATTATACTATATGAAGAACTATGGGGTGCATTATGCTATGGGAAGTGAATTGTACTACATGGATGACTATGGCGGTGCATTATACTATATGGAGCACTATGAAGAGTGTATTATACTATATGGAGGACTGAGCAGTGTATTTTAATATATGGAGGACTATGAGGAGTGTACTATACTATATGGAGGGCTGAGGAGTGTATTATACTATATGGAGGACTGAGGAGTGTATTATACTATATGGAGGACTGAGGAGTGTATTATACTATATGGAGGACTATGAGGAGTGTATTATACTATATGGAGGACCGAGGAGTGTGTTATACTATATGGAGGACTATGAGGAGTGTATTATATTATATGAAGGACTGAGGAGTGTATTATACTATATGGAGGACTGAGGTGCACATTATAATATATGGAGGACTATGGGGTGTATTACACTAAACAAGCAAAATGCTGCCTATTCATCGAGTGATTGGATTGTTTATGTGGGAACAGAAATTCTTGTTCTCAGCAGCACATTGCCAGTGTAAACTGTGGTTGTGCTGCTGATAACATGATACTCTATGGGGACAGATTAATCTAATTGTGATTGTTCTGTCCTCATCATTCTTTCTCAGTTGGTGTAAATAGGCTGGGAAACAAGCGAACGACTTCAGTATTGTCGATCACAATTGTTTAGTGGCCTGAGATCAGCGCATGTAAATACAACAGAAATGCTTCACAGGGAGACCAGGCAAGGATGATGACAGTTGTAGTTAGCACCCGACACCTGGGAATAGCGCTAACTCTACTGCTTTTCCCAGCCGCAAAAGCATTTAATTCTGGTATGTGTAATGATTTTTAGGGTTGATGTCAGCTGCGTAATGTCAGCTGCCATCAATCCCTGGGGTAAGTAATGGAGAGACACCCCCACTACTAGCCCAGACCTGGCGAGATCCATCGACTGAAGAGCGGTGACGGTAGTAACAATACCGCTCTTCACAGTCGACGAGCTCCACGCAAGACCCGAAGTCACTGGGTCTTGTGCTGCGCAGCAGAACCAAAAGTGGCTGTAGGCAAAGTTTATGGAGCATCAGAATGAGGTTCCATAGCCTTTGGTCGTCTCAATCCCTTCATTATCTACGAGATCCAGTTATGTAGGTAAAGTAGCGGCTTTTCTTGGTACTGCAACTAAAAGCAATAAATAGGACTAAGCTGTAATGCTGGATACAGCTATGATTATATGTTATATAGTCATGTTACACTCCCCTCACTTCTTGTAACCTACAAGTGTACAAAGATATTATACAGTCACCATGTAACAAGTGGGCCTGTGTAACTTCAAATGCCAGGGCTGAATTTTAGTCCCAGCCCGGCCCTGAGCCAGACCCAATATTTTTGGCCCTGTAAACTAGGGTGTCTGCTCTCAGGGGATACATTTTGATAGTACTGGGCAGCCTGCCTGATCTAACAGAATGGGCATTAATAGGCTGGAAGCCAGACACTGTGCATTACCTGTGTGTGATCAGCACCCTATACAAGCCTCTTTTGTTCAATTGTATACTAAGTAGTGTTGAGCATTCCGATACCGCAAGTATCGGGTATCGGCCGATACTTGCGGGTATCGGAATTCCGATACCGAGATCCGATACTTTTGTGGTATCGGGTATCGGTATCGAAACAACATTAATGTAATAATAATGTGTAAAAGAGAGAATTAAAATAAAAAATATTGCTATACTCACCTCTCCGACGCAGCCTGGACCTCAGCGAGGGAACCGGCAGCGTTGTTTGCTTAAAATTCGTGCGTTTATTTCCTTACTTGAAGTCCCGGCTTGTGATTGGTCGCGTGCCGCCCATATGGCCGCGACGCGACCAATCACAGCAAGCCGTGACGTAATTTTAGGTCCTTCAGGATTTTAAAATTACGTTCTGGCTTGTGATTGGTCGCGTCGCGGTCACATGGGCGACGCGACCAATCACAAGTCGTGACGTCACGGGAGGCTGGACATGCGCGCATTTTAAAATGCGCGCTTGTCCTGCCTCCCGTGACGTCCCAGCTTGTGATTGGTCGCGTCGCCCATGTGGCCGCGACGCGACCAATCACAGCAAGCCGTGACGTAATTTTAGGTCCTTCAGGATTTTAAAATTACGTTCTGGCTTGTGATTGGTCGCGACGCGATGCGACCAATCACAAGCCGTGACGTCACGGGAGGCAGGACAAGCGCGCATTTTAAAATGCGCGCGTGTCCAGCCTCCCGTGACGTCAAGGCTTGTGATTGGTCGCGTCGCCCATGTGACCGCGACGCGACCAATCACAAGCCAGAACGTAATTTTAAAATCCTGAAGGACCTAAAATTACGTCACGGCTTGCTGTGATTGGTCGCGTCGCGGCCACATGGGCGGCACGCGACCAATCACAAGCCGGGACTTCACGTAAGGAAGGAAAAGCGCAAATTTTAAGCAAACAACGCTGCCGGTTCCCTCGGTGAGGTCCAGGCTGCGTCGGAGAGGTGAGTATAGCAATATTTTTTATTTTAATTCTTTATTTTACACATTAATATGGTTCCCAGGGCCTGAAGGAGAGTTTCCTCTCCTTCAGACCCTGGGAACCATCAGGAATACCGTCCGATACATGAGTCCCATTGACTTGTATTGGTATCGGGTATCGGTATCGGATTAGATCCGATACTTTGCCGGTATCGGCCGATACTTTCCGATACCGATACTTTCAAGTATCGGACGGTATCGCTCAACACTAATACTAAGCAATCACCCCTTGGTATGCTATGAATTGTTGTTTCATCAGTGTTTTGTACCTGTGTTGCTGCATTTTTTTTAACACATGGGTTTGCTGCATCCTGGGAGTGCACTAGTTCACACACCTGGACAGTTAAGTGCTGCAGTCCCTTTGTGCTGTCTTGGTTTGAGGTCATACACACATCTAGATATATTCTGTGAGGGGTCTAATTTTCAAAATGGTGTCACTTGTAGGGCATTTCCACTGGCACATCAGGGGCTTTCCAAACACGACATTGCGTCTACTCCCTATTCCAGCCATTTTTGCGTTCAAAAAGTCAAATAAAATTTTTTGTAAAATATTCATTTATTACTTCCACATTGCATTAATTCCTATAAAGCACCTGAAGGGTTAATAAACTTCTTGAATGTGGTTTTGAGGACTTTGAGGGGTGCAATTTTTAGAAGATTGTCAGTTTTTGGTATTTTTTGTCAAATACGATGTGGTCCCTAAAAGATTGTTTTGTAAATTTTGTTGGAAAAATTAGAAATTGCTGATCAACATTTAAAACCTTTTATCTTCCCGACAAAAGAAATTATGTTTAAAAAAGTTGTGCTAATGTGAAGTAGACATGTGGTAAATGTTATTTATTAACTATTTTGCGAAACATAATGCTCTGGTTTAAGGGTATAAGAATTAAAAGATTGAAAACTGGGAAATTTTTGCCAAATTTCCAATACTTTCAGAAATAAATGCGCATCATATCAAGCAAAGTGTACAACTATTATGAAGAACAATATGTGACGAGAAAACAGTCTCAGAATCACTGGGATCTGTTGAAACATAAGGCTATGTTTCCACGTGCTAGATTTCATTAGGATTTGCTGGGGATTGTACGCTGCGTACAGCCGCAGTGTCCAATCTGCAGCATCCAGATGTTACAGCATAGTTGAGGGGATTTTATGAAATCCCGTCTCCACTATGTGCGCAGGGCCGCATCCAGCGGCCCTGCGTATCCGGACAAGCGGCGCATCTTTATAGACTGCAGCATGTCTATTTATCTTGCGGAGACGCTCCGTCTCCGCAAAATAAATACCACAGTCAATGAACACACTGTGGTGATTCCGCATGGGCTCAATGAACACATCTGGAATCACCATGTGTACAACAAGGGGGGGCACTTTGGGCGGAGCGGGGTCCAAAATGATTTTTCGCCAATTTTTTATTTTCCCAAGGGTAACAGGAGAAATTGGACCCCAAAGTTGTTATACAATTTGTCCTGAGTACGCTGATACACCATATGTGGTGGTAAACCACTGTTTGGGCGCATGGCAGAGCTCAGAAGGGAAAGAGCGCCAATTGACTTTTCAATGCAAAATTGGCTTGAATTGAGATGGGACGCCATGCCTAGTTTGGAGAACCCCTGATGTGCCTAAACAGTGGAAACTCCCAAATGTGACCCCATTTTAGAAAGTAGACCCCCTTAAGGAACTTACCTAGTTGTGTGGTGAGCACTTTGAACCCCCAAGTGCTTTACAGAAGTTTATAAAGTAGAGCCGTGAAAATTAAAAAATCTTTTCTTTTTCCACAAAAATGATCTTTTAGCCCCCAATTTTGTATTTTCCCAAGGGTATCAGAAGAAATTGGACCCCAAAAGTTGTTGTGCAATTTGTCCTATGTACGCTGATGCCCCATATGTGGGAGAAAACTACTGTTTGGGCGCATGGCAGAGCTCAGAAGGGAAGAAGTGGTGTTTTGGAATGCAGACTTTGATGGAATGGTCTGCGGGCATCATGTTGCGTTTGCAGAGCCCCTGATGTACCTAAACAGTAGAAACCGCCCACAAGTGACCGCATTTTGGAAACTAGACCCCCCAAGGAACTTATGTAGATGTGTGGTGAGCACTTTGAACCCCCAAGTGTTTCACTAAAGTTTATAATGCAGAGCCGTGAAAATAAAAAATCTTTTTCTTTCACAAAAATGATTTTTAGCCCCCAGTTTTGTATTTCCCCAAGGGTAAAAGGAGAAATTGGACCCCAAATGTTGTTGTACAATTTGTCCTGAGTACGCTGATACCCCATATGTGGGGGGAACCACCGTTTGGGCGCATGGTAGAGCTCGGAAGGGAAGAAGTGGCGTTTTGGAATGCAGACTTTAATGGAATGGTCTGTGGGTGTCACGTAGCGTTTGCAGAGCCCCTGATGTACCTAAACAGTTGAAACCCCCACAAGTGACCCCATACTGGAAACTAGAACCCCAAAAAAACTTATCTAGATTGTGGTGATCACTTTGAACCCCCAAGTGTTTCATTAAAGTTTATAACGCAGAGCCGTGAAAATAAAAAATCCTTTTTTTTTCCACAAAAATGATTTTTTTAGCCCCCAGTTTTGCATTTTCTCAAGGGTATCATATGTGGGGGTAAACCACTGTTTGGGCACACAGCAGAGCTCGGAAGGGAAGGAGCACCATTTTACTTTTTTAACGCAGAATTGTATGGATTGAGATCGGACGTCATGTTGCATTTGCAGAGCCCCTGGTGTGCCTAAACAGTGGAAACCTCCCAATTCTAACTCCAACCCTAACCCCAACACACCTCTAAGCCTAATCCCAACCCTAACCACATCCCTAACCCCAACACACCCCTAACTCTAATCCCAGCCCTAACCACACCCCTAACCCGAACACACCCCTAACCCTAATCCCAACCCCAACACATCCCTAATCGCAACACACCCCTAAACCTAATCCTAACCCTAACCATACACCTAACCATGACACACCCCTAACCCAACCGTAAATGTAATCCAAACCCTAACCCCAACTCTAGCCCCAACCTTACTTTAGCCCCAACCCTAACTTTAGCCCCAACCCTAACCCTAATGGGAAAATGGAAATAAATAAAAAAAAATATTTTATTATTTTTCTCTAACTAAGGCGGTGATAATGGGGGGTTTGATTTACTATTTATAGCGGGTTTTTATGTTTGGCAGCTGTCACACACTAAAAGACGCTTTTATTGCAAAAAATATTTTTTGCGTTACCACATTCTGAGTGCTATAATTTTTCCATATTTTGGTCCACAGAGTCATGTGAGGTCTTGTTTTTTTGCGGGACGAGTTGACGTTTTTATTGGTATCATTTTTGGGCACATCACATTTTTTGATCACTTTTTATTCCGATTTTTGTTAGGCAGAATGAACAAAAACCAGCAATTTGTGAATTTCTTTTTGGGGGGTGTTTATACCGTTCTGCGTTTGGTAAAATTGATAAAGCAGTTTTATTCTTCGGGTCAGTACGATTACAGCGATACCTCATTTATTTTTTTTTATATTTTGGCGCTTTTATACAATAAAAACAATTTTATAGAAAAAATAATTATTTTTGCATCACTTTATTCTGAGGGCTATAACTTTTTTAATTTTTCACTGATGATGCTGTATGGTGGCTCTTTTTTGCGGGAGAAGATGAAGTTTTCGGCTGTGCCATGTTTATTTATAGCCGTCTTTTTGATCGCGTGTTATTCTACTTTTTGTTTGGCGGTATGATGATAAAGCATTGTTTTTTGCCTAGTTTTTTTTACTGTGTTCACTGAAGGGGTTAACTAGTGGGACAGTTTTATAGGTCGGGTCGTTACAGATGCGGCAATACTAAATATGTGTACTTTTATTGGTTTTTTTTATTTACATAAAGAAATGTATTTATTGGAACACTATATATATATTTTTTTTAACACATGTAAATATTTTTTTTTACTTTTTACTTTGTCCCAGTGTGAGACATTATGGCATCTTTGCAATGCACTGTGTCAGATCAGCAATCTGACAGGCACTGCAGGAGGCTAGATAAAGACACGGAAAGCACATATGACTCCTAATGAAAAAAAGCAACATAGTGCCATAAATGGAAGTCAAATGGAAACGATGTGAAGGACACACCAGAAATATACAAAACCACAGAAAAAAAGGATGTACTAGTCCAACGTAAATATAAATACAAGCTTTATTGAAATACAAACATATACAAAAGGCTTAAAATGACAAGGGGTGAAAAACCGGCCCTCAAATAGCACATACAGGAGGGACCCAGCATCACAAATCCACCAAATAGAGGTATACCAGTCCATAAAGGCCCAGAAGGACCCCCTGCTCATACATAATTAAATACATGCAGCCACCCAACAGTGGGAAAATAAGCAGCAGTGGTCAAAAGTATAACGGACCAGTAGCATACCTGATAGTAGTATTAACCGGATATGTGATGCGGCCTCCCTCACCTCCCGACGCGCGTTTCGGATAATCCTTCCTCAAGAGAGGCACATCTCCTGCTCTGAGCAGGCGCTTGCAAGCCACCTACCTGCAGGACCCGGAAGGAGCCCCGCGGCCTTCTTGGATCCAGGGCCTGCAGGGAGGAGGACGAAGGAGATGCTCGGAGCAACGCAATCACATCGCATTGCTCCGAGGGTCTCAGGGAAGCATGCAGGGAGCACCCTCCCTGCCCGATGCTTCCCTATGCCGCAGGAACACTGCGATCATGTTTGATCGCAGTGTTCCAGGGGTTAACGTGCCAGGAGCAGTCCATGACCGCTCCTGGCACATAGTGCCGGATGCCAGCTGTGATAGTCAGCTGACACCCGGCCACGATCGGCCGCGCTCCCCCCGTGAGTGCGGCTGATTGCGTTAGATGTACTATCCCATCGGTGGTCATATGGGCCCATACCACCTCGACGGGATAGTACGACTAATGTCAGAAAGGGGTTAAAGGGATGTTTCATGGTGGTGGTGACGAGGTCCTTGGCCCTGGGGGACCAAGTAAAAGGGACAGTCTTTAAAGGGGTTTCTGAAATATTAAAAGTTCATGATGCCACCTGTGATACTCGGTCAGGGGTGACCGATGCTGCTTAAAGGGGTCCTCTGGGGTGGTGTTATGGCAGCAGGGATGGTAGGGCTTCCCGCTTCCCAGAGGTGTAGCTGGGTCCCCAGGGCTCCCAATGTGTTTGGTAAGGATGGTGCGGTGCCATAAATAAATGGAGGACACAGGGTTGCAGTCTCTTTACCTGGTTTACTGATGGTAGACAGCCTCAATCCATGGTACCAGCAACAGTTGTCGATGGAGACCAGGCAGCCTGAAAAGGAGTGGGATTCCCTTTGCCAGGTCAGATTGGGAGCCTTCCACTATACACTAAAAAATAATCCCTTTCTGCCGGTGGCTTCTGTCAAGGTCCTCTCTTACTCTGTCCTGGGAGAGTTCCTGCATGGTAGGCAACGCGAGCCGTTTCATTTGCGGTCTCTATCCACGGTGACTCCGGGCTCTGGATGTTGCTGTACCTCAGGGTGTAATGTGGGCAAGTCACTTTCAATTTCCTGCCCTCCAGTTCTGCCGTGGTACATGTAGTTCCACAAAGCCACGGGCTTTTGGTGCCTGGTTTCTGTGCTTCAGCTTAATGGGAGCTCATTCGCAGCTCTCCTCTAGCTCCTGACTTCTCCTGTGCTCCTTCACTGTTCCTTGTCTGCTCCAGACTAACTAACTCCTCCTCCAGACCAGAATGTATATCTATCTAGTGAAGCTCCCCTGAAACCGGGTTTAGAGCTTCCCCTTCTGTCCTGGAGTCAGAAAGTGTTGCATGTACAGATTACCTACCAAAGGGATCTTCCTCGTTTCCAGGCATGGCATCGCCCTCCCCGAGAGGAAGGCAATACCACTGTGTTACCTGAACTCCTGGGGTGCCACACATAATATACAATTTGTAAAATATATATATTCCTGCTATGCAAGTTAAGCTAATATAATAGTAATGAAAGCGTAGCACTTTGGAAAAGTAATACTTTGCATCTTATTCTTCTTTAATTTTCCAAAATTCTCCAGTTACATTTTTTTAGCTCTTTTCTCCTTGCCTTGTATTCCTCTCACTGCACTTACATTTTGTCCAATTTTGTGATTAGTAATTTGCAGTTGCCCTGAAGTAATGTGTAGGCTACAATGTCTGTGTCCCTTTTTCGCTAAAATCCTCCTTTTTCTCTGACTGCCCTCCCTTCTCGTATCAACTCATTAACTCTGATAAATCAAAGCAGGAATGAAGGGGACAGGAGACTGCTAAGGGTAAAAAGTGTGCAAAATGGATAGAAATGCGAAGCTAGTTAGCCATTAGTCTCTGCCAGGACACAAAGAGACTAAAATAGTTCAGAATAAGCTTAATAAATTCATATTATCTTTCTACTAACTCCATGTTCACAAGTCATTTAACACTGCCACTACAAAGTTGTATTTATAGCTAATTCTGACCAAAATTAGTAATTGTGCCCCCTAAGTGCTTATGTCTAATTACCCGGCACCTATGACTCTCTTGAAAAATTCAGTTGCCCAAGGCACATGCTTGTTTGCATGGTAAATGTGCTATCTACAAATTGAAAAAGGAGATCTTAAAGTGAAGGTATTTATTTTCTTCTGATTAATAAAAGAATTGTTTAGTTTAAAAATGTCATCTTTATAACCCAGCAGATTAATCCTTTAACCCCTTTACCCCCAAGGGTGGTTTGCACGTTATGGACCGGGCCAATTTTTACAATTCTGACCACTGTCCCTTTATGAGGTTATAACTCTGGAACGCTTCAACGGATCCCAGTGATTCTGACACTGTTTTCTCGAGACATATTGTACTTCATGATAGTGGTAAAATTTGTTTGATATTACCTGCGTTTATTTGTGAAAAAAACGGAAATTTGGCGAAAATTTTGAAAATTTCGCAATTTTCCAACTTTGAATTTTTATGCAATTAAATCACAGAGATATGTCACACAAAATACTTAATAAGTAACATTTCCCACATGTCTACTTTTCATCAGCACAATTTTGGAACCAAAATTTTTTTTTTATTAGGGAGTTATAAGGGTTAAAATTTGACCAGCAATTTCTCATTTTTACAACACAATTTTTTTTTTAGGGACCACATCTCATTTGAAGTCATTTTGAGGGGTCTATATGATAGAAAATACCCAAGTGTGACACCATTCTAAAAACTGCACCCCTCAAGGTGCTCAAAACCACATTCAAGAAGTTTATTAACCCTTCAGGTGTTTCACAGGAATTTTTGGAATGTTTAAATAAAAATTAACATTTAACTTTTTTTTTTACACAAAATTTATTTCAGCTCCAATTTGTTTTATTTTACCAAGAGTAACAGGAGAAAATGGACCACAAAGGTTGTTGTACAATTTGTGCTGAGTACGCTGATACCCCATATGTAGGGGTAAACCACTGTTTGGGCGCATGAAGGGAAGGAGCGCCGTTTGACTTTTCAATGCAAAATTGACAGGAATTGAGATAGGACACCATGTTGCGTTTGGAGAGCCACTGATGTGCCTAAACATTGAAACCCCCCACAAGTGACACCATTTTGGAAAGTAGACCCCCTAAGGAACTTATCTAGAGGTGTGGTGAGCACTTTGACCCACCAAGTGCTTCACAGAAGTTTATAATGCAGAACCGTAAAAATAAAAAATCATTTTTTTTTCACAAAAATTATCTTTTCGCCCCCAATTTTTTATTTTCCCAAGGGTAAGAGAAGAAATTGGACCCCAAAAGTTGTTGTACAATTTGTACTGAGTTTGCTGATACCCCAAATGTGGGGGTAAACCACTGTTTGGGCGCATGGCAGAGCTCGGAAGGGAAGGAGCGCCGTTTGACTTTTCAATGCAAAATTGACAGGAATTGAGATGGGACACCATGTTGCGTTTGGAGAGCCACTGATGTGCCTAAACATTGAAACCCCCCACAAGTGACACCATTTTGGAAAGTAGACCCCCTAAGGAACTTATCTAGATGTGTGGTGAGCACTTTGACCCACCAAGGGCTTCACAGAAGTTTATAATTCAGAGCCGTAAAAAAATTGTATTTTTCCGAGGATAACAGGAGAAGTTGGACCCCCAAAGTTATTGTCCAATTTGTCCTGAGTGCGCTGATGCCCCATATGTGGGGGGAACCACCGTTTGGGCGCATGGGAGGGCTCGGAAGGGAAGGAGCGCCATTTGGAATGCAGACTTAGATGGAATAGTCTGCAGGTGTCACATTGCGTTTGCAGAGCCCCTAATGTACCTAAACAGTAGAAACCCCCCACAAGTGACACCATTTTGGAAAGTAGACCCCCTAAGGAACTCATCTAGATGTGTTGTGAGAACTTTGAGCCCCCAGGTGTTTCACTACAATTTATAACGCAGAGCCGTGAAAATAAAAAATCCTTTTTTTCCCACAAAAATTATATTTTAGCCCCCAGTTTTGTATTTTCCCAAGGGTAACAGGAGAACTTGGACCCCAAAAGTTGTTGTCCAATTTGTCCTGAGTACCCTGATACCCCATATGTTGGGGTAAACCCCTGTGTGGGCACACGGGAGAGTTCGGAAGGGAAGGAGCACTGTTTTACTTTTTCAACGCAGAATTGGCTGGAATTGAGATCGGATGCCATGTCGCGTTTGGAGAGCCCCTGATGTGCCTAAACAGTGGAAACCCCCCAATTATAACTGAAACCCTAATGCAAACACACCCCTAACCCTAATCCCAACGGTAACCCTAACCACACCTCTAACCCAGACACACCCCTAACCCTAATCCCAACCCTATATGTAATCCAAACCCTAACCCTAACTTTAGCCCCAACCCTAACTTTAGCCCCAACCCTAACTGTAGCCTCAACCCTAGCCCCAACCCTAACCCTAGCCCTAACCCTAGCCCTAGCCCTAACCCTAGCCCTAACCCTAACCCTAGCCCTAACCCTAGCCCTAACCCTAATCCTAACCCTAGCCCTAACCATAGCCCTAACCCTAACCCTAATCCTAACCCTAGCCCCAACCCTAACCCTAGCCCTAACCCTAACCCTAACCCTAGCCCTAGTCCTAACCCTAGCCCTAACCCTAATCCTAACCCTTAACCTAGCCCTAATGGGAAAATGGAAATAAATACGTTTTTTTAATTTTTAAATTTTTCCCTAACTAAGGGGGTGATGAAGGGGGCTTTGATTTACTTTTACAGTGGGTTTTTTAGCGGATTTTTATGATTGACAGCCGTCACACACTGAAAGACGCTTTTTATTGCAAAAAATATTTTTTGCGTTACCACATTTTGAGAGCTATAATTTTTCCATATTTGAGACCACAGAGTCATGTGAGGTCTTGTTTTTTGCGGGACGAGATCACGTTTTTATTGGTAACATTTTCGGGCACGTGACATTTTTTTGATCGCTTTTTATTCTGATTTTTGTGAGGCAGAATGACCAAAAACCAGCTATTCATGAATTTCTTTTGGGGGAGGCGTTTATACCGTTCTGCGTTTGGTAAAATTGATAAAACAGTTTTATTCTTCGGGTCAGTACGATTACAGCGATATCTCATTTATATCATTTTTTTATGTTTTGGCGCTTTTATACGATAAAAACTATTTTATAGAAAAAATAATTATTTTGCATCGCTTTATTCTGAGGACTATAACTTTTTATTTTTTTGCTGATGATGCTGTATGGTGGCTGTTTTTTTGCGGGACAAAATGACGCTTTCAGCGGTACCATGGTTATTTATATCTGTCTTTTTGATCACGTTTTATTCCACTTTTTATTCGGCGGTATGATAATAAAGCGTTGTTTTTTGCCTCGTTTTTTTTTTTTTTCTTACGGTGTTTAATGAAGGGGTTAACTAGTGATATAGTTTTATAGGTGGGGTCCTTACGGACGCAGCGATACTAAATAAACTGTGTTCCAAATTATTATGCAAATTGGATTTAAGTGTCATAAAGATTTAATCATTTTGTTTTTCAAATAAACTCATGGATGGTATTGTGTCTCAGGGCTCAATGGATCACTGAAATCAATCTTAAATACATGTGATAATTAGTTTTCCAGGTGATTCTAATTAAAGGAAAACTACTTAAAAATGATGTTCCACATTATTAAGCAGGCCACAGGTTTCAAGCAATATGGGAAATAAAAAGGATCTCTCTGCTGCTGAAAAGTGTTAAATAGTGCAATGCCTTGGACAAGGTATGAAAACATTAGATATTTTACGAAAACTTAGGAGTGATCATTAGTGTTGAGCATTCCGATACTGCAAGTATCGGGTATCGGCCGATATTTGCTGTATCGGAATTCCGATACCGAGATCCGATACTTTTGTGGTATCGGGAATCGGAATCGGAAGTTCCCAGTGTATGGTTCCCAGGGTCTGAAGGAGAGGAAACTCTCCTTCAGGCCCTGGGATCCATATCCATGTAAAAAATAAAGAATTAAAATAAAAAATAGGGATATACTCACCCTCTGACGCACCCTGGTAGTAACCGGCAGCCTGCTTTGCTTAAAATGAGCGCGTTCAGCACCTTCCATGACGTCACGGCTTCTGATTGGTCGCGTGCCGCTCATGTGACCGCCACGCGACCAATCACAAGCCGCGACTTCATCCCTCAGGTCCTAAATTCCCTTCTAGGAATTTAGGACCTGAGGGATGACGTCACGGCTTCTGACTGGTCGCGTGGCGGTCACATGAGCGGCACGCGACCAATTAGAAGCCGTGACGTCATGGAAGGTACTGAACGCGCTCATTTTAAGCAAAGAAGGCTGCCGGTTCACAGCGGTAAGGTCCAGGCTGCGTCGGAGAGGTGAGTATATCAATATTTTTTATTTTAATTCTTTATTTTACACATTAATATGGATCCCAGGGCCTGAAGGAGAGTTTCCTCTCCTTCAGACCCTGGGAACCATCAGGGATACCTTCCGATACTTGAGTCCCATTCACTTGTATTGGTATTGGGTATCGGTATCGGATCAGATCCGATACTTTGCCGGTATCGGCCGATACTTTCCGATACCGATACTTTCAAGTATCGGACGGTATCGCTCAACACTAGTGATCATCATACTATGAAGAGATTTATGACTGAAACAGAGTTCATGCAGATAAAGGCATATTGAGGAAGGTTTCTGCCAGACAAATTCATTGAATTAAGAGAGCAGCTGACAAAATACCATTACAAAGCAGCAAAAAGTTATTTGAAGTTGCTGGTGCCTCTGGAGTCCCTCAAACTTCAAGGTGTAGGATCCTTCAAAGGCTTGCTTTGGTGCATAAACCTACTATTCGGCCACCCCTAAACAGTGATCACAAGCAGAAATGGTTGCAGTGGGCCCAGACATACATGAAGACTATTTTTCAAGCAGTCTTGTTTACTGATGAGTGTCGAGCAACCCTGGATGGTCCAGATGGAAGGAGTAGTGGATGGCTGGTGGACGGCCACCATGTCCCAACAAGGCTGCGACGTCAGCAAGGAGGTTGTGGAGTCATGTTTTGGTCCAGAACAGCTGGTAGGGCCCTTTAAGGTTGCTGAAGGTGTGAAAATGACCTCTGCAAAGTGTATAGAGTTTCTGACTGACAACTTTCTTCCATGGTATAAAAAGCAGAAACATGCCTTCAGGAGCAGAAGCATCTTCATGCATGACAATGCACTATCTCATGCTGTCATGCTGCAAAGAATACATCTGAGTCATTGGCTGCTATGGGCATAAAGGGAGATAAACTCATGGTGTGGCCACCATCTTCTCCTGACCTCAACCCTATCGAGAACCTTTGGATTATCATCAAGCCAAAGATCTATGAGGGTGGGAGGCAGTTCACATCAAAACAGCAGCTCTGGGAGGCTATTCTGGCTTCATGCAAAGAAATACAAGCAGAAACTCTCCAAAAACTCACAAGCTCAATGGATGCAAGAATTGTGAGGGTGATATCAAAGACGGGTTCCTATGTTAACATGTAACTTGGCCTGTTAGGATGTTTTGGAGTTAAATAGCTTTTTTGCTCAGTGAATGTGACCTCCTAATGCTGCAAATTCTTCAAATGAGCATTTTCAGTTCTTTAAAACATATCAAATGTTTAGAAATTCTACTGTGCCTAATAATTTGGAACAGTGCATTTTGAGTTTTTATTAATTTTAGAGATTATACTGTTATCATTGGGAGGTTTCTTCAATACAATTCGATGTATACTCTATCGGGTGATGACTTTTATTAGACGAATTGTCATTTGCACCAACCATTTAGGAAAATCAGAGAAAAATGTCATTTGCATAATAATTTGGAACATAGTGTATGTGTACTTTTATTGTTTGTTTTTTTTATTTAGATAAAGAAATGTATTTATGGGAATAATATATATATTTTTTCTTTATTTAGGAATTTTTTTTTTTTTTTGCACATGTGGAAATTTTTTTTTAAACTTTTTTACTTTGTCCCAGGGGGGACATCACAGATCGGTGATCTGACTTAGAGCACTGCAGGCTTACCAAGCGCTTGCTCTGAGCAGGCACTCGGTAAGCCACCTCCCTCCCTGCAGGACCCGGATGCTGCGGTCATCTTGGATCCGGGACCTGCAGCGAGGAAGAAGGTAGGAGACCCTCGGAGCAACGCGATCACATCGAGTTGCTGCGGGGGTCTCAGGGAAGCCCGCAGGGAGCCCCCTCCCTGCGCGATGCTTCCCTATACCGCCGGCACACCGCGATCATGTTTGATCGCGGTGTGCCGGGGGTTAATGTGCCGGGGGCGGTCCGTGACCGCACCTGGCACATAGCGCCGGATGTCAGCTGCGATAGGCAGCTGACACCCGGCCGCGATCGGCCGCGCTCCCCCCGTGAGCGCGGCCGATCGCGCTGGACGTACTATTCTGTCCTTGGGAAGTAGGGCCCACCCCACATGGACGGCATAGTACATCCAATGACAGAAAGGGGTTAAGGACCTAGACATTTTTATGCTTTTGCACTTTTGTTTTTTTCCTCCCTTTGTTCCAAGGGCCACAACTTTTTCCTTTTTTTTTTTTATCGACATACACATGTGAGGGCTTGTTTTTGTCGAATAAAATGTGGCTTTGGTTGACTTCTTTCATTTTAACATATGATAAAATGAAAAACAGAAATGAATCCCAAGTGGGGTGAAATGTTGAAAAAACACAATTCTACCATTATAAAGATAAAGATGACACCAAACATATAAGGGTTTTTTTGTATATATTTTAGTGGTTAAAAAATTTTAAGAACCTGGTAAAAATAATTTTGTTTGCATAGACACTTTCTGAAACATTTTGTTTGCCAATAAATTAGTGTAATATCTTGTTTTCTTGCATTCTGAGTTTTTATTGATGCTGTACATATAACATTTCGATCACTTTTTGGGGTACCTTTTTTTAGAGACCTAAAAACAACAATTCTAGCTTTTTGATTTTTTTGTTTTGACATACTGTTTAAAAATTGTTATATTTTTATAGATTTTTACAGCTGTGATGAGCAGGCCATGCAGCCCAGGATAGGGATGAGAAGCCATGCATACCAGGATAGGGATGAGGAGCCATGCATTCCTGGATAGGAATAAGGAGGCCATGAATACCAGGATGGGGATGAGGATCCATGCATACCATTATAGGGATGAAGAGCCATGCGGACCAGGATGGGGATGATGAGGCCATGCATAGCAGAATAGGGATGAGTAGCCTTGCATATCAGGATGGGGATGAAGGGACAATGCATACCAGGCTTATACTTGAGTGAATAAGTTTTCCCAGTTTTTTTGTGGTAAAATTAGATGCCTCAGATTATACTCAGGTCAGCATATACTCAAATATATACGGTATGTGGTTCATTTTCTCCTATTATCCATTGTGAACATTACAAATTTGGGTCTAAAACAACATTTTCATGAAAAAAATGAAAATTTTCAATATGAAGACCTAATATTATCAAATTCTGTATAGTACCTGTAGGTTTAAAATGCTCACTATACCCCTGGATAAAATCCTTGAAGGTTATAGCTTCCAAAATAGGGTCACTTATGGAGGTTTCTGCTGTTTAGGCACCTTAGGGGCCCTGCAAATGCAACATGGTGCCCACAATTTATTTCAGCCAAATTTGTGTTCCAAAATTCAAATAGTGCTCCTTCTGTTCCAAGCCCTGCCATTTGTCCAAACAAATCTTTTTGACTACATGTGGCGTATCACTTTGCTCCTAAGAAAGTGACATCCATTTTTGTTGTTACCTCTTGCAAAACTGAGAAATTTGGGCAAAAGCAACAATTTTGTGCAAAAAAATGAAAAGCTTCAATATGACAACCTAATGTTATCAGATTATGTGTACTAAATGTGAGTTCAAAATATTCACAATAACCCTGGATACAATCTTTGAGGGCTGTAGTTTCCTAAATGGGGTCACTTGTGGGGAGTTTCTGCTGTTTTGGTGCCCACAATTTATTTCAGCCAAATTTGTGTTACACAATTCAAATGGTGCTTCTTCCCTTGAGAGCCCTGCCATTTATTTAAACAGAGTTTTCTGACCAAATATGTGGTTTCAGCAAGCTCAGAAGAAACTAGATAACTCATTTTGGTTTCATTTTTTGGTGCTATCCCTTGTAAAAGTGAAAAAATTGGAGCTAAAGCAACATTTTAGAGGTAAAATTTAAATTTAGATTTTTTTCACCCCACTTTTCATTAATTCCTGTGTAGCACCTGAAGGCTTAACAAATTTCTTAACAGCAGTTTTGAAGTATTTGAGGGCTACACTTTTTAAAATGGTATCACTTTTAGGGAGTTAAATACATAGACTCCTCAAAGTCCATTTAAATCTGAATAGGTCCCTAAAGAAACAGGTTTTGGAAATTTCTTTAAAAAATTAGATATTGCTGCTAAACTTTTAATCTAACAAAATGAAATTACATTTGAAAAATGATGCAGAAGTAAAGTAGACATATGGGAAATGTTATTTATTAGTTATTGTGTACACCATGACTTACTGGTTTAAGGATATAAAGATTAAAAGTTTGAAACTTGTGAAATGTTAAAAATTTTCGCCCAAATTCCAACATTTTCTCAAATAAAGGCAAAAATATGAACTTAAGTTTACAACTAACATAAAGTCCAATGTGTCATGGAAAAACAGTCTTAAAACCACTGGGATAAGTTGAATAGTTCCAGAATTATTACCACCTGAAGTGACACTGGTCAGATTTAAAAAGTGTGGCCTTGTCAGTAAGGGCAAAACTGGCTTGGTCACTAAGGGGTTGAAACAACGGTTACGCTCTAAAAATTGGAGAGTGCCGTAACGTTCTTTTTCTATCTTGAACTGAAACAGCATCTCTCACAATGAAAGACCCAGAAGATTCTATATTGTATCGAGAAGGTATTAATTTCAAAGGTCAACGTGTAATTTCTCATCTTCCCTGTGGCAATACTACTAGAAAATTGAACTTCTAGATTCTCCCATAGAGCATACTTTATTGAGGGAATACAGGAGTGAAATTCTTTGTAATTTGCTTATTATTATACAATAATTGATCTGCATGTGGTTCCTATTTATAGCATTTCCCAAAACAAATTTTTGGAACTTAACAAAACAAAATTTCAAATAATATGTCACAGTTTACTTTTTTTTTTTTTGCACAACAGAAAATAATTTTTCTGTACTGTATGTTGACCTTTCTCCCTCTCTTACAGATATACTGGGTATGGTAGAATCATTAGGCAGATTACGGTAATCAGAGCTCTGGAGAAGCATTCAAAGTCAGTTGTAGATATAGAATATCATTCCACGTCACAATTTCAGCTGATGGAAGCAGTTTAACAATGTTCTGTAAGCAAATTCTGGTCAAAATATGACTTAGCTATTTTAGTCCATTATTTCATTTACCTCTCTTTCATACAGATGAGAGCAAAGTAAAAACTGCCGAGTGATTGCAAATAATTTTGTCTGATAGAAATAAACAAACTCCTTCCTGACCAAAGCTAAATAATTTTCTGCACCTTGTGTAAAAGTACAAAACTTTAATAGGAATCCATGCATGCTAGGCATCTCTTTAAATTTCAATAATTTAAATGTAAATGTTTCAGCAAACTTTGAAAAATTCAATAGTACAAATTCATTTAAAAAACTGATTAATCAATTCATCGGCCCTGACTCATCATTGTCTTTGTACCTTTTTAATAGTTACTTTTATGTTTGCACCTTTTTCATTATTTAATTTGTACAACTTTAAGTTAACTTTACTTGGTTTCATCAGGTTTTTTTATTTTCTTGTTGAGCAATAAGGTCCTGGTGACCTTATGAAATTAAAACCAGCTATGTTATCACGAGACATAGGCCCAGATTCATTAAGACGGGCAATGTTCACGCTGGCTTGTTGGAGTCAGATGGTCCTGGTTCACTAAGAGGTGAACACCTCTCAATGAATCAAGAGCGTATGACAAATGGTGTGCACCTCATCACAAATCTTACACTAGCCATCGTCTGGAATAAGATTTCTGGTATCAGGAACATCCCAGATCAAGTATAAAATGAGCTGTGGCGCCATGCATATTTCCCTCTTCAGCTTTGCCCACATTGGCAAATCTGGGCGAAACTGACAGAAAAATGTCAAAAGTCACTAAATTTTTATGTAACCCCACATTCCACAAATTTTGACTTTTCAAAGCCATTTATGAAAGAATTTGGGCGTAATTGCTTTGATATATCTTGGCCACAGTGTTCTGTGTATGGAAGACATTAAAGCAGCTAGTCTCTACCCACTAGCTCAGAGACCACTGAAAATTAGAGAAAAATCATTCAGAGGGGAATATTACTTAAAAAAAAAAGGTACACATCATATAATGGTTAGAAATAATGCTAATCCCCCTAGACACACATAAAAGCTTATTAGGAACAAGTAGTATTTTTCACAGATTTCAACATAAACTGTTAAGTTATGTTAACAAAAATTACATTCCTATAATTTTTAACCAAAAGCTGCTTTCTGCTACCTGATTTCAGACTGTTAGTTATATTGATTTCTATAGATAGCCAAGTAGGAAGTCAGACTAGTAATTTCTTGTTCCTCTAAAATTGTAAACTGCATTAGGCCAGTGTCACACGTCCAGATAATTCCGGTACCGGAAAAATCGGTACCGGAGTTATCCATGTCCGTGTGTCCATGAGCTCACATGGCACATCAGTGTGGCACACGTGCGGCAGCCGTGTGCTGCCTGTGTGCCGACTGAGTACCACACGGACAGTGCAGGAGACAGCGCTAGAGTTAAGCGCTGTCCCCAGAGTGTGGTGCTGAAGCCGCCATTCATTCCTTCTCCCCAGCAGCATTCGCTGGAAAGAAGGAATGAAAAATCATGTTTTTTTTGTTTTTAAAATAAAGTTCCCGGTCACCTCCCGCCTCCCACCCTCTGTGCACCCGTCCGCTTGCATTAAAATACTCACCCAGCTCCCGCGATGCTTCCTCTCAGCGCTGCAGCTTGTCCTGTATGAGCGGTCATGTGGTACCGCTCATTACAGTGATGAAAATGCGGTTCCACCCCTATGGGAGGTGGAAGCATCGCGGGAGCTGGGTGAGTATTTTAATGCAAGCGGGTGGGCACACAGGGGGTGGGAGGCGGGCGGTGACCGGGAACTTTATTTTAAAAACAAAAAAATAAAAAAAACATGATTTTTCATTCCTTCTCTCCAGCGAACGCGTGTTTACACGGACCCATTGTCTTTAATGGGTCCGTGTGATCCGTGCGCTCCCACGAACACTGACATATCTCTGTGTTTCTCAAACGGACACACGGTCTGTGAAAACATGCTGACATGTGCAGAGACACATTTATTTTAATGTGTCTACGTGAGTCAGTGTCTCCGGTACGTGAGAAAACTGTCACCACACGTACCGAAGCCACTGACATGTGAAACCGGCCTTACAGCGTTTCTTGTTAATATCAATGCAAATTTTGTACATTTAAGGACTAAAAATTATAATGAAGGCACCCACATTTGAACTCTGACAGCACAGTATGTTTTACACTTTAAGGAACACTATACCTAAAGATGAATATTTTTATTAAACAAGGAACATCGCCTTCATAGTTTTCTGGTCTGTAGCATTTTCTGCGCAACCCTAAAACCGTCGGTCCTATAGAGATCCTGCAGAGAACAAAATGGTTAATTTATGCTGATCAGTTCCAACTGTTATGATCCCAATGGCAAGTGATCTCAGAGATTAAAGCAAAGTCTGCAAACATAAATACCAGCTCATAGGGAAGTGGTAACTAGGCTGACCATATAGCTGATCCTAGCACAAACACTAACAGTAGCCGGGGAACGTGCCTACGTTGATCCTAGACGTCTCGCGCCAGCCGGAGAACTAACTAACCCTATCAGGGAAAATAAGACCTCTCTTGCCTCCAGAGAAAAGACCCCAAAGAAATACAAGCTCCCAACAAATAATAACGGTGAGGCAAGAAGAAAAGACAAACGTAAGAATGAACTAGATTTTAGCAAAGAGAGGCCCACTGACTAAATAGCAGAAGATAGTAAGATGACTTATATGGTCAGCAAAAAACCCTGCAAAATATCCACGCTGAATATCCAAGAACCCCCAAACCGACTAACGGTGAGGGGGGAGAATATCAGCCACCTAGAGCTTCCAGCGATATCAGGAATCACATTTTGTACAAGCTGGACAAAAATAAGAACAATGCGAATAAACAAAAGTAAGAAAGCAGGACTTAGCTTATCTTGCAAAGAACCAGGACCTGAAGACAGGAGCAAACAGAAATGAACTGATTACAACGATGCCAGGCACTGGACTGAGAATCCAGGAAGTTTAAATAGCAACACCCCAGGCCTAACGAAGCAGGTGAGTACCAACCTGGGAAAAGACAATCCAAGTGCCAAACCACAAGAGACCACAAGAGGGAGCCAAAAAGTATAGTTCACAACATCCAACTATGACTATCAGCTTTACTGAATCCATGTACTTTGGACAATCGGGAGTGGCTTATCAATCCTTTGTCTTTCTGTAAACCGGGTGCAGCACAGGGGATGTCATGCTTGGAGGCAAGGAGGATTCCCTTTACCAGTTAACTCACCTACATACAACACATTCTGAATCCAGGCCAGAAGGGGGAGCTCTGAACTCGGATGACCCCCCACACAACGGACAGTGAGGACGAATATGGCAGAGACACACAGTAAAAATATCTATATATTTCTCAGCTAAAAATTCTAATCTGAGACAAAATAAGATCAGCGAAAAGAAGGACATTAATGAAGGAACTATTGAGATATTTTTCTTAATGTTTGTATGTTTTATTTTTAACTTAATCTGAGAGCATTTAATTAAGCCTCTGAGCAGTAGGAAAGTTGTCTCTATTATTCGCTAATAAGAAGAAAACAAAATTGGGAAGGCGAGCATCCTCTAGATGATCAATGACAGGGAAAGCAGCCCCATAAAAGCAATTCAAAGATCTGTCCCATGCTTCAGATGTCCAATTAGGGAGCATTGCCTGTGTCACAAGCAGAGCTAAACTCTGCTGTGCTACAGAAAGGCCTGTGCCTGTAAACCTCATACAGATAAAGTTTTTTTGATGATGATAATTTGTTTTAATAATTCTAGCCAAAGCCTTGCCCTGTGGGAATATACGGCTTTGGGGAATGAGGAAGGCTGGATTCATTTATCTGATATAATTTGGCAGCTGGTTGGGGATCTGTTGTGAATTTGGATTCTGGGCTCCCCCGGTGGCTACTGGTGGAATTGAACTGTGTCTTCATCTTCTCTGTTCACCTGTTCCCATCAGGATGTGGGAGTCGCTATATAACCTTGCTGCTCTGTTAGTTCCTTGCCGGTCAACAATGTTATCAGAAGCCTCTCTGTGCTTGTTCCTGCTCCTAGACAACTACTAGATAAGTTGGACTCTTGTCCATGTTTGTTTTTGCATTTTTGTTCCAGTTCACAGCTGTAGTTTCGTTACTGTGTCTGGAAAGCTCTTGTGAACAGGAATTGCCACTCTGGTGTTATGAGTTAATGCCAGAGTTTTAAAGTAATTTCTGGATGGTGTTTTGATAGGGTTTTCAGCTGACCATGAAAGTGTCCTTTCTGTCTTCTGCTATGTAGTAAGTGGACCTCAAATTTGCTAAACCTATTTTCATACTACGTTTGTTATTTCTTCTTAACTCACCGCCAATACATGTGGGGGGCCTCTGTCTCCTTTCGGGGTATTTCTCTAGAGGTGAGCTAGGACTAATATTTTCCTCTGCTAGCTTTAGTTAGTCCTCCGGCTGGTGCTGGGCATCTAGAATCAACGTAGGCATGCTACCCGGCCACTGCTAGTTGTGCGTTAGGTTTAGTTCATGGTCAGCTCAGTTCCATCTTCCAAGAGCTAGTTCATATATATGCTGATGCTATGTTCTCTTGCCATTGAGATCATGACAGTTTGACCGGCCCACTAAAGGGTTAAAATCCTTGGCTGAGAAAGGAGAGAAATAAGTAGTCTGCTGAAATTTTTTTTTTTTTTTTTTTCTCTCCTTCTTTGAATGGCTCTGTGTCCACCTGTTTGTAATGGATCTTCAGAGTGTAACTGCAGGTTTGAATAATCTCGCCACGAAGGTACAAAATTTGCAAGATTTTGTTTGTCATGCACCTGTATCTGAGCCGAGAATTCCCTTGCTGGAATTTTTCTCGGGGAATAGATCCGGGTTTCAGAATTTTCGAAATAATTGCAAATTATTTTTGTCCCTGAAATCTCGCTCTGCCGGAGACCCTGCACAGCAGGTCAGGATTGTGATTTCCTTGCTCCGGGGCGACCCTCAAGACTGGGCTTTTTCATTGACACCAGGGGATCCTGCGTTGCTCAATGTGGATGCGTTTTTTCTGGCCTTGGGGTTGCTTTATGACGAACCTCATTTGGAGCTTCAGGCAGAAAAAACTTTGATGTCCCTATCTCAGGGGCAAGATGAAGCGGAAATTTACTGCCAAAGATTCCGTAAATGGTCTGTGCTTACTCAGTGGAATGAGTGCGCCCTGGCGGCGACTTTCAGAGAGGGTCTCTCTGATGCCATTAAGGATGTTATGGTGGGGTTCCATGTGCCTGCGGGTCTGAATGAGTCCATGACAATGGCTATTCAGATCGATAGGCGTTTGCGGGAGCGCAAACCAGTGCACCATCTGGCGGTGTCCACTGAGAAGTCGCCAGAGAGTATGCAGTGTGATAGAATTCTGTCCCGAAGCGAGCGGCAGAATTTTAGACGGAAAAATGGGTTGTGTTTCTATTGTGGTGATTCTACTCATGTTATATCAGCATGCTCTAAGCGCACTAAAAAGCTTGGTAAATCTGTTTCCATTTGCACCTTACCGTCTAAGTTTATTCTATCTGTGACCCTGATTTGCTCTTTGTCATCTATTACCACGGACGCCTATGTCGACTCTGGCGCCGCTTTGAGTCTTATGGATTGGTCCTTTGCCAAACGCTGCGGGTATGATTTAGAGCCTTTGGAGACTCCTATTCCTCTGAAGGGGATTGACTCCACCCCATTGGCTAATAATAAACCACAATACTGGACACAAGTAACTATGCGTATTAATCCGGATCACCAGGAGATTATTCGCTTTCTGGTGCTGTATAATCTACATGATGATTTGGTGCTAGGATTGCCTTGGCTGCAATCTCACAACCCAGTCCTCGACTGGAGAGCTATGTCTGTGTTGAGCTGGGGATGTAAGGGGGCTCATGGGGATGTACCTGTGGTTTCCATTTCATCATCTATTCCCTCTGAAATTCCTGAGTTCCTGTCTGACTATCGTGACGTCTTTGAAGAATCCAAGCTTGGTTCGTTACCTCCGCACCGAGAGTGCGATTGTGCCATAGATTTAATCCCGGGTAGTAAATACCCAAAGGGTCGTTTATTTAATCTGTCTGTGCCTGAACATGCTGCTATGCGAGAATATATAAGGGAGTCCTTGGAAAAGGGACATATTCGTCCATCGTCATCTCCCTTAGGAGCCGGTTTTTTCTTTGTGTCAAAAAAAGACGGCTCTTTGAGACCATGTATTGATTATCGGCTTTTGAATAAGATCACTGTTAAATATCAATACCCATTGCCGTTGCTGACTGATTTGTTTGCTCGCATAAAGGGGGCCAAGTGGTTCTCTAAGATTGACCTTCGTGGGGCGTATAATTTGGTGCGAATCAGGCAGGGGGATGAGTGGAAAACCGCATTTAATACGCCCGAGGGCCACTTTGAGTATTTAGTGATGCCTTTTGGTATTTCAAATGCTCCGTCAGTTTTCCAGTCCTTTATGCATGATATTTTTCGCGATTATTTGGATAAATTTATGATTGTGTATCTGGATGATATTCTGATTTTTTCGGATGACTGGGACTCTCATGTCCAGCAAGTCAGGAGGGTTTTTCAGGTTTTGCGGTCTAATTCTTTGTGTGTGAAGGGTTCTAAGTGTGTTTTTGGGGTACAGAGGATTTCCTTTTTGGGATATATTTTTTCCCCCTCTTCCATTGAAATGGATCCTGTCAAGGTTCAAGCTATTTGTGATTGGACGCAGCCCTCTTCTCTTAAGAGTCTTCAGAAATTTTTGGGCTTTGCTAACTTTTATCGTCGATTTATTGCTGGTTTTTCGGATATTGCTAAGCCATTGACCGATTTGACTAAGAAGGGTGCTGATGTTGCTGATTGGTCCCCTGATGCTGTGGAGGCCTTTCGGGAGCTTAAGCGCCGTTTTTCCTCTGCCCCTGTGTTGCGTCAGCCTGATGTTGCTCTACCTTTTCAGGTTGAGGTCGACGCTTCTGAGATCGGAGCTGGGGCAGTCTTGTCGCAGAGAAGTTCTGACTGCTCCGTGATGAGGCCTTGTGCCTTCTTTTCCCGTAAATTTTCGCCCGCTGAGCGGAATTATGATGTTGGGAATCGGGAGCTTTTGGCCATGAAGTGGGCTTTTGAGGAGTGGCGCCATTGGCTTGAGGGAGCCAGACATCAGGTGGTGGTATTGACTGACCACAAAAATTTGATTTATCTTGAGACCGCCAGGCGCCTGAATCCTAGACAGGCGCGCTGGTCATTATTTTTCTCTCGGTTTAATTTTGTGGTGTCATACCTACCAGGTTCTAAGAATGTTAAGGCGGATGCCCTTTCTAGGAGTTTTGAGCCTGACTCGCCTGGTAACTCTGAGCCCACAGGTATCCTTAGGGACGGAGTGGTATTGTCAGCCGTTTCTCCAGACCTGCGGCGGGCCTTGCAGGAGTTTCAGGCGGATAGACCTGATCATTGCCCACCTGATAAACTGTTTGTTCCTGATGATTGGACCAGTAGAGTCATCTCTGAGGTTCATTCTTCTGCGTTGGCAGGTCATCCTGGCATTTTTGGTACCAGGGATTTGGTGGCAAGGTCCTTCTGGTGGCCTTCCCTGTCACGAGATGTGCGAGGCTTTGTGCAGTCTTGTGACGTTTGTGCTCGGGCCAAGCCTTGTTGTTCTCGGGCTAGTGGATTATTGTTGCCCTTGCCTATTCCTAAGAGGCCTTGGACGCACATCTCGATGGATTTTATTTCAGATCTGCCTGTTTCTCAGAAGATGTCTGTCATCTGGGTGGTGTGTGACCGTTTTTCTAAGATGGTCCATTTGGTTCCTCTGCCCAAGTTGCCTTCTTCTTCCGAGTTGGTTCCTCTGTTTTTTCAAAATGTTGTTCGTTTGCATGGTATTCCTGAGAATATCGTTTCTGACAGAGGGACCCAATTCGTGTCTAGATTTTGGCGGGCATTCTGTGCTAGGATGGGCATAGATTTATCTTTTTCGTCCGCTTTCCATCCTCAGACGAATGGCCAGACCGAGCGGATTAATCAGACCCTGGAGACATATCTGAGGTGTTTTGTGTCTGCTGACCAGGATGATTGGGTTGCTTTTTTGCCATTGGCGGAGTTCGCTCTCAATAATCGGGCCAGCTCTGCCACTTTGGTGTCCCCGTTTTTCTGTAATTCGGGGTTTCATCCTCGATTTTCCTCTGGTCAGGTGGAATCTTCGGATTGTCCTGGAGTGGATGCTGTGGTGGAGAGATTGCATCAGATCTGGGGGCAGGTGGTGGACAATTTGAGGTTGTCCCAGGAGAAGACTCAGCTTTTTGCCAACCGCCACCGTCGTGTTGGTCCTCGGCTTTGTGTTGGGGATTTGGTGTGGCTGTCTTCTCGTTTTGTCCCTATGAGGGTCTCTTCTCCTAAGTTTAAGCCTCGGTTCATCGGCCCGTATAAGATATTGGAGATTCTTAACCCTGTTTCCTTCCGTTTGGACCTCCCTGCATCCTTTTCTATTCATAACGTTTTTCATCGGTCATTGTTGCGCAGGTATGAGGTACCGGTTGTGCCTTCCGTTGAGCCTCCTGCTCCGGTGTTGGTTGAGGGTGAGTTGGAGTACGTTGTGGAGAAAATCTTAGACTCTCGTGTTTCCAGACGGAGACTCCAGTATCTGGTCAAGTGGAAGGGATACGGCCAGGAGGATAATTCTTGGGTGAATGCATCTGATGTTCATGCCTCTGATCTGGTTCGTACCTTTCATAGGGCCCATCCTGATCGCCCTGGTGGTTCTGGTGAGGGTTCGGTGCCCCCTCCTTGAGGGGGGGGTACTGTTGTGAATTTGGATTCTGGGCTCCCCCGGTGGCTACTGGTGGAATTGAACTGTGTCTTCATCTTCTCTGTTCACCTGTTCCCATCAGGATGTGGGAGTCGCTATATAACCTTGCTGCTCTGTTAGTTCCTTGCCGGTCAACAATGTTATCAGAAGCCTCTCTGTGCTTGTTCCTGCTCCTAGACAACTACTAGATAAGTTGGACTCTTGTCCATGTTTGTTTTTGCATTTTTGTTCCAGTTCACAGCTGTAGTTTCGTTACTGTGTCTGGAAAGCTCTTGTGAACAGGAATTGCCACTCTGGTGTTATGAGTTAATGCCAGAGTTTTAAAGTAATTTCTGGATGGTGTTTTGATAGGGTTTTCAGCTGACCATGAAAGTGTCCTTTCTGTCTTCTGCTATGTAGTAAGTGGACCTCAAATTTGCTAAACCTATTTTCATACTACGTTTGTTATTTCTTCTTAACTCACCGCCAATACATGTGGGGGGCCTCTGTCTCCTTTCGGGGTATTTCTCTAGAGGTGAGCTAGGACTAATATTTTCCTCTGCTAGCTTTAGTTAGTCCTCCGGCTGGTGCTGGGCATCTAGAATCAACGTAGGCATGCTACCCGGCCACTGCTAGTTGTGCGTTAGGTTTAGTTCATGGTCAGCTCAGTTCCATCTTCCAAGAGCTAGTTCATATATATGCTGATGCTATGTTCTCTTGCCATTGAGATCATGACAGGGATCCTAGAACTATTGGATCTAAAGGGAGTCTAGAAGACACTGAACAGCAAAATAGAAATATAAAAAAAATAATTTAATGCCTACTCCAGTTTCTGCTGTCTTTTAATAATTCTTAAATTTCTCCACATCTCATAATTTATTTGTATGTGAGTTAGGGCAATATTCAACACTCAGTTGCAATATATTTATAATCCGTTTTATTTTCTATGTGGGTGAGGTTTTAGAGGCAAATATGTGCCATGGCTGCCTGTGTTAATTGTCCATGCTGATTGCTGCTCCTGAGTCGCCCTCCAGGCAGTGGGAACACTCGGTACTGGGTCCGGTCGCAATTAAAGGGGTGGTCACGGTGGCAGCGACCCGGTCCATGGCCCTGGGGTGCCCAAGTAAAAGGGGAAATGTCTTTAAAGGGTTTAATAAAGTTTGTATTTATGACGCCACCTATGGTTCTCGGTCAGAGGGGACTGACGCTGCTTAAAGGGGTCCTCTTGGGTGATGTTACTACAGCAAAGATGGTGACGCTTCCCACAGGTGAAGCGGGGTCCCCAGGGCTCCCGGTGTGCTGGGCAGGGATGATGTATGCCGGCAAATAAATGGAGGACACAGAGTTGTAACGTCTTTACCTGGTTTACTGGTGGTAGTAGGCCACAGTCCAGGGTACCAGGAACAGGTGGTGACATGGTCCGGCCGGCCTGGAGGCAAAGGTGGATCCCTCTCCCAGGTGAAGTCCGTAAGCCTTCCTGCTGGCACTCATTTGCGAGGTCCTTGCTGCCTGTGGCTTCCATACAAAGTCTTCTCTCTCCTGTCCTGGGACATTTACCCATATGGTGGGCAGTGCAAGCCTTTTTATAGGGTCTCTATCACGACCCGGGCTCATAGTCTACTGCTGCACCTTCAGTTTTGGGTGCAGGCAAATTACATAAAGTCCCATGCCCTCTGTTTCTGCCGTGCGACCTGGAGTACAACACAGCCTCAGGTTCCCGGTGCCTGGTTCCTGCGCTTCAGCTCAGAGGGTACCTGGTCACAGTTCCCCTCTAAGCTCTTTCCTTCTCATTCCTCAGATGTTCACTACATTCCAACCCTTCAGGTGATCTTCCTTTCCTGGAGCTGCAGCTCACACGTGGCTGCACTGCCCCACTGTCCTCACTCTTCCACTGTCTCTCTAGACTGATCAACTGTCTTCATTGGTCTCCCTGGACCAACTGTCTAACTCCTCCTCCAGACCAGAATACATAAAGCTGGGGAAGCTTCCCTGAATCCGAGTTCAGAGCTCCCCCTTCTGGCCTGGATTCAGAATGTGTTGTATGTAGGTGAGTTAACTGGTAAAGGGAATCCTCCTTGCCTCCAAGCATGACATCACCCTCCCAGAGAGGAAGGCAACTGTTGTGAATTCCGCTCTTGGGCTCCCTCCGGTGGTTGTAAGTGGCACTTTTGTGAGTTCTGCTCTTGGGCTCCGTCCGGTGGATTTAAGTGGAACTGCTGCTCCTTGGATTTAGCAGTCAGCAGCTGCTTCCACTGATCGTTTATTCTGGCTCGGCTATTTATCCTGGCTCTATCCTTCAGCCAGTGCCAGTAGTCAATGGTTCCTGCTTGGATTCACATCTCTGCTTGGATTTCCCTGATATTCTGACCTGTTCAGCAAAGATATGTCCTTGCTTGTTCTTTTGCAGTCCACTTGTTGTGGACTTAATCTTTCTGCACTTTCTATGTTTTTTCCAGTCCAGCTTGCCACTATGGATTTATTCAGTTAAGCTGGAAGCTCTGGGAAGCAGATTTACCCTCCACACCTTTAGTCAGGTGTGGAGATTTTTTTAAACTCTGTGGTGGATTTTTCTAGTTTTTAATACTGACCGCACAGTATTCTGTCCTGTTCTATCTATCTAGCTAGACTGGCCTCCTTTGCTGCATCCTGTTTTCATTCTGTGTATGTCATTTCCCTCTCCACTCACAGTCAATATTTGTGGGGGCTGTCCTATCCTTTGGGGATTTTCTCTGAGGCAAGATAGCTTTCCTGTTTCTATCTTTAGGGGCAGTTAGTCCTCCGGCTGTGAAGAGGTGTCTAGGGAGTGACAGGAACATCCCACGGCTACTTCTAGTGTTGTGTTAAGCTCAGGAACTGCGGTCAGTACAGGTACCACCTCCTCCAGAGCACGTCCCATGTTGCTCCTAAACCACCAGTTTATAACAGGCAACATCACTGTAACAACCGGTTACCTAGGGTGTTACACTCTATCTGCAGGTGATCACTTGTTCCTTGCTTCCTTAATACAGTACATCCTCACATTACTATCCGTTGCTCCTAGACTAACCCTATATTCACTGACTCTGTCAGCTCCTGGAATTTCATGTCCTGCCCTGCAGTGTACCCAGGATCCATTACTTTCCCTTCATATGGTTCCAAGTCCATCGTCCCCAGTACGCCAGAGGAAAAGACACACTTTATAGTACCTGTACCAAACCCTGAGCTCCGAATTTTGCAGGAATGTCCGCAAGGGATTCCAGTAAGGCCTCCCACTGCCTTGAACGATAGGTTCTTGCTGGCACTAGCAGCCCACTACACTTGAACATGACCTTGGTTACTGTACTTCTCTATCTGACTTTCTATCAGCAAGTAGTCCCTTTTTTCTATTCCTTTCCCATCCCACTATGGGCGAATCACAAAGTTTAACTATGCCTTTCTCTACAGTATTTAAGGGTTCACAGGAACACTGATAATTAGACAAGTAAATGGTAATGTGAAAAAAATAGTTCTCTGTAAGATCCAATTATCATGGATAATAATATAAAAGAAATGCTTAATAGATATAGAGTTCAATTTCTTTCCCTACGGTATGTAGCTTGGCAGATCTCAATCACAAACACTATGTATTACATTACATATATTGTACTTATACTGCTTCCTGGGATCTATCTTATATCCTAAGTCTAACCTATGTCTTACTCTATGCTGTACATGTAACATTACGCATATTACTATATCACAGCCTATATCATAATATATAACAAAGTCAGTAAAAGGCGGATTCTTTAGGAGCGCTGGATAGGTAGCCCTAGTGAGGGGAGGGCACACAGTCTTCCTTTCGGCGCTCCTTTGACCGAGTTTCACCCTTTTCTTATATCATAATATATAACCTTGTTACACTATACTATAACACGATTAGTGACTTCAGGGGCAGGAACACATTAGCATAGTCCACCACTCTTTTAGCTAAGTCACACATACCCTTCACCAAATCAGCACTGGCACCACTGTCCCTCCTTTGGACATATTGAACAATTGGAAACCAGGGCTGCGGCTACTCTCTGACTTCCAATTGATGTTCGATTTGTCTGAATGCGGTGACAGTGATGCCACCGCTGATGATAAGTGAAATAGCAACTCCATGTGAGCCTCAAGAACACGAATGCTGACACTGCTTGAATGGTGACAGCACCAGAGATGAGTATACTGTATGTGTTTTTATTTTAAAAAGGCGAATCATGAGGAAAGAGAAGAGTTTGTCCAAGTAGTGGACAACACCTTTTAAAGGAGGAATAGGCGCATATATTATCCCCATGTTGTTTCCCAGTATAATCATATTGCAATGTATAGCAGAATCGCGGTTCTCTTATGAAGCCCAGCCTGTGGGTGACATCAAAGAAGGACTAACATGGAGTCTTTAGGAAGTCTCTGGCTGCTATCGCCCTGCTGAGGACCAATTATGTAATTTTTAATGACACTGTTAGAAATTCACACTTAATAAAAGACTGACCGTAACTTCCAAACAGAAGACAGGTGTGTACAGGTGCAAATTAAGAGTAGCCATCTCAAAATATAACCAACAAATTAAGTAGCCCTCTTTAGCACTATAGCATGAAAACATGAAATATTTGAAATATGAATTGCATTACTGCTCTAGAAAGTAGGAAACATTAAGACTACTTAGCTCATAAATTGGCCGATTCATCGAAATCCAGCAGCTGTGATAAAGCGATCCTCGTTGCTGGGAACCTATCTAATATGATAATAAACCAGCACTGTGCATTATGGTTATATGCAGGAACAAAAATCATTCAGTGAAATGTCATATAGTAGTTATCTTATCACTGTATCTGCCCAACAGCAGCCATCAGAAATGGGATATAGGAAAACTGTTATGATCTGGTGGCCTAGGAGCCTCATTAGACGTACTCTGGAGAAGGTGGTATCTGTACTGACCGCAGACCCTGAACTTAACACCGCAACTAGAAGTAGCTGTGGGATGTACCTACTGATCCTAGACACCTCGACACAGCCGGAGGACTAATTAACCCTATAGATAGAAAAGGGAAAACTATCTCGCGTCAGAGAAAATCCCCAAAGGATAGACAGCCCCCCACAAATATTGACTGTGAGAGGAGAGGAAAAAACATACACAGGCTGAAAACAGGTTTTAGCAAAGGAGGCCAATCTAGCTAAATAGGAAAGATAGGACAGAGAACTATGCGGTCAGTATTAAAATACTAGGAAATATCCACCACAGAAAATACAAAAACTCCACATCTAACTAAAGACATGGAGGGTATATCTGCCTCTCCAGAGATTTCAGCTTGGCTGCATAAATCCTTACACAGATTAAGCTGGACAAGAAAAAACAAGAAATGCACTGAACAATAAGGCCCACAAAATGTGGGCTGCAAAAACAAGCAGGACTTATCTTGTTGAAAAGAACAGCAAGCAGGAGAGACCAGGAAGGGATGTGAATCCTCCAGAAACAATGGACAACTGGCACTGACTAAAGGGTGAAGCCAGACTAAATAGCCCAGTCCAAAGTGGACACACCTGATGACTGCTGTGAAGGACAGACAGCAGCACTACCACTTGTAACCACCGGAGGGAGCGCAAGAACAGAATTCACAACAGTACCCCCCCTTGAGGAGGGGTCATCGAACCCTCACCAGAGCCCCCAGGCCGATCAGGATGAGCCAAATGGTAGGCACGAACCAAATCGTCAGCATGAACATCAGAGGCAACAACCCAAGAATTATCCTCCTGGCCATAACCCTTCCACTTGACACAATACTGAAGCCTCCATCTTGAAAAACAAGAATCCAAGATCTTCTCAACAACAAACTCCAACTCCCCATCAATCAACACCGGGGCAGGAGGATCAACAGAGGGAACAACGGGCACCACATATTTCCGCAACAAAGATCTATGAAAAACATTGTGGATGGAAAAAGAGGCTGGAAGGGCCAAACGAAAAGACACAGGATTGATAATCTCAGAAATCCTATAAGGACCAATAAACCGAGGCTTGAACTTAGGGGAAGAAACCTTCATAGGAACATGACGGGAAGACAACCAGACCAAATCCCCAACCCGAAGCCGGGAACCCACACGCCGCCGACGGTTAGCAAAACGCTGAGCCTCCTCCTGAGACAACACCAAATTGTCCACAACATGAGCCCAAATTTGCTGCAACCTGTCAACCACAGAGTCCACCCCAGGACAATCAGAAGGCTCAACCTGCCCTGAAGAAAAACGAGGATGAAACCCAGAATTACAAAAGAAAGGTGAAACCAAGGTAGCAGAACTAGCCCGATTATTAAGGGCAAACTCGGCCAATGGCAAGAAAGCCACCCAATCATCCTGATCGGCAGACACAAAGCATCTCAAATAAGTTTCCAAAGTCTGGTTAGTTCGCTCGGTTTGGCCATTTGTCTGAGGATGAAATGCGGAAGAAAAAGACAAATTAATGCCCAGCCTAGCACAAAAGGCCCGCCAAAACCTGGAAACAAACTGGGAACCTCTATCGGATACAATATTCTCCGGAATGCCATGCAAATGAACCACATGCTGAAAAAACAACGGAACCAACTCAGAAGAGGAAGGCAAATTAGGCAAAGGTACCAAATGAACCATCTTAGAAAACCGGTCACAAACCACCCAGATAACCGACATCTTCTGGGAAACCGGAAGATCCTAAATAAAATCCATAGAAATATACGTCCAAGGCCTCTCAGGGACCGGCAAAGGCAAAAGCAACCCACTGGCGTGGGAGCAGCAAGGTTTGGCCCGCGCACAAGTCCCACAGGACTGCACAAAGGAACGCACATCCCGTGACAAAGAAGGCCACCAAAAGGACCTACTAACCAAATCTCTGGTACCAAAAATCCCAGGATGGCCAGCCAACACAGAACAGTGAACCTCAGAAATCACTTTGCTAGTCCATCTGTCAGGAACAAACAGTTTCCCCACTGGACAGCGGTCAGGTTTATCAGCCTGAAATTCCTAAAGAACCCATCGTAAATCAGGGGAGATGGCAGAAAGAATCACCCCCTCCTTCAGAATGCCGACCGGCTCAAGGACTCCAGGAGAATCAGGCAAAAAACTCCTAGAGAGGGCATCAGCCTTAACATTCTTAGAGCCCGGAAGATACGAGTAGTGTTGAGCGATACCGTCCGATACTTGAAAGTATCGGTATCGGAAAGTATCGGCCGATACCGGCAAAGTATCGGATCTAATCCGATACCGATACCCGATACCAATACAAGTCAATGGGACTCAAGTATCGGACGGTATCCCTGATGGTTCCCAGGGTCTGAAGGAAAGGAAACTCTCCTTCAGGCCCTGGGAACCATATTAATGTGTAAAATAAAGAATTAAAATAAAAAATATTGCTATACTCACCTCTCTGACGCAGCCTGGACCTCACCGAGGGAACCGGCAGCGTTCTTTGCTTAAAATGCTCGCTTTTCCTTCCTTCCGTGACGTCACGGCTTCTGATTGGTCGCGTGCCGCCCATGTGGCCGCGACGCGACCAATCACAGCAAGCCGTGACGTAATTTTCAGGTCCTTCTAGGCATTCAGTATTTTAAAATTACGTTCCGGCTTTGTGATTGGTCGCGTCGCGGTCACATGGGCGACGCGACCAATCACAAGCCGTGACATCACGGGAGGCAGGAGACGCGCGCATTTTTAAAATTACGTCACGGCTTGTGATTGGTTGCGTGCCGCCCATGTGACCGCGACGCGACCAATCACAGCAAGCCGTGACGTAATTTCAGGTCCTGAATGCAGAAATAGGCATCAGGACCTGAAATTACGTCACGGCTTGCTGTGATTAGTCGCGTCGCGGTCACATGGGCGGCACGCAACCAATCACAAGCCGTGACGTAATTTTAAAAATGCGCGCGTCTCCTGCCTCCCGTGACGTCACGGCTTGTGATTGGTCGCGTCGCCCATGTGACCGCGACGCGACCAATCACAAAGCCGGAACGTAATTTTAAAATACTGAATGCCTAGAAGGACCTGAAAATTACGTCACGGCTTGCTGTGATTGGTCGCGTCGCGGCCACATGGGCGGCACGCGACCAATCAGAAGCCGTGACGTCACGGAAGGAAGTAAAAGCGTGCATTTTAAGCAAAGAACGCTGCCGGTTCCGTCGGTGAGGTCCAGGCTGCTTCGGAGAGGTGAGTATAGCAATATTTTTTATTTTAATTCTTTATTTTACACATTAATGTTGTTTCGATACCGATACCCGATACCACAAAAGTATCGGATCTCGGTATCGGAATTCCGATACCCGCAAGTATCGGCCGATACCCGATACTTGCGGTATCGGAATGCTCAACACTAGATACGAGACAACAAAATCAAAACGGGAGAAAAACAGGGACCATCGGGCCTGTCTAGGATTCAGCCGTTTGGCAGACTCGAGGTAAATCAGATTCTTATGATCGGTCAAGACCACAATACGGTGCTTAGCCCCCTCAAGCCAATGTCGCCACTCCTCAAATGTCCACTTCATAGCCAACAACTCACGATTGCCGACATCATAATTGCGTTCCACAGGCGAAAACTTTCGAGAAAAGAAGGCACACGGTTTCATCAAGGAACCATCAGAATTCCTCTGAGACAAAACGGCCCCTGCCCCAATCTCAGAAGCGTCAACCTCAACCTGAAAAGGAAGAGAAACATCCGGCTGACGCAACACAGGGGCAGAAGAAAATCGGCGTTTAAGCTCCTGAAAGGCAGAAACAGCCGCAGAGGACCAATTCGTCACATCAGCGCCTTTCTTCGTCAAATCGCTCAGGGGTTTAACCACACTGGAGAAGTTGGCAATGAAACGGCGATAAAAATTAGCAAAGCCCAAAAATTTCTGAAGGCTCTTCACAGATGTGGGCTGGATCCAATCATGAATGGCCTGAACCTTAACCGGATCCATTTCTATAGATGAGGGAGAAAAAATGAAGCCCAAAAAAGAAACCTTCTGTACTCCAAAGAGGCACTTAGACCCCTTCACAAATAAGGCATTATCACTAAGGATCTGAAATACCATCCTGACTTGATTCACATGAGACTCCCAATCATCTGAAAAAATCAAAATATCATCCAAATATACAATCATGAATTTATCAAGATAATTCCGAAATACACTCACTGGCCACTTTATTAGGTACACCTGTCCAACTTCTTGTTAACACTTAATTTCTAATCAGCCAATCACATGGCGGCAACTCAGTGCATTTAGGCATGTAGACATGGTCAAGACAATCTCCTGCAGTTCAAACCGAGCATCAGTATGGGGAAGAAAGGTGATTTGAGTGCCTTTGAACGTGGCATGGTTGTTGGTGCCAGAAGGGCTGGTCTGAGTATTTCAGAAACTGCTGATCTACTGGGATTTTCACGCACAAACATCTCTAGGGTTTACAGAGAATGGTCCGAAAAAGAAAAAAAATCCAGTGAGCGGCAGTTCTGTGGGCGGAAATGCCTTGTTGATGCCAGAGGTCAGAGGAGAATGGGCAGACTGGTTCGAGCTGATAGAAAGGCAACAGTGACTCAAATCGCCACCCGTTACAACCAAGGTAGGCCTAAGAGCATCTCTGAACGCACAGTGCGTCGAACTTTGAGGCAGATGGGCTACAGCAGCAGAAGACCACACCGGGTACCACTCCTTTCAGCTAAGAACAGGAAACTGAGGCTACAATTTGCACAAGCTCATCGAAATTGGACAGTAGAAGATTGGAAAAACGTTGCTTGGTCTGATGAGTCTCGATTTCTGCTGCGACATTCGGATGGTAGGGTCAGAATTTGGCGTAAACAACATGAAATCTTTGGGATGTGGTGGAACGGGAGATTCGCATCAGGGATGTGCAGCCGACAAATCTGCGGCAACTGTGTGATGCCATCATGTCAATATGGACCAAAATCTCTGAGGAATGCTTCCAGCACCTTGTTGAATCTATGCCACGAAGAATTGAGGCAGTTCTGAAGGCAAAAGGGGTCCAACCCGTTACTAGCATGGTGTACCTAATAAAGTGGCCAGTGAGTGTATATCATGCATGAAGGACTGAAACACAGATGGAGCATTAGAGAGTCCGAATGGCATCACAAGATATTCGAAATGGCCCTCAGGCGTATTAAACGCAGTTTTCCATTCATCGCCCTGCTTAATACTAACAAGATTATATGCCCCTCGAAGGTCAATATTAGTAAACCAACTAGCCCCCTTAATCCTGGCAAACAAATCAGAAAGCAAAGGCAAAGGGTATTGGAATTTGACCATGATCTTATTCAAGAGGCGATAATCAATACAGGGTCTCAAGGAGCCATCCTTCTTGGCAACAAAAAAGAAACCTGCTCCCAATGGAGAAGAAGATGGCCGAATATGCCCCTTCTCCAAAGACTCCTTAACATAACTCAGCATGGCGGCATGTTCTGGCACAGACAGGTTGAAAAGTCGGCCCTTAGGGAAATTACAGCCTGGAATCAAGTCAATAGCACAATCACAGTCCCTATGCGGTGGAAGGGAACTGGATTTGGGCTCATCAAAAACATCCTGGAAATCTGACAAAAACTCAGGAATTTCAGAAGAGGGGGAGGAGGAAATTGACATCAAAGAAACATCATCATGAACCCCCTGACAACCCCAACTAGTCACAGACATAGATTTCCAATCCAACACCGGATGAGACATTTTACTGAATCTATACACCACCAACAGAATTATAGTATTCCCTGTCGACACGTGAAGATTAGGGTTGAGCGACCTTGACTTTTTTAGGGTCGAGTCATGTTTCACGAAACCCGACTGTTGGAAAAGTCGAGTCGGGCGAAATCGGCCGATTACTGCGCAAAGTCGAGGATCGGCCGGAACACGAAACCCTATGCACGTCAATGGGGATTTTTTTTTTCTCCCTCTCTCTCTCTCTCTCTCCTTCCGTCCCAGCACAGAAAATTTCGTTTTACACATTCCAAATCACTACTGCGCACAAGCGATAAAATGATGATAGGCATGCACGCCCTAACCCCTATGTCATCACTCTGCCCACGCTCCTTCATTGGCTGTAAAAATGGCGCTAAACGCGTCATACGAAACGCGACTTTGGCGCCAAGATCGCGTATCGCATGGCCGACCCCACACAGGGATCGGGTCGGGTTTCATGAGACGCCGACTTTACCAAAGTCGGCCAAGTCAGCGACTTATGAAAATGAACGATCCATTTCGCTCAACCCTAGTGAAGATCCATGATAAAATCGACTGACAAGTGAGTCCAAGGTCTACTAGGAATCTACACTGGTTAGAGAGCCCCGATGTACGAGTATGAGAGGTCTTAGAATGTTCACAGATAGTGCTACATACTCCCGGACATCCTGATGAGCACCTGGCCACCAAAAATGCTAAGTAAGTAGATCAGTGGTGGCTTTATTACCAGGTTGTATGGCCAAGACTAAATCTGAATGTTCACTAAAGACTCTAAGATGAAGACTAACAGGAGCAAATAGTTTACCAAGTAGACAGGCAGCAGGGGCGTCCCTCTTAGCATCAACAACTTCGCTTTCCAGATCGGAGCATATAGATGCTATAGCTACCCCTTTTTGAAGAATAGGTACAGACTCACATTTATTTCCTCCCCCAGGAAAACAACGAGATAAGGCATCAGACATAATGTTCTTGTTCCCCGAGCTATATGTGACAGAAAAGTTAGAGAACAATGCGCATCTTGCCTGTCGAGGTGTAAGATGTTTCACCGATTCCAAATATGCCAGATTTTTATGATTCATGATTACCATACCTGGATAAACCACTCCCTCCAAAAAATGACACGACTCTTCAAAAACCCATTTGAGGTCCCTGTTACCAATGTCATAATTTTTCTCAGCAGGAAACTGTTTCTTACAAAAATAAGCACATGGTTTACCAGGAGATACATCCTGCGACAATACAGCCCCCACTCCCACTTCAGACACATTAACCTCAACGATAAAAGGCTGAGAGACGTCAGGATGTATAATGATCGACGCAGATTAATTCATCTCTTCAACTTGTCAAAAGCCTCACTGGCAGGACTGGACCACTTGGAGAAGTCCGTCCCTTTATTAGTCATATCCATAAGAGGTTTGGCTACTACCGAAAAGCGTTTTATGAACTTACAATAATAGATGGCGAAACCTAAAAATCTATGTAAAGTCTTCAAATCCTCAGGATGATCCCAATAAAAAAATGCCCGGACTTTCGCCGGATCCATGCGAAAACTATTGGAAGACAATCCATAGCCAAGGAAAGGGATTTCCTCAACCGAGAACATACACTTCTCGGGTTTGACATATACAGTGGGTATGGAAAGTTTTCAGACCCCTTTAAATTTTTCACTCTTTGTTTCAATGCAGCCATTTGGTAAATTCAAAAAAGTTCATTTTTTTCTCATTAATGTACACTCTGTGTTAGAGCTAGAGGAACGCACCAAGTAAATATACACTCACCGGCCACTTTATTAGGTACACCTGTCCAACTTCTTGTTAACACTTAATTTCTAATCAGCCAATCACATGGCGGCAACTCAGTGCATTTAGGCATGTAGACATGGTCAAGACAATCTCCTGCAGTTCAAACCGAGCATCAGTATGGGGAAGAAAGGTGATTTGAGTGCCTTTGAACGTGGCATGGTTGTTGGTGCCAGAAGGGCTGGTCTGAGTATTTCAGAAACTGCTGATCTACTGGGATTTTCACGCACAACCATCTCTAGGGTTTACAGAGAATGGTCCGAAAAAGAAAAAAAATCCAGTGAGCGGCAGTTCTGTGGGCGGAAATGCCTTGTTGATGCCAGAGGTCAGAGGAGAATGGGCAGACTGGTTCGAGCTGATAGAAAGGCAACAGTGACTCAAATCGCCACCCGTTACAACCAAGGTAGGCCTAAGAGCATCTCTGAACGCACAGTGCGTCGAACTTTGAGGCAGATGGGCTACAGCAGCAGAAGACCACACCGGGTACCACTCCTTTCAGCTAAGAACAGGAAACTGAGGCTACAATTTGTACAAGCTCATCGAAATTGGACAGTAGAAGATTGGAAAAACGTTGCTTGGTCTGATGAGTCTCGATTTCTGCTGCGACATTCGGATGGTAGGGTCAGAATTTGGCGTAAACAACATGAAAGCATGGATCCATCCTGCCTTGTATGGAGCATCTTTGGGATGTGCAGCCGACAAATCTGCGGCAACTGTGTGATGCCATCATGTCAATATGGACCAAAATCTCTGAGGAATGCTTCCAGCACCTTGTTGAATCTATGCCACGAAGAATTGAGGCAGTTCTGAAGGCAAAAGGGGGTCCAACCCGTTACTAGCATGGTGTACCTAATAAAGTGGCCGGTGAGTGTAGACGTTTATTATAATTGGTGCATTCGCAGCCCGGGGTCCACCGTGCAGGAGGAACCTGCTACTAGTAAAAGGTGGCACTGTTTGGCGGTATAGACTAGCTCTGTTACTTCACAGAGTAGCCGTGAGAGGAAAGCACTGCGCCCTGTTAGCCTCACAGGAGCACAAGCTTACTGCCGAACTGATAGCAGTCAGTGGTTATGCACACCCGCAATCTCCTCACCGGAGGTGCCGGTATTCTAGGGGCTTATTTCAGCCAGGTCCCTGAATACATTCATACAATCTCCTCACCAGAGGTGCTGGTGTTCTAGGGGCTTATTTCAGCCGGGTCCCTGAATACATTCATACATAACCACACTGGCGCAAAGCACATATTTGGATTGATACTAGCGCATGGCCGCACGGCCATGCGAACCTTTTATAGCGGCAGCAAGTACAAGACCTTCCTAGAAGGACCAATGAGAGGCTGCCACAGACCTTGAGCATCTTCAGGACCTTCCTGGAGAACCAATGGGCTTTGCTGCAGCATCCAAGCATGTGAACCTCAATCTCCAATGAGAGATCTTACCCTGGGCATGCTCAGAAGGGGAAAAGCAGGACTTAGTCCCAAAAGCGTCTGCTCCCCGCTGCCAAGCACTGGTTTGAATGGCAGAAGCTGGAAAAGCAGCAGTAACCCTTTGCACAGAGTCAGACTGAGCGAGACGCTGGGACCGACGTCTCCGCTGAGCAGGCTCCACTGCGGCAGGAAAAGAATGTGAGACCGCAGCGGAGATGGCCCAAGATTCCCCCCTGTGCAGAGGCAGGAACTCAACCCCTAACACTCTGCACCCCATCTTGACTGAAAAAAACAGAAATGTAGAAACTTTTGCATATTTATTAAAAAAGAAAAACTGAAATATCACATGGTCATAAGTATTCAGACCCTTTGCTCAGACACTCATATTTAAGTCACATGCTGTCCATTTCCTTGTGATCCTCCTGGAGATGGTTCTACTCCTTCATTGGAATCCAGCTGTGTTTAGTTAAACTGATAGGATTTGATTTGGAAAGGCACACACCTGTCTATATAAGACCTCACAACTCACAGTGCATGTCAGACCAAATGAGAATCATGAGGTCAAAGGAACTGGCCAAGGAGCTCAGAGACAATTGTGGCAAGACACAGATCTGGCCAAGGTTACAACAGAATTTCTGCAGTACTCAAGGTTCCTAAGAGCACAGTGGCCTCCATAATCCTTAAATGGAAGAAGTTTGGGACCATCAGAAGTCTTCCTAGACCTGGCCGTCCAGCCAAACTGAGCAATTGTGGAAGAAGAGCCTTGTTGAGAGAGGTAAAGAAGAACCCCAAGATCACTGTGGCTGAGCTCCAGAGATGCAGTACGCAGTACGGAGATGGGAGAAAGTTCCACAAAGTCAACTATCACTGCAGCCCTCCACCAGTCAGGCCTTTATGGCAGAGTTCCCCGACAGAAGCCTCTCCACAGTGCAAAACATATGAAAGCCTGCATAGAGTTTGCTAAAAAACACATGAAGGACCCCAGATTATGAGACATAAGATTCTCTGCTCTGAGAAGACGAAGATAGACCTTTTTGGTGATAATTGTAAACGGTATGTGTGGACAAAACTAGGCGCTGCTCATCACCTGCCCTATACAATCCTATCAATTTTGGTCAAACAGTCAGTATATTTGGTTTCCAGTACCATCTCTATTCTGATGACACCCAATTATACACTTCTTCTCCTGATATCATGCCTGCCTTTTTAGAAAACAACAGTAATTGTCTGATCGCTGTCTCTAACATCATATCCTCCCTCTATCTGAAACTGAACCTGTCAAAAACTGAACTCCGTGTGTTTCCTCCCTCTACTAATGTACCTATGCCCGACATTGCCATTTCTGTGTGTTGTTCCACCATTACTCCCAAGCAACATGCCCGCTGTCTTGGGGTCATACTTGATTCCGAGCTTTCATTCACCCCTGTCAGGATTCCTGACCGCTGCCACCAATTTGTCACGGATTCTGTTATGACCCCAATGGCGAGGGTCTCAGAGGAACAAGTAAGTCTGCGACGTACAAAAATCCAGCTCATAGGGCAGTGGTAACTGGGTTGACCATATAACTACTCCTAACGCCAACACTAGAAGTAGCCGGGGAACATGCCTACGTTGGTCGCTAGATGTCTCGCGCCAGCCGGAGGACTAACTACCCCTAGAAGAGGAAAACAAAGACCTCTCTTGCCTCCAGAGAATAGACCCCAAAAGTCGGATACAAGCCCCCCACAAATAATAACGGTGAGGTAAGAGGAAATGACAAACACAGATATGAACTAGGTTTAGCAAAGAGAGGCCCACTTACTAATAGCAGAATGTAGTAAGATAACTTATATGGTCAACAAAAACCCTAACAAAATTCCACACTGGAGATACAAGAACCCCCGAACCGTCTAACGGCCCGGGGGGAGAACTCCAGCCTCCCTAGAGCTTCCAGCAAGGTTAGGATACAGATTATGTACAAGCTGGACAAAAATGCAAACAAAAACAAATAGCAAAAAGCAAGAAAGCAGACTTAGCTTAATTTAGCAGGAACCAGGATCAGTAGACAAGAGCACAACAGATTAGCTCTGATTACAACGTTGCCAGGCATTGAACTGAAGGTCCAGGGAGCTTATATAGCAACACCCCTGACCTAACGACCCAGGTGAGCATACAAGGGATGAATGACACACCCAGAGTCAAATCACTAGTAACCACTAGAGGGAGCCAAAAGGTAAATTCACAACAGGATTCACACCGTGACCGTCACCCCTACGTCACGGATTGGGGTGACTTTAGGCCAACAGACGGCTATCACATGTGCAGGGGGCTTATCTTAGTTATCCCTCCACTGCTACAATGTGATAAGAAAAACACACACAAAGCTATTGACCTCTTAGTTTACAGCAGGGGCTTATTTTAGGTATCCCACTGCTCTTCAATATACCATGAACTGCAGGGATCTATGAATATCCCGCTTACAGTTCCACTTAAACCTTGCAGCTCTCTGGCGCCTCCTTACTGTCAGGTCAGATTAGGTACTGCACCTAGGGTAATTAGTCGCCAGAAAGGCTGCCTGCTATGTACTGGCTATTGGGCACGCTGCAGCGACGCGATAAACTACTCCCATTCAGGCAGGAACAATAATTATCAACGCCGCAGTCGCTACAATGACACCCAAAGGTCTGCACACGGTATTGCTGCCACCAGCTTCGATTAAACGGGTCCGAAGCTAACCCAAAACAGTAGCGTAATTCCCTTCAGGAGACATAGGGTACGTTTTAGAACAGGAAGAACGAACTAGTATTAAATATTATACTCCAGAAAGTTTCGGCAGTGTTTATCGAAAAATATTACAAGGATGTTACAAAAGAGACAATTGCAAATATGTACAAGGTAATTATAAAGAAACAGGGAATAACTTAGAAATAACACTTACATGTGTTCAGAGCTTTGTAGGCAACCAGGCTAGTGGAGTTCCCATACGTCCCAGTGCATTAGGACTTCCTCAGGGCTCTTCAGGTAAAAAACTGACTGCTGGAAGCCTGCCAGAAACTTATAACCTGCAGCCTGTGACATCACAGAAAGGGCTGAGTTAAGATTGACCTCCTCTTTCTTCAGTCTTGGTAACTCTTACTCTAATGGCTGTATCTCCACTACAGAACATGTCATAATCATAACAAACCCAGCATTCATCTCGTATTAACGTTGGCATTCTAATGAGATCAAATATGTCCTATTTGTGATGCATAATTACAGAGAAATCCCTACTTCTTTACCAGATGGAGTTAGAAGCCTGTGCTTACCGTGACGGATAGATCCACCGAGGGAGATTAAGAATATGCATTTTCCTGTTCCTATCTTAATTGGTTTGCCTAATATCTTACAAAAACAGAACAAAGGACTTTCATGGATTCTGGAAGCTTCTCTACCAGTTTAAGCTGGTACAACTGTCTATGCAGCTACGTTTAGCGGTCGTAAAAATTCTTTTGGGATGGGTATGAGGGATTTGGGAGCTGAAAGTCAGGAATTTGCAGCTACAAGCCATAAAAGCTGTTGCAGAATCACTCCAAGAAGGGGGGCTTAGCCCACAGCATGCTAGCAAGAGAAACTAAACTTATATGATATTTCATACAATATCGTGACACCTCCCCCTTTTGGCGTGTGCTACGGAGGCAGAACCTCTCGGTATGCCTCCATGCGCACCTCAGTAGGTTCACCCCGGGACAGTCCATCTGCATTTCCATGCTCCCTGCCCGTGTTGTGTTCAATGGTGAAGTAAAATTGCTGAAGGGCAAGGCTCCAGCATAGCAACCTGCCGTTAGTTCCACACATGGCATTTAGCCAGCGCAGAGGGTTGTGGTCGGTCACCACGGTGAAGATGCGACTGTACAGGTAGGGCTACAAGCGCTGCAGGGCCCAGACTATGGCCAGGCACTCCTTCTCAATGGTGGAGTAGGCCACTTCCCTCGGCAAAAGTTTCCGGCTCAGGTACAACACGGGGTGCTCTTGGTCCTCCGAGTCAACCTGGCTGAGCACAGCACCGAGGCCAAACTCGCTGGCATCAGTCTGTACCAAGAACGGTCGACTGCTGTAGACTGCTTTCAACACAGGGGCGTTGCACAGTGCGGTTTTCAACGCCTGGAAGGCCCCCTCTCAGCCATCTGTCCAGTTGACGATGTGGGGTAGCTTCTTCCTGGTGAGGTCCGTCAAAGATTTTGCCAGGCTACTATAGTGCTGTACGAAGCGCCTATAGTACCCTGCAGTGCCCAGGAAGGACATCACCTGTTTCTTGGTCCTGGGAGTGGGCCAGTTCACGATCGTGCCCACTTTCTCAGGCTCTGGCTTTAGGGTGTCTCCGCCTACCAGGTGCCCCAGGTAGTGGACCTCCCTCCTGCCCATCTGGCACTTTCCTGGCTTGATAGTCAGTCCTGCTCGGTGAATTCGCCTGAGCACCTCCTCGAGATGCTGCAGGTGTTCCTCCCAGGAGGGACTGAAGATGGCATTGTCATCCAAGTACGCCACTGCGTACTTCTCCAGTCCCTGAAAAAGGAGGTTGACCATCCGCTGGAAAGTGGCAGGGGCATTCTTCATGCCAAAGGGCATGACCGTGGACTCGTACAGTCCAAAGGGTGTGATAAAGGCGGACTTCTCCTGCGCCTCGGGGCTCAGGGGAATCTGCCAGTATCCTCGACTCAGATCCATTATGGTCAGGTATTTTGCGCCAGCTAACTTCTCAAGCAGCTCCTCGATGCGCGGCATTGGGTGCGCGTCAGAGGCTGTGATGGCGTTGAGCCCCCTGTAGTCCACGCAGAATCGGGTGGACCGATCTTTCTTTGGCACGAGAACTACAGGTGAGGCCCACGCGCTCTTTGACCGTCGAATCACCCCCAGCTGTAACATCTCATCGATCTCCTGGCGCATAATCTGCTGCACCTGGTCAGAGATTCGATAGGGTGTTCGCCGTAGTGGGGCATGATTCCCGGTGTCCACCTCGTGGACTGCTAACTCAGTCCTTCCAGGCCGGTTGGAGAACACGACCCAGAAGGGTTCCAGTGTGGTTTACAACTGCAACCGCTGTGGTTCAGTTAACAAGGTGCTTACCTCCACGTCCTCGATGGACCCACCGGCCTTGACTTGGGCCAGCATGTCCAGGAGGGTGTCTTCCTCCCCGTCTTCGGGTACGCTGCAGACCGGTAGGACGAAAGGTTCACGTTCGTGATGAGCCTTCATCATGTTGACGTGAAAGGCCTTTCGCCTGCCCCAAGCGTGTTCAAGCGTGACCACGTAGGTGACCGGGTTGAGCTGTTGGTGGACGACGTACGGGCCCTCCCAGGCTGCCTGAAGCTTATCCGTTGGTACGGGGACCAGCACCCACACCTTCTGACCCATGTGGTAGGTCCGCTCCCGGGCGTTCTGGTCATACCAGTGCTTCTGATCAGCCTGAGCCTGCATCATGTTGTCATGCACCAACTGCGTCAAGGTCTGCATCTTGTCACGGAAGTGCACGACATACTCCACTATGGACACTTCAGAAGGGTTCGGCTCCTCTTCCCAGGATTCTCTTACCAACCCAAGGGGTCCCCGGACTCGCCTGCCGTACAGGAGCTCGAAGGGGGAGAACCCCGTTGAGGCCTGCGGAACCTCTCGGTAAGCGAACAGCAGGTGTGGGAGGTACCGCTCCCAGTCGCGCCCTTGTGTCTCAACCAGCATGCGTAGCATCTGTTTGAGGGTACCATTGAAGCGTTCACACAAGCCATTGGTCTGTGGGTGATACGCACTCAATACCAGGTGCTTCACCTGCATTCTCTTACAGAGAGCCTCCATTAGGCGAGACATGAATTGGGTCCCTTGATCAGTGAGCATCTCCCTGGGAAATCCTACACGTGCAAAGATAGCCAACAAGGCATCCACCACCTTATCTGCCCTATACATTAGAAAAAATACCAGCAATACAACACTATCCAATTGTTCAGATTACTCATACATAGATTATATAGATAGGAGGACAAAGAGTTTACTGAATATTATTTATTGAATCCAAAAAGATTTACATCATAAAAATGGATAATAAATGTCAAGTACATATTACTAAAACAAGTGACTTACCCAGGTGAGTATAAAATGACCTATGGGCCACACAGAAAAACAAGACAAAACCTGCTTGTGCACAATGGTAATAACATTCCAATGCTTCAGTGTTGTCTATGTGTTTGGGCCTTACACTCTGTCCTCAGCATTCTACTAGTGGGCCGCTAATCACTGCATATCACCATCACTGACTACATTGGTTGATGTCCAAATAAAGATTTAATGGTAATAATTACCCATGTGTTGTTGGTCTGATTCCTGTGAGGACCTCGGTCTCCCCAACGCGCGTTTCGCGTGCTATCAGTAGCCTCGCTTCCTCAGGGGGCGTGGCTTAGCCTGAATCCTAGTCCTGTATTAATAGTCAGCCGTTCCGGTCACCTGACCTTGCGGCCACCTATCTGTGTTTAGTTAAAGTGCGCGTGCGCTCATGTGGCGTTCCATTGCCATGGTAACCCATGGCCTGACTCGCCGCCCCTGTGCTTATATGCATCTGCTCCCAAAGGATGCCTCCTGTGACCGCGGCGTCCTGCCGTCATGGTAACCCATGGAGCCTGACCGCTTCCCGTGTCTCCACTTAATGGTAAGCATCCCTAGTAACCTATTGCATTGTGCGAGTCTGGCATGCCGCTGCTCCGTCAGTCTACATGCGGTCACCCCGCCCACCCGGGTCACATGAGCGGACCGGCGCCAGGCCCCCATCACACCCCCAGAGAGACGGAGATCCCACCGTGCAGAAAGAACGGCTTCTATCAGGCATGCTTAACTATACTAAGTGACATTTACAGATAGAATAAAGTGTTATAGTGCTATTTCTCATATAAATATTCTGACTTGATATAAACAAACAAGTGCATTACGTGCATGGGATATAAATAGTGACAATATAAACATACAATAAAGTACTGTCAATAATATTATCCATACATCACTATCAAATACAAAGACGCAAGTGGTTAATTACACTAGGTTATAATTGCGGAAAGGCGCTTCCATAAACATAATCCAAGGGATGAATCCAAGACAATAATCACCAAATATTAGTCTACTAGCTATTGAACCCGTTCTACGCCCGGGTGGCGAGCATTTATATTGGAATATGGTCTCCATCCTGGTATGTGCTGCTCCTATCCTGTCATATGCTGCTCCATCCTGCGCCCCCATCCTGTCATGTGCTGCTCCACCGTGTCATGTGCTGCTCCATCCTGCGCCCCCATCCTGTCATGTGCTGCTCCACCGTGTCATGTGCTGCTCCATCCTGCATCCCCATCCTGTCATGTGCTGCTCCACCGTGTCATGTGCTGCTCCATCCTGCGCCCCCATCCTGTCATGTGCTGCTCCACCGTGTCATGTGCTGCTCCATCCTCATCCCCATCCTGTCATGTGCTCCCATCCTGCGCCCCAATCCTATCACGTGCTGCTCCATCCTGCGCCCCCATCAGTGCGGGCGGCTGTGCTGAGTGCGGGCGGCTGTGCTGAGTGCGGGCGGCTGTATGTGGCTGTGCTGAGTGCGGGCGGCTGTATGTGACGTGGCTGTGCTGGGTGCGGGCGGCTGTGCTGGGTGCGGCAGCTGTGGACGGCTGTGCTGGGTGCGGTGGCTGTGCTGGGTGCAGCGGCTGTGCGTGGCTGTAGGCGGCTGTGCGTGGCTGTGGGAGGCTGTGCTGGGTGCGGCGGCTGTGCGTGGCTGTGGGCGGCTGTGCTGGGTGCGGCGGCTGTGCTGGGTGCGGTGGCTGTGCTGGGTGCGGCGGCTGTCCGTGGCTGTAGGCGGCTGTGCGTGGCTGTGCTGGGTGCGGAGGCTGTGCATGGCTGTGCTGGGTGCGGCGGCTGTGCTGGGTGCGGCGGCTGTCCGTGGCTGTAGGCGGCTGTGCGTGGCTGTGCTGGGTGCGGAGGCTGTGCATGGCTGTGCGTGGCTGTGCTGGGTGCGGCGGCTGTGCTGGGTGCGGCGGCTGTGCTGGGTGCGGCGGCTGTGGGTGGCTGTGCTGGGTGCAGCGGTTGTGCGTGGCTGTGGGCGGCTGTGCTGGGTGCGGCGGCTGTGCGTGGCTGTGGGCGGCTGTGCGTGGCTGTGGGCGGCTGTGCTGGGTGCGGCGGCTGTGCTGGGTGCGGCGGCTGTCCGTGGCTGTGGGCGGCTGTGCGTGGCTGTGGGAGGCTGTGCGTGGCTGTAGGCGGCTGTGCGTGGCTGTGGCGGCTGTGCATGGCTGTGCTGGGTGCGGCGGCTGTGCTGGGTGCGGCGGCTGTGGGTGGCTGTGCTGGGTGCGGCGGCTGTGCGTGGCTGTGGGCTGTGGGCGGCTGTGCTGGGTGCGGCGGCTGTGGTCGGCTGTGCTGGGTGCGGCAGCTGTGCGTGGCTATGGGTGGCTGTACGTGGCTGTGGGCGGCTGCTGTGCGTGGCTGTGGTCGGCTGTGCTGGGTGCGGCTGTGCGTGGCTGTGGGCGGCTGTGCGTGGCTGTGGGTGGCTGTGCGTGGCTGTGGGCGGCGGCTGTGCGTGGCTGTGGGCGGCTGTGCTGGGTGCGGCGGCTGTGCGTGGCTATGGGTGGCTGTGCGTGGCTGTGGGCAGCTGTGCTGGGTGCGGCGGCTGTGCGTGGCTGTGGGCGCCTGTGCGTGGCTGTGGGCGGCTATGGTCGGCTGTGCTGGGTGCGGCGGCTGTGCGTTGCTGTGGGCGGCTGTGCGTGGCTGTGCTGGGCGCGGCGGCTGTGCTGGGTGCGGCCATTTTCTTGGTCCTGCTCCCGGAGTCGGCGCCTGCGCAGTCCGCGCTTTCCGGCACCATTTTCTTGAAGACACTGCAATGTGTCTTCAAGAAAATGGCGCCGGAAAGCGCGGACTGCGCAGGCGCCGATTCCGGGAGCAGGGGGACGGTCACGGCCCGGAAGCGCGTCGGTGGAACGGGTCAGGTAAGTATACTCACCCTCCGCCTCCTGGCTCGTCCCTGCTTGTCCAGTGGAGATCGCGGTGTGCGTTCAGCGCTTACGCATACCGCGATCTCCTGGGAGCGTCGCTCTGTGCGGTCCAGACTGCGCCGGCGCTTGCGCTTGCGCAGTCTATAGAGGCTTCGGACAGAGTGACGCTCCCAGCGTTATATTATAGATATCACTCCGTTGGTATAGTAGTTTTTTTGTCCACAGTATCCCTCTCGGTCTTTTATTCTTTATGGTGCCACTATCTTAGTTTTTTCTTCATCATGCTGGTAAGACATATTCTGATGTGCTAATTATATCCACAATAATCCATAGTGTATCAAACACTGCTAAATAAACTAAAATAAAACAGAAAATGAACACTATTAAAAAATCACATATAGACTAAGACAGAATTAAAATCTGGATGGAGTTTAATCAGATGGAATGGGCTATTGAAGAAGAAAAGTATTATCAAAAATACATTATAGGTAGGAAGAGAAGCCATGCGCCTCATTCAGCCCCTTCGGGGTAAGAGTCCCCAGAATGGTTATCCACCTACATTCCCTCTGTGCTAGTAGGCGATGTATATCGCCTCCTCTAATCCCACATTGGATATGTTCAATACCCCTAACTCGGAGCATGCCAGGGTCACATTTATGATGTTCCTTAAAATGGCGTGGAATGGTTTTCAATTTTGTAATGTCCTTTTCTTTTTCGGCTGCCATAATGTCCCTGACATGCTCTCGTGTACAGGTACCCAAACGTCTTGATGTTAGCCCAATGTAGATCTTAGGACAGCTGCATACTGCATAATAAATGACCTGAGTCATATGACACGTAATATGGTGTTTAATGTGATAGTTCTTTCCATCTACTGACTCGAATACAGAAGTTTGACTAATATTTTTGCACGAGATGCAGTCTCCACATGGAAAACATCCCATGGGTGGGCCTCTTGAACCAAACATATTTTTTAGAAGAGAGGGAACGTAATGACTGGAAACCAACATATCTTTAAGATTTTTGCTCCTTCTGGACGTCATCATTGGACGTTCCGTCAAAAGCCTAGAGAGTGTTGGATCCGTCATCAACACTTTCCAGTGTTTCTGGAGACAATCCCTCATAGTGGTCCATTCTCCATTAAATGTAGATATGAACCGGATTACATTATCCTGCTTAGGTTTTTCCTTGTTCTGGGGGTATAATAGGGCCTCACGTGTTTGGGATTTTGCCCTTAAGTACCCTCTCTTAATACTTCTATTGCTGTAACTCCTAGATTTAAATCTTTCTCGGAGGTCCTCAGCTTGCTTCTCAAACTTAGCTTCAGAGGAACAGAACCAGCAAAACGGTGGTGGACTTCCTTGACGTCAAAATTGAGGTGGATGAACATCGTTACCTACAGACTGATGTCTATAGGAAGTCCACCTCTGTTAATTCTCTGCTACATGCAGGTTCAAGTCACCCAGGTAGTACGATCAGAGCCATCCCGGTTGGGCAGCACCTCAGGATGAGAAGGATCTGTTCCTCTGAAGCTAAGTTTGAGAAGCAAGCTGAGGACCTCCGAGAAAGATTTAAATCTAGGGGTTACAGCAATAGAAGTATTAAGAGAGGGTACTTAAGGGCAAAATCCCAAACACGTGAGGCCCTATTATACCCCCAGAACAAGGAAAAACCTAAGCAGGATAATGTAATCCGGTTCATATCTACATTTAATGGAGAATGGACCACTATGAGGGATTGTCTCCAGAAACACTGGAAAGTGTTGATGACGTATCCAACACTCTCTAGGCTTTTGACGGAACGTCCAATGATGACGTCCAGAAGGAGCAAAAATCTTAAAGATATGTTGGTTTCCAGTCATTACGTTCCCTCTCTTCTAAAAAATACGTTTGGTTCAAGAGGCCAACCCATGGGATGTTTTCCATGTGGAGACTGCATCTCGTGCAAAAATATTAGTCGAACTTCTGTATTCGAGTCAGTAGATGGAAAGAACTATCACATTAAACACCATATTACGTGTCATACGACTCAGGTCATTTATTATGCAGTATGCAGCTGTCCTAAGATCTACATTGGGCTAACATCAAGACGTTTGGGTACCCGTACACGAGAGCATGTCAGGGACATTATGGCAGCCGAAAAAGAAAAGGACATTACAAAATTGAAAACCATTCCACGCCATTTTAAGGAACATCATAAATGTGACCCTGGCATGCTCCGAGTTAGGGGTATTGAACATATCCAATGTGGGATTAGAGGAGGCGATATACATCGCCTACTAGCACAGAGGGAATGTAGGTGGATAACCATTCTGGGGACTCTTACCCCGAAGGGGCTGAATGAGGCGCATGGCTTCTCTTCCTACCTATAATGTATTTTTGAAAATACTTTTCTTCTTCAATAGCCCATTCCATCTGATTAAACTCCATCCAGATTTTAATTCTGTCTTAGTCTATATGTGATTTTTTAATAGTGTTCATTTTCTGTTTTATTTTAGTTTATTTAGCAGTGTTTGATACACTATGGATTATTGTGGATATAATTAGCACATCAGAAGATGTCTTACCAGCATGATGAAGAAACAACTAAGATAGTGGCACCATAAAGAATAAAAGACCGAGAGGGATACTGTGGACAAAAAAACTACTATACCAACGGAGTGATATAGACTAATATTTGGTGATTATTTTCTTGGATTCATCCCTTGGATTATGTTTATGGAAGCGCCTTTCCGCAATTATAACCTAGTGTAATTAACCACTTGCGTCTTTCTATTTGATAGTGATGTATGGATAATATTATTGACAGAACTTTATTGTATGTTTATATTGTCACTATTTATATCCCATGCACGTAATGCACTTTTTTGTTTATATCAAGTCAGAATATTTATATGAGAAATAGCACTATAACACTTTATTCTATCTGTAAATGTCACTTAGTATAGTTAAGCATGCCTGATAGAAGCCGTTCTTTCTGCACGGTGGGATCTCGGTCTCTCTGGGGGTGTGATGGGGGCCTGGCGCCGGCCCGCTCACGCGACCCGGGTGGGCGGGGTGACCGCATGTAGACTGACGGAGCAGCGGCATGCCAGACTCGCAAAATGCAATAGGTTACTAGGGATGCTTACCATTAAGTGGAGACACGGGAAGCGGTCAGGCTCCATGGGTTACCATGACGGCAGGACGCCGCGGTCACAGGAGGCATCCTTTGGGAGCAGATGCATATAAGCACAGGGGTGGCGAGTCAGGCCATGGGTTACCATGGCAATGGAACGCCACATGAGCGCACGCGCACTTTAACTAAACACAGATAGGTGGCCGCAAGGTCAGGTGACCGGAACGGCTGACTATTAATACAGGACTAGGATTCAGGCTAAGCCACGCCCCCTGAGGAAGCGAGGCTACTGATAGCACGCGAAACGCGCGTTGGGGAGACCGAGGTCCTCACAGGAATCAGACCAACAACACATGGGTAATTATTACCATTAAATCTTTATTTGGACATCAACCAATGTAGTCAGTGATGGTGATATGCAGTGATTAGCGGCCCACTAGTAGAATGCTGAGGACAGAGTGTAAGGCCCAAACACATAGACAACACTGAAGCATTGGAATGTTATTACCATTGGGCACAAGCAGGTTTTGTCTTGTTTTTCTGTGTGGCCCATAGGTCATTTTATACTCACCTGGGTAGTTCACTTGTTTTAGTAATATGTACTTGACATTTATTATCCATTTTTATGATGTAAATCTTTTTGGATTCAATAAATAATATTCAGTAAACTCTTTGTCCTCCTATCTATATAATCTATGTATGAGTAATCTGAACAATTGGATAGTGTTGTATTGCTGGTATTTTTTCTAATGAATTACTGATTTCTGTGTTATTCACAGCATCTAAAACCAGCTTTAATATGGATTTCAGAGCCCGCGAACAGACGTGGCTAACGCAATTAAAGGATGTGTTTTGTGACGAACCCAAGGTGTTTCTGGTTGGAGGAGGTAGAGAAAAACAGGAATTGTTTAAAAAACTAAAAGAGATCTTGAATAAAAGAATGCGTACTTGGTGGAATAAGGCATTTTTAAATAAATATTTAGAGAGGGGGTTAATACCACGAGGACTTAGGGTCCAAGTATTCCCCTCGTTTGAGGTCGAAGATGACACATTTCGAAGAAAGTGGGAGGAGATAGCCAACTCATGTTCGAGGGGGTTCATGGATCTTTTGGCACAGCTGAATCAAACAGCTATTGATGGTATGGATAAAGAGATAGAGGAGATCCAGATTAAACTAAAACAGGATATAGCCAGTGAAATGTTGACAGTGTTTAATACTGAATTGGAACAAGAATTTGTAAAGTGGGAGAAAACTATATGTGAAAATAAAGCTAAGAAATTCCAGAGAGACGTTGGAGATCAACAATCCAATACGGTTTATAAATGGAATAGAAGGACATATCGCCACAGGGGATCCTCCCGTGCCAGATCAGCCTCTAATGTTTCAATGACCTCGAGTGAGGAATCAGTGAGATCTAGACCTATATACTATGACCTAAGAAATTCAGGTCTAAATCAGGAGAAAAAGAATGGCAAATTTAAGAATATCCAGAATAGTCAACAAACCAAAAAGGATAAGAAGGGATTGGAGGTAATTAATTTATCTCATCATATCCTTAATAATGACCAAATTAATGTTCTTCAAAAAGGTCTAACGTTTTCTCCCACAAATAATTTTGATTTGTTCACAGCCACCAAAGACCTTTATCTCTTCTCAAGAAAATTAATTTAAAAAAAACTTTTTTAAAAAGATGGGTCTATGCCTGATGATGATCAGATTGAGAGAGAGGCACAACAGGCATTGGAGGATCTCCTGGAGGAACAAACATCAGGCCCCACTGGTAGGTTCCCAACAAGTTGTTATCCTAAGTCAACAAAGTTTCCCCCCTTGTCCTTGAGTCCGGCAGTAGAGATTTTCACCTGTCTGGTGAAACAAGACTTTGAAAAGATAACTACTAAGCGTCAATATGACAACTTGACAGCAAAACAAAGAATAGCCCTACAACAACTGAGGGGCTATGATGATATTGTAATCAAACCGGCGGACAAGGGGGGAAACATTGTTCTATGGCCAAAGGTCCTTTATGAAAAAGAAGCAATGAGACATCTGAGAGATAGGGATACCTACCTTAAACTAGAGTGTAATCCAATAAATGAGTTTACTCATGAATTGGAGGACATTCTGGAGCAAGCCCTGGATAGGGGACTTATCCCTAAAAAAATTTATGATGGATTACTAACTAGGTTCCCTAAAGTACCCACTCTATACTTCGTCCCAAAAGTACATAAAAATCCCATTGATCCCCCCGGCCGTCCGATTGTCTCTGGCATGGGAGGTTTGAGTGACCCCATTTGCAAATTTGTTGACTTTTATCTCAAACCGTTGGTTGAAACCCTTCCCTCCTATGCCAGGGACACGTCGGACGTGTTGAGCAGGATCAATGGGATCCAGTTGGAGGAAGATATGATTCTTGTCACTGCAGACATAGAATCATTATATACATGCATACGACATGAAGACGGCTTGGAGGCGGTCCGTTTTTTCCTGGGGTCTGGCAACCGGGATGGCCTGATGTGTGACTTTATATTGGAGTTACTAACGTTCATTCTCACAAAAAATTTTTTTGTTTTTAAGGATGTGTTTTACCTGCAGCAGCGCGGCACTGCCATGGGTGCGGCCTGTGCGCCCTCGTTCGCCAACCTCTTCTTGGGTTTCTGGGAGAGGGAGGTTTTTGGCGGGGGGGGCGCCCGGGCTGCAGACCATGTGCAGTGCTGGCTGAGGTACATTGATGACCTACTCATAATATGGCAGGGATCTGAGAGTGAGTTACAGAACTTCATGCAGGATTTAAATCATAACAGATTTAATATTAAATTAACATACCAAACCAGCAAAACGGTGGTGGACTTCCTTGACGTCAAAATTGAGGTGGATGAACATCGTTACCTACAGACTGATGTCTATAGGAAGTCTACCTCTGTTAATTCTCTGCTACATGCAGGTTCAAGTCACCCAGGTAGTACGATCAAAGCCATCCCAGTTGGGCAGCACCTCAGGATGAGAAGGATCTGTTCCTCTGAAGCTAAGTTTGAGAAGCAAGCTGAGGACCTCCGAGAAAGATTTAAATCTAGGGGTTACAGCAATAGAAGTATTAAGAGAGGGTACTTAAGGGCAAAATCCCAAACACGTGAGGCCCTATTATACCCCCAGAACAAGGAAAAACCTAAGCAGGATAATGTAATCCGGTTCATATCTACATTTAATGGAGAATGGACCACTATGAGGGATTGTCTCCAGAAACACTGGAAAGTGTTGATGACGGATCCAACAATCTCTAGGCTTTTGACGGAACGTCCAATGATGACGTCCAGAAGGAGCAAAAATCTTAAAGATATGTTGGTTTCCAGTCATTACGTTCCCTCTCTTCTAAAAAATACGTTTGGTTCAAGAGGCCCACCCATGGGATGTTTTCCATGTGGAGACTGCATCTCGTGCAAAAATATTAGTCGAACTTCTGTATTCGAGTCAGTAGATGGAAAGAACTATCACATTAAACACCATATTACGTGTCATACGACTCAGGTCATTTATTATGCAGTATGCAGCTGTCCTAAGATCTACATTGGGCTAGCATCAAGACGTTTGGGTACCCGTACACGAGAGCATGTCAGGGACATTATGGCAGCCGAAAAAGAAAAGGACATTACAAAATTGAAAACCATTCCACGCCATTTTAAGGAACATCATAAATGTGACCCTGGCATGCTCCGAGTTAGGGGTATTGAACATATCCAATGTGGGATTAGAGGAGGCGATATACATCGCCTACTAGCACAGAGGGAATGTAGGTGGATAACCATTCTGGGGACTCTTACCCCGAAGGGGCTGAATGAGGCGCATGGCTTCTCTTCCTACCTATAATGTATTTTTGATAATACTTTTCTTCTTCAATAGCCCATTCCATCTGATTAAACTCCATCCAGATTTTAATTCTGTCTTAGTCTATATGTGATTTTTTAATAGTGTTCATTTTCTGTTTTATTTTAGTTTATTTAGCAGTGTTTGATACACTATGGATTATTGTGGATATAATTAGCACATCAGAAGATGTCTTACCAGCATGATGAAGAAACAACTAAGATAGTGGCACCATAAAGAATAAAAGACCGAGAGGGATACTGTGGACAAAAAAACTACTATACCAACGGAGTGATATAGACTAATATTTGGTGATTATTGTCTTGGATTCATCCCTTGGATTATGTTTATGGAAGCGCCTTTCCGCAATTATAACCTAGTGTAATTAACCACTTGCGTCTTTCTATTTGATAGTGATGTATGGATAATATTATTGACAGTACTTTATTGTATGTTTATATTGTCACTATTTATATCCCATGCACGTAATGCACTTTTTTGTTTATATCAAGTCAGAATATTTATATGAGAAATAGCACTATAACACTTTATTCTATCTGTAAATGTCACTTAGTATAGTTAAGCATGCCTGATAGAAGCCGTTCTTTCTGCACGATGGGATCTCCGTCTCTCTGGGGGTGTGATGGGGGCCTGGCGCCGGCCCGCTCACGTGACCCAGGTGGGCGGGGTGACCGCATGTAGACTGACGGAGCAGCGGTATGCCAGACTCGCACAATGCAATAGGTTACTAGGGATGCTTACCATTAAGTGGAGACACGGGAAGCGGTCAGGCTCCATGGGTTACCATGACGGCAGGACGCCGCGGTCACAGGAGGCATCCTTTGGGAGCAGATGCATATAAGCACAGGGGCGGCGAGTCAGGCCATGGGTTACCATGGCAATGGAACGCCACATGAGCGCACGCGCACTTTAACTAAACACAGATAGGTGGCCGCAAGGTCAGGTGACCGGAACTGCTGACTATTAATACAGGACTAGGATTCAGGCTAAGCCACGCCCCCTGAGGAAGCGAGGCTACTGATAGCACGCGAAACGCGCGTTGGGGAGACCGAGGTCCTCACAGGAATCAGACCAACAACACATGGGTAATTATTACCATTAAATCTTTATTTGGACATCAACCAATGTAGTCAGTGATGGTGATATGCAGTGATTAGCGGCCCACTAGTAGAATGCTGAGGACAGAGTGTAAGGCCCAAACACATAGACAACACTGAAGCATTGGAATGTTATTACCATTGGGCACAAGCAGGTTTTGTCTTGTTTTTCTGTGTGGCCCATAGGTCATTTTATACTCACCTGGGTAGTTCACTTGTTTTAGTAATATGTACTTGACATTTATTATCCATTTTTATGATGTAAATCTGTTTGGATTCAATAAATAATATTCAGTAAACTCTTTGTCCTCCTATCTATATAATCTATGTATGAGTAATCTGAACAATTGGATAGTGTTGTATTGCTGGTATTTTTTCTAATGAATTACTGATTTCTGTGTTATTCACAGCATCTAAAACCAGCTTTAATATGGATTTCAGAGCCCGCGAACAGACGTGGCTAACGCAATTAAAGGATGTGTTTTGTGACGAACCCAAGGTGTTTCTGGTTGGAGGAGGTAGAGAAAAACAGGAATTGTTTAAAAAACTAAAAGAGATCTTGAATAAAAGAATGCGTACTTGGTGGAATAAGGCATTTTTAAATAAATATTTAGAGAGGGGGTTAATACCACGAGGACTTAGGGTCCAAGTATTCCCATCGTTTGAGGTCGAAGATGACACATTTCGAAGAAAGTGGGAGGAGATAGCCAACTCATGTTCGAGGGGGTTCATGGATCTTTTGGCACAGCTGAATCAAACAGCTATTGATGGTATGGATAAAGAGATAGAGGAGATCCAGATTAAACTAAAACAGGATATATCCAGTGAAATGTTGACAGTGTGTTAATACTGAATTGGAACAAGAATTTGTAAAGTGGGAGAAAACTATATGTGAAAATAAAGCTAAGAAATTCCAGAGAGACGTTGGAGATCAACAATCCAATACGGTTTATAAATGGAATAGAAGGACATATCGCCACAGGGGATCCTCCCGTGCCAGATCAGCCTCTAATGTTTCAATGATCTCGAGTGAGGAATCAGTGAGATCTAGACCTATATACTATGACCTAAGAAATTCAGGTCTAAATCAGGAGAAAAAGAATGGCAAATTTAAGAATATCCAGAATAGTCAACAAACCAAAAAGGATAAGAAGGGATTGGAGGTAATTAATTTATCTCATCATATCCTTAATAATGACCAAATTAATGTTCTTCAAAAAGGTCTAACGTTTTCTCCCACAAATAATTTTGATTTGTTCACAGCCACCAAAGACCTTTATCTCTTCTCAAGAAAATTAATTTTAAAAAAACTTTTTGAAAAAGATGGGTCTATGCCTGATGATGATCAGATTGAGAGAGAGGCACAACAGGCATTGGAGGATCTCCTGGAGGAACAAACATCAGGCACCACTGGTAGGTTCCCAACAAGTTGTTATCCTAAGTCAACAAAGTTTCCCCCCTTGTCCTTGAGTCCGGCAGTAGAGATTTTCACCCGTCTGGTGAAACAAGACTTTGAAAAGATAACTACTAAGCGTCAATATGACAACTTGACAGCAAAACAAAGAATAGCCCTACAACAACTGAGGGGCTATGATGATATTGTAATCAAACCGGCGGACAAGGGGGGAAACATTGTTCTATGACCAAAGGTCCTTTATGAAAAAGAAGCAATGAGACATCTGAGAGATAGGGATACCTACCTTAAACTAGAGTGTAATCCAATAAATGAGTTTACTCATGAATTGGAGGACATTCTGGAGCAAGCCCTGGATAGGAGACTTATCACTAAAAAAATTTATGATGGATTACTAACTAGGTTCCCTAAAGTACCCACTCTATACTTCGTCCCAAAAGTACATAAAAATCCCATTGATCCCCCCGGCCGTCCGATTGTCTCTGGCATGGGAGGTTTGAGTGACCCCATTTGCAAATTTGTTGACTTTTATCTCAAACCGTTGGTTGAAACCCTTCCCTCCTATGCCAGGGACACGTCGGACGTGTTGAGCAGGATCAATGGGATCCAGTTGGAGGAAGATATGATTCTTGTCACTGCAGACATAGAATCATTATATACATGCATACGACGTGAAGACGGCTTGGAGGCGGTCCGTTTTTTCCTGGGGTCTGGCAACCGGGATGGCCTGATGTGTGACTTTATATTGGAGTTACTAACGTTCATTCTCACAAAATTTTTTTTTGTTTTTAAGGATGTGTTTTACCTGCAGCAGCGCGGCACTGCCATGGGTGCGGCCTGTGCGCCCTCGTTCGCCAACCTCTTCTTGGGTTTCTGGGAGAGGGAGGTTTTTGGCGGGGGGGGGGCGCCCGGGCTGCAGACCATGTGCAGTGCTGGCTGAGGTACATTGATGACCTACTCATAATATGGCAGGGATCTGAGAGTGAGTTACAGAACTTCATGCAGGATTTAAATCATAACAGATTTAATAATAAATTAACATACCAAACCAGCAAAACGGTGGTGGACTTCCTTGACGTCAAAATTGAGGTAGATGAACATCGTTACCTACAGACTGATGTCTATAGGAAGTCCACCTCTGTTAATTCTCTGCTACATGCAGGTTCAAGTCACCCAGGTAGTACGATCAGAGCCATCCCAGTTGGGCAGCACCTCAGGATGAGAAGGATCTGTTCCTCTGAAGCTAAGTTTGAGAAGCAAGCTGAGGACCTCCGAGAAAGATTTAAATCTAGGGGTTACAGCAATAGAAGTATTAAGAGAGGGTACTTAAGGGCAAAATCCCAAACACGTGAGGCCCTATTATACCCCCAGAACAAGGAAAAACCTAAGCAGGATAATGTAATCCGGTTCATATCTACATTTAATGGAGAATGGACCACTATGAGGGATTGTCTCCAGAAACACTGGAAAGTGTTGATGACGGATCCAACACTCTCTAGGCTTTTGACGGAACGTCCAATGATGACGTCCAGAAGGAGCAAAAATCTTAAAGATATGTTGGTTTCCAGTCATTACGTTCCCTCTCTTCTAAAAAATACGTTTGGTTCAAGAGGCCCACCCATGGGATGTTTTCCATGTGGAGACTGCATCTCGTGCAAAAATATTAGTCGAACTTCTGTATTCGAGTCAGTAGATGGAAAGAACTATCACATTAAACACCATATTACGTGTCATACGACTCAGGTCATTTATTATGCAGTATGCAGCTGTCCTAAGATCTACATTGGGCTAGCATCAAGACGTTTGGGTACCCGTACACGAGAGCATGTCAGGGACATTATGGCAGCCGAAAAAGAAAAGGACATTACAAAATTGAAAACCATTCCACGCCATTTTAAGGAACATCATAAATGTGACCCTGGCATGCTCCGAGTTAGGGGTATTGAACATATCCAATGTGGGATTAGAGGAGGCGATATACATCGCCTACTAGCACAGAGGGAATGTAGGTGGATAACCACTCTGGGGACTCTTACCCCGAAGGGGCTGAATGAGGCGCATGGCTTCTCTTCCTACCTATAATGTATTTTTGAAAATACTTTTCTTCTTCAATAGCCCATTCCATCTGATTAAACTCCATCCAGATTTTAATTCTGTCTTAGTCTATATGTGATTTTTTAATAGTGTTCATTTTCTGTTTTATTTTAGTTTATTTAGCAGTGTTTGATACACTATGGATTATTGTGGATATAATTAGCACATCAGAAGATGTCTTACCAGCATGATGAAGAAACAACTAAGATAGTGGCACCATAAAGAATAAAAGACCGAGAGGGATACTGTGGACAAAAAAACTACTATACCAACGGAGTGATATAGACTAATATTTGGTGATTATTGTCTTGGATTCATCCCTTGGATTATGTTTATGGAAGCGCCTTTCCGCAATTATAACCTAGTGTAATTAACCACTTGCGTCTTTGTATTTGATAGTGATGTATGGATAATATTATTGACAGAACTTTATTGTATGTTTATATTGTCACTATTTATATCCCATGCACGTAATGCACTTTTTTGTTTATATCAAGTCAGAATATTTATGAGAAATAGCACTATAACACTTTATTCTATCTGTAAATGTCACTTAGTATAGTTAAGCATGCCTGATAGAAGCCGTTCTTTCTGCACGGTGGGATCTCCGTCTCTCTGGGGGTGTGATGGGGGCCTGGCGCCGGCCCGTTCACGTGACCCGGGTGGGCGGGTTGACCGCATGTAGACTGACGGAGCAGCGGCATGCCAGACTCGCACAATGCAATAGGTTACTAGGGATGCTTACCATTAAGTGGAGACACGGGAAGCGGTCAGGCTCCATGGGTTACCATGACGGCAGGACGCCGCGGTCACAGGAGGCATCCTTTGGGAGCAGATGCATATAAGCACAGGGGCGGCGAGTCAGGCCATGGGTTACCATGGCAATGGAACGCCACATGAGCGCACGCGCACTTTAACTAAACACAGATAGGTGGCCGCAAGGTCAGGTGACCGGAACGGCTGACTATTAATACAGGACTAGGATTCAGGCTAAGCCACGCCCCCTGAGGAAGCGAGGCTACTGATAGCATGCGAAACGCGCGTTGGGGAGACCGAGGTCCTCACAGGAATCAGACCAACAACACATGGGTAATTATTACCATTAAATCTTTATTTGGACATCAACCAATGTAGTCAGTGATGGTGATATGCAGTGATTAGCGGCCCACTAGTAGAATGCTGAGGACAGAGTGTAAGGCCCAAACACATAGACAACACTGGAGCATTGGAATGTTATTACCATTGTGCACAAGCAGGTTTTGTCTTGTTTTTCTGTGTGGCCCATAGGTCATTTTATACTCACCTGGGTAGTTCACTTGTTTTAGTAATATGTACTTGACATTTATTATCCATTTTTATGATGTAAATCTTTTTGGATTCAATAAATAATATTCAGTAAACTCTTTGTCCTCCTATCTATATAACCTTATCTGCCCTAGTTGACGACAGAGCTACTGCCTCTGGGTACCGGGTAGCGTAGTCTACCACAGTAAGGATGTATCGCTTTTTAGAGCTGCTGGGGACGGCCAGCGGGCCCACAATGTCCACCGCGATCCTCTGGAAAGGCTCCTCTATCACTGGCAAAGGGATCAGGGGAGCCTTAAGAGCAGGCCCCGCCTTCCCCACTCTTTGACAGGTGATACAGGAGCAGCAGTAGTTTGACACATCTGTCCCCATCTTAGGCCAATAGAAGTGTTGAGACAGCCGGGCCTTTGTTTTGCTGATCCCCAAGTGTCCAGCTAGTGGGATCTCATGGGCAATCCGTAACAACTCACCCCGGAATTGCTGCGGGACGACCAGCTGTCTTTCCCTCAACCACTCCTTTTGCGATTTTCCGGGTACTGTCTCCCGGTACAACCTTCCTCGTTCCCAAAACATCTTCTCCTTTTCAGTCTCGGAGAAGGGCGTCCCGGCGAGTTGTCTCAAACTCTCTAGGCTCGCATCTATGTGCAGAGCGGCCGGAAACTCCTGGCTAGGGGAAGCCAGAAGTGACGTCAGGGTCCCTTCCCCACGGGAGCCCTCTTGGACCTGCTCTGGGTCCACCTCTGGTTCGGTCATACTGATGACTGAGGAGGGTCTGGGAGGCAGACAGTTATCTGCGTTCCAGGCACTCTGACTGCGGGTGACAGCAGCTACGTAGGCTGTCTCCCCCGGGATTTCTACAGACCCATCAGCCGACGCTGCTATGGGTTCTACCTCCCCATCCACCCCCAACACTTCAGGGGCATTGTTACTTATGGGCCAGTTACCTTCCTCCGCACTGGTCAATTTCATGGTGTCACCTTTCTCACGGTTCCCATGCATCTCCCCATTTTCTGTAGCACCGACACTTGCCCCTGCTAGGGGTTCCTCAGCCGTCTCACTCCACAGAGTGACGTGGCTGAGCACTCCTGTACCTATGGACACATCAGCTTTCACAGAAACATCATTATCAGATTCAGTTGGCACAGGTACCACATTTTCACCATCAATCCTAGGAAAAAATGGTTATCAGATGCATTATTACAAGATAAAGCATGGTAAGGTAACACATCATCATCATCATTTCCCATCATCATCATCATCATCATCAGGGTTAACGTTACCCTTATTAGGACATTGGGGAGGTATGTCAGGGACGTAGTATGAAACCATCCTCCCCAAATCAGTCCTCAACAAAACATCAGTGGGCAAATTATCAGACAGCCCCACTTCCTTCACCCCGCTCCCGGCACCCCAATCAATATACACCCGGGCCTTTGGCAAGGGACAGCTGATGCCCCCAATCCCAGTGACAGTTAGGGTTTTCCCTGGAATGATTTCTTCAGGGGCCACCAGTTCGGGTCGGATGACGGTTCGTTCAGCCCCGGTGTCCTTGAGGCCTGTAGCAACATGGCCTCCCACAGTGACGTGCTGTACGTTGTCACACACCCTCCCAACCACACCACCCACCAAAAGAACTGCTGCATTAGGCCCTGGGGCCTTGGATTGGGAGTTCTTCTGCTTGTCTGGACAGTAGTGACTGATATGACCAGGCTGCTTGCAGTGGTAACACAGGCGAGGGTCGGTGGTAGGTCTGGTGCTGTTGGCCACGGGGACAGGACCTCTGTTGTGTTGGCTGGCAGGAGTACTGGTGTTGGTTGCTGGCTTACCCCCTCTCCAGCTGGTGGTGATTGGCTTCCACACTTCCGATCTACGGTTGGCCTCATAGGCATCGGCAATCTGCTCTGCTTTCGTCACGTCTTTGGGGTCTCTGTCCATCACGAACTGTCGCACCTCAACTAAGCAAAGATGGAAGAACTGGTCTTTGATCATCAGGTCTCGCAGCTGTGCAAAGGTGGTCACTGACAGTCCTTGGGTCCACTGATCAAAGTGGGTCCCCAGTCCATGCACCACATCACTGTAACCATCATGTGGGCCACATTGGAGAGTCCGGAACTTTCTATGGTACACCTCGGGCGTAAGCTGGTACTTGGCTATCAGAGCCTGCTTGATGGCCTCATAGTCTCCATCTTGTTCTTGAGTGAGGGCAGCAAATGCCTCCAGAGCTTTGCCTCTCAGCCCTGGTGTCAGGTATCGTGCCCATTCTTGTGCAGGCAGCTGGTACTGTCTGCAGGCTTTCTCAAAGGCCCGCAGAAAAGTGTCCAAGTCCCCGTCCTTTTCCATAACAGGGAAGTGATCAGGCAGGGGCTTTGGTGTCTGAGCGCTGCTGGGCTCACGGCTGGACTGGGACAACCCCCTGCATTTGCAGTCGGGCCATCTGCAGCTGGTACTCCCGCTCCTGGTATTGCTGGATCAGCTGTCGACGTCCATCACGGTCATCGGCGGGGAGTAGTTCCAAGACCGCCAGCAGACTGGGGTCCAAACCACCCTGGTTGCTAGTAGGGCCCGTATTCAGTGGTTGGACCTCTGCTGCAGCACCATGTTCGCTTGTACTGGCTTCTGCGGCCTCTGGGCTCTGTGGCCTGGCTAGGTCTGCTTCAAATTGCACCAGTTCAGCGACCATTTGAACCTTGGTCTTGCCCTGGGAGTTCAGGCCATGGTACGTGAATATCCCATCAAGAGCGTCCATCTTCTGCTGGGTATACCAGGCTTCTCCTTTCACAGCCATGGTTGCCATATAAAATATAGGATAGAAAAACGAAGAGAAAGGGAGGGGATAATTACCAGTACACACAATTGTCTCAAGACTAATAAACACTGAGTTCGTTCTCCAAACTTATTTGCGCAGAGTCCTCACAAGAACTTTCTGCAAGTTTTTAGTGAGAGGAATGATTGCTCAAACCAAATCACTAATGCTCTAATATCCCACCGCTTTGCCACCAATTTTTCAGGATTCCTGACCGCTGCCACCAATTTGTCACGGATTCACACCGTGACCGTCACCCCTACCTCACGGATTGGGGTGACTTTAGGCCAGCAGATGGCTATCACATGTGCAGGGGGCTTATCTTAGTTATCCCTCCACTGCTACAATGTGATAAGAAAAACACACACAAGGCTATTGACCTCTTAGGCCATGTTCACACTTTGCGGGTTTTACCGCGGACACGCAGCGTTTCTGCAGCTGCGGGTCCGCAGCAGTTTCCATTGCGTTTACATTTACATGTAAACCCTATGGAAACCGCAAACCGCTGTGCGCATGCTGCGGGAAAAAACGCGCAGAAACGCAGCGGTTTACAACCCGCAGCATGTCACTTCTTTGTGCAGAATCGCTGCGATTCTGCACCCATAGGAATGCATTGAACCGCTTACTTCCCGCATGGGGCTGTGCCCACGTTGCGGGAAGTAAGCGGATAATGTGCGGGTGGAACCCGGGGTGGAGGAGAGGAGACTCTCCTCCAGGCCCTGGGAACCATATTTGGGGTAAAAAAAAGAATTAAAATAAAAAATCATGTTATACTCACCTCTCAGCGCTGCACGCGGCCGGCCGGTCAGAGTTGCTGTGCGAACAGGACCTGCGGTGACGTCGCGGTCACATGACATGACATCACGAAGGGTCCTTCTCGCACATCATCTTTGGAACCAGACCGCCGGGTGCAGCGCCGAGGAGATCGAGACGTCAGAGGGTGAGTATATAAACTTTTTTTTTATTTTAACATTACTATTGATGCTGCATATTGCTGCATATGCAGCATCAATAGTATAGGCGGAAACCCGCAGCAGAAACCACGGAACAAACCACGATAAATCTGCAGGGATAACTGCAGCGGTTTTGCCCTGCAGATTTATCAAATCCGCTGCAGGAGAACCCACAGAGGTCACCCGCAAAGTGTGAACATGGCCTTAGTTTACAGCAGGGGCTTATTTTAGGTATCCCACTGCTCTTCAATATACCATGAACTGCAGGGATCTATGAGTATCCCGCTTACAGTTCCACTTAAACCTTGTAGCTCTCTGGCACCCCCCTTACTGTCAGGTCAGATTAGGTACTGCACCTATGGTAATTAGTCACCAGAAAGGCTGCCTGCTATGTACTGGCTATTGGGCACGCTGCAGCGACGCGATAAACTACTCCCACTCAGGCAGGAACAATAATTATCAACGCCACAGTCGCTACAATGACACCCAAAGGTCTGCACACGGTATTGCTGCCACCAGCTTCGATTAAACGGGTCTGAAGCTAACCCAAAACAGTAGCGTAATTCCCTTCAGGAGACATAGGGTACGTTTTAGAACAGGAAGAACGAACTAGTATTAAATATTATACTCCAGAAAGTTTAGAGACATAACGACCTGAAATGTATGTAACACAAGATCTTTATTAGGACATATAATGGGACCAGTGGAGAACACGTGCAAATGCATATAAAAAGTACAACCGTGCAAAAAGATGACGACGGTCTGGAGAAAAGATCACCATGGATGTTATTTCCAGTAACAAGAGTCATAAATAAATAAATGCATGAAAACACGGCAATAGTAACAATAGTGGTCTTCACCTCAAAACAAACTTGGTATAGAAATATACAAACAATAATGATAGAATATATGAGGGAAACCTAGAGGTATATCTATCAGGGATGGTCAATATGACACCTCAATCGGAAAAAATAGTAGTGCCGTAATAGCAATTTGCCAGCTGGTACATCATAAACCAGCCTATTTAAAATAACCACGTAATAGTGAGTGCAAATAGCACTTTGGCAACCGAAAAGAGGAGAGTGACCTGAGTGAGGAATGATGAAAGGACCATCCCAGTATAGCTACCTGAATGCCGGCTAATGAAGATTCACAGACCGCCCATCTGTCCCGACGCGCGTTTCGGAGACTAGCTCCTTCGTCAGGAGTAGGCCACTATTGTTACTATTGCCGTGTTTTTATGCATTTATTTATTTATGACTCTTGTTACTGGAAATAACATCCATGGTGATCTTTTCTCCAGACCGTCGTCATCTTTTTGCACGGTTGTACTTTTTATATGCATTTGCACGTGTTCTCCACTGGTCCCATTACATGTCCTAATAAAGATCTTGTGTTACATACATTTCAGGTCGTTATGTCGCAATTTTTGTGGTCTCCACAAACTTCCCCTCTCCCTATGCATTGATGGCGATTGATCTGTAATAAGTCCATATTTGGCAGCCCATATTGCTTTATTAGAAGATACTATTAGTACAGTGATGCTGTTATCTACCATTGTCTCCTTCCTTTCCAGAAAGTTTAGGCAGTGTTTATCAAAAAATATTACTAGGATGTTACAAAAGAGACAATTGCAAATATGTACAAGGTAATTATAAAGAAACAGGGAATAACTTAGAAATAACACTTACATGTGTTCAGAGCATTGTAGGCAACCAGGCTAGTGGAGTTCCCATACGTCCCAGTGCATTAGGACTTCCTCAGGGCTCTTCAGGTAAAAAACTGACTGCTGGAAGCCTGCCAGAAACTTATAACCTGCAGCCTGTGACATCACAGAAAGGGCTGAGTTAAGATCGCCCTCCTCTTTCTTCAGTCTTGGTAACTCTAACACAAGTTACTCTAATGGCTGTATCTCCACTACAGAACATGTCATAATCATAACAAACTCAGCATTCATCTCGTATTAACGTTGGCATTCTAATGAGATCAAATATGTCCTATTTGTGATGCATAATTACAGAGAAATCCCTACTTCTTTATCAGATGGAGTTAGAAGCCTGTGCTTACCGTGACGGATAGATCCACCGAGGGAAATTAAGAATATGCATTTTCCTGTTCCTATCTTAATTGGTTTGCCTAATAGCTTACAAAAACAGAACAAAGGACTTTCATGGATTCTGGAAGCTTCTCTACCAGTTTAAGCTGGTACAACTGTCTATGCAGCTACGTTTAGCGGTCGTAAAAATTATTTTGGGACAGGTATGAGGGATTTGGGAGCTGAAAGTCAGGAATTTGCAGCTACAAGCCATAAAAGCTGTTGCAGAATCACTCCAAGAAGGGGGGCTTATCCCACAGCATGCTAGCAAGAGAAACTAAACTTATATGATATTTCATACAATATCGTGACAACCCCCCATATCCGATCACTGGCTCGCTCTTGTTATCTGCAGCTCAAAAACATTTCTATAATTCGACCCTTTCTTTCTTTCAACTCTGCAAAAACTCTTACTGCTTCTCTTATTCATTATCATTTGGACTTCTGTATTGTAACTCTCTACTAATTGGTCTCCCTCTTACCAAACTTTCCCCTCTCCAATCTGTCTTGAATGCTGCAGCCAGGATCATATTCCTCACCAATCGTTACACCGATGCCTCTACCTTGTGCCAGTCATTACACTGTTTACCCATCCACTCCAGAATCCAGTGCAAACTTATTACCCTCACCCACAAAGCTCTCCATGGCTCAGCACCACCCTACATCTTCTCCCTCGTCTCAGTCTACCACCCTACCTGTGCTAATGACCTGAGGCTAACATCCTCAATAATCAGGAACTCCCACTTCTGTCTCCAAGACTTTTCATGTGCTGCGCCAATTCTTTGGAAATCACTACCCAGGTTAATACAATTAATCCCCAATCCCCACAGTTTTAAGCATGCCCCAAAAATGTATTTGTTCAGACTGGCGTACCATCTCAGCGCATTAACCTAATTATCCCTGTGTTGCCCATTCAAATTTTTTTTACCATAACCAGGTTCCTCACATTATGTTCTCACATGCTTCATGCATTTAATAGCCCTCTGTGTCTGTATTGTTACATACTTAGGCTGATAACCGGTTCATGCAGCATTACATGAACACCCGATTCTTACACTTTGGCTGGTCTGAACAATGAAAGCAATCGTTACCATCTACCTTTTGTGTCTCCCCTTTTCCTCATAGATTGTAAGCTTGCGAGCAGGGCTCTCATTCCTCTTGCTATCTGTTTTGATTTATGTGTTTATTGCTTTGCTGTAATGTCTATTGTATGTACATGTCCCCTCTAAAATGTAAAGTGCTGTGGAATATGTCGGCGCTATAGAAATAAAATTATTATTATTAACAGTGAAACATGGTGGTGGCAGCATCATGCTCTGGGGTGTTTTTCAGCTACAGGGACAGGACGACTGGTTGCCATTGAAAGAAACATGAATGTGGCCAAGTACAGAGATATTCTGGATGAAAATCTCTTCCAGAGTGCTCTGGACCTCAGACTTGGCCGAAGGTTCACCTTCCAACAAGACAATGACCCTAAGCACACAGCTAAAATAATAAAGGAGTGGCTTCAGAGCAACTCTGTGACCATTCTTGACTGGCCCAGCCAGAGCCCTGACCTAAACCCAATTGAGCATCTCTGGAGAGACCTGAAAATGGCTGTCCACCAACGTTCACCATCCAACCTGATGGAACTGGAGAGGATTTGCAAGGAAGAATGGCAGAGGATCCCCAAATCCAGGTGTGAACAACTTGTTGCAGCATTCCCAAGACGACTCATGGCTGTACTAGCTCAAAATGGTGCTTCTACTCAATACTGAGCTAAGGGTCTGACTGCTTATGACCATGTGATATTTCAGTATTTCTTTTTTAATAAATTAATAAAAATTTCTGGGTTTTTTTCAGTCAAGATGGGGTGCAGAGTGCACATTAATGAGAAAAAAAATGAATTTTTTGAATTTAGCTTGGTCGCCATGAAAGTAGGACCCATACACATTTCTTGCACGGGTGCCCCAAGTTGTCTGTGTTCGCCCCGATCCTAACCACACTCCTTTCTACAGAGTAAGCCTATGTTCACATATTGCATTTTTGCTGCATTTTTTATGCAAATTTAAAGGTGAGTTTCACAGTACCAGCAAAAGCTATGACATTTTGGAAATCTCACACGAACATATTGTTTTTTTTTTCATGTCTCTTCTTTCAGACTTTTTGTAGAGTTTTCACACATAGACAGCAATGACTAAGTGCAAAAAAAAAAACACTAAAAACATTGCCATCAGTTTTTGCTGCATTTTTTATGGAAAACAAGCAGGTACAGCAGGATATAAAACCCATTTATTTTTGTGATTTTCTCAAATTTAAACCAAAATGTCTTGGTCTCCCAACATGAGAATGGCAGATTACGTTAAATTAGCGATGTGTTAAAGTAAACAATTGCCCCCCTCACTATTGTTGCATTTGTAATTGTGTATTTTTTCATGAACTCATGAATGTTTTGTTTTTTGTTCAGAATAGTCACTATTTTTTCAGAAATAAAAATCTTTGTCCACTAATTCATTTGATCAATTTGCCCTTTTTTTCAAAAAATGTTTTATGGTTTCACATGTCATGTATGGGTGGCCTAACGCCTTGTATTGTTCATGCTTCATTAGTAGTGTTGAGCGATACCGTCCGATACTTGAAAGTATCGGTATCGGAAAGTATCGGCCGATACCGGCAAAGTATCAGATCTAATCCGATACCGATACCCGATACCAATACAAGTCAATGGGACTCAAGTATCGGAAGGTATCCCTGATGGTTCCCAGGGTCTGAAGGAGAGGAAACTCTCCTTCAGGCCCTGGGAACCATATTAATGTGTAAAATAAAGAATTAAAATAAAAAATATTGATATACTCACCTCTCCGACGCAGCCTGGACATCACCGCTGGTAACCGGCAGCCTGCTTTGTTTAAAATGAGCGCGTTCAGTACCTTCCATGACGTCACAGCTTCTGATTGGTCGCGTGCCGCTCATGTGACCGCCACGCGACCAATCAGAAGCCGTGACTTCATCCCTCAGGTCCTATATTCCTAATTCTAGGAATTTAGGACCTGAGAATTACGTCACGGCTTGTGATTGGTCGCGTGGCGGTCACATGGGCGGCCACGACCAATCACAAGCCGTGACATCATCTAAGGCCCTGAACGCGCTCATTCTTAAGAAGGAAGGCTGCCGGAAAGAAGCAGGGCGCATCCGAGGGTGAGTATATACCTAATAGGAATATACTCACCCTCGGCTTCTTTCCGGCAGCCTTCCTTCCTAAGAATGAGCGCGTTCAGGGCCTTAGATGACATCACGGCTTGTGATTAGTCGTGGCCGCCCATGTGACCGCCACGCGACCAATCACAAGCCGTGACGTAATTCTCAGATCCTAAATTCCTAGAATTAGGAATTTAGGACCTGAGGGATGACATCACGGCTTCTGATTGGTCGCGTGGCGGTCACATGGGCGGCCGCGACCAATCACAAGCCATGACGTCATCTAAGGCCCTGAACACGCTCATTCTTAAGAAGGAAGGCTGCCGGAAAGAAGCAGGGCGCGTCCGAGGGTGAGTATATACCTAATAGGAATATACTCACCCTCGGCTTCTTTCCGGCAGCCTTCCTTCCTAAGAATGAGCGCGTTCAGGGCCTTAGATGACGTCACGGCTTGTGATTGGTCGTGGCCGCCCATGTGACCGCCACGCGACCAATCACAAGCCATGACGTAATTCTCAGGTCCTAAATTCCTAGAATTAGGAATTTAGGACCTGAGGGATGACGTCACGGCTTCTGAATGGTCGCGTGGCGGTCACATGAGCGGCACGCGACCAATCAGAAGCTGTAACGTCATGGAAGGTACTGAACGCGCCCATTTTAAACAAAGCAGGCTGCCGGTTACCAGCGGTGATGTCCAGGCTGCGTCGGAGAGGTGAGTATATCAATATTTTTTATTTTAATTCTTTATTTTACACATTAATATGGTCCTGATACCGATACCCGATACAACAAAAGTATTGGATCTCGGTATCGGAATGCCGATACGGCAAGTATCGGCCGATACCCGATACTTGCGGTATCGGAATGCTCAACACTATTCATTAGCTAAACTTTGGGATCCTGAAAATGCAGCAAGAAAAGCAGCAAACCCTGCTTTTTGTATGTAGCTTTTTTATTGCCAAAAGATCAGGTTTTGTCTGCAGAAAAAAGCAGCAAAAAAAGCAGTGTGCGAACATAGCCTAAATCTATTTGGCTGCCGTCACACTAGCAGTATTTGGTCAGTATTTTACATCAGTATCTGTAAGCCAAAACCAGGAGTGGAACAATTAGAGGAAAAGTATAATAGAAACATATGCACCACTTCTGCATTTATCACCCGCTCCTGGTTTTGGCTTACAAATACTGATGTAAAATACTGACCAAATACTGCTAGTGTGATGGCAGCCTCTGTCTAATGCCAGTCTCACACGTCCAGATATTTCTGGTACCGGAAGAAACGGTCCCGGAGCTATCCGTGTTCATGTGTGCACGTAGGACATCCATGTGTCATCCAGTTGTCCGTGTTTATCGTCCGTGTGCTGTCCGTGTCCGTGTATTGAAACAATTTACTTCAATTTTAACTCTATGACTTTAAAAAAGCACACGGACAGCACACGGACTGCACACGGACGGTTTCTGCAGAGACACATTTATTTTAATGTGTCTACGTGTGTCAGTGTCTCCGGTACGTGAGAAAACTGTCACCACACGTACCAGAGCCACTGACGTGCGAAACCGGCCTAAGGCCTGTCCCACACGTCCAGATAATTCCGGTACCGGAAAAATCGGTACCGGAGTTATCCGTGTCCGTGTGTCCATGTGCTCACGTGGCACATCAGTGTGGCACACGTGCGGCAGCCGTGTGCCGCCCGTGTGCCGACTGGGTACCACACGGACCGTGCAGGAGACAGCGCTACAGTAAGTGCTGTCCCCTGCATCTGGTGCTGAAGCCGCCATTCATTTCTTCTCTCCAGCAGCGTTCGCTGGAGAGAAGAAATGAAAAATCTTTTTTTTTTGTTTTTTTTTGCGTTTGAAATAAAGATCTTTGACACCCCCCCTTCCCACCCCCTGTGCGCCCGCCCGCTGGAAATTAAATACTCACCCGGCTCCCTCGAAGCGTCCTCTCCGTGCTGCAGATTCTCCTGTATGAGTGGTCACGTGGTGTCGCCCATTACGGTGATGAATATGCGGCTCCACCTCCCATACGTGACCGCTCATGCAGGAGAAGCTGCGGCGTGGAGAGGATGCTTCGAGGGAGCCGGGTGAGTATTTAATTTCAAGCGGGCGGGCGCACAGGGGGTGGGAAGGGGGTGTCAAAGATCTTTATTTCAAATGCAAAAAAAAAAAAAAGATTTTTCATTTCTTCTCTCCAGCGAACGCTGCTGGAGAGAAGAAATGAATGGCGGCTTCAGCACCACGCTGAGGGGACAGCGCTTACTGTAGCGCTGTCTCCTGCACGACACACGGACTGCACACAGACAGCATCCATGTGCGGTACGTGTTTTACACGGACCCATTGACTTTAATGGGTCCGTGTGATCCGTGCGCTCCCACGAACACTGACATGTCTCCGTGTTTTGCACACGGACACACGGTCCGTGAAAACATGCTGATATGTGCAGAGACACATTGATTTCAATGTATCTATGTGTGTCAGTGCCTCCGGTACATGAGAAAACTGACACCTCACGTACCGGAATCACTGACATGTGAAACCGGCTTAACAGTGTGCAGAATTAATAGAATTCTTCTTTATAAATAAGACACACATAATAGCTACCTACCAAGTTTTACAGGGTGCTTTTACCACTTTAGGCCTGTTTCACACGTCAGTGGCTCCGGTACGTGTGGTGACAGTTTCCTCACGTACCGGAGACACTGACACACAGACACATTAAAATCAATGTGTCTCTGCAGATGTCAGCATGTTTTCACGGACCGTGTGTCCGTGTGCAAAACACGGAGACATGTCAGTGTTCGTGGGAGCGCATGGATCACACGAACCCATTAAAATCAATGGGTGCGTGTAATCAAGTACCGCACACGGATGCCGTCCGTTTTAAAGTCATAGGGTTAAAATTGAAACAAATTGTTTCAATACACGGACACGGACACACGGGCAGCACACGGACTATAAACACGGACACACGGATAGCACACGGATGTCACACGGATGGCCTACGTGCACACACGGACACGGATAGCTCTGGGACCGTTTCTTCCAGTAAGGGCTCATACTCACTTGCGTGAACTTACTGCTGAGTCTCGCATGGTAACACCCGGCTCTGCCGCCGGCACTTGGGAGCGGAGCGTGCAGCTCCATGTATTGCTATGCGGCCGCAAGCTCTGCTCCGGTGTGCCGGCGGCAGAGCCGGGTGTTACCATGCGAGACTCGGCCGTAATTTCACGCAAGTGAGTATGAGCCCTACCGGAAATATCTGTACCTGCGAGTCTGGCCTTATGCAGTGCAGCAAAGAAATTTATGTTGATCAAAGAGTTAATGTTTAAGGAGTTAACACCTGGTGAACAAGAGGATGTTTTTTTTTATATTTGGGAACTGGACCTACTATTTATGTACCATACACGACATAGAGTATTAGCAACAGATTTAACAGGGTGTCTTGGGAGAAATAGTGCAAATTATACAAAGTGTTGATGGCATATGGAACCAGTTACCTAGAAACATGAGGCTATTCTAAGAATTAATTAGAGCAAGTAATATCACTGCGCTGTTATACTGTGTATGGGATACATAGATAAGAAGCACAATCCTGTAAATTGCTAATATGCTTTCCTTATACTTACTGCTACAAGTCACACTGATGGTAGAAGGGAAAAAAAAACTAATCACAAAGAAAGCTCAATAATTTACACATGCATCAGTTTGAAGCCGGCGCAATATTCACACGGTGCCAAAGGACAGAGAAAACATTGGAATTTCCTACCTCAGCCTCAGGCCCCTTTCACACTTCAGTTTTTTGCTATCAGTAGCAATCCTTCGAATTTAAAAAAAAAACGATCCGGCGACGGATTGCAATGGATGGCCTCACGCTTCATCCGACGTTTGCCGGATAAATAGAAAATTGTTTGTCCGGTGGCCGGAGACAACGGACAAAGTAACGTTGTGATGGATCCGTCACCGTCCGTCGTTTGCTCAAATGGAAGCCTATGGGCGCGGATCCATCAAATGACGGAATCTGGCGACGGATTCCATTTTTTTTTAACTTAGCATGCTCCGATCCAATTAGCCAGATGCGCTAGTCGGATCCGTCGAAAAAAATAATCCGTCGTCATCAGTTTTTCACAATCTTCGATGGATGTGTCGATCCGTCGAGCCAACGGATTGTGACTGATGGCAAAAAACTGATGTGTAAAAGGGGCCTTAGGATGGATTGACAAAAAGTGTGTTTGAGCAAAAATGCTTTGTTTTTGTGTTGTTTTTCCTGAAACTTATTATGCTTTGTTTGTGGCAAAAATACTGTAGCCAGATGTTGGATGTACGTTATTTAGAAAATATTAAAACACACTGTGGTGGATCAGCTCACTCAGCAATACATGGAGGTAGAAACAGTAAGGCTGCAGTCACACTAGCAGTATTTGGTCAGTATTTTACCTCAGTATCTGTAAGCCAAAACCAGGAGTGGAACAAATAGAGGAAAAGTATAATAGAAACATATGCACCACTTCTGTACTTATCACCCACTCCTGGTTTTGGCTTACAAATACTGATGTAAAATACTGACCAAATACTGCTAGTGTGACGGCAGCCTAACACCATCTCTTTAAATCACTAATTAATTAGTTACTTGTGGCATAAACCATTGTGAAGAAAAATTAACACGGCCCTTTGCGTAAAACAGGAAAACAAAACAAAATGGTATCTCACAGTCCATACGTCTGCAGGGATTCATCCCGCTCAGGGTTTAGCAAAACCACATGGTTCAGATTAGCACCAACACAAGCACTTTCCTGCAGTTACTGTATCCAAACACGCTGAATATTTAACCCCTTTCTGGCACTGGACATACTATTCCATCCATGTGACCTGGGACTTAATTCTCATGGACAGTATAGTACGTCCAATGCGATCAGCCGTGCTCCCCCCAGGCTGGTTGTGGCCGGGTGTCAGCTGATTCTCACAGACCGCTCCTGGCACTTTAATCCCCGATACACTGTGATCAAAAATGAGCCAGCAGACCCGGCAGCATGATTCGTGGTCCCAATCGCTCTCATGGTATCCCTATGTCGTCATGACAACATCCGGGTTACCAGAGCTGAGAGACTTCCTGTCATGTGCAGTCAGGAAGTCTCTGAGGTCAGTGTGCACAGAGAGCAGTGCTGACAGATCTGCATGCCATTTAAGCGATCAGCCTGCACAAAATGATTGTCCCATAGTGGGACAAACTGTAAAAGTTAGAATAAATGTAGAATTTTTTTTTAATAATTGTAAAATTATTTAAAAAAATAAAAAAAAATACAAAAAATCAATATATATTCTATTAAATAAATAAATATTTGAATTAAAAAAATCTAAACAATAAAAGTACACATATATCTTTGTGTCCGTAACGACCCGACCTATAAAACTATCCCACTATTTAACCCCTTTAGTGAACACCATTAAAAAAAAAAAAACAAGGAAAAAAAGCAATGCTTTATCATCATACCGCCGAACAAAAAGTGTAATAACACGCAATCAAAAAGATGGATATAAATAAAAGTGATACCACTGAAAACATCAACTTGTTCCACAAAAAAAAGCTGCCATATACACTATGTTCCAAATTATTATGCAAATTACATTTTTCTCGGATTTTCCTGAATGGTTGGTGCAAATGACAGTCAATCTAATAAAAGTCATCACCCGTTAGAGTATACATCGAATTTTATTGCAGAAACCTCCCAATGATAACAGTATAATCTCCAAAATGAATAAAAACTCAAAATGCACTGTTCCAAATTATTAGGCACAGTAGTATTTCTAAACATTTGATATGTTTTAAAGAACTGAAAATGCTCATTTGTGGAATTTGCAGCATTAGGAGGTCACATTGACTGAACAAAAAAGCTATTTAACTCCAAAACATCCTAACAGGCCAAGTTACATGTTAACATAGGACCCTTCTTTGATATCACCTTCACAATTCTTGCATCCATTGAACTTGTGAGTTTGAGAGTTTCTGCTTGTATTTCTTTGCATGAAGTCAGAATAGCCTCCCAGAGCTGCTGTTTTGATGTGAACTGCCTCCCACCCTCATAGATCTTTTGTTTGATGATACTCCAAAGGTTCTCTATAGGGTTGAGGTGAGGGGAAGATGGTGGCCACACCATGAGTTTATCTCCTTTTATGCCCATAGCAGCCAATTACTCAGAGGTATTCATTGTCATTCATGAAGATGATTTTGTTCCTGAAGGCACGTTTCTGCTTTTTAAACCATGGAAGAAAGTTGTCAGTCAGAAACTCTATTTACTTTGCTGAGGTCATTTTCACACCTTCAGGAACCTTAAAGGGCCCTACCAGCTGGTTCCCCATGATTCCAGCCCAAAACATGACTCCTCCACCTCCTTGCTGACGTCGCAGCCTTGTTGGTACATGGTGGCCATCCACCAACCATCCACTACTCCATCCATCTGGACCGTCCAGAGTTGCTCGACACTCATCAGTAAACAAGACTGTTTGAAAATTAGTCTTCATGTATGTCTGGGCCCAATGCAACCGTTTCTGCTCGTGAACACTGTTTAGGAGTGACCGAATAGTAGGTTTATGCACCACAGCAAGCCTTTGAAGGATCCTACACCTTGAGGTTCGAGGGACTCCAGACGCACCAGCAGCTTCAAATAACTGTTTGCTGCTTTGTAATGGTATTTTGGCAGCTGCTCTCTTAATCCAATGAATTTGTCTGCCAGAAAACGTCCTCATTATGCCTTTATTTGCATGAACTCTGTCTGTGCTCTGTTTCAGTCACAAATCTCATCAGAGTATGATGATCACTCTTAAGTTTTCGTGAAATATCTAATTTTTTTCATACCTTGTCCAAGGCATTGCACTATTTAACGCTTTTCAGCAGCAGAGAGATCCTTTTTATTTCCCATATTGCTTGAAACCTGTGACCTGCATAATAATGTGGAACATCATTTTTGAGTAGTTTTCCTTTAATTAGAATCACCTGGAAAACTAATTATCACATGTGTTTAAGATTGATTTCAGTGATTCATTGAGCCCTGAGACACAATATCATCCACGAGTTTATTTGAAAAACAAAACAATTAAATCTTTAAGACACTTAAATCCAATTTGCATAATAATTTGGAACACAGTGTAGCTCCATCACCAGAAAAATAAAAAAGTTATAGCTCTCAGAATAAAGCGATGCAAAAATAATTATTTTCTATATAAAATAGTCTTCATTGTATAAAAGCGCCCCCCAAAAAAAAGATGAGGTATCACTGTTATCATACTGACATGAAGAATAAAACTGCTTTATCAATTTTACCACACACGGAACGGTATAAATTCCCCCCCCTTACAATAGCAAGGTGACATTAACCCTTATTACCCCATATCCCACCGCTACACGGGAGTGGGAAGAGAGGGGCTAAGTGCCGGAATTAGTGCATCTTACAGATGCGCCATTTCCGGGGCGGCTGCGGACTGGTATTTGTACCTGAGGGGAGCCAATATCCATGGCCCCCTCTAGGCTATGAATATCAGCCCGCAGCTGTCTGCGTAGCCTTTCTAGCTATAAAATATAGGGGGACCCCATGTCATTTTTTTGGGGGGTCTCCCTATTTTAATAGCTAGTAAAGGCTACGCAGACAGCTGTGGGCTGATATTCATAGCAGGCTACAAATATTGGCCCCCAGCCATCGGCTTTCCCCCTCTGGCACAGAAAATTGTGCGGGAGCCCAAGCCGTTTTTTTCCGTTTTAAAAAAAAATTAAAAAAAATTAAACGCTCATAAAGTCCTGTTTCACACTTGCGTCGGTACGGGTCCGTCGCTATGCGTCGGGCCGACGTACCAACGCATGTTGTGAAATTTGTGCATGACGTGAGCAGCGGATGCAGTTTTTCAACGCATCCACTGCCCATTCTGAAGTGCGGGAGGAGGGGGCAGAGTTTCTGCCACGCATGCGCGGTAGAACATGGCGGACGCGATGGACAAAAAAAGTTCACTTGAACATTTTTTCATGCCGACAGTCCGCCAAAACATGATGGATCCGTTGCACGATGGACGCGACATGTGGCCATCCATCGCGATCCGTCGCTAATACAAGTCTATGGGAAAAAAACGCATCCTGCGAGCACATTTGCAAGATCCGTTTTTTTCCACCAGATCCGTTTTTTTCTGCCAGATCTGTTTTTTCCACCGGATCCTTTTTTTTCTGCCAGATCCGTTTTTTTCCACCGGATCCGTTTTTTCCCGCTGGATCCGTTTTTTTCTGCCGGATCCGTTTTTTTCCGCCAGATCCGTTTTTTTCTCATAGAGGTGTATTAGCGCCGGATTGCGCCTGATGGCCACTCGTTTCATCCGTTTTTTGCAGGACCCGTCAAAAAAGCTGTTTCCGCCGGACGGAAAACAAAGAGGAACGGTTTTTCTGTCCTGCGAAAAAATGCACAGCGATGGATCCAGCTAAAAATGGATTAAACAGATGTGAAATGATGAATAAGACCTCCGAATCCATTTTTTCATGCATGTTTCCATTCAAATCATGAACATTTTCCGTTTATTTCCAAAAACTGCATCAAAATCGGTCTAAAAACGGAACGAAAACTGCATCAAAAACCGCATCAAAAACTGCATCTAAAACCGCATCAAAAACTGCACCAAAAACTACATGTCGTGTTTTGGCGGACCGTCGGCACGAAAAAAACGTTCAAGTGAACGTTTTTTTGTCCGTTGTGTCCGCCATTTTCTACCACGCATGCGCAGCAGAAACTCCGCCCCCTCCTCCCCGGACTTCAGAATGGGCAGCGGATGTGTTGAAAAACTGCATCCGCTGCCCACGTCGACCAAATTTCACAACGTGCGTCGGTACGTCGGCCCGACGCATAGCAACGGACCCGTACCAACGCAAGTGTAAAAGAGGCCTTTATGAGCGTTGAATTAAAAAAAAAATGGGAAAAAATGGTGTAGGCTCCCGCGCAATTTTCTGCGCCAGAGGGGGAAAGCCGGCGACCGGGGGCCAATATTTGTAGCCTGCTATGAATATCAGCCCGCAGCTGCCTGCATAGCCTTTACTGGCTATTAAAATTGGGGGACCCCCCCAAAAAAATGACATGGGGTCCCTCTATATTTTATAGCCAGAAAGGCTATGCAGACAGCTGTGGGCTGATATTCATAGCCTAGAGAGGGGCCATGGATATTGCCCCCCCCCCCCGGCTACAAATACCAGTCCACAGCCGCCCCAGAAATGGCGCATCTTACAGATTCCAGCACTTAGCCCCTCTCTTCCCACTCCCATGTAGCAGTGGGATATGAGGTAATAAGGGGTTAATGTCACCTTGCTATTGTAAGGTGACATTAAGCCGGGTTAATAACGGAGAGGCGTCAATAAGACGCCTATCCGTTATTAATCCAATAGTAAGAAAGGGTTAATAAAACACGCACACATTAGGAAAAAGTATTTTAATATTCTTCATTTCACCATACTTACCATACTTCAGCGCCTGTAAAAAACGTAAAATAATAAACCGCATACTACCTGTCCGCCGTAGTCCAATTAATAATGAGTGTCCCACGACGATCTCCCCTATAGAACAGTAACATCGGGTGATGTCACTGCTCTATAGGACCCTCAGTGACACACTGACAGGAGACAATGGCTCCTGCAGTGCATCACTGAGAGGTTACCTTAGGACAAAGTCTCACTTTATGGCAATTGCTGCCTGGGAAAATGTCTCACCCAGCAATGCCATAAAGTGAGACTAGGGACTTTTTTTTACAGCGGCGGAGGAATACAATGCGGAAGGATACCTTCCTCCCGTCATTGTGTTCCTGGAGCCCCTGGAGAGCGGTTGCAACAGCTGTTGCTGCCGTTCTCCACGGGAGATCGTCGTGGGACACTCGTGGATTTCTACGGACAGGGAGTATATTGTTTGTTTGTTTTTTTCATATTTTTTACAGCTGACACTGGCTTCGGGGATCAAAATTTCAAGTAATGGTGAGTATGTAATCTATGTTTAATGTACTGTATGTTTGTATTGAATGTAATGTTTGAATGTATTGTATGTAGTATGTATGTATGTAGTGTGTATGTAGTATGTATGTATGTATGCAGTATGTATGTATGTATGTATGTAGTATGTATGGATGTATGTATGTAGTATGTATGCAGTATGTATGTTGTATGTATGTAGCATGTATGTAGCATGTACAGGGGTTGGACAAAATAATGGAAACACCTAACGTTTTGGCATCATAATCTTCGAACATGTTATAAACATGCAAACAGTGACATATGGTAATGTTTTGTAGTTGATTATTTGTGTTATGTGATATGTGTATTTGTTTTGCATAATTGTAAGAACATTGATGAGAACCTGATATTAATGGCAGACCTCTCGAATTTTCAAAAAGGCCAAATTGTTGATGCTCGTATGGCAGGGGCTAATGTAACTGAAAGTGCCCAAATGCTTGGCATGTCAAGAGGTACTGTCTCCAAAGTAATGACTGCATTTGAAAGAGGAGGAAAAACATCCACAGCAAAGCACAGGTCCGGCTGAAAGTCAAAGTTGACAGAGAGACCGTCGGACTCTAAAGCGAATTGTGAGAGAGGATCGCAAGACCACGGCTCCGAAAATCACTGCTGAGGTCAATGAACACCTACAGAACCCAGTTTCCACAAAAACTGTTCGTCGGGAGCTGCACAAATCTGGATTCCACGGAAGAGCTGCAATTAGAAAACCGCTGCTCTCAATAACAAATGTTTCCAAGCGTTTAGAGTGGTGTAGAAACCTCCAGAATTGGTCCCTCGAGCAGTGGAAACATGTGATATTCTCAGAGGAATCATCGTTTACCCTATTTCCGACCTCCAGCCGAGTGTCCTTTTGGAGACAGCCGAAAGAAGCATTCCATCCAGACTGCCTTCTCCCAACCGTAAAACATGGCGGAGGTTCTGTGATGATCTGGGGTGCTATTTCGTGGAGATCCGCCGGGCCAATGATATCCCTTCAAGGAAGAATTAACAGCCGAGATTATTTAGGCTTTTTGGGCGACCAAGTGCATTCAATGGTTCAAGCACTGTTCCCGGAGGGGAATGCCATCTTTCAGGATGATAATGTACCAATTCATACAGCTAGAATCGTTAAAGCATCTCACGAGGAACATTCTAATGAAGATGAGCATCTCATCTGGCCCCCACAATCCCCAGATCTCAACATTATTGAGCATTTATGGTCGATTTTAGAGATTCAAGTTAGACGTCGATTTCCGCCGCCATCGTCGCTCAAAGAACTGGAGGGTGTTTTAACTGCAAAATGGGCTAAAATTCCTTTGGAAACAATTCACACCTTGTATGAATCCATACCTCGGAGAATTGAGGCTGTAGTCACCGCAAAAGGTGGACCTACACCATATTAAACTAACTTTTGTTGATGTTTCCAGGTGTTTCCATTATTTTGTCCAACCCCTGTATGTAGCATGTATGTAGCATGTATGTATGTAGCATGTATGTAGCATGTATGTATGTAGCATGTATGTAGCATGTATGTATGTAGTATGTAGCAGGTATGTAGCATGTATGTATGTAGTATGTAGCATGTATGTAGCATGTATGTATGTAGCATGTATGTATGTAGCATGTATTTATGTAGCATGTATGGAGTATGTATGGAGTATTTTTTCTTTTTTTACATTCAACACATTAATCGGATGATGGGACTACTACTGTCCCATCATTGGCTAATGTGTCAATCACTGTCATTGTAGCAGTCATAGCCCGATGGGACTTGTAGTCCCATCGGACGATGCCTGCACAGACACAAAGACCCCCGGCAGTCTGCACAGACCCCGGAGAGGCCGTACAGACCCCCGGCAGGCCGTACAGACCCCCCGGCAAGCCGCACAGACCCCAGAGAGGCCTTACAGACCCCCCGGCAGGCACGCACAGACCACCCACGGTCCCGCACAGACCCCGCCCGCACAGAGACACGCAGTCTCCGCCCACACTCAATTATACTGCATTTTTGCACTGTGGGAACTTCCGATTCCGATTTCCGATGTCACAGAAATATCGGAACTCGGTATCGGAATTCCGATACAGCAAATATCGGCTGATACCCGATATTTGCAGTATCGGAATGCTCAACACTAGTGGTGATGCAAAAATGCAAAAACTATTTTTTGCAAGAAAAAGCATCTTTTAATGTGTGACAGCTGCCAAACAGAAAAACCCGCTATTAAAACACGCTATAAATAGTAAATCAAACCTCCTTTATCACCTCCTTAGTTAGGGAAAAATAAAATTTAAAAAATGTATTTATTTCCATTTTCCAATTAGGGTTAGGGTTAGGGTTGGGGCTAAAGTTAGGGTTAGGGTTGGGACTAAAGTTAAGGTTATGGTTGGGGCTAAAGTTAGGGTTAGGGTTGGGGCTAGAGTAGGGGTTAGAGTTTGGATTACGTTTACGGTTGGGATTAGGGTTAGGGTTGGGATTAGGGATGTGATTAGGATTAGGGGTGTGTCAGGGTTAGGGGTGTGGTTAAGGTTATGGTTAGGGTTGGGATTAGGGTTAGGGGTGTGTTTGGGTTAGGGGTGTGGCTAGGGTTGGGATTAGAGTTAGAGGTGTGTTCGGGTTAGGGGTGTGGTTAGGGTTATGGTTAGGGTTGGGATTAGGGTTAAGGGTGTGTTGGGGTTAGAGTTGGAGTTACAATTGGGGGTTTTTCCACTGTTTAGGCACATCAGGGGCTCTCCAAACGCGACATGGCGCCCAATCTCAATTCCAGCCAATTCTGAGTTGAAAAAGTAAAATGGTGCTCCTTCCCTTCTGAGCTCTGCTGTTCGCCCAAGCAGTGGTTTACCCCCACATATGGGGTTTCAGCGTACTCAGGACAAATTTGTGAAGATAAAAATTTGGAGGATAAAAAATCATTTTTGTGGGAAAAAAATGATTTTTTATTTTCAAAGCTCTGCGTTATAAACTTTAGTGAAACACTTGGGGTTCAAAGTTCTCACAACACATCTAGATAAGTTCCTTGGGGGGTCTAGTTTCCAATATTGGGTCACTTGTGGGTGGGTTTCTACTGTTTAGGTACATCAGGGGCTCTGCAAACGCAACGTGATGCCCCCAGACCTTTCCATCAAAGTCTGTATTCCAAAACGGCGCTCCTTCCTTCACCCTCACATATGGGGTATCAGCTTACTCAGGACAAATTGCACAACAACTTTTGGGGTCCAATTTCTCCGGATATCCCTGGGAAAATAAAAAATTGCGGGCTAAAATATCATTTTTGTGGAAAAAGGAATAATTTTTAATTTTCATGGCACTACATTATAAACTTTAGTAAAACACTTGGGGATTCAAAGTGATCCCCACACATCTAGATAAGTTCGTTGGGTAGTCTAGTTTGCAAAATGGGGTCACTTGTGGGGGGTTTCTACTGTTTAGGCAAATCAGGGACTCTCCAAACACGACATGGCTTCTGATCTTAGTTCCTGCCAATTCTGCATTGAAAAAGTCAAACGGCGCTCCTTCCCTTCCGAACTCTGCCATGCGCCCAAACGGTAGTTTACCCCCACATATAGGTATCAGCGTACTCAGGACAAATTGTACAACAACTTTTGGGGTCCAATTTCTCCTGTTACCCTTGGGAAAATAAAAAAATGGGGAACAAAAAGATAATTTTTGTGAAAAAAATATGATTTTTTATTTTTACGGCTCTACATTATAAACTTCTGTGAAGGACTTGGGGGTTCAAAGTGCTCGCCACACATCTATATAAGTTCCTTAGGGGGTCTACTTTCTATAATGGTGTCATTTGTGGGAGTTTCCCTTGTTTAGGCACATCAGGGACTCTCCAAATGTGACATGGCGTCCTATCTCAATTCCAGTCACTTTTGCATTGAAAAGTCAAACACCACTCCTTCCCTTCCGAGCTCTGCCATGCACCCAAACAATGGTTTACCCTCACATATGGGGTATCAGTGTACTCAGGACAAATTGCTCAACAACGTTTGCAGTCCAATTTCTACTGTTACTCTTTTTAAAATAAAACAAATTGGATCTGAATTAATTTTTTTGTGAAAAAAAGTTGTTACTTTTTTTTTTAAATCATTCCAAAAATTCCTGTGAAGCACCTGAAGGGTTAATAAACTTCTTGAATGTGGTTTTGAGCACCTTGAGGGGTTCAGTTTTTAGAATGGTGTCAGTTTGGGGTATTTTCTATCATAAAAACCCCTCAATGTGACTTGAAACGTGATGTGGTCCCTAAAAAAATGGTGTTGTAAAAGTGAGAGTTCGCTGGTCAACTTTTAACCCTTATGACTTCCTAACAAAAAAAAAAAAATTGTTTCCAAAATTGTGCTTATGTAAAGTAGACATCTGGGAAATGTTACTTATTAAGTATTTTGTGTGACATATCTCTGTGATTTAAGGGCATGTAAATTCAAAGTTGGAAAATTGCAAAATTATCAAATTTCCATTTTTTCACAAATAAAAACGCAAGTCATATCAAAGAAATGTTACCAATATCATCAAGTACAATATGTCACGAGAAAACCATGTCAGAATCATCTTGATCCATTGAAGCATTCCAGAGTTATAGCCTCATAAAGGAACAGTGGTCAGAATTGTAAAAATTGGCCTGGTCATTAACATGCAAACCACCCTTGGGGTTAAAGGGGTTAAGCCCCAGACCACATCTTGGGGTTAAGATAAAGTAGACAACCTCCCACCCACTCTATGGTTGTCCAAAAAAAACATCCCTTCTGCAAAATGCCTAATTAACCCCTCTCAAAACTTAGTGTGCTGGAGGAAAACCTCTGGGTTTTAAATCACTGAAGCCAATAACCTCAGCAAAACACATCTCCCCTACAGCACTTTGCCAGTGACTTTGTCATATTCCCCCCCCCCCGCCCAAAAGCAGGGGTTTGGCACCTTCACTTGCTAGACAGGGAAGTCAGGACAGGGCACCTGCGTTACCATGTAGCTTCCCGAGCCTGTGCTTCACATGAAAACTAAAGTCTAGAGCTAAAGAAACTACCTAGTCGCCCTGGCATTCTTCCCCTTCTTTTTCCTCATCCACGTCAGGGGCACATGATATGACTCTAGCCTGAACTTCCAGCCTAAAATAGATAGTATCTCAGGGTGTCCATTGCCCACTTGATGGCCAAGCACTCCTTCTCTATGATGGCAAGGTTCTTTTCACTGAAGGAGAGTTTCCTACTCAGGTATAGGACTGGATGTTCGCCCCCATTTATTTCCTGGGACAACACTGCTCCCAAATCGGCCTTGGAGGTGTCCGTCTGGACCAAGAACTCCTTAGTGAAGTTAGATGGGACCAAGACTGGCTGTTGCATAAGTTTAGCTTCCACTCCTGGAATGCCATCTCTGCTGCAGGGGACCATTTGGCCATCGATGTCTTTGTGCCCTTAAAAATATCAGTCAGGGGGCAGCTATCAATGCAAAATTCAGGATAAATCATCAACAGTATCCCAGAATTCCCAGAAACACCCTAACCTGCTTTTTGGAGACTGGCTGTGGCCACTTTTGGATTGCCTCCACTTTTCTATTTGCGGCTTTATTTTGCCCCTCCCAACAATGTAGCCCAAGTATTTTGCCTCTTTTTTTCCCATGGCGCACTTCTTTGGGTTTATGGTAAACCCTTCTTTCCTCATTGCATCCAGTACTGCCTGGACCTTCTGCAGGTGACTTCCCCAATCCGGGCTGAAGATCACAATTATCCAGATAAGCTGCGGTGTACTTTTGTGAGAAGCTAGGATCCAGTCCATGGCTCTCTGGAAAGTAGCTGGGGCTCCTTGCAGACTGAATGGTTTCCTGGTTTATTGAAAGCACCCATCAGGTTTAGAGAAGGTCACCTTCTCCTTGGCACTTGGGGACAGGAGAATTTGACAGTACCCTTTTGTTAGGTCCAGGGTGGTGATATATCTGACTCACCCTAGCCTCTCAAAGAGCTCGTTGACCCAGGGCATTGGATATGTGTTGAACTTGAACACTTTGTTCAGCTTCCTGTAGTCATTACAGAAACACCATTTTCCATCTGACTTTGGCATAAGGACAATTGGGTTGGACCAACCGCTCTTTGACTCCTCGATGACGCCCAGGCTCAACATTCTCCTCACCTCCTTGGAGATCACCTCGAGGTGTTCTTCAGAAATCCAATATAGTTTTTGGTTCACCCTCACATGCGATTTGTCAGGATTTCATGCTTCACAACCTGCATACAACCTGGCAGCTGCAAAAATAGGTCCCAGTTCTACTGAAGCTGCTCTCGGCACTGTTGCTTCTGGGTTGGTGACTGTGTCTCTGCCACTGTGACATCCTCCAACCTGGCTTCAGTATTGGCCCCGGGCACAGAGCTTCCACTGGTTCCCTGTCTCGCCATGGTTTGACCAGGTTAATATGGTACACCTGGTACAGCTTTCTTCTCCCTGGCTAGTGGACCTTCTATTTGACATCACTCAATTTTTTGACCACTTCGTAAGACCTTTGCCATTTGGCCAGGAACTTACTTTCCACTGTGGGGATCAACAACAACACCCGGTTTCTATGGCTAAATTGTATCAGTCTCGCCGACCAATTGTAGACCCTTGCCTGGGCCTCTTGTGCTTGGCTCATAATCTGGGCCACATGTTCAATCACACTTCGGTAGGATGTTACCTCAGCTTCCCAGGTCTACTTTGCAATGTACAGAAGTCAATACACAACTCAGTGAGAAAGAACTCACATTATCACAAAATGTCCCACGACTATATCAAAACCTCCAAAAAAATGGACATAATACCACAGTATCCAAAACCACTGTTAAATAGTTTATTAAATGTATTTTTTAAGTTAAAAAAATTGAGAAACTGACAAGATAATCCACAATACATATCACTTTACAAAAAACATCATATAGGGTACAGATCAAATATACTGGAAAATAATCCCCAATGAGACAGATAGGTATATACATATATCATAAGCGGTCTCAAAGAGACCAAGTAAGGTGCAAAAGAGAATGTCTCTAAACAAACATTAATACCAGTGAAAAGATGATCCGTGGTTCCCCTGGACTCCAGCTCCAACGTACGTTTGGCTTTTTCAAGGACTCCATTCAAAAATGGCCGACCTCAAAATGGCCACCATGGTCACCACCCATCTTGAAAAGTTTCCCCCTCCCATATACTAATGTGCCACAAACAGGAAGTTGATATCACCAACCATTCCCATTTTATTTAGGCGTATCCATATAAATGGCCCACCCTGTAAATTCCTCAACTAAACAAACAACTGTTTGGATCTAAGTGTGAAGAAGGGCTTGGGTATCATGCATAGGACCATGTAAAAAGCGCCGTGCAGATGACTTTGAGATTCCAGTAATATATTTCTACCAAGCTTTGTGTTTGCAAATCACTTGCAATCCTAGAAAAATGCAATATTTTGGAATATGGCAATATTTGGTCACATGGATGATAAAACAGACAGGTTTAGAAAACTTAGCTTCTCACAAAGACAGGAATGTCATCCAATTCTAGTTGATTTCTCCACTTTTACGCTAACCCATCATTACAATCACTTCCTACTTTAACAATGAATTTTAGTAATTGAAACACTGGACCGCTGAGAATTGCATGGGATCAAGTTCTATCCCCTTGTGCCACTGGAAGAATGTCATTGTGTAAAGATAACTCCCCAATGAGTGGTTTAAATGCATACATGCTTAACCTAATGCGGATTTAATATTCACAACCCGTGGTTTAACCGTTGCAAGCCCTGCTAGTTTATCTGTTGGATTAATGGAGAAAATGTTAGAAGGAAAATACAAAAGCTGCTCTATTCTAAAGAAGAATCCTACTCATAAAAGGTTAATGAATCCCTTCTCTCGGTTATTGTGAGCTTAGGTATCACCTGGGGAGTTGGGAGCAGATGTGCCGCTCAGTAATTAATTACTTCTGCCTAAAGAGCCTGGAAAATTATCATCTTCAGGATAATGATCTCAATATTTGTGGCAAGATTGCCAGGCATTTAAAGGACCCTCGGTGTACTGTGAAACAAGTCACATAACACAGTATCTAACCATTAGCATTTACCGTAAATATATATTCCCAATATCTATGCATACTGTATGTATACAGCTGCCATGGTGGGGGTATTATTACAGGGAAAAAAATAAAAAGCTTCCTGTATTCTTGAATATAGCTAAATAAGCCAATTATTCAACTAATGTTCCCACATTTACTAGAAACATCAAAATTCAACAGAATTACACTGTCTTATTGCCATGCACATAATGTCTAATACAATCCTTTCTAATTTCTGTTACTTTATGATATTGGCTCACATAAATGGTAAATGATAGGAAATGGGAAGGAATTCTGATTTGAAGATTAAAATCGATGCAATGTATAGCTGCATAATCAGAGTTTAAAGGTGATTTTTATTAGATACATTTAGATTCAACTGGTTAATCTTAGGGTATGTGCAGAGGAGCGCATATTCTCTGATCAGAGAGAGTCATGTCGATTAGGCAAATGACATTCCGATCATAGTTTGATTCAATTAATAAAAAATAGTAAAAAAAAAATCTCCATCTTCTCCATTCTGTCAGTTCGTGGAAGCTGGACTGCAGTCAGATGTCATCTCAGTGCAGTCTGATAGTTTGCACTGACTTGTTGGCTTGCATGGCCGAGTAGGATCCGAATATTAGATTAAACTCGCCATGCAGTAGAATCTGCCATGTGCACTGCCCCATAGACTAAAATTGGTCCAAGTGCGATTCTATGTTTTGTCAGATCACAATTGAACCGGAAATAGGCTCGCCTGCAACTGCCCTAGTAAGGATATTTTTCTGTCAATATTTCAGGATGGGTTTGATGAGAGATGCTATGCTGGGCTCCCATGTGTCTTTAGAATATAGATGGTACTTATGGCCCTCTCAGACACCTGAGCAGAGGTGGAACTACTACTTTTGCATCTTCCATATCTTAAAACTCTGCTTTAGCCCCCATTCTGTTTGTCATGAGCATGTTATATATCTTTGATTTTCTTGGATAGAACGCATACCCTTTATAATATATGGTGCAATTTACATGTCCATTTATTTTTGCAGACCTTTTATCCTCAAAGAAATCATGGCAACATGTACGTTTTTTATCCTAATCAAGAATCGAAGTTACCTATACAAGTTCATGTGTCCATGAAAATCATGAAAAAACACAGATGGCATCAGTGTACAGTCTGTGTGCTGTCCGTGATTAATATTGTAATTAGTGATGACTCATGACTGAACATGCTCGGCTAAGTTGTTATGCGGCATGCTCAGGTGCTAACAGAGTGTCTTCGGCGGGCTCGAAAACTATGTTCGAGTACCCGCGGCTGCAAGTCTCTTGGCTGTTAGACAGCCGCAACACATGCAGGGACTGCCCAACAAACAGGCTCTCCATGCATGTGTCACACAGCCGCGACACACGCAGCATAAGCTCTTATCCGAAGCTATTCGCTCATCCCTAGTTATATCCTGTCACCTAAGCCAGGTTTAAAGTGAGCCTATATCCTGTTGGGAAACAATACAAATAGTAAAACAAGACCATATATAAACCTTTCTCATAAATATATACTAAAGAAAATTTATTCATTTCCTCACTATTTTAGTGATAAAAGCTCCAGCCCTTTAAGAGATGAATACAAAAGCTGGCTTAAAATGGGGCTTTTTGCTGTCTCACTATTTGACAGCTGTGTGAGATTTCCTGTTTCTAAGCTTGGAGATACCAGTGTGTGTGAGGGGACTGGGAGAATAAAATGTAACCACAGGGCAGTCTCTTACATTATGCGGAATGTCGTTATGGGTGTGGCAATGTAAGACATATCCCTCCATATTATATGATGGAGCAGCAAGTGGAGGAGGATAGAAGAAGCAATAGAAGTTAATCCTAAAACCTTCTCTGTAAAGATTGACTGCTGCTGACTATGTATAGAATGAAGTAGGAGGCTCAGGTAAACCCTTTAAAGGCAGCTGTGTTCTTCTGCTGGCAGATTAAACCTTTAGAAGCAGCTATGTTCTTTTCCTTCAGGCACTCTGCAGAATACACAGTACATCTTTTTACATGCAAAGAAATAGCTATAGTCAGTATTTAGCATTATTCCGATTCTTCATTAAACAGCTGGAAAATGTTCACTGGATTTGCATTTCAGAGAAATTGCATTGGTGAAATTATTCACCACATTTGTGAATCGGTTTGGGAGAATTTACAAGGTTAATCAATACTTCCAGTGCATTCAATGGATCAGCAACTTGATAAAACAGGTGAATTGATGACTCCACTTTAAAGCCAGTGCAGGGAATTCAGATGTTGTGTAGAATCGGCTACCTCTCGCAAAGTTGCTACATCCCAACCTCAACAGATTTTGAGCTCATTTTGGTACAGTGAATCTAAAACTTGTGTCCTCTAACTGTGAGAGGAATTAACTGATTTTTTTGAGACAATTCTTATATTTCATCAAATGGCATTTTTCTCAAAATTGATATGTCCTCTTCAAAATAACCTGGTGACATGATGTCATCAACCTGGCAATATGATGTCATACTGCCATGTCATAATGCTGGTGAAGAAATGGAGCCAGAAGAGACAGTGGTGCAACATAGTGATCTTGGAACCTGACCAGTTACATGTTTTGCTCTGAGGTAATTAGCTTCAGGGTACACCTTAAACTAACACCATCTTCTGGGATGACATTTCTGTTCTATACTCATCCCACCAGAAATATAAATCCACCTGAATGACAAATATAACCTAGAAATCATTATAAGACCATGCATTGTTTCATTTCCACCAAGAGACACAGGCTAAGGATTACCTTTAGGATATTACCTAATATAGCCTCATATTCCTAAAGTCTATATATCCCATTCTGCATTTTATTTTACATAATACACTGCAGAGCACTTCTTCTGAACTAAAATGAACCTCTGTTTTCCACCATCATCTGTGCATATGTGCAGGGTAAGGCATGTGAATATCTGTTGGCTGGGAGTAGATAAGGCCCATGTCTGTCACACACAGAGGGATTAGACACCATTCCCTAGAAGCCTCTTATCTCAGGTGGAGAATGGGGTCTTGCCCTTGGATGAGCTGCACCTGGCTGATAACAAATCCAATTCCCCTCTAAGCTCAGACAGTGTCAGGACTGGAAATTAACCATATGGATTCCATGAACCTGTGATGACCATAAAATGCAAGATAATGAAAGACAATTTGCACAATAAGATGCAAATCATTTTACAAGCAAGAAACAACCTTCACTAAGTACATGGGTTTATTGTGTGGTTTATGAAAACTGTGGTTGGTGAGAGTTCTAACTTTAAAAGAGAGTTGTCATGGGTTTGTGGTGGTATCCGGTTCTCTTCAAATAATTATTGCAGACTGTAATGGTTGAACAGAAGATTTTTTTTTTTAATCATACAATAGCAAATTAACTCCCAATGGTTGCAGTGCCTTTGAAAGGGCACAGTATACATGATGGTTACAGTTCATTTACGTGGCGCTGTACACTTGACCGTCCAGAACATAATGTTAACAGTTTTTACTTTACAATGGTAATAATGTTCACTTTCTGCATATCACTCTTAGGCCGCCATCACACTCAGCGTAGGGAAATACGGTCCGTATTTTACAGGCGTAATACGCAGAAATGATCCCAAAACAGTGATCCGTATGTCATCCATAGGCAGGGTGTGGCTGCGTATTTGGCGCATGTCATCCTCCGTATGTAATCCGTATGGCATCCATAGGCGAGATTTTCTCGCAGGCTTGCAAAATGGACATAGAATGGATCCATGGGCTCAAAATTCGTGAAAACATATATACAGTCTATATATATATATATATATATATATATATATATATATATACATATATATATATTTAACCCCTTCATGACCTTGGGATTTTCCATTTTTCCGTGTTCGTTTTTCGCTCCCCTCCTTCCCAGAGCCATAACTTTTTTTATTTTTCCGTCAATTTGGCCATGTGAGGGCTTATTTTTTGCGCCACGAGTTGTACTTTTGAACGACATCATTGGTTTTACCATGTCATGTACTAGAAAACGGGAAAAAAATTCCAAGTGCGGTGAAATTGCAAAAAAAGTGCAGTCCCACACTTGTTTTTTGTTTGGCTTTTTTGCTAGGTTCACTAAATGCTAAAACTGACCTGCCATTATGATTCTCCAGGTCATTACGAGTTCATAGACACCTAACATGACTAGGTTATTTTTTATCTAAGTGGTGAAAAAAAATTCCAAACTTTGCTAAAAAAATAAAAAATTGCGCCATTTTCCGATACTCGTAGCGTCTCCATTTTTCATGATCATGATCTGGGGTCGGTTGAGGGCTTATTTTTTGCATGCCGAGCTGGCGTTTTTATTAATACCATTGCGGTGCAGATACGTTCTTTTGATCGTCCGTTATTGCATTTTAATGCAATGTAGCGGCAACCAAAAAAACGGAATTCTGGCGTTTCAAATTTTTTTCTCGTTACGCCGTTTAGCGATCAGGTTAATGCTTTTTTTTATTGATAGATCGGGCGATTCTGAACGTGGCGATACCAAATATGTGTAGGTTTGATTATTTTTTTATTGATTTATTTTGAATGGGGTGAAAGGGGGGTGATTTAAACTTTTAATTTTTTTAAATTTTTTTCACATTTTTTTTAACTTTTTTTTTTTACTTTTGCCATGCTTCAATAGCCTCCATGGGAGGCTAGAAGCTGGCACAACACGATCGGCTCTGCTACATAGTAGCGATCTGATGTTCGCTGCTATGTAGCAGAAATGCAGGTGTGCTGTGAGCGCTGACCACAGAGTGGCGCTCACAGCTGCCGGGGATCAGTAACCATAGAGGTCTCAAGGACCTCTATGGTTACTATTCAGAAGCATCGCCGACCTCCGATCATGTGATGGGGGTCGGCGATTTTACCAGATTGTGAGGTGTGGCCTAATACATAGTGCCCTTAGCTCCCCTTGGAGGCCAGACAGTGAAGTGTATTGGTGTCTGTGATACCTGGTCAGGTGAACTCCTTCAGTGCCATCAGACGTACCATAGCCCCCCTTAGCGGCGGAGCATCAGTACTGCAATGACCAGGACTCTGGGGCGCTGCACATGTGACCGCTCAGTACAGGAAAAAGCTGCGGCGCCGGGGAACAGACGTGCAAGGACCATGCCAGGAGCAGGTGAGTATAATTAGACAGCCCCCGCCCCCCCTCCCCTGCCAATCCCTGGGTATGACTCGAGTATAAGCCGAGAGGGGGACTTTCAACCCCAAAAAATGGGCTGAAAATCTCAACTTATACTCGAGTATATACGGTACCTGCTTTTCTATAGAACACTGGTACGTATTTCTCGTAAGTCACACTGATGGTCCATGTGTAATCCATATTTTTCTCTCCCCCATAGACTTTCATTGGTGGATTTTTTGCGCAATACGCTGATAAACGCAGCAGGCTGCAATTTTGTCAGCCCGTAAAATATGGCTGAGAAATATACGGCAGATAGAAGCTGCCCCATAGAGAATCATTGGTCAGTGTGCAATGCGTAGATTTTGCACCTCTCATACATCCGTAAATCTCTCTAGTGTGACGCCGGCCTTAGCCCCACAGGGGCCTCAGATGATTGTTACCATCACACAGACCCCAGGGACAATGTTAGGCTACGTTCACATTTGCGGCCAGCGCCGCAGCGTCGGGCGCCGCAGCGGCGCCGCATGCGTCATGCGCCCCTATATTTAACATGGGGGCGCATGGACATGCGGCGCACTTGCGTTTTGCGCCGCATGCGTCGCTGCGGCGCCCGCGTCGGGTCGCAGAGGACGCAGCAAGTTGCATTTTTGCTGCGTCCAAATTCAATGAAAAAAACGACGCATGCGGCGCAAAACGCAGCGTTGTGCATGCGTTTTGCTGCGTTTTTGTTTGCGTTGTGCGCTGCGGCGCCGACGCTGCGGCGCACAACGCAAATGTGAACGTAGCCTTAACTGTGCACCCCACTCTTTCACACCCAAACACCTTAAAGCTACGTTCGCACTTTGTGGCCATATTCCTTTTTTTACACCAACATCTGCCAAAAAAACTATTTTTTTGTTGTGATTTTTAGTTACAAAATGTTCAGGATCTACTGCAGTTGCCTAAATATGGCCATTATGTGTGGATGCAGGCTAAGACAGACCAGGACTGTGATAACTTCACAGGGACTCAAGCCAGGAGTACTCCAACAAAATACATTCAAAATTAACATAATTTAACTTTAATTTGAAACATAGCATGCAACACGACAAGTTTTCACTCCCAAGAAGGGCCACTGTATAGCCAACTTTCTCTGTTACTAAGGGACCTACTTCATCCTACTACAATCAATCACCCTCCTACCCCACTATCCACATTTTAGTCAACTACTGTCCTGGTCAGAACAATCCAGACCACAGTACAGTCCTCAAGATAGCCAAGATTATGTTACAAGTTGTCACACCATTCACTTCATGTCACTGTCTACACACAGTCTGCCTTCGTCTGAAGAGTCCAGAGCCACGTAAGCCACTGACTACCTTCCAGTCACTGAGCTGGAACTTACTACAACCACTTTATCACTAGAATATTTTTTTAACATTATTTGCATGCTCCTTTAAAAAGTAGGATATACACTCACTGGCCACTTTATTAGGTACACCTGTCCAACTTCTTGTTAACACTTAATTTCTAATCAGCCAATCACATGGCAGCAACTCAGTGCATTTAGGCATGTAGACATGGTCAAGACAATCTCCTGCAGTTCAAACCGGGCATCAGTATGGGGAAGAAAGGTGATTTGAGTGCCTTTGAACGTGGCATGGTTGTTGGTGCCAGAAGGGCTGGTCTGAGTATTTCAGAAACTGCTGATCTACTGGGATTTTCACGCACAACCATCTCTAGGGTTTACAGAGAATGGTCCGAAAAAGAAAAAAAATCCAGTGAGCGGCAGTTCTGTGGGCGGAAATGCCTTGTTGATGCCAGAGGTCAGAGGAGAATGGGCAGACTGGTTCGAGCTGATAGAAAGGCAACAGTGACTCAAATCGCCACCCGTTACAACCAAGGTAGGCCTAAGAGCATCTCTGAACGCACAGTGCGTCGAACTTTGAGGCAGATGGGCTACAGCAGCAGAAGACCACACCGGGTACCACTCCTTTCAGCTAAGAACAGGAAACTGAGGCTACAATTTGTACAAGCTCATCGAAATTGGACAGTAGAAGATTGGAAAAACGTTGCTTGGTCTGATGAGTCTCGATTTCTGCTGCGACATTCGGATGGTAGGGTCAGAATTTGGCGTAAACAACATGAAAGCATGGATCCATCCTGCCTTGTATGGAGCATCTTTGGGATGTGCAGCCGACAAATCTGCGGCAACTGTGTGATGCCATCATGTCAATATGGACCAAAATCTCTGAGGAATGCTTCCAGCACCTTGTTGAATCTATGCCACGAAGAATTGAGGCAGTTCTGAAGGCAAAAGGGGGTCCAACCCGTTACTAGCATGGTGTACCTAATAAAGTGGCCGGTGAGTGTATGTAATGCAACTGTTGGCTGTGCAAAAATAATGTGATATTTGACATTATCAAACCATTTTTGCCTAGCTTCTATCATGAGAGGGCAGAAAAGGGGTGCTTTACTATACAGTGACACCTTAGGTCAAAATTACTGTCTGTTATTGAGATTTATATTATATATATATATATAGCGCCCGCTAGGGCCGTGCGGTACTCGGGCCGGGTCTGACGGTTCTTAGGGGGGTGGTCACGGCAGCAGTGACCCGGTCCGTGTCCCTGTTCATTCAATAAAATTAAGGAAATGAACAGGAAATAGAGTCTATAGGGATTTAGTTCGTGACGCCACCTGTGGTGTTCGGCAATGGATGGTCGACGCTGCTTAAGGGGAACGCTGGGGCCGATAGTGACGCAGCTGGGATGGTTCTGCTCCCCACAAGTGGAGCAGAGTCCCAGGTCTACCGGTATAAATGGTAAGGGATCATAGACAATGAGGTGCAGGACTGAGGGTGTGGAAAATGATTGGAGGACACAAGGATTGCAGTTTCCTTTACTTGTTAGTTGCAGGTGATGATGGGGTCTGAGCAGCCTGGAAGCAACTTAGGATCCACCTAGCCAGGTGGGTTTAGAGGTCTTCCTTCTGCGCTATTCTCTTAGATCCTTGCTGCATTAAGCTCTGCTCAAGTTCCTCTCCTGCGTGTTGCTTCTAACCTGTATGGCAGACAGCATGAGCCTATCATGGGCACTGCCTTTTCACTGGCAGCTCCGGCTCTTGATCTGCTGCAGTGCCTCCAAGCATTCAGTATGGCCAGGGAGCTTGCAGTTCCCTGCCCTCCAGATTCGGCTGTCGGAGCGTATAGCACCCACACAGCCAAGGACTCTGGCATCCCATTTTGTCAGCGCTCTGTTCTGGGGTGAGCATGGTTACAGCTCCACTCCCCTGGCTCTCCTTGACTTGCCTGCTATCCTCTCACTCTCCTCACTAGACTCTGACTGACTAACTCTGTCTCCAGGCCAGAACTTATAGGGAAGCTCCCCTGAAACCAGGTGTAAGAGCTCCCCCTTCTGGTCTGGAGTCAGGAAGGTGTTTGATGCTGGTATTACCCAGCAAGTGGACCCCTCTTTGCTTCCATGCATGATATCACCCCTGTGAAGGAGGCAACCGGACTCCTGGGGTGCTCTATTATTATTATTATTATTATTATTTATTTATATAGCACCATTAATTCCATGGTGCTGTACATGAGAAGGGGTTACATCAAAATACAAATATCACTTACAGTAAACAAAACTAACAAGGACAAACTGGTACAGAGGGAAGAGGACCCTGCCCTTGCGGGCTTACATTCTACAGGATTATGGGGAAGGAGACAGTAGGTTGGGGGTTGCAGTAGCTCCAATGGTGTTGAGGTGGCCGTGTGGTCTTTACAGGCTGTAAGTTTCTTTGAAGAGATGGGTTTTTTCAGGTTTCTTTTGAAGGATCCAAAAGTAGTGGATAACCGGATGTGTTGGGGCACTGAATTCCAGAGGATGGGTGATATTCAGGAGAAGTCTTGGATGCAATTGGGTGAGGAGCGAATAAGCGTGGAGGAGAGGAGGAGGTCTTGGGAGGACCGGAGATTACGTGAGGGAAGATATTGAGAGATTAGTGTGGAAATATACGGAGGAGAAAGATTATGGATGGCTTTGTAGGTCAGTGTTAGTAATTTAAACTGGATACGCTGAGAAATTGGGAGCCAGTGAAGGGATTTGCAAAGAGGGGAAGCAGGAGTGTAGCGAGGAGAGAGATTAATTAGTCGGGCAGCAGAGTTAAGGATAAACTGGAGGGGTGCGAGAGTGTTAGAAGGTAGGCCACAGAGGAGTATGTTGCAGTAGTCGAGGCGGGAGATGATTAGGGCATGCACGAGCATTTTGGTAGAGTGTGGGTTGAGGAAAGGACGGATTCTGGAAATATTTTTGAGCTGGAGGCGACAAGAAGTGGCGAGAGCTTGGATGTGCGGTTTGAAGGACAGGGCAGAGTCAAGGGTTACTCCGAGGCAGCGGATTTTGGGGACAGGGGAAAGTGTGATTTCATTTATTTTGATAGATAGATCAGGTAGGGAAGATATGCGAGATGGAGGAAAGATAATTAGTTCAGATTTGTCCACATTGAACTTGAGTAAGCGAGAGGAGAAGAAGGAGGATATGGCTGATAGACACTCTGGGATTCTGGAGATCAGAGAGGTGACATCTGGGCCAGAGAGGTAGATCTGAGTGTCATCGGCATATAGATGGTACTGGAAGCCATAGGACCTTATGAGTTGTCCCAGGCCGAGTGTATATATATATATATATATATATATATATATATATATATATATATATATACTAGCTGTACTACCCGGCATTGCGCGTGGCGAGTTTTATGTGTGGTGCGTTTTGAGTATGTGCAAGTTTTGTGTGAGGCAACTTTAGCATGTGTTGCAACTTTTGTACATGTGGCAATTTTTCTGTGTGTGCAAGTTTTGCATGAGGTGAGTTTTCCATGAGGTGAGTTTTGCACGTGTGGCGAGTTTTCCGTGAGCCTAGTTTTGCATATGGCGAGTTTTGCATGTAGCGAGTTTTGCGCGTGGTGAGTTTTGAGTGGTGACTTTTGTGTTTCGACTTTTATGTGGCGAGGTTGGTGTGTGTGTGGTGAAATGTGTGCTGAGGGTCGTATATGTGTTCAAGCACGTGGTAGTGTGTGGCGCATTTTGTGTTTGTGTTCATATCCCCGTGTGTGGTGAGTATCCCATGTCGGGGCCCCACCTTAGCAACTGTACGGTATATACTCTTTGGCGCCATCGCTCTCATTCTTTAAGTCCCCATTGTTCACATCTGGCAGCTGTCAATTTTCCTCCAACACTTTTCCCTTCACTTTTTCCCCATTATGTAGATAGGGGCACAATTGTTTGGTGAATTGGAACGCGCGGGGTTAAAATTTCACCTCACAACATAGCCTATGACGCTCTCGGGGTCCAGACGTGTGACTGTGCAAAATTTTGTGGCTGTAGCTGCGACGGTGCAGATGCAAATCCCGGACATACACACATACATACATACACACATTCAGCTTTATATATTAGATATACCTGTATGTAATCTCCTGTATATAGTATATACCTGTGTGTCATCTCAACTATATATAGTATATATCTGTGTGTCATCTCCTCCTGTATATAGTATATACCTGTATGTCATCTCCTCCTATACATAGCATATACCTGTATGTCATCTCCTCCTGTATATACTATATACCTGTAGGTAATCTGCTCCTGTATATAGTATATACCTGTGTGTCATCTCGTCCTGTATATAGTATATACCTGTATGTCATCTCCTCCTGTATGTAGTATGTACCTGTATGTCATCTCCTCCTCTATATAGTATATACCTGTGTGTCATCTCTCCTGTATATAGTATATATCTGTGTGTCATCTCCTCCTGTATATAGTATATACCTGTGTGTCATCTCCCCTGTAAATAGTATATACCTGTGTGTCATCTCACCTATATATAGTATATATCTGTGTGTCATCTCCTCCTGTATATAGTATATATCTGTATGTCATCTCCTCCTGTATTAGCCCTCGTTCACACGTTATTTGGTCAGTATTTTTACCACAGTATTTGTAAGCTACATTGGCAGCCTGATAAATCCCCAGCCAACAGTAAGCCCACCCCCTGGCAGTATATATTAGCTCACACATACACATAATAGACTGGTCATGTGGCTGACAGCTGCCGGATTCCTATATGGTACATTTGTTGCTCTTGTAGTTTGTCTGCTTATTAATCAGATTTTTATTTTTGAAGGATAATATCAGACTTGTGTGTGTTTTAGGGGGAGTTTCGTGTGTCAAGTTGTGTGTGTTGAGTTGCGTGTGGCGACATGCATGTAGCGACTTTTGTGAGATGAGTTGTGTGTGGCGACATGCGTGTAGCAACTTTTTGTGTGTCGAGTTGCATGTGACAGGTTAGTGTAGCAAGTTGTGTGCAGCAAGTTTTGCGCATGGCGAGTTTTGCGCGTGGCGAGTTTTGTGTGGTGCCTTTTGAGTATGTGCAAGTTTTGTGTGAGGCAACTTTTGCATGTGTTGCAACTTTTGTGCATGTGGCAATTTTTCTGCGTGTGCAAGTTTTGCGTGTGGCGAGTTTTCCATGAGGTGAGTTTTGCACGTGTGGCGAGTTTTGCATGTGGAGAGTTTTGCGCGTGGCGAGTTTTGAGCGGCGACTTTTGTGTTTCGACTTTTATGTGGCGAGGTTGGTGTATGTGTGGTGAAATGTGTGCTGAGGGTGATATATGTGTTCGAGCACGTGGTAGTGCGTGGCGCATTTTGTGTGTGTTTTCATATCCCTGTGGTGGTGTGGTGATTATCCCATGTCGGGGCCCCACCTTAGCAACTGTACAGTATATACTTTTTGGCGCCATCGCTCTCATTCTTTAAGTCCCCCTTGTTCACATCTGGCAGCTGTTAATTTGCCTCCAACACTTTTCCTTTCATTTTTTCCCCATTATGTAGATAGGGGCAAAATTGTTTGGTGAATTGGAACGCGCGGGGTTAAAATTTCGCCTCACAACATAGCCTATGACGCTCTTGGGGTCCAGACGTGTGACTGTGCAAAATTTTGTGGCTGTAGCTGCGACGGTTCAGATGCCAATCCCGGACATACACACATACATACATACACACACACACATTCAGCTTTATATATTAGATAATGTCTTTCTTTTTTTCATTTAAAAAATTACAAAAGGATAATGAGCCTTTTTGTAATTTCTAAGAAGTAAAAATGGCAATATATTTTTTTTTTACTATAATACAAAGGAAATGTTTCATCTTTCTTTTTAGCTCTTTTATCTTAGAGATCATTTCCTCTTCAAATTCACAGTAGTTTTGACCAGGGATGCCCAAACTTTTGCATGCCATTGTGTAAGGGGAAAATTTGTAGGTATTATAACTAT